>NC_090022.1:188972616-189700116 GCF_037176765.1 Anolis sagrei | reverse complement strand
AATTTTATTCCCCTTCATACAATTCTTATGTGATAGAGGAATATACAATTGTCCTTTCACATTCATGGAATATTAGTGTGGACTGGGAAGAAGATTTTCACATTTACATCTGAAACTGGTCCACCTTTCTTTTTTTACTCCCCCTGCCCCAATATTTTCTCTCTGTTAAAAATCATAAGGGAGAAAATAAATGATGGTATTAGAATCACTTCCACTGGAAGCTGACTGTAGAGTTGCACTGGAGGCCTTACAGATTCCTAAAGAGGTGTTGTCTCTAGATATCCATAACTCTATGGGCCATTTACTTTATCACACCAGGCTTTAACACAGGCAGCCCTGCATTTTGGGAGTCTTCTGTCCCCTGAAGAATTCTGGGAAATGTAGTTTGGTCACGTGAGGAACTCTGTAGGTGAGACTTCAAAAGGTTCCACTCTAAACTACATTTCCCTGAATTCTGCAGGTGGCAGAAATCACCCAAAATGCAGGGCTGCCTGTATTAAGGCCCTAGTATGATAAAGCAGTGGAAGTCATGCTAAAGGACCTACAGATTTCTAGAGAAAATGCATTAATAAAATCTTCAAATAATTAAATGAGAAACCTCTAAATGTGGTGTTCCAACTGTACATATAGATCAGTGTTTCTCAACCTGGGGGCTGGGACCCCTGGGGGGGGGTCACAAGGGGGTGTCAGAGGGGTCGCAAAAGACCGTCAGAAAACACAATATTTTCTGTTGGCCATGGGATTGGGGTTTGGCCCAGTTCTATTGTTAGTGGGGTTTAGAATGCTCTTTCATTGTAGGTGAACTATAAATCCCAGTGTCTACAACTCCCAAATGGCAAAGTCTATTTTTCCCAAACGCCACCAGTGTTCAGGTTTGGGCATATTGAGTATTTGTGCCAAGATTGGTCCAGATCTATCATTCTTCAGGTCCACAGTACTCTCTGGATGTAGGTGAACTACAACTCCAAAACTCAAGGTCAATGCCCACCAAACCTTTCTAGTGTTTTCTCTTGGTCATGGGAGTTCTGTGTGCCAAGTTTGGTTCAATTCTATTGTTGGTGGAGTCCAGAATGCTCTTTGATTGTAGGTGAACAATAAATCCCAGCAACTACAACTCCCAATTGTCAAAATCAATCCCCCCCAACCCCACCAGTATTCAAATTTGGGCATATTGGGTATTTTTGCCAAATTTGGTTATGAAGTAACAATGAAAATAATGTTATGGTTGGGGGTCACCACAACATGAGGAACTGTATTAAGGGGTCGTGGCATTAGGAAGGTTGAGAAACACTGTTATAGATCATTAAACCAATGGAACTGAAACAGTATCTGATAGAATATATTGGCCCTTGACTAACACTATTGCTATTCTTTTCCTGTATAATTTTTATTGAAGTGTTTGCATGAAGTGTTTGTCTATTTCAGTTATCCAATAAAGGTAGTACACTTTTGTGGATTTTGCTTTATAAAATTTGGGTATGTTTGAATGCAGGGTGAATACAGCAAAAGTGTATTTGTTTTCTCCACAGCAGTTATAGGGCCCTTCCACACAGCCATATAGCCCAAAATATCAAGGCAGATACTCCGCAGTATCTGCTTTGAACTGGATCTGCTTTTGAACTGGATTATCTGAGTCCACATTGCCATATAGTTCAGTTCAATGTGGATTTTATACAGCTGTGTGTAAGAGGCCATAGTCTCTGCGTCAGAGAATCCGGGTGACCAGATGTGTTTAATTGGATTCAGGTGCAGAATACTGAAAGGCGGAGGCATTGCCCTTTGATGAATGCATAGAAGGTGTGCCAAAAAGGTTTAAAAGTTTTGAATGTTTTCCTATTTAGATGTATGTTTTGAACTGGAAAATACATGGGAATTACACAGCCTTTCTCATAGGGGTGTGCAAGACTATGCCATTTTTGGTCCCCTTTTTTGGCTCCCCCTTCCTCCCCCCCCCCCCATTCTGTTTACCAAGATTTCCTGAATTCGAGAGGAGGAAAAACCATTCTGTGATCTGGCAGGCAGAAATTCCATTTACATTCCAGGAAGATCTGACCAACCGATGACAATGGGGGAACTTGCAAGACTCCTCTTTCCATCATTTTTATGGCTATCAGAATGAAAATGGCCACACTTGGAGGATACATTTACAACCACTAGTTCTCCCCATCCAAAGTTTCAGGATGTTTGGGGTTGGAGGAAGGCCATTGGTGCTGGGCAGGGTACAGACGCTAGAGCTGGGGAGGAATTGAAATTGAAATAATATTATTCCCGTGAGGACTCAAGGGAGTCAGGTTATCCCTCCCTTCCCTAAACCTATCCCACACTCAGTCAAGCTGAAGCAAAAAAAGGGGGAAAGAATAAAACAGACATACAAAAAGGTCCTTTTAAAACTCACAGCTTTCACCACCACCACCACCCCCCAAATGCATGCACACCCACACCTCTCAAGCAAAATTGTTGTTTTATTGTTTACTGTTATTGCTTTAATGTTTTTGATTTGCTTTTGGTTTATATGTAATTGTCATATTGTTGTTTTATTGTGGCCTTGGCCTTTGTAAGCCGCATCGAGTCCTTCGGGAGATGCTAGTGGGGTACAAATAAAGTTAATAATAATAATAATAATAATAATAGTAGTAGTAGTAGTAGTAAAATAAAAAAGAACTATAGGGAAGATATTAACTAAGAAAATTTAATGATATAATGCAGTAGCAAAAGATTTGAATTCTCAAAAAGTGATACTAGGCAGCGACAGCACTGAGATAGAACATGGAGCTAGTTAGCACACAATCTCTCTCTCTTTCTCAAATGCCAGGATGCCACATAAAAATGGAGAAGCTCGCCCTGGTATATATAGACCAGCTTTGCAAAAAGACACGACATCCACTTTTTGGCTCTGGCAAGACTCTGGCAAGGCTAATGGGGAACAGATATCCCCCCCCCCCCCCAGGCTGCTTTTGTCAATCATGGAGCATGTATGAAAGTAGCCAAAAGATCTGATGCCACATGGTCCATTCTGGCTGAGCCTTTGGCTGCCCCTCACCTGGTCTGTTTTCGGCAATCCAGCTGCCTAATGGCTGAATTTCCAAGAATCTTGCATTGCGGAACAAAATCATGCACACCCCTTTTTCCTGGTATTATAGGACTGCAGCTCCCATCAGACAGATTAGAGAGATGGGCCAAAACTAACAAAATGAAGTTCAACAGTGACAATTACAAGATACTCCACTTTGGCAGGAAAACCGAAATGCAAAGATACAAAATGGGGGACGCCTGGCTCGAGAGCAGTACGTGTGAAAAAGATCTTGGAGTCCTCGTGGACAACAAGTTAAACATGAGCCAACAATGTGATGTGGCGGCAAAAAAAGCCAATGGGATTTTGGCCTGCATCAATAGGAGCATAGTGTCTAGGTCCAGGGAAGTAATGCTACCCCTCTATTCCGATTTGGTTAGACCACACCTGGAATATTGTGTCCAATTCTGGGCACCACAATTCAAGAGAGATATTGACAAGCTGGAATGTGTCCAGAGGAGGGCGACTAAAACAATCAAGGGTCTGGAGAACAAGCCCTATGAGGAGCGGCTTAAGGAGCTGGGCATGTTTAGCCTGAAGAAGAGAAGGCTGAGAGGAGACATGATAGCCATGTATAAATATGTGAGAGGAAGCCACAGGGAGGAGGGAGCAAGCTTGTTTTCTGCTTCCTTGGAGACTAGGACGCGGAACAATGGCTTCAAACTAAAAGAGAGGAGATTCCATCTGAACACGAGGAAAAACTTCCTGACTGTGAGAGCCGTTCAGCAGTGGAACTCTCTGCCCCGGAGTGTGGTGGAGGCTCCTTTTTTGGAGGCTAGATGGCCATCTGTCAGGGGTGATTTGAATGCAATATTCCTGCTTTTTGGCAGGGGGTTGGACTGGATGGCCCATGAGGTCTCTTCCAACTCTTTGATTCTATGATTCTATCATTCTTAGCCATTGTAGTCAGTGCTGAGGCTGGGAACTAGAGTCAAAGAACATTTACAGAGCCATACACCCGACTGATGGGAGTTGCAGTCCCCTAATACTGGGAAAGCTGTGTAAAGTAGAAAGGGTGCTTTAACTGTCACAAAAAAGCATATGGAAAGTTCTTACATAAATTCATTGAAAACATGTGTATGTCCTTTTAAACATAAATATCTGATTTTGGATAGCACACGGTGATGGTGGCAGAAAAGACATTTCAGTGTGAAATGAGTAGATTTTTGCAGTTAAATTCAAGGCCTCCTCTGGAACATATCACAGATTAAATTGCAGAAAGAATGCATTTTAAGAGCACTCGATATAGTTCCCTTGTTATATTTTATTATACCATAGCACTATTATCCATCAAGGACTCTCTCTCTCTCTCTCTCTCTCTCTCTCTCTCTCTCTCTCTCTTTCACCCTCTTTTACCCACTTCCACACACTCTTTTTAAGCAAAAGAATTTGTGCCTATAATTAATATAGAAGCACTTTAACGGGTTTATTGTTACAAATGCCTTTGTTGTTTGAAAGATGCACTGGAAAATCAATAGGTAAAGAATCAGTGTCAGGAAAGGAAGAAGATATATGATGCAGTGTTACATTGTGCTCTGCTCAGACGTAGCTCTAGATTTTGTAAAGCTGCTGCTGCTTCTCTCTCTCTCTCTCTCTCTTTCTCTCTCTCTTCCCCCTTATGTGTATGTTAATAGAGGGTGTAACAAAGTGGGTCCAGAAACCCTGCAGAATTTTAGGATACTTTTGAAACATAAGGTTTATCAGAGAATAACTATAGGGTTGGGACAATATGAGAACTCTGTAAGAATTCTACTCCTGTCCTCTCATTTTTATAATTGCTGAGAATGGGATACTGAAAAGTTTGCAGCCTTCCATATTGGACTGAACTGCAGCTCTCAATATGTCTCACTACAGGTCATGTTGATCAGGGCTGGTGGGATGTGTACTTCAATAGCATCTGGATTCTGGTGTGCTGCATTTCCCTATTGCAAACTAAATAGCCCATTAATAAGATGTTTACTTTTTTAAATAGTATATCTTATTTTAGGATAATTTGCATTTTTTAAGAAAAATGTGGGTGAATTTGAATCCCATTTTGGGATCAAAGTGGAATATAAATAAACGAATTATCGTATATACTCGAGTATAAGCCAACCAGAATATAAGCCATGGCATCTAATTTTACCACAAAAAACTGGGAAAACGTATTGGCTCGATTCTTGTGTTAGCTGCTCTGAGTCCCCCTTGGGGGTTGAGAAGGGCAGGGTAGAAATTCTGTAAATAAAATAAATAATAAATAAATTTAATTATGTTTCTCAAGTGGTGTTTATTTTGTTGTTGGGACACGTTGTGGCTTGGAATGGCTAGAAGGGAAGGAATGAGTAACTAAAAGATTCCTAGAAAATGTTTCTTAAATTAAATTTGCAAAGAGTAACTCATCCAATAGACAGCCTGCAGCAAGTGAAACATCCCCCAAGGCAATCTAAGGTTGCCTAGATTTTCTAACCCAAGAGCTAGCTTTTAGGGTGGTTGAGAAATTCACTTTGATCTGCACAGGGCTACCCGACAGTTAGGCAAAAAGAGGCCAATGCCTCAGGCAGGATATAATGATGGAGAAACTGTACTGGCAGGAGCCAGTTTGCTCTTCCTGAGCTTATCAGTCATCACTGAAGATTGTGGCCACCCAGGCTCCTGCTCCTTATGTAACATGTTTTCAAGAAATAGAGAGGAAGGTGCCCCATCTCTAGTATTGAAATTAAATTTATCTAGCCATCCAGTTTTCCAATACAATTTCTGCCACATAC
Source organism: Anolis sagrei (assembly GCF_037176765.1). Taxonomy (NCBI): domain Eukaryota; kingdom Metazoa; phylum Chordata; class Lepidosauria; order Squamata; family Anolidae; genus Anolis; species Anolis sagrei. The sequence continues at coordinate 189,694,302 of NC_090022.1, read as the reverse complement.
CTGCTTGTAATGTCTTTCTCCTCATAGCCTGTCCTTAACACCCTCCAGTCTACCTTCAAAGGCGACTAAGTCAGGAGAAACAGATCTACCCTGGCAGCTGGAAGTTACAAGGGATCTTCTCATCAGGCCATTTCAGGAAGAGGGACATCAGCATCAGATCATGAGTTGTCTTTGTACTCCATGAAAATGCAAAATACTTCATATTTAAATTATGTATAGAAAAAGCAAAGAGCCATCGTGGTGTAGTGGTTTGAGTGTTGGACTTAGGAAACCAATATTCAAATATCTGCTCAGTCACAGAAATCCTCTGGGTGACTTTGGAGAAGTCACACTCTCTTAGCCTAAGAGACTGAGAGGTGTCAGGGTATCAGTGTGAAAGCCTAACATGCTGAGATGAGACAGAATATAAACAGGAAAGAAACAGTGTTTGAATATTTCTGGATGTTCCATTGTCTGAACCAATTCTTCCAAGTGAATCCCATTATAACTTTGTCTTACGGTCACCATAATGACTTAGAAGAAGTCTGTGTTGCTAAACCAAGAATAGAATGGCCCAGTAATAGATGAACATTGTTATATTTTTCTGTTCATATTTTAGTTTTATGCTACTAGTGAAGACATACAATGACAGCTTTGTTTACCCCAAAATAAATTCTAATTTTTCATTAAGGTTTACTTCCAGTTAACATGGTGACTTCTGATCTACTGTAGCAAATTCCATTGAATTTGGTGGTAACTCTTTACTGACATTGTTTTTTGTTTGATTGATAAATGTTTGCCTGATAAATCTTTTGTTGTTGTTTATTTGTTCAGTTGTTTCCAACTTTTCATGACCTCATGGACCTGCCCATGCCAGAGCTCCCTGTTGCAGTCATCACTCCCAGCTCCTTCAAGGTCAAGCCAGTTACTTCAAAGATAACATCCATCCATCTTGCCCTTGGTCTTTTGGCTGAAATGAATAACCAGAGTTCTGTTTGTGACGTATACCTAGGATAATGTGTGAGTATATCATTCTGTGGATATAGTGGGAGGAAGTATTCTGTACCTCCTTTTGCAACACTTCCCATTCCTCCTCCAGTAGCTTCAATGCCTGGAGAATGCTGCCCTGGTCATTTACTGAACATAGAAAGCACTTCATAGACATTTATAGGATTCCCATCACTACCTGAAAGCTAAGGCCCCTTCCACACTACCCATATACCCCAGGATCTGATCCCAGGTTGTCTTCTTATTCCAGTTTATCTGTCAGTGGAAACTCATATAATCCAGTTTAAAGCAGCTAATCTGGGATCAGTTCCTGGGATATAGGGCAGTGTAGAAGGGACCCTAGAATGATGGGACCTGAAGGACCAAAACTGGAGGCTATAATCAAGAATGTACTAGCTGCTGCACCAGCTCAACTATGCTTATAGTCAGGCGAAGTTTGGAAGAGTTACTTTGGGAATAAGAACACAAATCACAATTTGAATTTCAAAAAGTTTTTTTTTCTGAACTTAGGAAACATGGAAACAAATAGGCCTTTCATGGACCAAAGGCAGGTGTTTTTAAAATTATTATCATTATTATCAATTAAAATTATTATTATCAATATTATCAGTGTACTCCTATCCCCTAATATAGTTTGAGGACTTCATTCTGTGAGGAGGTGAAGTGTCCATTTCCGCTGTGTTACGTCCTGTTGCATTAGAAAGCAAATCTTATTCTCATTTTTCATCACACATTATTGTTTCTGGCCCTGTGTTCCAAAATTATCAATTTTCAGATTTATCACATGAATGAGTGCAGTTCCCAGACACTCCACTTTTTAATAAAAAAAAGTTGTAATTTTCAAAATTGAGAAAGAAAAGGCAGGAAAAGTGCAATTTCAAAAGGCCAGAATCAAGTGAAAGCAAACTAGAGAACTGCTGAAGTAGCGACATTTCTAATAAAGACATAAAAAAATTAAAACTTGTAAGGCAAGAATCAGGCGGCTGGATTTTGGGAGACTACCAGGCCATCACTGCTTCATAGGGCATCATCCACAGGAACATTCCTTCCCCCATGTCACCAAATTGAATCAATGTGGGCGAATCTGACAGATCCCATCTCACTTTTTTTTTTTTTTTTACAATTTCCTCTAGTTTTATAGCAATTCCTGAGCTCAGGTGACAATTTCTGCCTGTCTTCTCTCTCCCCACCCCTCCAATTTCTTAACACTTTCTAAAAACTTCACTAATAGAGCATGAGGGACACAAGGGGGAAGTCTCCCTGTGCTGTGTGATGGGCTCAATTTAACTTTGTTTTTCAACTGTTTTCAAAATATTTCAAAAAGTTGTGTGTGCCAGTATGGGATAATGTCTTTAGACTTTTCCTATCGTCGGGAAAATCCCTGAACAGACAAGTGTGCTTACTTTAGTAAAATTAAATTAAATTAAAAATGCAGCATTAAGTCTCAGGCCTATAATGTTCTACCTGTTCCTCCCCCTCTCCTCTGCTTTTTTCAGCTCCCTGAAAAACTACCTGTCTTGAAGTTTCTCAGAAATGATGATTACAAGTTTACAGATTTTCTTTCCAGATAGCACCTTTTGCACTTCAGGCAATTGTTCATTAAGCAAAGTTATATGGGTTTAATAGATGGCAAGAGCAAAATATGCTTTGATGAGCTCTTTTATCCCAATCCCTTGCGTTCATTATTAGGTTTTCTGCCAAGAGGAGTCCCACCAAATATTATCTGTTAGCATTGACTGTGCAGTGCCAACAGATAATATTTCGTGGAACTCCTCTTGGCAGAAAGCTATACATAAACACAGATAGGAGATCTCTGATAACCAGTACATAAGACATATAGAATTCAGAAATCATTCAGGGAACAATAATGATGGTTGCGTTAAAATGAAAAGAAACACAAATTAGGCTCAGAGCTTTGCCAGAGGAAGTAGCTGATTTAAAACAGGAAACTTTGCAAGCTTTGGCAGATCTTGAAAGCAACATTCCTGGAAGATTTGATAAGGAGATTGAAGCAAAATTCTATTTAAGTTTAGAAGGAAAAAAATTATAAGAGTTGTGATAATTTGCTTCATATAGAAAAATATACTGAGAGTACATTTAAACAAACAATTTGAAATAAATGAGAATGAAATAATGAGGTTTAAATAAATACCAGAAAGTATGCTGACAGGGCAAAAAGAATATAAGTTTTTCTTCGAGGTGCTCCCACCTCAAGAAGACTGTAGCATTTCATTGCATCATCTCAAAGAGTTTGATAATCTCTTCTGCAGGCAATGAATATATAGTGAATTATTTGGCGAGAGTGTTCAAAAATTTCAACCAGGAGACCCCAGGAGATCTCAAAAAATTGAGAATTATAAAGAAGAAATAAGAATGGCACATAGTATTTTAATAAAAAAAACAACTAAAATGAATATGGAAATAATCTGATGGAATGTAAATGAATTAAATTTGCCTCCGAATGGGGTGAAGTGGGAGGGAATACATTCTTTAAAAAAAGGAAACTACACAAATATGAAATTATTTTTCTCCAAGAGATCCATACTTAAAAATGACAGGTAGGCTTTTGCAGAATAGAAGTATATTTATGTCTGCCAACAAGAATAAAAGAAATTGAGTAGTCTTTTTTTCAAACCAAATGTTTAAACTACTGGACAAACCCATCTAGAAGTCAATCTCATGTTATAAGTTGAGGTCAGCTTTTTGATGCAAAATCATGGATTTTTGAATGATACATCATGGATAAGTCAAGGGTCATTCCATGGAGAGGGGAAAGCACCAACATTGCCTCAGGAGCTAGCTGCCCTTGGCAATGGCTGCCATTTCCTCAGCCAGATATTCAAAAAGCCCAGAGAGAGTAGAAGGATGATTCCCCTTTTTTGAGTTAAGGTACTTATGGATAAATTAACCCAGGTTTTTGGACCATTTTTAAACTACGTTTTCTAGATTTATACATGAGTGTATAATGTGACTATGACATTGCAGAATTGTAACTGTACCTAACCATAATTTGCTGGTAGTTTCTGGAAAAATACCAAGCAAAGTGCAGATAGATTGTTTTCATGGAAGGAGACTGGTGAACACATGAAGCCAAACAAGGTGGCATGCTGTGAGAGGGTTCACTGTCAAGCCTTGTACAGATGCCAGGGTGTTTTAACTTCATGAGTTGGTAATTCAGCCTAGGCAACATGCCTTCAGGCTGCTCTGCGAGGGAACATTAGAGTCATCGTTTTGGCCCTCCCTGCTGAGAGAAAGATATTCTCCATGCAGCCTCTGCAAGGAGGAACTAAACGTCTGCCAAGGTTGAATGTGGGAGTCGGCATGACCTAAACCTTGGTCCCTGGGCAAGGTCTCTAATAATATCAACCCTGAATTTCTGCAGCTGACACTCTGGGAAGGTAGGCAGCTGAGAAAGCTTGATGGTACAGGTTTATTCCAAGCAGACTTCATCAGGAACATTCCTCAAGATCTTTTTCTGGACAAAACGGTTATCAACCCCTTTCTATTGCAGACCTTTTTCCACTGCACACTTACAAAGTTTTATACTCATAGCTAAACTATGAGTGTATGACTGCATATGTATATCCCTCAACTTTCAATAAAGAAATAACCAGTTTAGAGGTTCCGTGTTCATATTGAGATTAACATATGGGGTAGCAAGGGGATAGGGGGAAGAGACTGCTAATCCCAGGCCCGTAGCCAGGATTTTGTTTCGGGGGGGGGGGTAAAAAAATTTCAGGGGGGGGGTTCAGGGGGGGTTGAGTTTCGCGGGAGGCTGAGTCTGAGTGAAAGACGGTCTAGCCTAGCAAACCTTTTGTATCATTACCCAATACCCCAATGCATATGGGATATATTGAGTATGGTGATCAGATCATGATATGAATAAACATAACAGTTTAAATAATGCACCAGTAAGGCTTTTTCGCGAACCACCATGAGAATTTCGGGGGGGGGGGGAGGGGCTGAAGCCCCTCAAGCCCCCCCCCCCTCCCCGGCTACATGCCTGGCTAATCCTACCCACTTTTTTCCATTTTCCCCGTTTAAAAAAATCCCTGTTTCTTTATCCTCTTCCCCCTTTCTCATCTCCTTGCTCTCAGTGGCTTCAAACTGAGTTTGAAGTGCAGAGGAAACTCAGAAGTAACTCAAGCCAGGAGGGTGGGGAATGAGGTCTGCCCCCACATTCTCCGCCCTCCTGGCTGAGTTACTACCCCAGAGGGCATCCAGTCTTGCCTTCTCAATAGGGTCAGAGAAAAACAAACCAATTTATATTAGCTTTTGTGTTCTTCCTCAATTAAAAAGTTTGCCATCTAGAGTAAGGGTTCTCAAACTTTTTCAGCTGCAGAGCCCTTTCTGAAGCAAAAGTTTCTCATGAAGCCCAAGAAATGTTTATGTGAATATGAGCATGAGCTGGGTCAGGGATAGATGGAGGAAGAGTGTTCGTGTGAACTAATTCACACAGTACAAAAATGGAAAGAACAATACAATATTTAAAATGCAGAAAGATAGTAACCAACATAAATGTAATGGTATTTTAGGGGAAGACCCCAGAAGGTATCCAGTACAACCCCTTCTGCCATGCTAGAAAAGCACAATCAAAGCACCCTAACAGATGGCCGCCTAGCCTTTGTAGTAGTAGTAGTAGTAGTAGTAAGAATAATAATAATAGCATAAACCTCTGGGGCCATCCTGTCCAATCCTCTTGCCATGCAGGAAAAATACAATCAAAGCACTCCCTGACCAGTGGGAGGGAAATAAGTTTTTGGTTGCAAGGGGGGAGGAAGGTTTTTGGTAGCAAGGGAGTTAGGGGAGGGTGAGAAGCAGAAAGGAGGACGGAGGAGAAGAGAGGAGGAGGAGAAAGGAGGAGAAGAAATGCACAAAGCCCTTCAGTAGCTTTGCAGAGCTCCAAGAGCCCGCGGAACACACTTTGAGAACCACTGATCTAGAGCATTCTCTGATGTCACTTGGCCATGTGTCATAGTTGTCTGTGAAATGCTGGAGGGCACATAACATTTCCCTTCGTAGAATTCTTCTCCCATTTGAATGAATCTTGCTCACATGTCTACCAGAAGTAAGGTTCCCAGCTCTCAAGGCCTGACACTTCCTCACCTGCTTCAGAGTGAGGAATCTGAGTGAGACTACTGCCTTGAAATGGGTGAATGTGTGTGTGTGCATATGTGTGTGTATACATGTAAATGGAAAATTGAATCAATTCTGGGTTTATTCCGCAATGTAACGGAACTATCCAAGGTGCTCAACTTGATGCTCAAAATAGGTTCATCACCTTTCATAACTGCTTTTAGGTACAGACTTAAAGCTGATTCATTGATCCACTGGGGAGCTGCCCGCTGCCACTGTGTGTTATGCCTTAGGCAAAACAGAACAATCAGACAAAGCAGTCATGAATGTAAAATTATAATGATGCAAGGAGCTATAGCCGGTTACTTTAACCTATCATTAGGTGTGTATCTGGAAATTCTAAGATGGAGTAATCCCAAACAAAGAAGAACCTTGTCTTTTCACAAATCAAGATTCCCCAAGAGCACAAGCCAACTCCAGAAAATTACAGGGTGGAGTTGGAGAGCCATTGTGAGTGCCAAATTGGGGGGAATTCAATCAGATGCCACTATTTAGTGCCATGATGCATAATGGTAATTCTAGAAAACACAACAGCAAGGCTAAAGGGAGTACTGAACATTGCACTTCACTTTGGCCATTCTGTTTTCCAAATTCTCCATTATAGTCTTTGGCTGGTCAATTTAGAGGCGATTCTAGAATTTTTTTCCCCCTCTTTCTATCTGACAAGCTGCTGGAAATAGGACCCCCCACCCTCCTTTATCTTTTATATTAAAATACATTGTTTAAAACCGTCTTGGTCATCTGTGTCAAATCTAATTGGCCTGGTAAAGTTTCCTATTGCTGCTTTATTGCCGTGTCCCAAAAGCTTGGTCCCACAGCCAAGTTTTTACCATCCTTTTGAAGGACAGGAGGGAGGGGGCTGATCTGATCTCACCAGGAAGGGAGTTCCATAGCTGGGGAGTAATTGACAGGAAGGCCCTGTCTCTCCGTCCCACCAATCGCGCCTGTGACAATGCCGGGACGGAGAGCAGGGCCTCCGCGGAGGATCTTAATCTACACGATGGTTCATGGGGGAGATGTGTTCGGACAGGTAAATTGGGCCAGGGCCATTTAAGTCTTTATAGGCAAAAGCCAGCCCTTTGAATTGTGCCTGGTAGCAAACTGGCAGCCAGTGGAGCTGGCGTAACATGGGAGTTGTATGCTCCCTGTATGCCACCCCAGTTATTAACCTGGCTACTTCTCGTTGGAATATCTGAAGCTTCCGAGCAGTCTTCAAAGGCAACCCCACGTAGAGTGCATTGCAGTAGTCTATCCTGGATGTAATGAGAGCATGGACCACCATGGTTAAGTCTGACTTCCCAAGGTGCGGGCACTGCTGGTGCATAAGTTTTAATTATGCGAAAGCTCACCTGGCCACCACCATAACCTGGGATTCCAGGCTAAGTGATGAGTCCAGGAAAACTCCCAAACTGCGAACCTGTGCCATCCAGCACAGGCTGTGACCCTATACCCTGTTTGGCCTTGCGGCTGACCAGGAGGACCTCTGTCTTGTCTGGATTCAACTTCAGTTTGCTCGCCCTCATCCAGACTGCCACAGCGGCCGGTTCAGGACTTGGACAGCCTCCTTAGCATCTGGTGGAAATGAGTGATAGAGTTGGATGTCATCAACGAACAGATGGCATCAGACTGGCATTGGCAAACTTTTGCATCAACATAAACTTAACAGTATTTTAGTGGAAGACCCCAAGGACGATCCAGTCCAACTCCCTTCTGCCATGCAGAAAAAGCACAAAGCACCTCCAATAGATGGCCACCTAGCCTTTGCAATAGTAATAGTAGTAGCAGTGGTAGTAGAAACCCCAGGGACCATCCTTCCAACTCCCTTCTGCCATGCAGGAAAAACACAAGTGGTGGGAGGGAAATAAAGTTTTGCAAGCAAGCAAGGCACTCTGGACAGTGCGGGAGGAAAAAAAACCTTTTGAGGATGAGCAAAGCGAGGAAAAATCTTTGGCAGCAAAGGAGGCAAGGAAAAATGTGTTGCAATAACAGACTTCCAGATTAGTTTAGTGTTTACACCTTTTTTGGTTATTTAATATTTAATGTTTATTTACTTAAGTAATATTTATCTTTACTGTTCTAATGTAGCACAAATCTTATGTAATATCATATTATGTATTTTTGACATTAATATTGAAATCTGAAATATATACAGAAATTCTTTCTGTATATATTTCAGGCAGCAAGGGGCCCGAGGGAAAAGATTTTTGGGGCCAAAGGAGGCAGGAAGGGGAGGAGCAGGAAAGAGGAGGGAAAGCTTGAAGGCGGAAGAGGAGGAGGGGGGGAGGGAGGAGGGTCCTTGGGGCCCCTCAGTATGCTTCGCAGAGCCCCAAGGGCTCTCTGGAGCACACTTTGAGAACCACAGCATTATGCAATTAAAACACTATGATTCAATTTTGACTGCCATGGCAACAGCACAAGGAATCCTGAGGCTTGCCGTTTGCTCAGAGAGACTGGAAGAGGTCTGTAGCTAAGAATTCTAAATGTTTCTCCCTCAACCATCAATCCAAAGTTTCTATAGGATATTTCCATGCATCCTATGTTGTAATATGATGTATAAAATTAGCAGTGTTGGTGGCTACCATGTGGATGGGACATTCCAGTTTTACTCAGAAATTTCCAATAAGTGATCTGATATGCGGAACTTATCCAGCATATCCTTTAAAGTTCAGACTAAACCCCAGGATGGAATCACTGTAAGACATGTTGTGAAATACTTTAAGTTGCCTTTGAAATGGTTGACCAAAAATCTTGCATCTCCACTTTTTTTCCCCCTGAGTACTTGCATGATGATTTTTTGCACGTTGATCATCATTGTTAAAATTAATTAAAAAAATCAGTTAGCCTCTTGTCCTATTTTCCTTTTATTTTCCAAGTGATTATGTCATTCTTGCCACTGAATGAATACTTTGCTTTGTGCTTTCCAGATGTTCTTCGAACAAGAGGATAAAAATACAGTAGATTTTTTAAACACAGGTTGCACTTATATGCATATTGATTTTATGGGCTGGGAGGCAAGCTCTATAATTGAGGCATTCTGGCTTGAGTCCAATTGCTAGTCCTAACAAGATTAGATTCATTGGATCAATGGAATTTGTGTAAATGTTGATTGACCAGATTTGCAGTGACTCATTGACTTTGCTCTGGTTGGAATTAACAACTGGATACTGGCTTTTGATGTTGGCTTCACCTGGTTCTTAATAGTCACTTTTAGCAGGACAAGAACAAGATAAATCTCAGCTGAAATCTTTGCCTCCAAGTTGTAACAAAATTGAATACTACTTGGGCACCATACATGAACTCGCTTAGTCTTCTTGGCAAAAGGCCAATTTATAAATACAAAAGTGGGTGTTCTATTGTGTAGTTATGAATGCATAAGCTAGACATACTTATTTGTACAGATTATTATTATTATTATTATTATTATTATTATTATTATTATTATTATTATTTTACTTACCTGCCTCTCCTTGTGGCTCGAGGTGGGTTCCAACATAATTAAAACACATAACCATTGTAAAGATTCTATAAATATACATATTGCAATGTATTTCTATAAAATATACATATCAAAGTGTATTTCTATTAAAGACATATTAAAATACACAGAACAAAGATTGAAACACTGAGCATACGTTTAAAATTCATGAAAACTGGCTGGGTAGGCCTACCAAAAGAGATAGGTCTTTAGATGAGTTTTAAATTCCAACAGCTCATTTAGCTGTTGGATCTCTTCTGGCTGGTTGTTCCACAGTCTTCTTGGGACAGCCAATGAAAAGGTCCTCTGAGTGACTGTCACCAGTTGGGTTCTGGCTAGATGGAGTAGATGCTCCTCAGAAGACCTAAGTGTTCAGGGCGGATTGTACAGGAGAAGGTGATCTTGTAGGTAACCTGGACTCAATCCATGTAGGGTGTTTAAAGGTTAAAACCAACACTTTGTACTTTGTCTAGAAACTAATTTGCAGCCAGTGGAGTGACTTTAGTATAGGTCTAATATGCTCACCACTGGATGTTCTTGTAGCCATTCTGGCTGCCATATTTTGAACTAACAGGAGTTTCCTAACTTGGTACAAGGTAGCCCAATGTAAAGCACATTGCAGAATTCCAACCTTGATGTTACCAGTGTGTGCACTGCCATCTTTGGATCCTCTAGGAAGGAGTGAAGCTTAGCAGCCTCAACTCAGTATTCTGCTCAGAATTCGGTTGGATTTGGGTCAAGGAAGTGTGGGTCATTCAAGACTCCTGGAGTTGAAGGGCGATGGCCTTCTCAATCATTTTGCCCAAAAAAGGAATGTTATTATTAAGATCCAGGGAGGGCTTTTTCAGCAGAGGTCTAATTAATGCTTCTTTTAAACAAAATGGAAAGTTCTCTTCCCTGAGAGATGAATTAATAATCTGTTGTATTTGAGATTGAACTGCTTCTCCTCCCTGGATAGCCATCCAAGAATAGTAAGGCTCATGAAAGTAGGTGGTCCTCCTTACTAGCCCCAGTAGCTTGTCCACATCAACAGTACTCACCAATTGAAACTGATCCAGTGCGATCCCACTAACAGAGTTGCTGGACACCTCATTGTTGTTTTCTGTTCCAATTACACTATCTAAGTCAACTCTTATGCAAATGATTTTATCTGCAAAATGGTGTTAAAAGCATCACAGTGAGCTGCTGAAGGTTCTAATAATAGATTCGGAGGGGAGGGTATCTGAGTTAAGCCTTTCACCACTGAACAGCTCAGGTACAAAGAAGAAAGCTTTCTTTGCTGCACATATTGCCACCTTATAGGAGCAGAGGTGCCTTCTATACAGTGTTTGTTTGCATGAAAGTCAACTTTTTCACCATCTGTGCACTAGTCATCATCCTTCCTGTTTGATTTCCCTGAGGGCCTCTGTATACCAGGGAGCATGATTTGTAGCAGGTAGTAAAGGACATTTGGGAGCAATTGTGTCAGTAATCCTGGCTAGATTTTGATTCCATTTTTTGTTCAGGGATTCAACAGGATTGTTGGTAATGCCAGCCATAGAACCTTCTAAGGACTCCTGGAATCTCAAAGGATCCATTAGCCTTCAAGAGCAGACCATTTTAATATGTCCACCACCTCTGAAGGGTAGGTTATAGCTATGATACTAGCCTTGGCAAGGAAATTATCTGTCCATGACAACCCAGAGCTATTGGTTACCTCCACCCACAGAGCTGTATGTTCCAAGCTGAAAATCACATCAAGGTTATGCTGAATTTGTTGGTCCAGAAACCAATTGGTCAAGGATATCATGAACTCCCAGGGAACACCTGATAAACTGGACTCCAGAAGCAAAAGTCTGGGTGACTACAACAACACAATTACTATCGGAAATGCTCCCCAACCTTCACTGTCAACGGAGCAATGGAGACCAATAAGCAATGAAGATCAATTTTGTTAGTGTTCAAGGTGCATCAGGATGATATTTCTAGACCCTGCTCTGAATGAGCAAGGTTGGAAAGAGCAGAAGCAGGACCTCTATTGCAACTCCTCCTCTCATTACAGATTTTTGGCATGAGGGGTCTGGAAATGCCATCAGACTTCTATCATTTGTTTTAGCTGCTGGCTGTTAAGATAGGTTTGTATGATCAAGTTAACTCATTATGCACAGCTGTAGGGTCTTGGCTGTTGTGAATTGTTTTGGGAGAATTTCTTTAAAAGATATTCCCCATGATTAAAACTTTTTTTTTAAAAAAATAATGACTAATTATAAGTTATCATGATGGTGGTTCTTATAGCTGTACAAACAACAACTGGCTTGAACTGGTTTTGACCTGGTGTGAAATATGTTTTTAAATCCAGTGATAATTTAATCTGTGTATTTTACTAGGAAAGTCCTGAGAGTGCCTTGGACTGCAAGAAGATCCAACCAGTCCATCCTCCAGGAAATAAAGCCCGACTACTCATTGGAGGGAAGGGTACTAGAGACAAAGTTGAAGTACTTTGGCCACATCATGAGGAGACAGCAAAGCCTAGAGAAGACAATTATGCTGGGGAAAGTGGAAGGTAAAAGGAAGAGGAGCCGACCAAGGGCAAGATGGATGGATGGCATCCTTGAAGTGACTGGACTGACCTTGAAGGAGTTGGGGGTGATGACGGCCGACAGGGAGCTCTGGCGTGGGCTGGTCCATGAAGTCACGAAGAGTCGGAGATGACTGAACAAATGAACAACAACAAATTTTACCATGATATTGATATTTTAGTTTGCTATTTTTTAAATTTATCTTGTTATGTATTATGTTTTTATTCTTGCTTTGGTCTTGTATTTATTTTCTGTAAGTTGTCCAGAGTCCTGTTGGAGAGGAGGTGGGATATAAATAAAGATAATGATGGTGATTATTATTATTATTATCTTGCTATGTTTGGGATCCTGTTGGTGACATATGTGCATACATCTCTTCCTCTTAGCTGGCTGGACTGGGCACGACAAACGTGGCAGAGGAAGGGTATGATAGCAACAGTATTCCATTTCAGGTGGTAAAGCTGCATTTCTAGTTCTGAAAGAAAGTCTCTTGCTCTTTCCTTTTTTGAAAACATTTGTACATTTCTTCATGTATTTTATCAGTGCTATGTGAAGCAGGACCAAAGAATCATCACCATCAGCAGCAGACACTTTGATGGTTTTATAGAAATTTGATTTGTGTCTGATGAGGTTTGTCTCATCAATTTGTCTGTAGCCATTACTTGGTGATTCGCCATAGCCTTATGATTTGTAAGTGTTATTCTATCTTTATAGTGGCATCTTTAGCAGTCTTGCTTTGATTGTTTGATGCTTTGGAATTCATGCCACAAAGCAGTTTTCATCAGCTGTTTTTGTGAATCCATATGAAATAAGCTGGAGAAAGAAAAACCATAAAAACAGAGAATGATCTGTTGGGATTATATAGGCTCATGTGGAGTATCAAAAGACTAACAAAAAAACACCTCCTATGGTTAATGTGTGGAATCAATTCAAGCTGACATCACCAACAATGTGGTTATTTTTATCAATTGCCAAATCAAGATCACAACTTACCACATCCTTGATAAGCTTCCAGATTTGACATTATTTATGATCTGCAGATGTGACAGGATAAAATGAGTCACACCAATGGCTTTTCATCTTGGTTTGGTGGATTCCAATAGTGTCAATAAGGAATTGAACTTGTGACTCACACATATATGCCATATTAATTATTACTGCGAATTATCCTGTAAAAAAGACTGCTACTTATGGATACACATTACTCTGCCATTAGAACTCCGCAGAAAGGTGATCCTGGATAATCACAAGATCACAGGTTGGGCCAGATCAGTATCAGTGTCGTACAACAACAACAACAACAACAACAACAACAACAACAGAGGAGGAGGAGGAGTTAGAGGAAGAGGTGGCATGGAAACATGCCCCTGCCCCAATATTGTTGAACTGAACCTATGTTCTCTCACCAATATCCATGCTGCCTAGGACTGAAGACAATGATAGTCCAGTCATATCTGGAGAGTTGCATGTTACTCATGTTCCCATTTTAAAACAGATCCTATCATTAAAAAACTCCAGTGCAGCAGGTTGTTATTATTTTGGTTCTGAAAGGATGAAGAATAAATATGGGAGAGAAGTAAGAATACATGATTAATTTGATATTTGTGAAATTCAGGTAGAACTTGCTTGTAATGTGTTTCTTTAACTAACAAGTAGATCACAACTTAGTTATCTGCTGGTTTGGGCACTTCCTGAAGATTAGGACTAGAACTGCCAATGGGGAAGTATTTTATTGCAGTTCTCTCACTTAGTTTTCTATCCCATATTGACCCTAGTGAAGAATTGTCAGAGTTGAAGTCCAAAACACTTGGAGGGCCAAAGTTTGCCCATGCCTGCCATAAAGGCACAAGATACTCTGATCTTGGATGCTAACCAGGGTCAGTCCTTGTTAATTGTTGGGAATCAGGAGTTTTTAGGCTTAAAATAACCCTCTCTGGGGTGATTCCACGAAAATATAGCAGAGTGCTAGATGCACAGTTCATAATCAGCATAAACTTACAGGTAGTGAGCAAGGATTTCCTTTCAACAGGATGGAACAGGATTGCAGATCCACAGCTTCATAGGATCAAATTACTGTTGTCTTTTCCCACGATTTCCCATCGTACCTTAGAGAACAGGTTTTGATCTGAGTAGTTTGGTTTGGTTTGATGAGCATTCAAATTATTTCCCCACCTCTAGCTTTTGCAATATGTGGCAGCAAGCTTTGCCACCGGATTCTGCCAGTCTATATAAATTGCTTCGTTTTCTACTATAGCTGTCAGACCTTAGCCTCCTGCTCTTTTGCGCCTGCCCCTCTTACTTTCCTGTGTGCTCTTTGGAGTCCTGCTATGCATGTTCTAATCACTAGATGGAGAGAGAGCAGTTTCATTCAACAGAACCAGAAAACCTCAGACAGAATTCTTTCCTTTGTGTCTCCTTTCCTCCCTGGCTGGGATTTTTCTGCCCATTTCTGCATTTTCTGCTTTTTGCTGCACCTCCTACTGAAGCCATTCCTGAATTCCATTTCCACCTCAGGAACTTTTGTTAACAAGCATGCAAATTCAGTTTAAGATCTTTCAAATAACATTCTTTTTCCAAAATCCATTGGCCTTATTTTATATCTCTGCAGGGAGAGGCAAGTTTGTCCTGCATGATCACTTAGCCACTCTTCTCCACCGAGCAGGTGTGTAGGTAGGAATATCTTTTAATCTCTTTTTCGGACCCTAAGGAAGGGGGGACATATCAAAGAGATGAATAGCCAGTTCTCAACTTCATGTACAATTCAGGTCTTCATTTGAGTTGCAGACATAGCAAATGCAAATGCTACTTAAGCCTTGTTCAGACTGGGAGGGCAACAGGTTCTAACACTCAACATCTGCATGTGGCATTTCTGAGATATGGCAATTTTGTGCATAGAAAATATGGTTTCAAGATACACGATTCCTTACTGTTTCAGGAATACAAACTAGCAGGAACTGGTGCTGGCTGAAGCAGTCCCATGCCTAGTCTGTAGTTTTTGGCTATATAACCATGAAAGGGAACCAATCAGAATGAAGCTAAATCCTTTATAGATTTGGTGGCATGGCTGTTACCAAATACTTTAAAAAATGTGCTTGATTCTGAAACTTCACAACACCCCTGTTCACACAGACATGTCTGTCACTTATTGTCTGCTGTACCATGTGCTGGCTTTTGTTAGGGTGGTGACTTTTGAACTGTGAAACGTCAAAGGTATTCGGGGGTATATGGTGCTGAATCTGTTTCTAATATAGATTTGCCATCTTGGATCCATCAAAACCTTAAGGCTTAGATTAAAACACCATCTATCCTTTACTTCTGTGTGTATGAGAGAGAAAGAACAAGGCCCTGCAATTCTGATTGAGACGTCATATTGTCACCTCTGTAGTGATGCTTTTCCATGAAGGCCCATCACATATCCAGCTTGAAGTCATCAGCTGCCTAGTAACTGAGTGATGGAAACTGCTCAATGGGGTTTTTGCATGAGTCTGAAGCAGCCCTCATACATATCAGCAAGGGCATTAATTGACTTCAGGGAATGGACATCATATTCCAAAACAAGTTGAATATCCCCTTCCCTTTGCTCCTAGAATATTTAAGATGACTGAGTTTCTTCTTTTTTGTCATTTTATGTTATGCAGTTGTTAAATTCAAGATCCAGGTTGCTCATAATCATATGGTTAATGTCTGAAAATTGGTGTTGAATAAGGGAAGACAGTAGGAAGAGAGAAAGATCTCCTATTGCTTGATACTTATTTATCACTGTTATGCTGTTTGTGCTATTTTAATTTGTAATTTGCTGTTGTTTTTGCTTTTAATCTGTATGTTGCCTGGGCTTGGCCCCATGTAAGCCGCCCCGAGGCCCCTTGGGGAAACGGAGGCGGGGTAGAAAAATAAATTCTTCTTCTTCTTCTTCTTCTTCTTCTTCTTCTTCTTCTTCTTCTTCTTCTTCTTCTTCCTTCCAGATATTTGATCAAGGAAGCCCTGAATACACTGAATCTGAAAGGCTTAAGCAGGGTGGTTGATGATAGGATGATTTGGAGGTCTCTCATCCATAGGGTTGTCATACCCTCAAGGTTGATTATGGCAGTTAACAACCACAATGCTGTAATTATTTACCTCAGGTGTATTTATCTCAGGTGGGTAGTACTGAAAAACCTGCACAGGAACAAGATGAAAGCATGTAACCAGTGCCTCTGTCCTGAGAAACCACCCCTACTATATATCTGGAGTTAGAAAAATGGAAATAGATAAATGGTAACTCCTTGTGCATTCTGAGGAGAGGTGGAGGCAAAATTTTGCTTTTCTACAAAATGGGGAAAACTGTTTTAGGGTAAACAAACTTTTAAAATACTGAATCAGAGTTTTGTCTAAAACACTATGTGACACAATGTTTGTTCCTGGATTATAAATGTCATTTTCTAATTGTTTATATCATAAAAACATGGTTAAAGTTTTTGCAGGACATCTGCAGCACATTTTGCTATAGTTTTTCAATGAATAACTCATAGAGTCTCAACATATTCAACATAGTTTGTGGCAGCCACAAAAATGAAGTTTCTGGGTTATAACAACTACATTCAAAGTAAGTACTACATAATTAAACAGGAAATAATACTGTCACACCAGGAACGGATTCTCAAATGTTGTTACGTTACATACTGAAATGGAGCAACGTAAGAGCATGTTGAAGCATGTTGAAGCTAGCCATCACTAAAACAGTGGTAGGATTATGCGCTAGCACCCTAGCATCTACTAATGCTAATTTATGATAGGTTTGGCATATTGTTGAATCATTAACATTCCAAAGTCTGATTAAGATGAATGACAAGATAGCAATCTATACACAATGTAGAAGCAGATTAGCCTGGTAACTGAATCTCTCCATTCCACACATGTTGGGGAAACATCTCCCACTGTACAGAAGAGTAGGCTCACTTATTATGCAAGTGCATTGAACATGATTTCATTTCTATGCAAGGGGCTTTAAATACATAGAATCACACAAGAGAACCTAGAAAACGCTTCGAGAGGTGTTCTCTATAGGTCTCCAGCATAATTTGATAGCCACCTTCTTCTGAAAGTTGACCATACAATTATACTAGAGACTTAGAGAAAACACTTATCTAAGCCCTATGGGAATCTTTGGCTGGAAGCCCAAGACACCATTAGTTTCAGGTAACCAAAATAGATTATAGAAAATTTATGCTGCTGTTTCTGCTGGCAGCAGGTCAGCTTAAGGGGATACACAGGGAAGACCATGTGATGTACAATCCGTTGTCCTCCTCTTCAGCCATTGTGGCTTACTCTGTTATCTGCTGTCTGAGGTAGTAACCTCACCCCCTCTAACAGTAGGGCCAGCCAGCTCTCAATATAAAATAAGCCAAGGTCTGGCATATGTGAAACAGCACACCATGTTATTTGTAATTTACGCTTAGGAATAGTTGCCACTGGAGGTTATGGAAACTTGGTCATGCTGAAAGAGCCTTCTATCCACAGGAGGTGCCATACTATGTAACCTAAACAGTTTAGCCTTGCTACGCCGCTATGAAGCAGGGGTGATCATCTATTTTAGAAAGGGGCAATTTAAGGTAAAGGCCATCTGGCAATTTGATCCACACTACTACGCCCTTTTTTATTCAGAGGAGCCATGTCAGGAAAAAAAAAAAACCAGTCTCCTACTTTCCTGATAGAGGTGCTACTTACTGATTTTAAAGTGGTCTGGATGGACTTTCGTTGTACATTTGCTAGTTGATTGACTTTAGAGTCTTTGGAGCTTTGACGGGGAGGGAATTTTGGGTGACAATTCACAGAATCCCCCAACTTCTCAAAGCTCTGAGATAAGCTGTCCTAGTGTGGTCCAGAACAGTTATTAAAATCTGTGTGGAATAATCCAGATCTTTTATAAAAAGGTCAAAAACCCACAATCCCTTAATTGGCACAATCTCTTCTCGCAGAGATATACCGTATAAGGCTGTTTTATTACATTTGCTACTCTGTTTTCCTTCTAGCAGAGGAATGCCTGTTAGAAACAAACATTTCTGTAGTTTCCCTGAAGCAGGTGGCAATACACCAACTTTACAATTGAGAACAAGAGTCTGAGGACAAGTGTCTGATTCTCTTTCTTGTCCATTATTGTTTTGGGGAAAAATTTACATGTTTCTGCATAAGTAAGATGGGAAAAACCAATACTATTTTGAAAATGAATGTGGGAAAAAGGGAAGATAATGGAGCGGTGGATTCAAATGAAGAGGCTTGTCTACATTGACCAAAACAAAATCTGTTTGCATTATATTTTCCCATTCTTCATTGGCTCTTTTATGATCCTAATATTGCCACACACATAATACATACCATAGTGAGATTGCCATAGCTGGCTGTGCATTTATTCCTTACAAACTCATCTTGTTGTTAGAGAGACATTTGCATTTCCACTACTTCCCATTATTTTTGGCCACGTAGCTGTGTCCACTCTGCTTTTTACCTCCAACATGTATTTATTCATTTATTTATGAAATTTATAGCCCGCCTTCCCCAGTCATGGGCCCAAGGTGGCTTACAGCCAGTAAAAACATACAATATAAAAATTAAAAGCAAGTTAAAACCATAAATATTAGCAAATGCTGTGAAACACTAATTAAAACCCCAATAAAATACATTAAAAACAACCCTGATAATATGTCACAAAGTTGAAGGGCCTTCCTAACCCTTAAGTAAGCAAATGAGCATACTTTCTGTTAAAGTATGGGGACGAGGGACAGGGCCTTCTCGGTGGTGGCCCCGCGACTCTGGAACTCTCTCCCTCTGGAGGCCAGAACCGCCCCATCCATCCTAACATTTAGGAAACGGGTGAAGACGTGGCTGTGGAGTCAGGCCTTCGATGAATGAGACAACACCATAGGACCCTGGGTGGAAGTTGATGTAGATCCATCTTAATAGGACGACTGACCACTGTAGTTTTATATATAGTGTTTTAAAAGTTGTTTTTGTAATTGTGATATATGATATTTTAATGAGTGTATATGTTTTTTATGGCTGGAAACCGGGCTGAGTCCCTCAATGAGGTTGAGAAGCTCGGTATAGAAAACTGTGAAATAAATAAATAATAATAAATAAATTAAACAGAGATGCACTTATATTAATATGATAATATTTGCATGCCTGCACACAATTTTAAAATTCAACCATGGAAAGAACCACTTTCTGCTGGAAATGCTTACCTCCCACCAACCAATTCTGCTTCCTAACAACACAGCAAAGTGATATCACTTGGAGGACACGCCACATACCTAAGGTTCTATTTATCTATGTGAAGGGAACATTTTTTCAGATGGAAAGGAACAGCCATGAAATTTAACTTTTCTGAGCTGGGTGTATAGTGTCTCAGCAGAACTTAGCTGAAGTATGTATGTGTGTGTGATGCTTGTAAACTAAAGGCAACACAAGAGTCTAGAGTGCCCAATATTCTGTCCCATATGTGGCTTGGCTCACTCTCTGTGGGAATGCAGGCTTGCTACAAAGGAAACGTCATTTCCTAGGTTTTGACCATTAGCTATAAACATATCCCATTTTCAGAGCTTACTAGCCGTCCATGTGCTTTGGATAACGTTCATACCAAATTGTAGCTTTCTGGGTGGCCCAGGAGTATTTTAACCATTCTGTGGGCAGACTTCTGGCCACAGGGTTTTTATGGACAGGCAAATTCCTCCCTTTTAGACTTTTTGAATAAGCAGAGCATCTTTGAGCCAAGCAACAAATAATCCCAAACAGAATTTTACATTTGATCTACAGGGTTGCTTTTGCCCTTCTGAAAACAAACTGCTGAAGCTGGTGGGAGGGGGCCCTGTCATTCATGGTAGTCCTGGATGGTTGTGACAACAGTCTCCAAAAAATGTCTCTCACACCACAATTTGTCTTTTAAAAGCCCTGTTGTGATCATTATGGGCAAGAAAGGGTGGAGAGAGGGGGATGTTTTGTGGCCATACACGACCTGAAATCCTGAGGTCCCCAGTTCTTGATTTCTTTCCTACTTTGCTGCAGTTCTGCAGAAAAATCCTTTCTCCGAAACTGCTTTTTGCAATGGAAGAAAATCCTCAATTGGTGACAATGGTAGAGGGATTCAGTTCCCAAATGATTCTCTAGCAGGGATATTTGAAAAAAACAACAAGGATTTATTTATTCCATTACAAACTTTATCCACAAAAGTGGACAAAAGTGCAAGTGTATATGTAGTTCTACATTGAGTCTTACACTTCTGTAAATGCTATTCTTTTTTCTGTTTGAAAACAGAGGATTAACTCCCTTTAAATGTCAAGGTAAGATCTGGCTTTATGAAGGAGCTATTGATATGGGCTTTTAACATGGGATCCCTCTCCCCCATTTAAAAGTATGCTGTTAGTTGAGAGTGTGTCTTTTTAGATAAAAATGTTTATTTTGTTCCTTTATAGCACTATCTTAGTTTTATTATTTAACATTATGGTTTTATTGTTGTAATATGATTTTATTTCCCTCTGTATAAATCATTATGCTTTCTTTTTCCCAAAGAATGGGGTATATGTGAATATTCAGAATGAACAATGATGATTAAGAAAATGCAGGGGCTCATGAATGGGAAGTTTTGGGTATGCTTTGTTACTAAAACAAAAATCAGGGTTTTTTTTTTCAATTTTGCAAGAATTACAAGCATTGAGAGAACAAAATTGCTTTTTCCAGTCCCTGTGAACATAATTTTGTGACTTCTATAGCACTTGCAAGTTATATTATATTATCTTGGGGAGGTATTACTGTATTGTCTGCTAATACCAAATTTGATAACCCTTAGGATTCATCATTTCAAAGTGTTATGGTTTGAGTGTTGGACTAAGACTCTGGGAGATCTTGGGCAAATTAAACCCTCTCAGCCTCAGAGGAGCCCCCGGTGGTGCAGTGGGTTAAACCCCTGTGCCAGCAGGACTGAAGACCAACTGGTCGCAGGTTCGAATCCGGGGAGAGGCAGATGAGCTCCCTCTATAAGCTCCAGCTCCTCACGTGGGGACATGAGAGAACCCTCCCACAAGGATGATAAAACATCAAAACATCCTGGCATCCCCTGGGCAATGTCCTTGCAGATGGCCAATTCTCTCACACCAGAAGTGACTTGCAGTTTCTCAGGTCGCTCCTGACATGACAAAAAAAAAATGAAAGGAAGGCAATGGTGATACATTTTCTCAGGTAAATCCTATAACATGGCTCTGAAAACTGGAGTTGGATGAAATTCTGTTGGAATTGTCTGTAACAATTCTGAGTTTTTGTGGAAAATAAAACAGAAATTTGCTGTGGCCTAATTTTTTTTTTAAAACCAAGTAATTCTATAACAATGGCATCTGTGTTTGTGCTATGCAGTCAGAAAATTACAATCACAACTCATAATATTACATAATATGAATTTGCATGCCTGCGCAATCTGAATGTACATGTACTATGGTGAAGGGTGTGGTCTGCAAGATATTTCTAGCATTGTTCATCGACTAGACTGTGCAATGGGAATGGAAATGCACGAACTTCACAGCTTGAGAGAAAGTTAATTTCCATAGTTCCACAGCTAGGATGGTCTGGTCAGGTTCAAATGAACAGAAGGCATTTGGTATCTACAGGGATTTTCCACATAGATACCAAATTTTGCAAATGCTCATGTTCTGTTATATACAATGCTTTGATAATTTGGCATTTCTTATATAAAATGGTGAATGACTCAAACAAGTGCCAGAAACACTCTTGAGTATCTGTAAAAATGACAGGAAGTCATAGTAGGTTAGGCCTATACATACAGCAGTACAGTGCACAGTATGTGGAAAAATCAAAATTTGTGTTTTGAGATTTTTTTCAGAATTTTTTTTTGGAAAATATTGTGATTGGTTCAATCCCTGGGTACATAACTTGTGGATACAGAAGATGACATATATTGGGTTGTGGTCTTTATCTCTCTTTGTGTGTGTTTGTGTTCTCTAGTTTTTCAGGATAGGCAACAACACATAGGTATGGTGGTCAGAATATTATATCAGCTACTGCTCTTGGCCTGACACCCGCTAAATTTACAATGGCTGGCAAAATATACTTCTTTCTTCTCAAGGAGGTGGTGACTGGTTTGGGGTAGGGGTCAAGATACAACCATGGTAGTAGCATCCCAGTAATTATAATAGATACCATAAAGCAGTGGTTCTCAACCTGGGGTCCCCAGATGTTTTTGGCCTTCAACTCCCAAAAATCCTAACAGCTGGTAAACTGGCTGAGATTTCTGGGAGTTGTCAGTCAAAATACCTGGAGACCCACAGGTTGAGAACCACTGCCATAAAGGGTACTGTTCCATTATCTGGGCGGAGGCCACAAGGGAGCACTAGACAGAGAAAGATAGTCCATTTTACAGGGGAGGAGGTAGTTAAAAGAGGAAAACTATTTACCTCATTTTCAATTATTATTCCCCTCCCCCCCCCCCCCACACACACACACAAACATGTGCGCTTCTCATTTCATAAATGAGGGCTGTTTCCACAACTGTGACATGGGGGAGGGGAATAACAGAAAAACAGGGGGAAATGCTTTTACACCTTCAACCCCCCATCTCTCCCATAAAATGGAATATCCTTCTCTGTCTAGTGCCTCCTTTTGGCCCCCACCTGGATAATGGAACAGTACCCAAAACACTTACCCATATTTCCTTATTGATAACTGCTTTGTATACACAGCCACTACTAGGTAATTTTTGTTATACCAAAGTTATCCTACCTACCTCCCCGCCCACATGCACACATATATATTTGATCCCACTTTACTGGGAATCAACTGTATGGAGAAAAGGAGGTCCATTCTGCCAACAATTGGAGGATGAGTGAATGGCGTTTCCAGAAGGTATGGGTGGATCAGTCCAGAAGAGGATACTTAGTCCTCTAAAAGAAACCTAAAGTGGCCCCTTGATATCTGCTGGGATTTGGATCTAGGGCCCCCTGTGGATACCAAAATCCATAGATAGTCAAGTCCTACATATTATTTACAGCGGCACAATAAAATACTGTCTCTTATATAAAATGGCAAAATCAGGATTGGCTTTTTGGATTTTGAAAAATATTTTCAAGTCATGGATGAAGGGATCTGGGGTACACAATCCATGGACATAGAGAGCTGACTGTATTCCCTTTGAGGAAAAGGGAACTTTGTGCATTGATCTTTTAAAATATGTTAAAAATATATTGCACTTCAAATGTGCTTTAAATTCCTTCCTCTGAAACTCCCTTCCATGTGAGGTTAGGTGGGCCCTCTCACTAGCAAGCAAAGATATTTATATTCCAGCACTCTCTGAATATGACATTAATTGGAGTCTGTGTGATGTTTTTAATGTGTTTACAGTTATGTATCTTTTTAAAACACACACACACAAAATATATACTATTTTTAAATATATACTATTTGTTTGGGATTTTTTTTTTACGTTTTTATTGTTTTGAGAGTTTGGGGGTTATTCTTAACTAATTTTATCCACGAGCTTGAGTATCACTACTGTTATGAATCGTAATGTAAATATCACATATGCAGGATGTATTTTATTCACTGGACCAAATTTGGCACAAATACCTGAAACACCAAAATTTGAATACTGGTGGGGTGGGGGTTGATTTTGTCATTTGGGAGTTGTAGTTGCTGGGATTTATAGTTTACCTAGAATCAAGGAGAATTCTGAATTCCACCAATGATGGCATTGAACCAAACTTGGCACACAGAACTCCCATGACCAGCAGAAAATACTGGAAGGGTTTGATGGTCTCTGACCTTGAGTTCTGGAGTTGCAGTTCATCTACACCCAGAGATCACTGTAGACTCAAACAATGATGGATCTAGACCAAACTTGTCACAAATACTCAATATGCCCAAATGTGAACCCTGGTGGAGTTTGGGGAAAATAGCCCTTAACATTTGGGAGTTGTCATTGCTGTGATTTATAGTTCACCTACAATCAAAGAGCATTCTGAACCCCACCAGTGACAGAATTGGGCCAAACTTCCCACACAGAACCCCCATGACCAACAGAAAATACCGTGTTTTCCTCTGACGCCCCCTCACGACCCAGCCAGGGGTCCTGACCCCCAGGTTGAGAAACGCTGCCCTAGACAGACTCAGCTCAGCTTACATGGGGACAATCCCAATCAACATAGTTAAAATGTAACACATTAAAATACATAAACAACAGCATAAGAACAAAATAAAACAACAGCATTATAACAGAATATAAAACAAACATTGAACCAACAACCAATGGATGTGAAATAGTAAATTAAGATAATATGAGAGAGAGAGAGAGATTCAGGAGCCTTCTGTCTGAGATGTCAGTGAGTTAGTGAGTGAAATTTAGCAACCCCAAAAGAAAAGCTCTTAGCTGGCATTAAAGAGAAAATAACAAGCCTTTGAAGGGAATACTAGCCACAATATGTTTATTCTCTTATGCAATAAAAATGGATACAGCAAGAATCAACAGTGGGCAGTAAACGCCTAGATTGGCTAAGAGGGAGCTCAGAGTCACTCCACAGAATTTAAGGAGTGTGTGTGTACACATATATACAGTCTCTCCCTTTCTCCCTCTTTCTTCGTCCCATTTTACAAAGGGCTGGAAAAAAATGACCAATAACAGTACCTATGCATATTAAGGCAGCAATATCCCAATTGCAGGTGTCTGGGCATAAGCCAGCTGCCTGTAGGACTGAAAAAATAATGTTCCGTTGCAAAGAGCAGTAAACAATTGGCTCAAGTCCTCTCTCTCTCCCTCTCAGTTATTGATATGTTGCTCTCTGTCTTTTCCTCTGGTATGAGTTACAATGAGCAATAAAAAGGAAGGGAAAATAAATTGGTACACAGCAGAGTTGTCAATGCCAGTCAACCTGATGAATATGAAAACTCTGCCTATTAGCAGCCAAAGAAAGCAGCTTTCTTTGCTCCCCTTAGAACAGACCTCAGTACATTGGCAGCACCCAGAAGAAGTAAATCTTCCATCTGCAAGTATGCAGAAGTGTTATCTAGTGGTTAGCCCAGCAAAGTAGTGCATACATGGTTGTGGTCCTATTCCCCAAACAAGAAGGCAGACTTTGTGATTTGCCCTACATGGTTTTCTCCTTACCTTCCAGCATTGAAAACAGTTGTATCCAATGGGAGGAATAAATGGGTCTGTAATACCAGGACTCCTGGGTATGTTTTGTGGTTAGGGGAAAAACTTATAGATTTTTCTACAAGAAAAATGCTGCTCCAAACCCCAATGTGTGGTTTACATGGCACAAATCCTGCATGCACACCTTAATTCATAATGTACATACTGTGTACATGTATGGGGCATGTATATATAAGAATGCATCATGACCATGTTTCAAGCTATGCATTATACAAAGTGGTGATTCAGCTTTATTGCCAAGCCATAACAAACAAAAGGCAAATATGCATAAACAGGCCCATAGCCAGGATTTTGATTGGGGGGGGGGGGGTGAGTCTGAGTGAAAGAGGGTCTACCTTTGCAAACCTTTTGTATCGTTACCCCAATACCCCCATGCATATGAGATATATTGAGCATGGTGATCAGATCATGATATGAATAAACATAACAGTTTAAATAATGTACCAGTAAGGCCTTTTTGTGGACCACCCTGAGAATTTGGGGGGGGGGGTGTAGCCCCCCCCCCCCCCCCCGGCTGCATGCTTGTACATAAAGGAGGCAAATGTAAAAACAAAAATACAAAATGAATAAAAACAGAGGCCACCTGTCTCTGTCTCTCAATCTGCTGCTGAGATTCTACATCTGTGTCTTTCTTGCTCTGCATCAGGATGGGACACAGCAGCTCCAGATATTATTGGATTGTGAGTTCCAGCATTCTTCACCATTTGCTATGAAAATTACAGCTGATTGAAGTTGCAATACACACAGCATTAGGATGGCCATCTGATTCCCCACAGTGATCTACTCCATTCCCACACATTTGTGTAGATTATGGTCTCTAGTAGGTATTGTGGGGACCATAGATTTTGTAGACACCCTTCATAACTGGAGAGAAATATCCTTGCAACAACGTCAGTAAGATTCCTTCACTGTTGTGCCTTTCCCTTTGGGAATCTCGAGGGTGGGTGGATGGGAGAGGCAGAGGAAATGCAAAGTCCTCCCACTGTTCCAAAATGTCTCTGGAGCAGGGGGCAGCAGTTGTCACTGGCACCAGTGTATTTTTCTAAAGCAGGGGTTCACAAACTGTGCTCCGTGGAGCTATTGGGCCTCTCTCAATGATAGTGAGGGGCTTGGCAGTGCCATGTTGTTTCCAGCCTTCTCCTCCTCCTCTTTCCTCCCCCTGAGAACTGCAGAGAAAATAACAACAACAGAGTTGCAGCATCCTTTTGGGGCAGAGACCCTTTCTCCCCCACCTTTCACACTGCCCAGACTCTTATTCTTGCCCCCTCCTCCATTTTCTTTGCTTCCAAAACCCTATTTCCCTCTCACCACTCAGAGGGTGCTTTGAGTGTGTTGTTCTTGCATGGCAGAAGGGAGGTGTACTGGATGGCCTCTGGGGTTTCTATTACTACTACTACTACAAAGACTGAGTAGCCATCTGTTGGGGGTGCTTTGATTGTGCTTTTCAGTTGGACTGGATTGCCCCTGGTGTCTTCCACTGAAATACTTAAGTTAGTGTTGGTTAAAATTGTTCTTCATTTTAAATATTGTATTGTTCTTTCTCCCCTCCCCCCCCCCTTTTTTTTTTTACACTGTGTGAATTAGTTCACACAAGCACTCTCCATTCATCTGACACTGGCCTGGCCCATGCTTGATATATATACATTATATATAATATTATATTATAATGTATGTTTTCTATTTAACAGATGCAGGTCCATGGACCGTAATAAAGTTTGTTACTATAAAGTTCAAAATATTGATATTGTATATTATACTAGCCATCCCCTGCCACGTGTTGCTGTGGCCCAGTCTGTATATACGTGTTTTGTGTGTCTATATATGTATGTGTGTGTGTATTTGTGTATATGTGTATATATGTGTGTTTGCATGTGTGTGTGTGTGTGTGATTTTGTGCATGTGTTGTAATGTATTTTTTATTTTGGGGGTTTTTAAGTCTCTTCTGCTGTGTTTTTCAGTGTAAACTGAGTTCAAAGTGCAAAAGTAGTTTGACTTAATGAACTCATAAGGGACAAGAGAACAGAAGGGGAAGGAATCTTATCCTTTCCCCAGTGGGCTAAGGCAAAAACAAATTTTTGCTCTAAGAACACAGCTTATCCTTATATTTTACCTTAGGTTATCAACCTTCCAGACCTCATAGTTGGTTTTTTGTGAACTAGATATTTATCCTGTTCACACAAGAGCAGTTCTGTATAGTGGAATTAGGGATCCGAATTTGGAAAGAGATTCAATTTGGACTACAATCCCCAGAATCTCCCAAACAACATGCCATTCATCTGTATACTGATATTTTTTCAACACAGATCTACCTAGGATCTTGGCCAAAGTATGTTTTTTTCAACAAGAGAGAGAGAGAGAGAGAGAGAGCCAAAATACACAACACATCTTTTCTGGGTTCCAAAGGGTGCATAGCTGTTTACCTAGACCCATACCTTTCCCACTGAAGCTTCATTGCTTTTATTTTCTGCTCTGTCCATTAATCTCAATAAGTCTCTGCCACCCACCCCCTTCACTCTTTGACAAGCTGAACTGGAAAGGTCTCCACCTTTTTATAGTGCAATAAAACACATACAATGAATAGGATTACTGTAGATTGACCAGACATAAAGGCCTGTTGCTTCTGGAATTGAGGCTGCACGGTCTGGCTGCAGTGGGATATTAGAGAAGCAAAGAAATGCGGCTTTCTCTCCTCTCAAAAGACACCGTGGTAGCCATTCCACAATTTTATCACTTTTTAGAATAGTGAACATGGTTTTACACCTGCAAATTCAAAACCCCAGAAATGTTACCTTGAACACCCCCACTGCCCCCCCCCCCCCACATGCACACAGGCTTGCTTTCTAATATGGATCTCTAAATCTCTAATTAAGCAGTTGCATTTAGATTTATTGACATGGTTGGTTTTTCGACCATGAATAATACCAATCACAGTGTGTGTCTTTCTTGTTCATGGGGTAATGAAGCTGCTTGGTTTTTTGTCTGAATTTCAAATGTGTTATCCATGGTGCTGAACCCTATCACAAAAATAGGTTCAACATTTTGGAGGACATCTTTGTTTTAAAAAGTTGAGGGTGTTCACTGCCTCGGTAACATGGAAGCTTTTTTTTTTTTGTCATGTCAGGAGCGACTTGAGAAACTGCAAGTTGCTTCTGGTGTGAGATAACTGGCCGTCTGCAAGGACATTGCCTAGGGGACGCCCGGATGTTTTGATGTTTTATCATCCTTGTGGGAGGCTTCTCTCATGTCCCCACATGAGGAGCTGGAGCTGATAGAGGGAACTCATCTGCGCTCTCCCTGGATATGAACCTGCAACCAGTTGGTCTTCAGTCCTGCCGGCACAGGGGTTTAACCTACTGTGCCACCAGGGGCTCCATGGAAGCTATTAGCCATGTTTGAATAATATCACAGGATGTTAACAGATCGAAATCTCTTCCTGGCAGTATACCCTAATGAGGTTCTCCCCAGACTGGCTATTCCACAACCTTGTCCATAATTCCTATGACCATACTAGATGGGGGTGATGAAGGGTTGTAATACAACATACCTGGAAGGCACCAACTCATCAAAGGACTCCTTAAAATAAT
Source organism: Anolis sagrei (assembly GCF_037176765.1). Lineage (NCBI taxonomy): Eukaryota > Metazoa > Chordata > Lepidosauria > Squamata > Anolidae > Anolis > Anolis sagrei. The sequence goes on along the minus strand of NC_090022.1, from coordinate 189,665,379 downwards.
AGAAATACCTTTAGGAGCTTGATCTTCCCATGTCAAATGTCTTTCTTTTCCATATCACTCCCAGAACTTGGCACAGAATCTGAAACAGGATGCAAAGAATTGTGAAGTAACTATTTGTTGACTCTCTTACCACATCATATACAGGGTTAGTCAAAATGCATAGGCCAATAAGCCATTCAATTGAATGGCTTATTGGCCTATGCATTTTGACTAACCCTGTATTATAGAAATTCTCTTTCGAAGGTGGAAGTGAAAGGGAATTACAGTTCTTTGTGTCTCATTTAAATTCAATTCTCATCCGTCCATCCAGCACAGTCAATACTCAAGCATTTTTTAAAGGTTGTGTTTAAAGTGAAAGCCATTGCTTGGTTTATTTCTATTTGAATGCATTTGCTACTTTCACACATTTCTATATTCCTTCCAAAGTGCTTATAGTTTCAAAAATATGTATTTAAATGATTATAAGCAGAGGCAGCCCTAGGTAATTTTTAATGGTAAGCGAACAGTATCCCCCAACCAATCTCTGATATATATATTTTCTGTTTGTTGTGGGAGTTCTGTTTGCCATACTTGGTTCAATTCCATCATTGGTGGAGTTCAGAATGCTCTTTGATTGTAGGTGAACTATACATCCCAGTAACTACAACTCACATATGTCAAGGTCTATTTTCCCCCAAGATGGTCTCAAGAGCGCCCCGAGCAAAATCAACTATACTGCAAATGCTTACTTTGTGTAATGGGTTGAGCTGCCCCTGATTATAAGTAAACTACTATTCGTGATAGCAGCCTAACAGGTTCAGAGTGCCTCATCAACTTTGGTTAATTCTTGAACAGCTTCAAGAAACTGTACTGTAATTCAGATTTTCTTTTGCTTGATGTCCTCCTGTTATAGTTAGTTACAACTTTACAGACAACTTCAGTTTCCTAGTTTTCAAATTTATGGAAACAGGTATTTTTAATCCCTTTTCAAAATCCGAATGTAGCAGAATGGGAAACAGTGTGGGCCAGAACTCGAATTATATGGTATTCCTCTTCCACTACTAAGTCAATCAACACTCCTTTGGAGGGTTTTTTCCTCCTCCAAAGGAAGTAACACTATCTGTAAGTGACAATAATCATTAATGCCATTGCTGTTGCCTGTTTTTGGTCAAAAGATACTTAACCGCCTGCACACCTTCTATTTTATCAGTTTTATACTAATTTATGCAATGCTTTTGATACAAAATAATAATAATAATAATAATAATAATAATAATAATAATAATAAAGCACAATTACATATTCATAATTAGTGAAAGGAACTAATTACAAGTAACTGATTTTTTTGTAATTTCATGCTTTGAAGAGTGCATCTACACTATAGAATCTATGCAGTTTGACACCACTTCAACTGCCATGGCTCGATGCTATAGAAACATGGGATCTACAGTTTTACAAGATTTTTAGCCTTCTCTGTCAAAGAGTGCTTGTGCCCCACCAAATTACAACTTCCAGGATTTTATCGAATTGAGCCATGGCAGTTAAAGTGGTGTCAAACTGCATTAATTTTGCAATGTAGTTGCACTCTGAGCTTCATTAGACAGTGCATTAAGACCTTATGTGTCCCCCTCTGGGCTAGACTGTGGGCATAACAGTTCATTCAAAAGGCTGCTTCCCTCTGCTTCAAAGACTGTTAACTCTGAAGAACCTATTTGTATTCACATTAGTTTGTCCATCTTTCCAGCCAGGGAGAAGGGTAATAATAACACATTGTTATCTTAACACTCATAGCTCCTGCAGGCCATGCTATCCCCGTGGCAGGCCTGATTTCCAAGGGTCGTTTTAATAGCATACGGCTAGTGTGTTACCTTTTATGCACATATTAATAAGGATGGATGGCTAGATAGAGAAAATAAAGAACAAAGCTTTAAATCTCTGCAAGACACGCTGCTGGGGCAGCTCATTCAAATGTTGTAACCATCATATTCGTTCTTCATAATTTGTAATTACTTTTTTACAGCACTAGTCATAACTCTGTCGATCATATCCATAATAACATACCGACAGTGGGCCTCTGCTCAGTGTATGAATGAAAGGGAATAAACTGAAAACAAATAATTTGTCTTCTGAAATATTAGGGTGCTCTTAAAACACCTCCTCTAGCCATCTCAGTAATTAGTCTTGTTGTATATGAGTGTATATATGGAAAATGCTTAGCTTCATTGTCTCACTTACTGATCCTTAGGGATGGCAGAACTGTTTAGGATATTGTGTACTTATTTGTAGATACATTTACCAGTGAGTGCATGGCTCTCCTTTTATTTGCTTTTAGCTTGCAAGACAACTGTGTAAAGTAGTATAAATCATGATGTGTGTGTAAGAGAGCAAATAATCCAAAATTCCCAACCTTGGGTTGTTGTAGGTTTTTTCGGGCTATATGGCCATGTTCTAAAGGCATTTTCTCCTGACATTTCGCCTGCATCTATGGCAAGCATCCTCAGAGGTAGTGAGGTCTGTTGGAACTAGGGAAAAGGGTTTTATATATCTGTGGAATGACCAGGGTGGGACAAAGGACTCTTGTCTGCTGGAGCTAGGTGGGAATGTTTCAACTGATCACCTTGATTAGCATTTGATTGCCTGGCCACAGCATATTATTTGGGAACACAGAAATGCTGGACCACTAAAACAACCACCATGTCAGACTACACAGAGAAGCCATTGAAATCCACAAGCATGTGGACAATTTCAACAGAAAGGAGGAAACCATGAAAATGAACAAAATCTGGCTACCAGTATTAAAAAAACTCTAAAATTAAAACAGCACAACAGAGAGGAAACAAACAAGGACATCTAATCACCTCTCAACAAAAGATTGCTCCAGGCACTGGCAGGCAATCAAATGTTAATCAAGGTGGTCAGTGGAAACATTCACACCTAGCTCCAGCAGACAAGAGTCCTTTGTCCCACCGTGGTCATTCCACAGATACACAAACCCTTTTTCCTAGTTCCAACAGACCTCACTACCTCTGAGGATGCTTGCCATAGATTCAGGCGAAACGTCAGGAGAAAATGCCTTTAAAACATGGCCATATAGCCCGAAAAAACCTACAACAACCCAGTGATTCCGGCCATGAAAGCCTTCGACAATACATTCCCAACCTTTTTTTAACCAGGGACTACTTAGACTACAGACCACTCTCCAAAAGGGTTACAAATCTGTTTTTAGTCAACTTTAGATTTGGTTTGGTTATTTGGGATGCTGATTCAGAAAACTACATTAGATAGACCACATAAGCTCTAGTTTCTGATACAAAACATATGCCATCCAGTAGTCGACATCTGCTCGCCCACAGAAAAACACATTGAATAAGCCTCCGCACTCTAAGAGGGTTTCACAAGACCAGTCACTCTCGTTGCAAGGTTGTGGTAACAGTGAGGTCACGGGCCATATTTTAGTTTTTGTGGACCACTAGTGGTCCATGGACCACATGTTGGGAAGCACTGATTTAGATTAACTATATATTTTTTTAAAAATCTTGTTGAACTGAAATAGTCATCTGTGCTTAGTGGTACACTACAGCACTACCTGATCAGAATTTAGAGAAGTTATTTTTTTTCAGAACACAACTGTGAAAATACCCTCAAAAGTTCTTTCTCCAGCTTTGCTGACACTACTTGTGGCACATCAAGCAGAACTGATTGTCCTTCATAAGCAAGAATGATTGACTTTATTCAAATTTAATTGAAAATTCCCCTATTTTGGAAGGGGGGGTAACAAGAAAAGAAAAAATAGTGAATCACAGAATTACCATTTTTCTCTTTAAATATTTAAAAATAATATTGGGATCTTGGCCGCCAAGCAGATCTCGATGACAAACCAAATATAAATATGTAGTGTTTGTTTTACTTATTTTATAGATTTTATATTTCACACTTTTTATGCCATTTGGCATTTTCAGGGCAATGACTTAACAGCAAATATGAATTTTCATAGATTTCAGCATCTTCTAACTATTCCTGGAGACATAACATTTTCTTCATCATAAAGTCCAAGCATCTTACTCAGAGCAAGCTCTCTCACACATGACATAGAACATTCAATAGTGAGGAGATTTTTTGGCCAGTCATATGTTTCAACAACCTCTGTAGCCCATGGAGGAAAAATCTGCATTTATAGCCAAGAATATGAAGCTGAAAACTGGACAGAGTTTTGGAATCTCCCCCCTCACACACTTGGAACAAGTCTGTGTTTGAAGCAGAAGACATTTTATTTCCAGTGTAGTATATGTAGTTATACCCGTGTTTGCATAATGGAAGCTTTGTTGAAATTCTGTCCGGGTAGACAGTTAAAACAGTAAGTTAAAACAGTTAAAACAGTAAGTGTGTTCCTGGGCATTCATTTTTTTAACATAAAATGTTGTTCAAGTGGTTAAAATAACATTAAAAAATAAAGATGGGTTCCTGCACCTGTTGTTATGTGCCCTCAAGTCATTTCCAGCTTATAGCAACCGTATCAATATTTGTTCAATATTTGTTCAAAGGGGTTTTGTCTTTGCCTTCCTCTGAGGTTGAGAGGCTGCGACTTCTCTGAGGTCGCCCAGTGGGTTTCTATGGCTGTGTAGGAATTTGTAGCCTGACATGCGGGGTAGTTACATAGCAGTAGCTTTCCAGGTGATATAGAAGTGGCAATTCCAGGTGGATGTTCCATACTGTTAAGTCCATGTGCCAGCCCAGCCTTGAAACCAGCCCATTGCATGTGAGTGAATGTTCTTGTGTTTTTTCGTGTCAGGAGCAACTTGAGAGAGAGAACTGGCCATCTGCAAGGATGTTGCCCAGGGGAGGCCCAGGTGTTTTGATGTTTTACTATCCTTGAGGGAAGCTTCTCTCATGTCCCTGCATGGGGAGCTGGAGCTGACAGAGGGAGCTCATCCATACTCTCCCCGGATTCAAACCTAAAAACTTGTTGGTCTTCAATCCTGCCAGCACAAGGGTTTAACCCATTGCGCCACTAGGGCTCCAGATGAATAGTATGTATGTGCAAGAGAGTGTTACGGGATCTCTCCTTATGGAATCATATAAAAAGCTAAACTGGTTTATGGAAGCATAGAATCATAGAATCAAAGAGTTGGAAGAGACCTCATGGGCCATCCAGTCCAACCCCCTGCCAAGAAGCAGGAATATTGCATTCAAATCACCGATTCAATCACCCACAGCTTGAAGATATCTATCCATCTATCTGTCTATCTATCTATCTATCTATCTATCTATCTATCTATCTATCTATCTAGATTTTTGCCATGTTGTATAAAGAACACCATTTTGCCATTATATATGTGACTTGAGCATTGAAAGGTTTTGGTATCCATGGGGGGTGGGTTGTGTGTCCTAGGACCTCATCATACTTGAGGAAGAAAGCGGGGGGAATTCTCTTTAAGAAAAATGGATAATTTATTCACCCCTATCACACATGATGAACTCCCTCCATTTCCTCATTCTACTTGAGGAAGAAAGCTGTCCCTGCCATGTTTTGCTGTGGCCCAGTCTGTGTATATGTGTTTTGTGTGTGTATATATGTGTATATGTGTGTATATATATGTGTATATGTGTGTATATATTTGTGTATATGTGGTTTTGCGGCTGCGTTGTTATGTATTTTTAAAATTTTTGGCTTTTTAAATCTCTTCTGCTGCGTTTTCCAGTGTTTTTATGAGTGATGGTCACTTGTTGGCCTGATAGGTGTATTGTGTCCAAATTTGGTGTCAATCCATCCAGTGGTTTTTGAGTTATGTCCTTAATCTCATAGTATTTCCTATCTATCTATCTATCTATCTATCTATCTATCTATCTATCTATCTATCTATATACACACACACACACATACATACATACATAAACACACACACACACTATATATATATATATATATATATATATATATATATATATATACACACACAGACACACACACACACACACACACACAGAGCCCCTGGTGGTGCAGTGGGTTAAAGCACTGAGCTGATGACCTTGTTGACCAAAAGGTTGAGGTTCGAATCCAGGGAGCAGCATGAGTTTCCGCTGTCAGCTCCAGCTTCTGCCAACCTAGCAGTTCGAAAACATGCAAATGTGAGTAGATCAATAGGTACCACTTCAGTGGGAAGGTAACGGTGCTCCATGCAGTCATGCTGGCCACATTACTTTGGAGGTATGTATGAACAATGCAAGCTCTTCGTCTTAGAAATGGAGATGAGCACCACACCCCAGAGTCGGATACGACTGGACTTAATGTCAGGGGGAAACCTTTACCATAAAGGGGGGAAAGCATCAACAACACACTATGTCCAAATTAGGAAATCCCAGGTCTATGAAAATGGAAAATATACCTACAACAAATTAGGAATATATCAAAACTGCACATTTTCTGAAGAAGGAAATTACCATTAAAAGTTGCATTCAAGATTATTAATGGTGACAAATAGAGCATCAAGACACATTTAAAGACTGCCCACAAGAACACCCACACTTCACTAAAATGATCTCAAATGGAGAAATCTGCCAGTTCCCATCCCATTTTAAATAAGCACCTTAAGTCATTTCTACACAAATTGAGAGCCGTGGAGCTGACTGCTCCCTGATTCCAAAAACCGCGGTTTCTACACACTCTAGAAAAGGAGTATCATGGGCAACCTATGGAAATGCTCTTGCGTCGTTTGATAGGCTCCGCAGCACTCAATGTCTTTTAAGTGCTTAGAAACAGGGGAAAGTCAGCATATGATGAGGTCCCTGTAATCAAACCACAGGAGATACCAATATTCTACCACAATTCTAATTTTAGGGAAGGGGAGCTAGATGACCCCCAAAACTCACATACTTTGTCTTTGCTGTTCTATAGGATTTTCTGCCTGTGATCTTTCCACAACTAGGAAAGAACTGTGTAGTGACATTTTTTCCCAAAACATGCAAAAACATTAAGGGTTTTCTCTACAAAAGAGTAGCCTTCCCTGCTGGGAGGATGAGTGGCACAGAGGGAAATCATATCACTTCAATTAATTGTCAAAGATAACTGCAAGACTCCTCTTCCCAGCTTCCTTACTTGAGTAGGTCAAGGGTTCATTTGGGAAGGTCTCGGGCTGAGGTGAGTGAGTGGGAGGGGGTGGCCAAGGACATAAATAGGTGAAATGAGTGACCAGAGGATGCCCATGGCTTCCCATAATCTTCTGTAGGCAAAAAGAAGAACCTACATTCAAAGTCAGAGGTTTCCGTCCCAAAATCTAGAATAGTGATTCTCGGTTTAATCCTCCAGGTCTTTTGGACTTCTGCTTTCAAAATTCCTGATAGTTGACCAGACTGGCTGAGGATTCTGGAAGCTGAGGTCACAAACACCTGGAGAACCAAATGTTAAAAACCAGTTCTAGAGTTTAGCATGCAACTCACCTTAACATGATGTATAAGGAGCAACATGGGAGAAATCCAAAAAGGCAAAATCTCAAGGAAGGGAAGTAGTAGATGAGAAGGCATGGGTACCCTTTTCTTTAGACAGTGAGGTCCCTTTTCTGTGATGATTTAAGTGGAAAAGAAGAATTGAAATTGGAGAACTCACAGTGACATGTAAAATAAACTTTTTTAAGCTTGAAAAACTATAGATAATGTTCGGTTCTCTTGGCTTAGGCAAATGGAAGGCAGTTTTGTCTCTCTTGGCTGCGAAGTGGACGCTCTGAGATGAAATATGGTGTTTTTCGCTTTTTGCTCTTTGGAAGGCATGTCAAAAGGGTGGAGATGAACCGGGAAGGCATTGCCCTGGGGAGAGGTAGCCAAAAAACATAACTCCTAACAAAATGAGTATTTTTGGAAAGAGCTCTCAGTCAATAATATTGGAATCCACCTTTATTTTTGTTTGGGTCTTTTTTTCCAGACAGGAATGTAATTGCTTGTTGAAATTATGCTTTCCTTAGAACCCCCTTTTGATAGAACTAAGATTCTAGATCAATCATGTGAAATAAAAAGTTCACAAACAGTCTTATCAAGGCTGGAAGATCTCCTTTGCTCCATGTGGCACCTGTAAATGCCACATGGAGCTTTCAAAGGGGAATTCCAAGCTCAGTGTTGTCCTTTAGAGGTGCCATGGAGCAAAGGAGACCCTCCAACTTCAGTAAGGAGGCTATGTTTGAACCATTTTCAGCAAGGATGAGGAGGGGCCAGTGGCCATACCCCCATCCCAATGCTGATTGCAAATCACATAGGTAGAAAGGTGAGATTTTGTCCTCCTGTGTGAATATCAAATGTGCAGACAAGAACTCCAGCTCGTTACACTTTTTCAGCTGTTTGGAAGGGCCCTGGGCAAGAATACCAAGAAGGAATGGAATGAAATGAGAGCATCTTCATTATTGCTTGTCTAGGACATTTTGTTGTCTGAAGCACAAGAGCAAATGCTCCCCACAAATCCCACGAGGATGAGTATTACACAAAGCCAGATAAGTGGTCTCTGCAGAACTACACAAAACAAATCCTGGAAATAAAACCAAGCAAGAATTTTAAAAGTATTTTTTTTAAAAATTGCCATTTTACACAGGCAGGTGCCTCCTCTATCATCGGGGCAGTGAATCCACTTGTGGTTTTAATCAAAATTTCAAAGGGGCTTGGGAGGACAGAGTCCAGCTCCACAGAGGTTTGCCTTCAACATCTGTCCTAAAGATCAGACTAAATCCATTAATGTGGAAGCCATCTGCTCATCACTGCTTTCTTGTTACTTGAAATGTGCTGGCTAAAGCAGCTGGCTCAGCATCTTAATTAACTCCCCTTAAGTTTGAAGAAAACCCCAGAATGGGTCCACCATGCCACTAACACAAATGCCAGAAACCACTGATCCAACATCCAGCTTCCTTCAGAAGTCAACTAGGTGTATATTGCTATTGTTCTCTAGTTCTGTAACTGAGTTTTGTTGCTGTTACTATTATTATTGCTATCCCAACTTTTCCTTAGCTTTGGACTCATGCTAGTTTTTTTTAAAGTGCCAATAAAAATCCACAAATTATTATAATCATAATTAAAGAAAGATTGAACAATCAAAACATTTAAACAAGGTTAAAAGGATATATAGCAGACTCTCCATATCTGTGAGTTTTGGGTCCTCAATTTCCACCAACCATGGATTATTGAATCCTATACATAAAATTTAATAATATGGAATGCATTTTTGCCACTGTTTGAATGGCGTGTCACTCATTAGAACTGGTAACACTTGAAGTAAAAACAGCATCTTAAATAGTACATTCTTCTTTATGGTCAAGATTCTACTCATAAGGGACAATTATAAATCCTGCCATGTATGTAAATCTTGAAATCTTTTCCCATACTTTATCATAGTCTTTAAATGAATTCTGAGTTTTTAACAGAAATAGTTAGATATGAGATGTGGGGATTTAGAAGGAGGGAATCTCTATCACTGCTGCCTCACCAAATATGTAAACTAGATCCCACCAAATGTAAAAGACTATCAAATAAATTCAATTAAGTGCTTGGGGATGCTGAGACTTTGCCACCAACACACTATTTTCTGAGGTAAAGTTCTGTAATCATTGGCAACCACCACACTTAAGGGAATATTAAACTTCTGGTTTGGCAAGAGGTCTTTAGTAGCTTCAGTGTTCTGGATTCACACTCAGGACTCTGGACTCTGAGGTAAATAACGCTGAGATTCTTTTTAAATAAACGCTGCCACCATTTCTTAAGACTCTGTTTTCCTATACTGCTATGGAACTGTGTCGCATAGAAGCACTCTTGAGACAGATGTGATTTAACAAAGAATAAAGTTGTTTATTTGAGAGAACTTTGACAAAACAGGCACTTAAGCTTAACAATTGCAGCAATGAGTAAAAGTGTGGTTACTTTAAAGAACCATTCAAAGCTTAGTTTCAAAACATCTCTCCACTCCCTCACAAGAATCTATCTGACTTCCCTCTGACTAGACTTCCTTAAACTCCAGACAGTCCTTTCCTTTGGATCTGTATATTCTCTAGACTAGCTATTCCCCCTAATAGCTATCTATCTATACTAACTGACCAACTCCTGGCTTCACTAACCCTTCTTCTCCTAACAAACCCTGACTCCACTCTTTAAACACCAAACCCTAACTCTTCAGACACCAGTCCCTGACTGAGCTGTCAGATTTTAAAACGCGCCTACTTCAAAGCTTTTTTTCTTTTCCCTCCAGCTAACCTCCGCCCACTCTCTCCCAGCCAATTACACAACTTTCCACATTCCCTCTAGGCTGCTCCTAAGCTCCGCCCCCTCTAGGAACTGGGTGCTCTAAGATGGCTGCCTCCATGCACCATCACTTTAAAATGGCTGCTGAACTTCCTGGGCCTATTTCCTGGGCTTTCCTTGGCCTAGAAAGGTAGGGAATTCATCACACATGCTTACTTTGGTATGATAAAATAAAAGCAGATTCAAATTTTAACAATCCCTTCATAAGGATATAACTATTACGAGCGTGGAATACATATAAGAATAGATTTTATCCGAAGATGTATTTATAATGTTTTCTGCAAGAAGCTCTGTTTAGAAGAGAAATGCTTTTAGAAGGGAAATGGCTGACTTGTGAAGATTTGTTAATGTTTCAAAACGATCAATATAGATTAAAGACGAGATAGAAGTTAATGATGGAGAGTTTTAATATGCAATGGCTTTCACATAGACAAATTACAGAATGATATAAGATAGATAAAATTTTATTTTGATTTGCAACAATTAAATCAGAGTTTGAAAGTCTATTACACCCCCCAAAATCTATAAACTGCAATTAAAATATGAAATAGAGTAATAACAGGTGAATGATTGTATGGTGACATGGGCATAAAATATAGATAGACAAATAAAATTGGAATAATGAAAGAAGAGTATGAAATTCACTTTATTTAATTATTTGAAAGAGAATTTCTATAAGAGGATGTGTAGGTGTCTGACACTAGAGAGGCTTTCAACAATAAATAAAGTAAAATCAGTAATGTTGGAATTTTTACTATATGTGGTGGTCTTATAAAAAGGTGCAGAAATCTTGGACTCGGGATACACGAGATGCTAGAAGATATTATAAAGGTTAAAATTACGACAGAATATGAACTATTGGGGATATTAGAGGACCAATTTAAAAAGAAGCATGGAATATTACTACAGTGATACCTTGACTTAAGAGTTCAATTCATTCCACAACTAAGCTCTTAACTCAAAATGCTCTTATCTCAAAGCAAATTTCTCATTGAAATGCTATTAATTTGTCTATTCCACCCCATTTTTTTTACATTTTTCTAAAGAAGAAAATGCACTTTATAAACAACAAACAATGTATAAATGCACATTCATGTGTAACAATAAAAAAGAAAGATCAACTTTTAAATGGTAGAAGCACAAAGTTGTGGCATGAAAGCACAAAGCGAAGAGGAAGTTGCATCATTTCCTTCATACTGTACTCATTCCAGCCTCCCTCCCTTTCTTGCTCTCTCTCTTGCTCTCTCTTCATGAAGCCAAACATACCAGGAATATAAACCACACAAAATCAACTAACTCAAAGTGGACAAGAGCATGAGGCACGGAGGCTGCTCCCTTGAAGATCTAAAACTCTTGTGCTAGCACTCCTTCTGGCACTAGGTCTTCACTCAAAACGCTGCTTATATGCCAAAGTGAGTGACGGCTCTTAACTAAAATGCTCTTAAGCTAGGATGCTCGTAAATAGAGGTTTGCCTGTATTAGATATGATTACAGCCGTGAAAATAATCTGTGTGCGGTGATGAAAAAACACGTTATACCAACGCACAAAGAATGACTGATGAAAATATGTCAGTTAACAGATATGGACAAATTAACAATGTTGATTAAAGTGAAATCTTTGACTAAATTCAAGAAAGACTGGAGCATATTTATTACTTTTATACAGCAAGGATGGGGACAATCTTCCATTATTGGTTTTCTGATGTAAAAGAGTGTTATTAAGAGTGGAAAGGTAGGAATAAAGTGATACTTGAAGCAATTAAAAATAAGAAGTTAAAAACAACAAGCAATTGAGTAGGAGCCTTGTCGATTAGTTAGTAGGCATTTGTTGGGAATGTGTATAGGTTATAAGTTGTAGATCAATATGTGTTATTTTCGTATATAATGAAAAAATGTGTATGTTTTCTATAGTCGTTCTTGCTTTGATTTTCTTTGTACGCTTAATTTCACTTTGTGTTGTTTTATAAGTCTGTTTTTTTCTTTGTTTGTATGATTGTATAAAAATATTTATTTTAAAATAATATGGAATGCAATAATCCCATTTATTTTCCTGGAAGTTAACCCCATGGATCTGGAGTGTCCACTTTATCCTTAAAAATACACACACCAGCACAACAAATCACAAGACTTAGTATATTATTTTGATTGAATTGCCATATATAGTTAATTATCAAATATATGTCTAAAAATAAAAAAAGGGGGGGGGGAGCAGAGATATAAGCTTCAGATCCTGGGAGTGACCACTAGGGCCCCTTCTACACTGCCATATAAAATACAAATTATCTGCTTTAAAATTAATTATTTGGCAGTATAGACTCATATAATCCAGGTCAAATAAGATAATGTGTATTATCTGATTTGATAATCTGGATTATATGGCAGTGTAGACAGGGCTTGACACATCCTCTACACTGCCCTATATCCCAGGATCTGATCCCATTATCTACTTATCCCAGATCATCTGGAGATATAGGGCAGTGTGGGTCCAGCCTAAGAAGGCCCTCTTCCATGGTTCCCCCTTTACACTGCCATGTAATCGAGATTATCAAATCAGATAATCCACATTATCAGTTCTGAACTGGATTATATGAGTCTACACTGCCATATAATCCAGTTCAGTATGGATTTTCTAGCAATCTGGATTTTCTATGGCAGAGTAGAAGGGGCCTGTGAGAGTGGTGGGACAGAGAGAAGAGCCTCCCTAACATATTTTAAAGCACAGGCTGGGTTCAGGTCCATAGCCAGGATTTTGATTTTCGGGGGGGGGGAGGGCTGAATCTGAGTGAATGAGGGTCTACCCTATCAAACCTTTTGAATCGTTACCCCAATACCCCCATGCATATGGGATATATTGAGTATGGTGATCAGATCATGATATGAATAAACATAACAGTTTGAATAATGCACCAGTAAGGCCTTCTCGCGGACCACCATGAGAATTTGGGGGGGGGGGGGGGCTGAAGGTCTGGCTGTAGCCGGGGAAAATACTGTTATTCAAAATACCTGGGTCCAAACCATATAGGGCTTTATAGGTGAAAACCAGCACATTGAATTCTACAGAGAAATGGCCCACCAGTCAGTGTAGTTATTGCCAGAAGCTAGTTGTGTGTTCCAGATATAAAGCTGGAAAATGATACCTTTTTGGACATCAGTAGCCAGAATTCCTAGCTGGTATGCCCACTGCCCTTGCTAGTGGATTCTGGATGTTGTAATGTAAGCATTACATTTGTCAAGTTTTGGATTGTGCCACAGAATTCTGAAGCCAGTACAAGATGTACAATTCAGTAACCTGGGTGTACTTTACTTGATTGACTAAAACTTTTACATATCCTATTCTCTGGCCAAAACTAAAACAAAGAACCAAATAAATAAACCAAACCAAATCACTCAGTGTAACATGCAGACAATAAAACCCAGAACATGCCATAAAAACATAATAATAGCAACATGAAACAACAAGCCTATTAAAAGAGAAAGAAGTCATAAAGTCAACACCCAACAAACCCAGAAAGTTCATAAATATTAAAAGCATCTGTGCAGAAGTGGCAGAGTTCAATAAAACAAATCTTAGCTTTGTTGCTTGCTAGAGAAAAATAGCAAGGTCTTTGCTTGCTGACAAAATGGAAATCCAACTTTGGATTGCAATAATCTCCTAAAAGCAAGTTTGCCACTTAAGGGATGTTCACACATGTTGAAGTGTGTAAAATGATGCATTGTGTGAAGCAAGTAGATAGAGAAAGGTATCAAGCATGCTGAATTAGGGTGCATCAACATAAGGACCTGGAAGGGAGGCGGCTCTACAGGCATCTGCTTGGTTACTGTGGGAACAGACTGAGGAACCCAAATAGTCTGATCCAACTAAAGTCTTCTTGTGTGTTGTGTGACTTGTTTTTTACAAAATGCCTGCATGGTTTTCAATGCAGAAAGTGCAAATCTTTACTCTGAAAAAAAAACTGCAAGTAGTCTTCAAAAACTATTTTGAAGAGATTTGCAGCATGAAGAAAATGGCTACAATGTACTCATTGCTTTCTTCATCCATACGCAGTGCAACACAAATACACCCATATTCACAGGACTGGTACCCACACTTTCACCTATTCATCAGTGACAAAATACATGCTCTCAATGAATTTCTAGGTCTTCAAGGCAATGTAATGGTATCCTTCCACTGACAGGTTGTGAATGTGGAGACATGATCCTGGATACCGTATTGGGTTTTTAAACATGGGGTCCATCCACATTAAGTGTTTTCAATCATATGAAACATACCAGGCTAATACAATTCATTATATAGCAGTGTAGCAGGCATGTAGCCGGGGGGAGGGGGGGTTGAGGGGCTTCAGCCCCCCCCCCCAAATTCTCATGGTGGTCCGCGAGAAGGTCTTACTGTTGCATTTTTAAAACTTTTATGTTTATTCATATCATGATCTGATCACCATACTCAATATATCCCATATGCATGGGGGTACTGGGGTAACGATACAAAAGGTTTGCTAGGATAGACCCTCTTCCACTCAGACTCAGCCCCCCCCCCCCCCCCCCCCAAATCAAAATCCTGGCTACAGGCCTGCAGTGTAGGAAGGGCCTAATAATTTTGCCATTGATTCTGCTACAACTTTTGTTTTCCTTCCCATTTCTGGCAACTTGTGTTCTGCTTACACTCACCATTCAATCACCATGAATTATTTAAGAAAGGGGGGCATAAAACTATTAAAATGTTCTTCAAAAATTAGTTTAGGAATTAACTAGGAAATAGTAGTTAAAATAGGCAATATAATGACCACTCATCTCATCAATTTCAGAAAGCTCCATTATAGCAAAACCCACACTTTCATTACATGTAACGTAGTTTGTTTCTACCCATCTCTACAAAGGCTATCAGTAGCTTGCTGAAGCTACAGGACAGAATGTTGTGTGCAACACCAGAACTTACTAGAAGATGATATGAACAGAAAAATAGTGAGAATAAGGAAGGCTCAATTGTCTCACTGATCAGTTGTATGGACTTGCCTTGGTGTATGAATGCAGTTGTTCTCTTTACATATGTTTTGCAACCCCCTTCCCCACCCCCCACCCCCAAACACCTTTTCACCTCTGAGATGTCCACTCTCCCAAATAACTATGTGGGTCATGTTAAGTACCAAAGGCAGTGCTTGTTGAGGTGATTTAACCGGGTGGATTTTTCCATCCTCACATCACCAGACTCAGCGGCTACTTTTGGATGGGTGTGGAAGGAGCAGATGTCTCAGACTAGCAACAAATATAGAAAGCACAGGGTTAGGAAGGGCTGAGAGCGTCATCAGGTTTAACTTTGTGCACCAGCCCTAAACTGCCTTATAACTCCACAAGCGGAACCAGATTGCTGTTAAAAGCTCTCCAAGAAGACAGTCCTATAGCTTCTATAGGCAATTCATTCCACCACCCAGTTGTTCCACTCTGACTTTTGTAATGTTCAACTCCACCCAACAATGCTGCAACCTACCCACACAGTTGCTCCTTAAGGAAACATCTTTTCTCTCTTGTTTTTATACGGCTTTATCATGATCTTCCTTTCTATTTCCTTGTAAATATATTGCATTCTTTGGTTATTTTCCAGGATCACGGTAAATATTCTTCTCTCTGCATTTTCAAGTAAACAAGGGATTTTCTGGGAAATGTATCCAAAAGAAGGTAAAAAATATTCTCATTTCCCTGATTCTTATTGGTCCACAGTACCCTCAGGACAGTTTTTTACCCTGCTGCTTATTTCCTTTTTCCTTCTGACTCAACTGATATATGTTTAATCAAGATCATATAATAATAATAATAATAATAATAATAACAACAATAACAACAACAACAACAACAACAACACTTTATTTATACCCCGTTACCATCTCCCTAAGGGACTCGGTGTGGCTTACATGAGGCCGAGCCCAAAATACAACAGTACAAGCAATAACAATAACAGTACAAGCAATTTAAAACAACAAAACAGTAAAACAATAACATAAACATTATCAAATAAGACAACACACTTTAAAAACTATGGGTAGGCCAAATGTAATTAAGATTAAAAAATGATGCTGGACATGGGCGAAAGAGTGATGGGGCGGTTTGTGGAAACATACAAGCAGACTTAAAACAATATCAAGTGCTTTGGAGGACAAAGTGCCATGGGAGCATGGAAGTAATGAGATTACATAACCGAGCAGCACGGACCACTAGGTACATGCGAGTGAAAGGTACAAGAAAATCCAACTAAGAATGAGACCAATATTTACTCATTATGTCAAATTGGTAAATCCAGCTTATCAGGAATCAAAGAATGGTGTGATGCCACTATATAATCAAAAGTGGAATAACATCACTGATAAAAAATAAAGCCAAGCAAGAGAAGGGGTGATGTATACAATCAAGCAAGCATTTTGATAACAATTTTGATGGCCATATGCTTTACTTATTAATTCATAGTTTTCAGAATATTCTTCTGTTACATTTTTTTCTTGAATGAGACTTTTGAAACAATATAGATGTGCCAACCTATTAATTTCTCCTCCCACACCCCCTATATTTTCATTGGTTGGATGAATTTTCTTCTCCAACTTCCTTCAATGAAAAAAAATGTAATGATAGGACATGTATAGGCACTTTCCCCCAAATTTCAGACATCATGCACTTTGAAAAGGGGATAATTCAAATAATCACCAAAGTAAATCGAATTCTAGGCACAAGAATAAAAAGAAAGGAATTATGAAAACCGTATAATTATGAACTTTGGAAATTAATTATTTCCTCTCCTCTGTCATCATTTTGTGCTTTTTTTTCTAGACATGGGAAAGGACTAGGAATTGCACAACATACCAAAATCTTATAGTTGTTGATAAAATCCAAACACATCTTAAGCAAACAGAAAATTCACCCAATATAGAAGAAGCCCTGCAAAAGAACAGCAGATGTATTGGAATTCTCAGAATGTGGTTTTACATAGGTCTTGCTCTGTGAGACTGAGTTTCCTGTCCCTGAAATCCTCTGGTAGCTAAATAGATTGACAGGAATGCCAGAAATCATAAAATATAAAAAGCAAAACACAATTGGAAATGGATAACCAGTTCCCTGATAATGTTGAAAAACTAGTTTTTTATTAAAACAAGTTATACTTCAGGGTTTCTCAACCTGGGTGTCAGAACCCCTGGGGGGGGGCATGAGGGGGATTTCAGGGGTGTCACCAAAGACCACCAGAAAACACATATTTCTGAAGATCTTAGGAACCCCTTTTGCAGAGAAGGCTGAAGATTTCTCCACCTGCCCTTCTCATCCATTTTGAAACAGAGTGAATCTTCCCACCAAAAACCCTCCTCCTGCTATGATTGGCCAGCCTCTCAGTAGCCTCTCAGCCAAGAGGAGGGCTGTTTCTATGACTCCAAGTGGGAAGGGGTGAACAGGCATGCTCAGACATGGCAGTGTGGTGCATGGGTGAGGGAGAGCATGCGAGGTTGGAGGGAGGGTCGTGCCAGAGAGTCCCTTCAAGGCAGAGGGGAGGATAAGGAGCAGCATCAGGAAGATAAGGAGCAGCAGAAGCAGCTTAGGTAACTTGTAACACTATTTATTAGAAAAATTCAGTCTTTCCTTTGTTTTGTTTTTTTATTAACGCTCCTATTGGAAAATGCATAAGAACTATAACTCCCAAGATCATGGGACAATTCTAAAATTCCACCAGTACTCACAGTTGGCCATATTGGGTCTGTGTGTCAAGTTTGGTCCAGATCCATCATTGTTTGAGTCCACAGTGCTCTCTGGATGTAGGTGACTAATAATAATAATAATCATCATCATCATCATCTTTATTTATACCACCACCATCTCTCCCAACGGGGACTTGTGGTGGCTTACAACTTCAAAACTTCAAAATTCAAGGTTAATGCCCACCAAACCCCTCCAGTATTTTCTGTTGGTCATGGGAGTTCTGTATGCCAAGATTGGTTCAGTTCCATTACTGGTGGAGTTCAGAATGCACTTTGATTGTAGGTGAACTATAAGTCCCAGCAACTACAACTCCCAAATGACAAAATCAACCCCTCCCCCCCAACCCCACCAGTATTCAGATTTGGGCATATCGGGTATTTGTGCCAAATTTGATCCAATGAATGAAAATACATCCTGCATATCAGATACTTACATTATGATTCATAACATTAGCAAAATTACAGTTATGAAGTAGCAATGAAAATAATTGGGTGTCAGGAAGGTTGAGAACCACTGTTACACATCATAGCTGGAAGTCCTGCAATCTTTACAGAAAGCAATTCACTACTGCTGAATACTTCCTGGACAGATGATGATGATGGTGATGATGAATATGATGTCTATTTTGCCATTTTTAATCCTGCCTTTCTCTCAATAATGGGACTCAAAGTGGCTTAAAATGGGTTGTTGCAGGTTTTTCGGGCTATATGGCGATGTTCTAGAAGCATTCTCTCCTGACGTTTTGCCTGCATCTATGGCAAGCATCCTCAGCGGTTGTGAGGTCTGATGGAACTAGGAAAATTGGGTGTATATATCTGTGGAATGTCCAGGGTGGGGGAATCTTTTGTTGAGGGATGATTAGCTGTCCCTGATTGTTTCCTCTCTGGAGTTTCCCTGTGTTTGAGTGTTGTTTTGCTGTTATAATTTTAGAGGTTTTTGTATATAAATGTTAGAGTTTTTAATACTGGTAGCGAGTATTTAAAAACTCTAAAATTGGCTACCAGTATTAAAAAAAACTTCTAAAATTATAATAGCAAAACCTCTCAACAAAAGATTCCTCCAGGCACTAGCAAGCCACACCAAAAAAACTTTCAGGCCATCAATTGCTAGTCAAGGTAGCCAATTGATTGAAACATTCACACCTAGCTCCTACAGACAAGAGTTCTTTGTCCCACCCTGGACATCCCACAGATATATAAACCCAATTTTCCTAGCTCCAACAGACCTCTGAGGATGCTTGCCATAGATGCAGGCAAAACATCAGGAGAGAATGTTTCTAGAACATGGCCATATAGCCCGAAAAACCTGCAACAATCCAGTGATTCCAGCCATGAAAGCCTTTGACAATACATTGGCTTAAAATGTATTTAAAACAATACAGTTTAAACGTATAGAAAGGGGACATTCCTTCCCCAGTAATTCTGGGAGAAATTAGAAGACCAGGTCTGGCAAATCAAAGATTCAGTTTCATTTAGAGAAAGAAATGCATTTCTGTCTCTTTCTGGCACCCTGAGCCTAGTCAGATTATCGTCCTAGGACAGGAGTAGGGCAGCTTCTGCTGGTGGCTTTCCAGATGTCATTCTAACTCTCATTGTCTTTCACTTTTCATCCTCAGACTGCCCAACCCCTGGTCCGTAGACAGGCGCCTTGCTAACCAGGTTTTCATATCTCCAACTAGTGAAGTTGCATAAAGATTACATATTGTTGGAGACTGTGAAGGTCTGGGCAGCTGATGAGACAAGTGAACTATAAAATCTGGAGATTACGCTGGTGTAAAATCTTGAAAGATGTCATGTTTGAAAAACTGTTTCAAGGACATGAAGGGGGTGGGAGAGGGAGGCAGAGAGAAAAAAATGAAATAAAAAGTGTCCATGGAAGGATGGCAAGGCACAAGAGAGGGAATGACTGTGGAGACATCTGCATTGTGTTAGACATGTGTATGCCTTCAAACAAGTTGTGAACTTCTGAAGGCTATTAAGTCTCTTTCTCTGGGAAGGGTGCAAACATTCCCCCCACCACATACCACCCCCACACCCACACCACAATGAAGGCGACAGCTTGGATTGATTAAAAGCAACCACCATTATAAGTAGCTATTGAAAATATTTTGGATGGGAATTCACCTTACTTAACACTGCTTTATTTACATTAAGAGCACAACAGTATGACTCTGCTTCTGTCTGAGAAGCAAACTTATTCCCAAAGATCTTTCATATCTTGTTTTTATCTGGATTTGTGGGGGAGGCAAACTAAGAATGGGCAACGTGGAAGTCCCTGAATAGACTCAGAAGCGGAGTGGGCAGATCAAAAGACAACCTGGAAAAATGGCACTACCTAAAAGAATCCCATATCTTGTGTGACTGTGGAGCAGAACAGACAACTCTGCATCTATATGCTTGTCCATTGTGCCCTGCCTCATGTACAGAGAAGGAATTGTTGGAGGCTACAAACAATGCCGTTGCTGTTGCCCGTTTTTTTTTAAATAAAATTTTATTGTCATTTTCCATATATATACAAACATAAGTGATTTCACAAATTACAAAGAACAAGAATACAAACTACACCATACAAATACTCCCTCAGCTCCATGAACCGAAACACATAGGGCTCCCCATACCCTAATACACTTACATCATACTCGACTCGCACGTATAGCAACACTTTCGGGATGTATGGGGGGAGGGGGAGGGGGGAGGTTAGGGGTGTGGTGACACGAATAGGGAAAGTATGGTGGGGGTTACATAGTGGACATGTGGACTTCCTCAACAGATCGCGAGGTAATGCAAGTTAGAACTTGTATTCCATACTCTTTTTACATTAACCACGTCTTCTATTCGTAGTTTGTTAATTATAATACAATGTAATTATAGTACAATGTTTTTCTTAGCTTTTAAATATTGTCTTAAAGGTTGCCAATCAACCCTTCTCTTTTTGCTAACATCACACACCATATTTGCCAGGGAGTCTAGTTCCATGAATTCAGTGATTTTTAACAGCCAGACCTCCAATGTCGGCAGTTCTTTTGATTTCCATTTGCTGGCAAATACTGTTCTCGCTGCAGCGGAAAAATGATACAGTAGTATCTCCTTGTTTCGGTCCAATTCGAAGTCTAATAGATGCAGAATATAGTATTCTGTAGGCCTGGGTAACAACGCAAAAATTTGTTTCTAAAATCGATTTGTAATTGGGGGGTTTTTTTGTTTCGATATTTAAAATAATTACAAAACTTTCCCTAAAAAAAGTTTCGGTATTTACGAAATTTCGTAAATATTTACAAAACATTTTGTAAAGATGGCGCCCTTTTTTTCCAATATTTTTTCAATATTTTTTAAATTTAATTATTAATTTAGTAGAATAGGGATTAATTATTATTAATTATTATTAAGGAGGGAAGGCAGGCACTCACTCTGGTGGGCCCTCTCGCTCGCCACTCGCTCGCCCCTCTCGCTCGCCGCTCGCTCGCCCCTCTCGCTCCAGCAGACAAGAGTTCTTCTTCCCACCCTGAACATTATTCCACAGATATATCAACCCCACTTGCCTAGTTTCCAACAGACCTCACAACCTCTGAGGATGCCTGCCATAGATGTGGGTGAAATGTCAGGAGAGAGTGCTTCCGCCCCTCTCGCTCGCCACTCGCTCGCCCCTCTCGCTCGCCACTCGCTATTATTATTAATAGGCAATGCTAAGCAAGCTGGCCAATTGCAACATTCAGGCAGGAAGCAGCCAGACCATGAAGCTGCAAGGCCATTCGATGCTCATCAAGCTGGCCAGCTGCAACATTCATGCTTGCCTCCAGCAGACAAGAGTTCTTCCTCCCACCCTGAACATTATTCCACAGATATATCAACCCCACTTGCCTAGTTTCCAACAGACCTCACAACCTCTGAGGATGCCTGCCATAGATGTGGGTGAAATGTCAGGAGAGAGTGCTTCCGCCCCTCTCGCTCGCCGCTCGCTCGCCCCTCTCGCTCGCCCCTCTCAGCAAGCATCGGCAGGCGGCCATCTTACGTATTTCCAAAATGGACGGAAATACAAAATTTTTGGCGCCTGCCGTTTCGATATTTAAAAACACTTCCAGGTTAAAAAAAATGTTTTGTAATCGTTTCGTAATTCAAAAATTAACGAATTTTTTAACGAATTACGAATTAATGAAATGAATTGACCAGCCCTAGTATTCTGCTTTCATTTCAAATTTAACTTGTAGTATTCCTTGTACGTGGTGGTGCACTTCCCTCCAGTAAACCCTGGCTCTTTTGCATTGCCACCACATGTGCAGGTATGTGCCTAGGTGTGTACCACATTTCCAGCAAAGATTACATATACTTTTATGAAATTTAGCTAGTTTTTGGGGGGTTAAGTGCCAACGTACAAACACCTTGTACCAGCTTTCCATAATGTTCACTGACTTGGCAAACTTTATTTTTCTCTTCCAGATATCCTCCCATTCCTTGAGAAAAATGGTGTGCCCCAAATCTATGGCCCAGGAGATCATATTTTCTTTTATAATCTCTGTCTCTGTGGCCCATTCAAGCAATTTCTGATATAATATTTTTATTATTTTTCTATCCTTCTTCATGATTGTCTCCCAAAATGTCTCCTGCGGGGCAAAACCATTTTATTGCCTTCTTTATAACATTCTGAAACTTGTAGGTAATGGAACCATGAGAATTTTTCATCTAGGGACCTTAGTGTCTCTAACGATTTTAACTTCCATTGATTTTCTTTTCTTTCCAACATTAACCTATAAGTATGCCAATTATTACTGGGGAGCTCTCTTTTGTGACAGGCCTCTATTGGGGACAGCCAGAGGGGTGTTTTGCTGTAAAGCCTGGTCTTATATTTTCCCCAGACCTTGAGGAGGGCCGCTCTAATAAAATGATTAGAGATTCTTTTCGATCTTGGTTTTCCCATGCCAAAAATATGCATGCCATCCCCTCCTAAAGTTTGCTCCCTCCAGGTTTAGTAGTTTCTTCTTTTTTAACTGGGCCCACTCCCTTACCCATATTAAAGCACTGGCATCGAAATATAGTTGTAAGTCGGGAAGACCCAACCCACCTCTCTCCCTTGAGTCCACCATGGTCTTATATTTAATCCTAGCTTTTTTGCCACACCAAATGAATTTCAAGATATCTTTCTTCCACCTGTTAAAGCAATGATTAGTTCTCAACACTGGTATCATTTGAAAAAGAAAAATCATCTTCGGAAGCACGTTCATCTTTATCATAGCCACTCTGCCCAGCAGGCTCAAATTCAATTGTCTCCAGCTTTCTAATTTCTTACTTATATCTCTCCAAACTTGTTCATAGTTATTCTTCACAAGTTGTGAGTTGTTTGCAGTTAGATTTATCCCCAAGTACTTGACCTTATTAGTAATCCTGAAATGTGAAATCTCCTTGTTGCCCGTTTTTGGTCAAAAGATATTTAGCCGCCTTTTTATCATCTGTTTACTTCAATTGCTGTAAACAGAATTCCAAGTACGAAAGTAGTTTGTACTCAATTAACTCAGCAGGAGGGAAAGGAGTGGAAGAGATGGCATTATGCCCTTTCTAGTAGGCTCAGCCAAAAGCACATCCTTTTCTAACATTTGTGTTCTTCCTCATCATTAGCCCCTACCATTTTGACCACTCTCTGATGGGATCTAGGCCCAGAAGCAGAAGAAAGGCCCTCTCTCCATCCCAACTGATGCTGCTATGGGATAGGGATGTGCAATTCGGCAAAAACTAATACCGTTTTCAGTTTCCCGTTTTCAACTGCTCCCCTGTTCCTTTTTTTTAAGGGAACGTCCCAAATTCAGAAGGTGTTTCTGTTTTCATGCTGGAAAGATTTGGTCCATTGGTTCCAATGGGGAAACTCGGGGCTCATTTCTCCATCATTTTTAGACCTATCAGCATGAAGCTGGCCTCACTTATAAGCCACATTTTCTACTGCAAGCCTTTCAAGTTTCAGAACGTTTCACCAATCCACTATTTTTTTGAAATTTTCAAATTTTTACCATATATTTTTTTTAAAAAATAAACCACAAGAGGGAATTCTGGGAATTGAAGTCCCAAGCACACACCACAAGAGGGAAGGAAAGTGGACACAGTCAACCAGGCCTCTGATTGGCTGAGAAAGAAAATGAGGAACATAGAGAGAGAAAAACCTCAACTCCTATCATGCCCTGGAAGGAAGCACAAGGCTCCTTCAGTGCTTGTGCCACACAAAATTCTGCTGGGAAAGCAAATTCCCATTTGCCTCAAGTGAGTGGGGAGGGGTTTCAGGAAGGGATGAGGGAGGCTGCTGGGGAAGAAAGCAAAGGAGGAGCCACAGCTTTCCTGATTTGCAAGGCTGCCCTGCATACACGCTACTGCCTCTCAGCCCAATTGGTCCCCATTATTAGCCCCATTGGACAAAAAGATCTGGCTGCGTTGATTTGTACTAGCTAAACATCTCTAAAATGGGATGCATCTTAAAATCGTGGATGTGTCTTATGTATTTTTTGTTGGTGGTGCACTTAACCTAAAGAGCATCTTACAATTGATGCCATCTTAGAACTGAAGAAAAATATTTGATAGACTATAGTTTGGCCATATGGGCTCCAGTTTTCATCTGCAAAAGAATGGAGGGTATGTTAATCCTGCTCCCTACTTCTGAAAGTTACGATAAGTCCTTGCAGGACCAAATGTATGTGTGTAAAGAAAAACCTTATGAGTGGTAACTTGTTCATCTGGCTAAGTAGGTCAATCAGCAATCTTGTACTAAACCCAAGGGGCTATATTTGTTTGAGTTTCTTTGAATACATTCTGGTTCACCGGCATGGAGTTTCAGCAGGAGATGCTGAAGGAGAGATCCTGAGGGAGAGCCTTTTCTCTAAGGAGACCTATGGACAAAGGCTTGGCTCTGGGGAGCAGTTTGGAGAAGCTACTCTGAAGGAGGCTATGGTGAAATAGCATTTACTTCAGGTTTATTTTGATCTCTCATTTGCTGTAAAGATGAAGATGCCATATTTTATGTTATTTACAAAGACTGTGTAAATATGTTGCACTGCTTGATATTTTTGTATGCAGCATTGCCAGTTTATGTTTTCAACTCTGCAAAGTAAAGAGTAAAGATTTGTTGTTCACTTTTACTACTGGTCTGAGAGTATTTTGCATTTGGACTTTGGGAGCTGAGAGGCTGGGCAAAACACATTACTGTGTAACAATGTTAACATTTTGATATTATAGTGAGCTGGTTGTCCAGAAATACCCTAACTTCCCTCATGATCATTGTTTGCTCAGTAAAGGATTTTGTGGTTGTTTTTAAAATAACAACTTTTCTTCTTAATTATAGACTGAGAGCCACCAGTCCAATAAGTACATGTTTCCAAACATTTGTATGACCCAAATGCAGCTCCAGAGATTACATATGACCCTTTTTCTCTCTTTTAAGGCCAAGTATATGCACATTGATCTTTGTGAGTATTAACCATGAAGATATATTCTTAATTGTGAGAATAATGTGGTTCACCGGCCGCATATGACCTGCCAAAGCCTCCAGTTCCACTTCTCCTCTCTTTCATTATATATTTTTATTTGACCACATCTATAAAACTGCACAGATTCACCCATACTGAAACCCTCTCCTGTACCTACCATGGGATCATTTGACACCAGGATGGGTCCTAGTGCTCTTAAACCCAGATAAGCAACCCATTAATACATCAAAAGACTAAATGTTATCAGCAAAGCCTGAGGACCAGAGTGAGATTTCAAAGTGCAGAGCAAAGCAGAGGTAGAGCCCAAATGCCGCATAATTTATTTAGTACATATGCAGATGGAGTTGAGCAGTTTGGTGTGATTTTCACAACATTGTAAATTGCCACAGTGAAGTATAGATTTCCTGCAACAGAATGACAGTGACATTGGATATTTAATATTTCATAATACTTAGCATTTAGATAGGGCATTTCAAGTGCTTCATATATATTTTTTCACTAATCTTTATGGAAATACCTAAAGGTAGGGCAAGTATTGCTGTCTCTGTAGCGGAGGTAAGGGCCCAGGGAATCTTGCTTGCCTAAGAGGAAGACCCTCATTTTAAGTCACCTTAAAAGCAGTGTTCAACTCAATGCCAGGTTATTGTTTTCAATAAACGGGGAACTTCTGTTTTAGCCAGTTGAAAGCATTCCCAAAGTGAGATAGTGTGATAGGCCAAAAGCGTTGGTGCTTTTGACCCAGAGTTGTTCAGAGTGGTTGGGGGACTCTTACACCCTTCGGTGGGTGGGGAGACTTCTGACCACCCGACTACTTGATGTAGCAAGTTCTTTCATCATTTTGCTGACAAAGTCACTCAGATACCCTCTGACTTGGACACCAGTTTTGATGCAGTTCCAAGGAAGGTAACTGAGGCATCTATTTGCTCTGTGGTATGGGATTCATTTCCGTTTGTTCAGCCTGATGACATGGACAAGATTCTGAGAGTGGTGAGGGTGATTACATCTGCTCTAGACCCTTGCCCATCTTGACTCATTAGATCAGCTAGTAAGGGCTTGACCGAGTGGTTTGTGAGGATCATAAATGCCTCCTTGGGTCAAGGACAAATGCCATCTTGCCTTAAACAGGCAATAGTAAAACCAGTCTTGAAAAAGGCTTCCTTTGACTCATCTGTTTTGAATAACTACCAGCCAATCTCAAATCTTCCCTTCTTGGGCAAGGTTCTGGAGCAGGTGGTTGCGACTCCGCTTTAGGGATTCTTGGATGATACCGATTACCTGGACCCATCTCAGTCAGGCTTCAGGCCTGGCCACAGAATAGAGACAGCTTTGGTCGCCTTAGTGGATGACCTCCGTAGAGACCTAGACAGGGGAGTGTATCCATGTTGGTTCTCTTGGATATCTCAGTGGCTTTCGATACAATTGACCATGGTATCCTTCTGGGTCAACTCTTAAGAATGGGCCTTGGGGGCACTGCTTTGCAGTGGCTCTGGTCCTTCCTTGAGGGTTGTACCCAGTCGGTGAAACTGGGGGATACCTGCTCGGACCCCTGGCCATTGACCTGTGGGGTCCTGCAATAATCTTCCAGTCCCAATTTAAGGTGCGGGTGATCACCTACAAAGCCCTAAATAGTTCAGGACCTGTCTATCTTTGAGATCGCATCTTCCCCTATGAACCAGCACATACTTTAAGATCATCTATTTGGGGAGGCTTTGCTCTAGCTTCCACCGCTGTCTCAAGCGCAGCTGGTGGGAACGAGAGAGAGGGCCTTCTTGATAGTGGCCCCTCAGCTCTGGAACTTACTACTCAAAGAGATTAGATTGGTGCCTACCCTCTCCAGGAGTTAAAAACCTGGTTTTTCCACTCTGCATTTGATTAGGCAGTTGACCAGAGAATTGGATTGATCTAACCATAGCCCTTTGCACCATTGCACTTTTGTTGGCCCTCCCACTTGAAATCCTGTTCCTGTAAATCCGTAAGGAGGTTTACCCTCCTAGCTATGACTCGAACTGAATTGAAGCATATTTTGCACTTTCCCTGGGCTCTACCTGGGAACGATTGCACATTTCCTGCTCCCTCCACACTCAGCACCAAATCTTCAGTCATATACTGTTTTTAAATTGTGTACTTGTGATTGTAACTGTTTTTATGATGTTATTGTGATTTTAATTTGTTTTCATTTATCTTATTGTGGAAATCTATCTCCTCATCAGAGGCGGCTCAACCCATTACGCAAAGTAAGCATTTGCAGTATAGTTGATTTTGCCCAGGGGCGCTCTTGAGGCACTCTTGGGGGAAAATAGACCTTGACATATGTGAATTGTAGTTACTGGGATGTATAGTTCACCTACAATGAAAGAGCATTCTGAACTCCACCAATGAGGGAATTGAATCAAATATGGCACACAGAACTTCCACGACAAACAGAAAATATATATCAGTGATTGGTTGGGGGGGGGGGGGCAAAATACTGTTTGCTTACTGTTGAAAATTACCTAGGGCCGCCTCTGCTCCTCATTGTGAAAGGCCATATAGATCCAGAATAGGTCTTCACAGTCATTTATAGATCCACTGCCAAGTCCCTACATCTGGAAGACAATAATACTCAGCCCATGATGAGGTTTACTTTGGGGTTATTACAGGGCAGAAATTATTTGATGGCATAAAACAACAACAACAATATGATTTATTTATCCTTTATCCTTTAACTAGTTTTTCTTTTTTATTTATTTGTTATAGTTTATTATTATTAATTACTTTTTAACCTTTCAACAGTGTATTTGCCTAACTGTTATTTGTTTTCAGTTGTCCAAATATCATTTACAGATCAACGACAAGACTCTATCCCTGGAAGGTAATCATACTTGGCCATGAGTGGCCATACTTGGCCTATGAAGATGTCTGATTATTTGTTTTCAGTGTTGTAAGCTACCTTGAGTCCCAAACTGAGGGAAAGGCAGGATATAAATAAATGTAACTACAGCAACAAATTGAAAGATTGATCAAGACATGGAGCAAAAGAAGAATCCCCATTCATTTTTTGTCAGACTCAGAGGGTGGATGACACACAGCTGAGCAGCTCTGAGCCCTTCCAGCAGCTGTCAAAAGATCAATCACTTACGTTATTAGCAAGAATTGCTGGGAAGTTTTGTCCTTTTGGCACTATCTTTGCAAGAGGTTTTAGCATAGCTGGCAATCTTTTTTCCACCCTGGTAATTTCTGAGTGTAGTTCCCCATTTTATAGCACATAGCCTTGCCCTCAAGGAGGCCATATATAACATTTTTTCCCTTTTATTTATTGCCGATTATTTACATAGAGCGACTCTGCACATTGAAGGAAAATGATATTGCGGCGCTTTCACATGCTGGTTAAAAATGCATCTAGTTGCTTATTATGAGTTTGCATGTTTATAATGCCTCCTTGGTGTTATTTTAAGTAGTCCCTTTCGGCTCATAAATGTGTGGTTGGATGAGTCTTGAGAAAAGAAAACCCTTGGCAGTGTATATTTTTCAGATTTTCCCCACAGCTTTGGTGTCAAGAGAACAGTCCTTTTTTCCCATGCATGCAGGCAATTCATGACAATTCTTTTTCTCTCAATTTTTCCTTCCTTCTTTTGGCAGTTGCATTATGTTAGCTCTGGGTGTCAGCTGCCAAGGCCTTTTCTGTTTTGCATATGGGGGCAGCAGTGAGAGAAATGAGAGAGAACAGTCTGGAAATGCAAAGAAGATGAAGTGCTCTGACATTTTTTTATTGTCATGTGAAATGTAAGAGGCAAAATATTTTTTTTGCTCCTCTAGGCTGAGCTCATGTCACATGCATAAGCTTGGCTCAAATAGAAAAGAACGAAACAAACCCGCAGTGAGAAGGGATTATGAGAAGGAATCCCACTGGAGCATTGCAACACACTCAAATACCTGGGAGTCACTCTGGACCGTGCTCTTATCTACAAGAAGCGCTGCCTGAACATCAAGCAAAAAGTGGGTGCTAGAAACAATATCATACGAAAGCTGACTGGTACAACCTGGGGATCACAGCCAAACACAGTGAAGACATCTGCCCTTGCGCTGTGCTACTCTGCTGCTGAGTATGCATGCCCAGTGTGGAACACATCTCACCACACTAAAACAGTGGATGTGGCTCTTAATGAGACATGCCACATTATCACGGGGTGTCTGCATCCTACACCACTGGAGAAATTACACTGCTTAACCGGTATTGCACCACCTGACATCCGCTGGGAAGTAGCAGCCAATAGTGAAAGGACCAAGGCAGTGACATATCCAGCTCATCCCCTGTTTGGGTATCAGCCAGCACGTCAACAACTTAAATCTAGAAATAGTTTTCTAAGATCTACAGGGACACTCACTGGAACACCTCAGCAAGCGAGAGTCCAAAAGTGGCAGGCTCAAACCCAGAACCTCAACCAATGGCTGATACCAAATGAGAGACTCCCCCTGGGCACACAGAAAACTGGGCAACTTGGAAGCCGCTGAACAGACTGCGCTCTGGCACCACAAGATGAAGAGTCAATCTTAAGAAATGGGGCTACAAAGTGGAATCCACGACATGCGAGTGTGGAGAAGAGCAAACTACAGACCACCTGCTGCAATGCAACCTGAGCCCTGCCACATGCACAATGGGGGACCTTCTTGCAGCAACACCAGAAGCACTCCAAGTGGCCAGTTACTGGTCAAAGGACATTTTATCAACTACCAAACTCACAGATTCTGTATTTTGTCTGTTGGTTTGCTTTGTTCTGTTAGAAATGTAACGTAATTGACTGGTTGCCCTGTCACGACAAATAAATATGAGGGAAAAGCCATACAGTATTGCCTTGTTACTTCATGGTTCGCTTTTTGCAGAATCGCTCTTTAGCTGTTTTTCAAGACCTGACCCGATGAGTGAGCAAGCAAGGGAGAGAGGGCAGGTGAGTGAGCAAGCGAGGGTGGCAAGGGCAGCAGCGGCGGAAGCAGGAGCCTGACCACTTCTTCCAGGCTCCTACTCCTGCCACTGCTTCTGTCTTTGCAGCCCCCCACCCCCACCCCGCTTGCTCACCCCCCATCCTCCCTCGCTCGCTACGCACCGGGCCAAGTCCTGGTTCTGTCACCGGGATGCAGCCCGGTGAGTAGTGAGCGAGCAAGGAAGGGCAGGTGAGCGAGCGAGGGAGGGCCACAAAGGCAGAAGCAGCGGCAGAAGCAAGAACCTGGAAGAGGTGGCCAGGTTCCTGCTTCTGCCACCGCTGCTGCCCTTGCCTCCCTCGCTCACCCGCCCTCCCTCACTTGCTTACCGGGCCGGGTCCCGGTGGCAGAACCAGGACTCAGCCCACTGAGTAGCGAGTGAGGTAGAACAGGTGGGTAAGCAAGCAAGGGAGGGAGGGCCACAAAGGCGGAAGCAGCTCTACTGTATATAGCATCCCTACTTTGCGGATTTTCACTTAATCGCGGGTGATCCTGGAACATAACATCTGCAATAAGTGAGGGAACACTGTATATTGGGCTCCCTTTGATTGTTGGTTGCTAACAGTTAGATTACTTCATGCCAAGGCATGGGAGAATTATGTGCTGTGAAGAGGAGATAAAGACAGTTGATAACGGAGGAATCAACATATTACTCATACAATGGCATTTTTTGGAAATGGGCTGGGGCAGCTACTGGCTTGTGTGTCAGTAAGGTAATGAATTTGCTTCTAGCTTTAGGACCCATCTACGCTGCCATGTAATGCAGTTTGAAACTGCATTTTATGCTCATATATAGACTCATATAATGTGGTTCAATGCAGTTAAACTACATTATAGGAGTCTATTCTATCAGACCTGTTCAGATACAAATCAGCTCAGGTGGCTTACTTTGGGTCCCTCATCTTATTTCCTGGCTTGACCTACCTGACCAGGTTGCTGGGATGGTGATGTAGTTCCTAGTGAGAAAGAATTGTACCTTAAAGTAAGGTTGTTGCATGAAGTCCTGATGAAAGGGATTCTATCCATAACTGCTGATTCACATGATATGCTTGTATCAGGTGGCTAACCTAGACACAGTGATGGCTGATCAATCGTCCTGGGAGAGAGGAGAATAAATTTCCCTCCCACAGTTCAGACATTTTTGTGTAAAATACATTTTGTTGTATGCAAAGATTCTGCCTGCAAGCAAAGATACTGACAGCTGGCCCTCCATATTCATAGATTCTCTACTACGGATTCAACCATCCATAGTGATTTTGCCATTTTATAAAAGAGACACTATTTTACTATGCCACTGTGGAGTTGCACATCCACAGATTTTGGAATCTATGAAACCAAGCCACAGTGGATTGTATTATGGGCTACTTTATTATCCCTTAATGACACTGTGATTACAAAGGCTCTGAGATCTACCAGCGAGGCCCTCCTCTTGGTCCCATCTAGTGTGGTTGGTGGAAACCAGGGCCTTCTCAGTGGTGGCCAACTGGCTCTGGAATGCCCTTCCCAGTGAACTTAGAAAGCCCCTATATTACAACACTTTAAGAAAGAGCTAAAAGCTTGTTTTTTCCAGCAGGCATTTAATACTGTTTAGACAGTAATCAGAACTGATTGCCAATCACTGAGCACTTTATACCTACATTTTGTGCATTCAGCTGGGCTGCTATATTGAATACATGAATCTTTTAACTGATTCTGTTTTAACAGAGTTTGTTTTATCCAATGTATACACCTGGCTTATGTAATGCATTGTTTTCATATTGATGTATTTTATGTATTTTATGTATGGCATCTTTGTGTGCTATTTTTTTGTGTGTGCTATTTTGTAAGCTGCCCCAAGTCCCTATGGGAGATGATGGCAGGGTATAAAGTATTATTATTATTATTATTAGTATTATTATTATTATTTCTCACCTTTTTTGGTAGGGTGGTTTAGGGAAGGGAGGGGATAGCCTAAGCTTGAGTCCCTGAGGGAAAATTTCTATGTCTTTTTCATCCCATTGTCGCCAATGGCTAGATTGCAATTGGAATTTTTGGCTTCTGGCCTGAAAAATGGCATTTCGCCCCTCCTGATAGTGGGAAGTTGCCAGAAAATGGAAAGAGGTCCTGCTGAAAACTGGCACTGAAATTGGGAATAATTTTTTCCAAATTGCACATGCCTAGTACCCACAGTTCCCAATCTGGATCAGAGTGGTGCACACTTAAGAGCCTCTTAAACCACTCTATCTATCTATCTATCTATCTATCTATCTATCTATCTATCTATCTATCCATCTATCCATCTGTCGCAACATGTGATTTCATCTTGATCTGATTGGACACTGGGGAGCAGACTGGTTCATAAGGGCATGTATTACTTCACTTGAATGTGGGTAAAACATTTTTCAGATGTCAAGAAGGGGGAAAGGCTATGAAATTCTTGTGAGACACTTAATGGAAAATGTTTTCAAGCTGAGTGCAGAATGGAAAATTTCAATACCAGTAAGGTATGAACATCCCCCCCCCCCTCACCGGGTTTAATCTAAATTTGAAAGAGACTATCCAAGGCACTTAACTCATGCTACCTTGGGTAGCTCCTTTAAATTTCAGACTATAACCCAAAACAGATTAATCACCCGATTGATACTGGAACTACCAGAGGATGCATTGCTTAAAAATGGTGAATGAAAATATGTTTCATCTGCAGCAGCGCTGTTCTCAAATGTTCCAAAACCACCAGCCAAGGCTGCCTCCAAAAATATGTTGAGGTTTTCCAAAAGTTATATTTTTGGGGTTTGTTGTCTGCTTTGTTTTGTTTTGAAAGTGGCTTCTGGTTTAGTGCTCACTGAAGGCATGCTTTCAAACCTTTCTCAGACACCATGAAATTGCCTTGGAAAAGAAAAAGTATACACTTTTCATATCCTCATGATTCCACCACTAAGGCTTTATAGAATAACACACAGTGCCACCCTGCTGTTCACTTCTTCTACTGGCCGTGCCACGTTCACAGTCAGTTTTATTCAGAAATAATTGGCTTTACTGGTTCTTTATACCAGCCTCCCACAGTATATTTTGGACTACAACATCTGTCATCCCCAGACAACAAGGCAAAGGGTTTTGTGTTGTGGCCAATGTCCATGATAGCTACAGAGCTATTGGAGTTTTTGTATGGCAAATATGAATTTTTTGTACGACAAATATGAAGGACACTATATTGTGGAAGATCATCCTGAGAAAAAAGTTGGCCTATATTTGTACAGATGTCAGATGCCCAACTCTTGACATTTGAGCCCTTCAACCAGCTCTGTTCCTTTTGGCTCACAGACTGGAGCAAACAGGAGACAAGAAAGTCGGAACGTGTTGAACACAGCGTCTAAAGGTGGAGTCATTTTTAATGTTTTCTCCTTCCCCGTCCCTTTTCCCCCCTCTTCCTCCCCCTCCTTCTTCATCCAGACAGCCTAATGAAATGTGTCTGTTTTGAAATCCTCTCCTTTGTACAAGGAAATCTATTATCAAGATAATTGTCTTGTGTTAATTATAATAATTAGTATAATAATCATTTTGTTGTGATACAAGGCAAGTGCATTGCTTCACTTGTAAGTGCCAAAGACATAGCGGGAAGACCCACAGGATACATAAGATGGCAAGTTGTAAGACTTGTTTGCTTTAGCAAAGGCCGGGTTTATTATTTTATGCCATCATCCCACAGTGTCCTATCAATAATAAGCTGTCTGTCTGTTTCTCATATTCAGCATTCTTGCCACATTTCAGTATAACTTGGAAAACTTTGTAATGGCATTAGGAATCATATGGTTGCCCAGATCATCATCATCATCATCATCATCATCATCACTAGATACTTGGGAAGTGTCCAACATGTTATCCAATACAGCAACCAGCATAGTGATCTTGTTTGCTGTGTACTAATCTTGTTGTGTTTCAAATAATAATAATAACAACAACAACAACAACAACAACAACAACAAAAACTTTATTTTTGTACCCTGCCTCCATCTCCCTGAAGGGACTTGGTGAGGCTTACATATAGCACAATGTGCCTAAAACAGTGCATAAAATAAACACACAATACAATACAAGATAAAACCAATAGTATAGAAAACAAAGTTTAACAGATGTTGAGCTGTAGTTTCCATCAATGTTAGTCAACATGAAGGCTCTTGCAATCCAGCAGTATCTGGAGGGCCACAGGAATCCCAGCCCTACACAAGGTGGCCTAACAGGACAGGTGATGTGCAGTCATGGCTTGCATGGACTTCCTTGTTAGCAGGGTCTGAACCTGTACTGGACCTCATTCTGGATTTTAAGAGCGCTATCCACACTGTTTTCAAGACAAAGTTCTGCATCTTGAATAATTCATGTAAACTTCAGGCTAAAACCCATAGAAGATTTACAGCCCCACTTACATGGAAGCTACCACTTGTCAGTGGTTCTATTGCAGCATATGTACATAACTCTGACCTCCAAGATTGGTGAAGGGCAAAGAACTTTAGGGTAAGGCTGAGGGGATTTCATTGCTATTCCTCATCTACATCTTCCATCACAGCTAATAGATTTTTTTCTAGTTTCAGAAGATTACTTTATGGGCATATGGGGTTGAACCTAGGCTTAGGACTCCTCTAGATTGTACTGTATTTCCAGTAATCTGCCCTTAAATTCAGTTTCACGGTTGTATGCATTGAAAACACCAGATTTCATCTCATCTTGCAAGCTAAGCAGGGTCAGCTCTGGTTAGCACTTGGATGGAAATACCACATGCTATAGACTATATTTCAGGGGAATTAACTGTACATTTTGTTGTTTAGCCCATCAGCAGTATCAAAGCACTTGACAAACACATTTAACTCATACACATACAGCATACAACCCACAGTAAAACAAAAGTTAACAAGCATACTGTTAACAAGGGATCAAGATCCCAATCCAGATCAAATATCTACATCACCCCTACAGATTACCCTAATTGGCTCTCAGCTGAGTTGCTTTATAATAGAAAAGGAGCCATTTTGTATGTTATTTTAGCATTCTGGCCAACTAATAAAAATGTAGTTTTAATATAAGGATCCCAATGTGTCTTTCATATAATGTATGGTCCGAGGTAGGGACATGAACTGACAAAATCATTTCTGAGGAGTCCTAAGAAAGCCTTATGAAAGTCTATGGGAATAAAAGGTTGAAACTAGTTTTAGGATTTCAAGACATAAAAGGCAGAAAAATGTTGTATAGATTTTAAAAAAATCCTTGGCATGTTTAGCTACAACTCCTGCCATGAAATGAGGTTATTGGCTCAACTGGATGAGTCCTTAGTCATTATTGGAGCCAATCCATTGAAATGTATTGCCCAATTAAACCCCATCAACATCCATAGGTCTCCTCTTAAGTATGTCTGTGCCTGGATCCAACTCACTACAGCCACACACCAATACTAACCATGATGATTTCCAAAGAAAGTCACTATGATCAGGCATTTCCTTAAAGATGAACTTGTGCCCAGTTCACGGCCCAAGGTTGGAAACAGGCTGCTCTTGGTTAATTCAATCCAAGGCTCAGCTCTAGAAAAACGAATCTTTTGTCCAAAGTCAGCAATTAGGAATCCTCACTGAGACAATTAACCATTGCATAATAGTATAGACATAAAAATAGGCACAAAACCCAAATCTTAGGATGATGGAAAGGTTGACGATGCCTTTCTAATGGTGGTCTGGGACAGACGTGCCTAGTTGTCACCAATGATTTCAGCTGTCTTGAAACCCAGAGTGGGATTAGATTGAGCATTTTTTTTCACTAGAAGTGGAGAGGGCAGAGGAGAGGGGAAAGAAAACATCCAGAAAAATGCTTCATTGAGAGCCACTTCCTATGCAGTCTTTTTCATACATGCCAATATTCACAGGCAGGAAAACAGGAAGATTTTATTTTTGCATAATGAAATATAATGTTCACATTGATGGGAGTTTCCCTACGGCCTCGTAAACATAATGGAAGGGAGCAGTTTTTTTGCTTAGAAATCCAGTTGGCACATCCACCTTCTCTGTTGCCTCAGCAGTCTCCGTTTTCAGTGTGAAGCTCCACAAATTCTTTTTTACCTTCACTTTAGGCCTCCTCGGACCTGCTGCAATGAAGGGGAAAGAGCACAAACAGAAGCAAGTACTGGTGGAAAACATTTTTGGACTGCAATTCCCTGATTTTTACAGTTAGGATGATTTTTTAAAATCTCCAATAACTTCCTCATGGTATCAGTACAAAAAACTGATATATTCCCCTAGAACAGTGGTTCTCACCTGTGGGTTCCCAGATGTTTGGCCTTCAGCTCCCAGAAATCCTAACAACTGGTAAACTGGATGGGATTTCTGGGAGTTGTAGGCCAAAACACCTGGGGACCCAAAGGTTGAGAACCACTGCCCTAGAAGTTTGAAATGTCTATGTCAAGAATTAAGGATTTAATAAAGGAATGAAGAAAAGGGATGAAACACAGAAGTAAAGATAACAAGGGATTTTTTTTTCGTGTCAGGAGCGACTTGAGAAACTACAAGTCGCTTCTGGTGTGAGAGAATTGGCCGTCTGCAAGGATGTTGCCCAGGGGACACCCAGATGATTTGATGTTTCATCATCCTTGTGGGAGGCTTCTCTTATGTTCCTGCATGAGGAGCTGGAGCTGATAGAGGGAGCTCATCCGCCTCTCCCTGGATTCAAACCTGTGACCTGTCGGTCTTCAGTCCTGCCGGCACAGGGGCTTAACCCACTGTGCCACCGGGGGCTCCTAACAAGGGATAAAGCATTTTGTTAAATGTTTTCAGGCCTTGGAATTGGTACTTCATCAGATTGTAACCCAAACCTACCAGCCCAATAAGGGCTGCCTCTGTAAAATCCTGCAAATCTCTTGGGAAGACAGGCGGACAAATGTCAGCATGCTGGAAGAAGCAAAGACCACCAGCATTGAAGCGATGGTCCTCCGCCATCAACTCCGCTGGACCGGCCATGTTGTCCAGATGCCTGACCACCATCTCCCAAAGCAGTTGCTCTACTCCGAACTCAAGAACGGAAAATGGAATGTTGGTGGACAGGAAAAGAGAGTTAAAGAAGGGCTCAAAGCCAACCTTAAAATCTCTGGCATAGACACTGAGAACTGGGAAGCCCTGGCCCTTGAGCGTTCCAGCTGGAGTTCAGCTGTGACCAGCAGTGCTGCAGAATTTGAAGAGGTACGAATGGAGGGCGAAAAAGAGAAACATGCCAAAAGGAAGGCGCGGCAAGCCAACCCCAACCGAGACCGCCTTCCACCTGGAAACCAATGCTCTCACTCCAGGAGAAAATGCAGATCAAGAATAGGGCTCCACAGTCACCTACGGACCCACCAGAACACTGGAAGACTTTCCTACTCAGCCAACGAGGGATTGCCTAAGTAAGTAATAAGGGCAGTAGTCAAGATGTGTAGGTTCTGCTGATGGAGATTGGTACTATCTTCCTCAGATATATGATCAGTCTATTTCTAGATTTCAGGCATGAAAAGACTCCAGTTTTCAGACAATAGCAGGCTTTCCTTTTAATATCTCACATCAGATACAGCGAAATACTAGCTTTCCAAATGCTGCTGACTCCAACTACCATCAGTTCCAGTCACCACATCTGTAGGTCATTATTTGTTTGATTCCTTGCTCTTCTCTACTTTCCTTCATACATGGCTCCTTTCCCCAATTTGCATCGCTTTCTGTATTCTACATTGCTCTCTTTTTTGTCCATTAATAATAGAGTCATCATTTAATAACATGAGTCCCCTTCGGGGTTGAGATAGAGTGGAGTAAATATACAGTAAATATACTGTTTATCTGTCTACTAATCAGAAGGTCAATGGAGCTTCCTCCCAGGCAAGTATGTATAGGGTCGCAGGCATATTTTCATCTCATAGTAGCAACCTTCATCAGCAGAACCTATACATCTTGACATGGTCATTCAGAGACTGTCTTCCATCCTGTGTTGATTTTCATGTAGTTAGTCATATGTCACATGTAACACCTGTCATCTACACCCTCTCACTCTCTTTCTTAATCCTGTGAATTTAATCATTTTCAACTCTTATGCTACTTTTAATTCTCTCAAATCTGCATGGACTTTATTTCTGGATTATGTCAATTTTCCAAGTGTCCACAAATCATTTTGTTCATTCCTGCTTTTTTCTCGGACAGTTTCAACATTTTTTGTAAATACATATTTTGTCTGAAAATATGCACTTTGACATAGTTTAAGGCTGTTTTAAAAAAGCAAAGATCTGAATATTTTGGAAAGCGGAAAAGCTCGTGAAGACAAGAAGAGCCTAATGTGAAATTTACTGTCGAAGATCCAGTAATGTCATTTATTTATTTCCTGAGTTTCCCCCAGTCTGGAGCTAAAGGCAGCTTGCAACAGCCAGAACAAATAGAGTTGAAAATGGACAGTATACAAAAACTAAACAAGCAATCAAATGATCACAAAATTCAAACCAGTTAAAAATGTAAACCATTTAAAAAGTAACAACAAAATTTAAAAAATCGGCACATTATATGAGGCCAGTTTCCTATGAAAAACCAATCCTCAAAGTCCTGTTGTAATAAAATGGTCTATGCATATTTACTTGTGGAAAGATAATGAAGACAGCAGCCAACATTTCTGTGAAGGCAATTCCAGATCCTGGGAGCAGCCACTGATAAGGCCCTTTCCCGTGTTTCCACCAAATGTAACTATGAGGATGGTTGGCCTCCCCAAAAGATCTCAAAACTCAGACATGTTCACATGGGAGAATATGGTCATCCTTCACATAATCTGGTCCTTTACATATTCTGACCATAGTCATATAGGCTAGTGCTGCAGTTAGAATTCACTAACATTGGTTGCCACAAAGGTTGTTAATAGTTATTAAATTTGTCATTATTATTGTGAAGAGGGTGAGATTTCTGCTTCACTTTCCAAAATTCAGTAGCTTTAGTTGCTATTCACCTTGATTTGTGTGAAGGGGGAGATTATTGCAAGTCTGCTTCAGACAGCAAAATGCCTTTGGTTATTCCTAGATAGCAGTCTAGTTTAATCTGTAATATAATTTTCAAATATCACATTCCTTCAGCAGGAATTTCTTCGCCATTCTTCTGGTACTTTATTTTCCCTACTTACAGAAACTGATGCCATTGGTTCTTTTTCTTTGTTTAATCACTCAGGTTGGATCTACACTGCCCTATATCCCAGAATCCGATCCCAGATTATCTGCTTTGAATTCAATTATATGAGTCTCCACTGCCATATAATATGAAATAATCAGATAATCTGGGATCAGAACAATTTCTTCAGTCTTCAGCTCCATTTATTTCCCTCAACTTCCTCTCTTTGTTTATTTATTTATTTATTTACATCATTTACATATAACTGCTTAATCCACTAGGCCCCCCATGACAATGTACAATGAATAAGCATTAATAAAAATCTCCTTGACAATTATTTTAAAAAAAATTACCTGACCCTTGTTTCATATTATTTAATGAAAACAAATGAAAGTAGGGTTCATTATATTTTCTAATTTTAGTTGTATAGATAAACATATTCATCCCATTCTTTCTCCATAATAGTAGCCTAAAGAGAAGATCCTTATAGGTTACAAAACTGCCTCCTCCTCCTTCTTTATTTATTTTATTTATTTTATTTCTGCTCCTTTTGCACCACCTGCCACTCACTGATCAGCCCTGACTGCTTGGATAGACCACATCAGATCTAGATTATTAATATGATTTTCTGTGGGCTAGCAGATGGCTACTACTGGTTGGCATATGGTCTGTATGCTCTGTATCAGAAACTAGAGCTGATATCCAATGCAATTTTCTGAATCAGCAAGCCAAATAAAGAAACCGAATCTAAAGTTGACCAAAAATTGATTTGTAACCCTTTTGGTACTAATGTTGGAAAGCGGTCTCTGGTCAAAGTGGTCCCTGGTCAAAAAAGACTAGGAATCACTGATGTAGATGAATATATATAGCTGAATTGCTGTGTACATTCATTTCCTTCTATATTTTTGGGAGCACCTATAAAAGATTGGGCTTCTTGACACTTTTGCTGAGCTGCAAGTCCTTTTGCATACTGGTGGGGTCACTCATGATTACTGAATACACCGAATGCTCACATCTATCCAACACAAATACAGTTTTAATGTCAGAAACATGCATGGAATTAAGACTCTGTTAGCTTGGGCAACATGTGCAAATGCCTTTACTAACTGTTGGCCTGGGGAAATTGTCAAAATGTTCAAGAAAAGTAAATGCATTTATGGAATTATTTTTTTCCACACTCCCACCCCTTCTTTTTTAAAAGGCCAAACAAACAAACCCTATCTGTAAAATCTTTCAGCAGCATTTGAAGTAGTTTTTAAATGATTTTCAAAAGAACAGATCCACTAAGGAAAAAGTGAGTCCTGGACATCTTATTCCTGTCACTAGTTTAGAAGATGAATCACTATAATAACATACTGCAGCTGTCTGTGACTGAATTCTCATGGGATGATGCTGTGCATCTCAAAGCATCATCCTACCACTGATCACTTATGAACAGCTGAGTCTTCTTCAAAGCCATTTTCCAAATATTGTTAATGCAGCATTTTTTTTGCGCTCCTACCTCCCTGACTGCAATGCATCCTCAGTTTGAAACTGAAAGCTCAGCCAAAGATTCTGAGAAATGCTTTGCAAGAAATGTGTGGTTTTCTTCTCTTTTCCTTGCCACGTCCAAGAAAAAGAAAAGACTCTGTGAAGAATTTGTTTTAATAATTTTGACTGGGTTTTTTTTCATACTGTTTATATTGAATCCTGTTTGAATATTTGTATATTTTAAATGGTTAGGCTGAAGCTTTTATGTTAATCTGCTTTGAGTCCCCTTTGGGGAAGATAAAGTGGGGTATAAATAAATATAATAATAAAATAAGAAGAAATAAATAAGAATTATTTTTCCCCTTTAATGACTTCTCTGCCCCTATGCCAACAGTTAATTGCATGAGGGGAGAGATGTTCAACATAGGAATCCTTGTGCCAAGGAGAGAGTGACATTAGATTGGCAAATCCGCTCCATTGTTTCTCTGTCAACAATGTCCAAGCCTTAGACAAAAGGGTTTCAATCTGAATATCCAAGATTACTCAGCAGTCAATGATTTCCCTAAAGACAAGACTTTCTTCCATCTTCCTGGGTCTGCTTGTTTGCCTGATAGAACCAATGAACGAAATCACACTAAATTTGGCAACAAAATGTCTCACAACACAAGGAGTGACCATCACTCAAAAAATTATGATTTTGTCATTTGGAAGTTGTAGTTGCTGGGATTTATAGTTCACCTACAATCAAAGAGCATTCCGAACTCCACCAATTATGGAATTGAACCAAACGTGGCACACAGGACTCCCATGACCAACAGAAAACACTAGAAGGGTTTGGTGGGCATTGACCTTGAGTTTGGGAGTTGTAGTTCACCTGCATCCAGAGAGCACTGTGGACTCAAACAATTACGGATCTGGACGAAACTTGGTATGAATACTCAATATGCCCCAATGTGAACACAGATGGAGTTTGGGGGAAATAGACCTTGACATTTGGGATTTGTAGTTACTGGGATTTATAGTTCACCTACAATCAAAGAGCATTCTGAACCCCACCATCGATAGAATTGGGGCAAATTTCCCACGCAGAACCCCCATGACCAACAGAAAATACTTAAGGCCATCCAGTCCAACCCTCTTCACCAGGGCAAGAAAATGTAATCAGAGCCCTCCTGACAAAGAGCCATCCAGCCATAAAGATAGATAGATAGATAGATAGATAGATAGATAGATAGTAGGCCTGTCGGTTTCGTTTCGTTAATTCGTTAATTCGTATTAAAATCGTTATTTTTTGCATATCCGAAGCGATATCAAAACATATTTTTAAACCCGGAAGGGTTTAAAAATATCGAAGCAGCAGCCCCATGTATTTTACGAGCTGAAGCTCCGCTCGTTAATTGCATGGAGGCTGCTGCTGAGCGCGCCATCCGGCTCTGGCTCCTCCTCTTCCTCCGGAGCCCATTGGATGGCGCGCGCGCGCTCACAAGCGGCCTCCGCGCGCCATCCGGCTCTGGCTCCTGCGCCCCCCTCCTCCTCCTCCTCCTCCTCCTCTTCCTCCCAGCTGGGAGGAAGAGGAGGAGGAGGAGGAGGAGGAGGAGGGGGGCGCCGGAGCCCATTGGATAGCGCGCGCGGGCTCACAAGCGGCCTCCGCGCGCCATCCGGCTCTGGCTCCTGCGCCCCCCTCCTCCTCCTCCTCCTCCTCCTCCTCTTCCTCCCAGCTGGGAGGAAGAGGAGGAGGAGGAGGAGGAGGAGGAGGAGGGGGGCGCCGGAGCCCATTGGATGGCGCGCGCGGGCTCACAAGCGGCCTCCGCGCGCCATCCGGCTTGTGTGACTTTTCAGGGCTGTATGACCATGTTCCAGAAGCATTCTCTCCTGACATTTTGCCCACATCTATGGCAGGCATCCTCAGAGGTCTGTTGGAAACTAGGCAAATGGTGAGTTATATATCATCTAATATTATCTATGGAATGTCCAGGGTGGGAGAAAGCCATTCAATGCTAATCAAGGTGACCATTACTGCAACATTCACACTTAGCCTGTTTGATCAAGAAAAATTTTTTTTCAAAAATGTTTTGTAAATAATAACGAAAATTCGTAAATAACAAAACATTTTTTTTGAAAGTTTTGTAAATATTTTTAATATCGAAACAAAAAAACACCCCAATTAAGAATCGAATTTAGAAACAAATTTTTTCTTGATCAAACAGGCCTAATAGATAGATATGATTCACACACAGATATAATATCATAGATTTGAAAGGGACCCCTAAAGAAGGACTATGATATGTTGCATATTCCAGAGTAGGCAAACCAGACAATCTCCACATCAACACTGACAAAGAAACAACAACAAAAAATACTGTTTACCCACAAGCATAAATAAATTACATATATTAGAAACCAACACTTTCTCATTACTTTATTTTCCAGATCACTAGACTGGGCCACAGCAACGCATGGTAGGGGATGGCTAGTATAATACAAATGTGATACTATCCACATTTAGTCTCTTTCCATATGCTCCACACTGAAGACACATTCTGCTGAAGCATCCTTCCAATCCCTGATGTTATGTTATGACAAGTTGTTCTTTGCTTCTCTATTACTCTTCTTCCTTTAACCAACATGCCACAATTATTAATGATATTGAAAGCCTTCTATCCAATTAACTTCTCTTTTCTTTCATTGTTACTATTCTTCACAAAAAACTTCAGAAATGAGGTAGATATATTTCAAAACTTCCATCCAATGAACATTTCTTTAGTATTATTACTAAACTTTCACAAAAAGGAATATATTTGAAAACCAAAACCTCTTTTTAAAAATGGTTATGCGTTTCTGCTGATGTTAAAAACTTCAGTAATGAGTACTGCATTTTTTTTAAAAAAACCTTCCAATTAAATTTTCTCTCATGATTAAAATGCTCCACCAGCTAATATTGTTATTAAAGCACTTTACAGTAATTTAAGAAATACATTTTAAATGCCAAACGCATTATATGCCAACAATAACCAAAATGATAATAATAATAG
This sequence comes from Anolis sagrei, assembly GCF_037176765.1. Taxonomy (NCBI): domain Eukaryota; kingdom Metazoa; phylum Chordata; class Lepidosauria; order Squamata; family Anolidae; genus Anolis; species Anolis sagrei. The sequence continues at coordinate 189,621,385 of NC_090022.1, read as the reverse complement.
AAAATACTTCTAAACTTTTTAGTAATAGTGAATACATTTTGAAATTAAAGTCAAATTAACTATTACAACTTTCCCCAAATAATCATTTTAAAAACGTTGACAAAAAAAACTCGTTACTATTATTATCCTGATATGTAACAAAAAATTAAAGTGCTAATCCAGTTGATTTCTGCTTACTGCTATTACTACTACTAAATGTTTGTCAATACATTTTATTATTTCAAACAAATTCTCTGTTCAATCAGTCATTGCGTTTATTGCGCTAGCCAAAAGCCATGACAAAGAACTAGAAAATGTACAGAAAATTCAAGATAAAAAGTAGAAAAGATAATAAAGTAGAAAGGTTATCACCAAACTCATAGAAAAAAATTAAAAACTTTTCTAGTTACAGTAAATTTCTAACATAAACATCATTTCTCTGTCCAATTATTGTTCTTTAAAATTTCACAAATAATGAATATATTTTTAAAAATTCCATCAATATTACCTTTCTTTTAGTAAAACCTTCATAAATAATGAATACATTTAAATATATTGTGCTCTTTTTTCAGTTCTTATCCTAATTATGATTTTTTAAACAAAAACTTCAAAATAACGACAACATTTTTAAAAGACTGAACATTATTTAAATGCACAGAGTCTCAGAAATTAGTATGACACCCCACCCCATACTCATGGACCAGTATCTCTGGTCTAACTTACCTGCATCCCATATAATATGTCCTCTTTAGGAATTTTCTATGTCATCCAGGCTATCTTATGGTAGTTAGCATAGCTGGAAGTTAACATGGAGTTGCATTGTCTGGGTATTCATTGGCTTGTTTCGCACTGTAGAATAACACAGTTTAATTGTCATGACTCAACGTCATAGAAGCTTGGGAGTTGTAGTTTGGTGAGGCAGCAGGGCTCCTCACCAGAGAAGACTAAAGGCATTGAATGTTTGCCACTGTGTATTTTGTTGTCAGCCATCCTCGGTCTCCTCAGGGAGATAGGGCAGGCTATAAATAAAGTTTCATTCAAGTTTCATTCATTGGAAAACTCCAATTCCCATGATTCCATAGCATTGAGACATGACAGTTAACGTAGTGTCAAACTGCCTTCATTCTAAATAGTTAACAGTACTGACTAGAATCATGTAGGGGGGGGGGGATATTATTCGAGAATCAACTCATAGGTAAGAGTTGGTGTGATGTAGTGGTTTGAGGGTTGGACAATGATTCTGGAGACCAGGGTTTGAATCTTTGCTCAGTCATGGAAACCTACTAGTTCAGTGGTTCTCAACCTGTTGAGAACCTACAACTCCAAGAATTCCCAACCAGTTTATCAGCTGATAGGATTTCTGGAAGTTGAAGACCAAAACACCTGGGGGCCCACAGGTTGAGAACCACTGCGTGGTGATTTTGGGTAAGCCACTTTCAGTCTGAGAAAAGACAAAAGCATCTTCCCTCTGAACAAATCTTGCCAAGAAAACCCATGATAGATTCATCTTAGGGTTGCCATAAGTCAGGAACAACTTTAAGACACACACCAAGAGCAACAAAATAGGTTCAGGCCCTTGAACGGCATAGTGCTTGAAAATCCTTTCCTGCAGATAACAAGATTTTCCTCAGCAAGCCAAGTTTTACCAAGTTCTGAATGTGTACATCTCTGTGATGGTCCCCTGGAGCATATTTTACATGAAGGCAACACAGGTTGATGTATTTTTAAATGGCCTGATTTTATCACCCTAGTTAATGATTTGTCACATTATTTATTAGACGACGGGATGTCCAGAGGGATCCATTGCATTAACGTATAAATAATGTGGCAAATAGTTCAATAGAGCTATAAAAAAGTGATTTCAAAATAAATTGACCTGTATAAGCGACATGTAAACTAAGGCTGTGAATGATAATGTGCACTATGCCCTTAAGTCTGAAAAACGGCACAGGGAGAAATGGAGCTAGAACATTCACTAGACTAGAAAAGCCCTGAGCAAGCCACTAATCTCTACAACTTGAATGCCCTGTTTGTAATAAGGGAATACTAATTTGGCCATACATACTCACACAGCATACAGTTGTCCCTCCACATGCGCAGGTTTGAGTTTTACAAATTGGATTGTTCATGGATTTGATAAAAAATATTATCTCTAGGAATCTCTAGATCCTTCTGAGTGACTCTAGAGTCAACTTCCTCCAGTCAAGTTGTAGAAACTACCCGTTTCTAGAGGGACTTCTTAGAGACTTCATCCCACTGAACATGTCAAGTGTTTAGAAGAGATTACCAGACAGCTCAAGCATACTCTGTTTTGAAATTAAATGGATGATTTTCCTACCTCCATCACCTGCTAGCAAACTATCCGTCTTATTCAGGCGTTCTCAGTCAATTATCACATTGTAGAGAATTGTTCCCGCCCACTGTTCTTCCCCCATTTTCTTTGTGAAAAGAAACATCTCCTCTCCTGGACTATGATTTTTGTTCTTGGGTTATCAATGTCATTTCCTAATTGGTTCTATCATAAACACATCAGAAAGGTTTATTAAACTGCAAAAACTTTGTCTTTGCAGGAGGGACATCATGCCATAGCACATTTTGCTCTAGTTTCGTAATGATTGAGTATATTTTAGTGTCTCCACCAATTTAACATATAATAATAATAATAATAACAACAACAATAATAATAAAACTTTATTTATACCCCGCCACCATCCCCCCATGGGACTCGGAGTGGCTTACAAGCCCAACAACACATCAATAAAAACAAAAAGCAATAAACAAAAACAATAAATACAATACAATTAATATAAATAACATATAAACAATAACCAATAAACAATACCACAGAAGGATTTAAAAACCTATGGCTGGGCCAAATGTAATAGTTTAAAATTTAAAAAAATTTAAGCTATGAAAGTTAAAAATCACAGATCAAGAAATATATATATATATATATATTTCTTTATTTCTTTATGTGAGATTGTGTGTGTGTGTGTGTAGAACATCACTCTATGAATTTATCCATCTTCTGGCATGAATTTATGGTCAACTTCCATTGGAAAATAAACATATAATCACACTTGAGGACCTAAAAATTGCTTGATGTTTCCTGGATTCCAATGTGTTCTTTATAGAATCTCTATGTCCTACAACATGACTGGAGAAAATCACACGACAGGCGCAGGAGATTCAAAGAGAGAATCTTTTATTCAAATCAATGAATAATGACATCCACAAAAGTCAAAACTGCAAATGTGGAGGTGCGTTTTCAAGAATACAGATAGTTCCCAGGTCAGTGAAACAAAGAAACAGAGCATCAAGATGCTTATTGTAACCAAGTACCCAATAATGTTGCTTTATTTCAATTATTAAATACAGAGCTGTGAAACAGGTCCCTGACAGGCAATTAAAGCTCTTTATTGTCCTATACATCAATTTCAGTTCTCAGAACAGAGCTGGTACACAGTTAGTAAGAATATGCACAGTGCTCTCATCAGACCAATGGCCTTCTTAGACCAAGGCCTCTGTCCTCTTGAGTCTGTCACCAGCCATTGATCCAGTATCTTCCAAAAAGAAGGGAAATGCAGAAAAGCGAGGTGTCCATCTGTCAGTGCCTTACCACCCAAAGAGGAAATGCATTACTGGACAGGATTTGAATAAAATTTGCATTGTTGTTCTCAGGGCTTGGGATATTAATTTTTTTAATATTTTTAAATATTGTACTTCTTACAGAGTTTAAAAGGTCATTGTTACCCTAACTCATAATCATGATAAACATCAATAATTTGTTGCATATTTTCTGCTACAGTTTGCTTTGCAGTGTTTTGCACAGCTGATAAGGTAATGAAACTAAGCTTGTTGAAATGTCAGTCAAAATGGCTATAAAATAACCATTTGAAATAACTTTCGTGAATACCCAGACACTGTTGCTTCTTATACCAAAAAGTAACTGTTTTCATAAATTACTTTATTTTGAAATTTAGATTCTTTACAGCCTTTTTACCCCAAAACACAGCCCCCAGTGGTGCAATGGGTTAAAGCCTTGTGCCGCTAGGACTGCTGACCAAAAGGTTTGAATCTGGGGAGTGGGATGAGCTCCCATCTGTCATCTCCAGCTTCTCATGCAGGGATATGAAAGAAGCCTCCCACAGGATGGTAAAACATCCGGATGTCCCCTGGGCAACTTCCTTGCAGACAGCCAATTCTCTGACACCTGAAGTGACTTGCAGTTTCTCAAGTTGCTCCTGATATCAAAAAAAAAAAAAAGAAACAAAACAAAACCCCAAAAGCAGCTGGTTAAGTTTTAGCTATATTCTTTTACTTACTTTCACATTCCAGCTAATTTTTACATAAATATGTAAAATATGGAAAGCCTAAAAGTCATCTATTAACTTATAGTGATTGTATGATTTTCATAGGATGTTTTAAGGCAAGGAATACTCAGAGGTGGTTTGGCCAGTTCCTTCCTCTACAGCAGTGGTTCTCAACCTGGGGTCCCCAGATGTTTTGGCCTTCAACTCCCAGAAATCCTAACAGCTGGTAAACTGGCTGGGATTTCTGGGAGTTGTAGGCCAAAAACATCCGGGGACCCCAGGTTGAGAATCACTGCTCTACAGTATTGCTTGGTAGTCTCCCATCCAAATGCTTACCAGGACTGACTCTACTTTCAAGAATCTGGTGCATTTTGGACATTTAGGTAAAATGAGAGACCAATTCCTATGTTTTAAATAGGGAGACCTGGAAACATCAGTATAGTGATGCCTTCAAAGACTGTTATCTAACATACCTTTAAATACCGCTTTATTGTTGTTGTGTACTTGTGTACTTTCAAGTCATTTACAATGCATGCTAACTAGCCTTAAGGCTATAAAACAGGGCAAGCCTACACGAGGCCTCAGCAAGGGTGGTTTTGACCAACTTGTCCTTACCACTTCTTTTAATTGCCACAGCATATTTTTAATGTCACAAAAAGGTAGAATTACAGATATGGGGGTGGAGGGAGCCCCCAATTTAGTTTCTGTTTATTGTGCTTAATTCTTGACAATTCTGCCTTTCTTTTCATTTTTGTTCTTAATGGCAGTTTCCTCTTCACATCCAAAGTGCTCTCAGAAGAAAGAAAAAGGAAGCAGAAAGGAAATCTTAAATGTTTTCATACAGAAGGAATCACAGGGAAAAACTTCACAACAGCCATTCCAGAAAGGTTGTAGTATTTGCAAAGAATCATATCAACCCATCCTGAGACTGTCTCCTCCTCTCCAAGCAGATATTTGATCTCATCCAGTGTTGCCAAATGATTTTATCCTCCAGCTGTAAGATGCATCAGGTTTTTTTGGTGGGGTTTTTACAATGTGCTGCAGTTTAATTATTTAACACTACTGGGTTATGCAAGTTGATGCATATGTTTCAAGGGACAGAGTGGGAGTGATTGATTGGCGGACTGACAGAAGGAAATAAACAGCAGAAATTGCAGGGAGGGGGGAATAGGATGCTCCCTTTTTATTACAAGTGTCAAAGGGACAAAGTGGAGAGGAAAGTTAAAAACCGGCTGCCTTGAAGTCTCAAAGTGCTCTCGGGTACTCGTGCCAATCCACTCACTCCTTCCGTCCGGCTGTCACTTGCTCGGAAATCACTCTGCTCTGAAAAATTTCAGACAAAACCAGGCTCATTCTCAAATCATTTTCTCCATGCAGACATAGAGCTTTTTTTTCTTTCTTTTTTTTAAAGAAGTTTTGCTCACATTCAGGATGGTATATGCTTTTCCTGATGAAAATATTATTTTTGCACCTCCTGAGGCTGATGATGATGGGACAAGTGCACTGTGTCTGGGAAATCTATACATTTACTTGGCTGGTGATTCATTCTGGGGGGAAACAATGTAAAGAAAACCAGGCATACTTAGGAAAGCCTCCAGAATTAGCAGTGCTTCTGTTTGGGAAATTTAACATACAGCCCAACTAAGACTGAGTACATTAGTAATAATAACAATGAATGTTTAGAGGGGAAAGTATGCAAAAATATGCTCAGATTTCTGCAAGAAAGAGTTGGAGAAGTCTTATAATTGGCTACCAGCAGTTAAAAATGAGTGTCTCAGAAATGCAACCACAAAAATCAAACAAAATATTTTCACTTCCTTGACTCAGATAAGAGGCTTTTAGCTGTGTACAGTGGTATATTATTTACTTTAAGAACAGGGGCCAGGGTGTCCTCTTGCCTGATGGCAAGTGGTCCATCTTAAATCTTGTGACATCATCACACATGGAAATTTCAGCATCCTAGGACTCTTCTTCCCCAGTTGATCTACAGAGCCCCACGCTGTCCATCACACAACCTATCCTCATTTCCAGGAGGACTTCACAGCTCAACTGGGGCAGAAGTGTCCCAGGACACTGTGCCTCTGACACAAGACCCTCCCCATGTTCCATTTGGAACAATGAGGCTACTCTGGGGGGAGCCATGCGGTGATGCTTCTCCATGTGTGATGAGGAAGGGTCAGCTGCCAGAGAGGTGGGACATGAGGTGCCAGGATTGCCTGCTGCCCCCTGATTTGCCACAGAGACTGGCAAATCGGTCCAGATTATTTCATCAATGTCATGAGGTCCTTGGACAATATGTTAAAAATGTTAATTATCTTTTATTAGCTTGAAAATATAATAGTTCTAAAATATTATTGTATGTAACTAAAATGTATGTTGTATTATTATTTTAAGAAAAATAAAAAATCAATGATATTTTATATTTAAGAATATAATAAATAACTCTGAAAAATCATTCTGATTTGGATTATGTGAGGCTCACACATATATAGGCTCAGATCTTTTATGGGAGGGCTTCCTTTGTTTCCTGGCAAGCAATATTTTTAGATGCAGTCTTCTACTGCCTAGGAAAATTGTGGAAACCCAATTATTATTTGCGATTGATTTCTCATCACAAATAATTTTTTGCATTGTTTTATTGTATTACTATGTTTTATTTATTTTACTGTGATGTTAGTTCTATTGTTCTGCTTTTTTTTTCTTTTTTCTTTTCTTTTTTTTTTTTTTTGCTGTAATTTACTACAGGGCTTGGCCTTGTGTAAGCTGCCTCTTCTCCGTCTCTATTTCCTCCTCTCAGAGATTCTGTATTTAGAGGCTTCTCCATTCCCATTGCTGATACTGTGGTACAGAGAAAATGACTCCATTGGGCGTCCCCATTTTCTTGCAGTATCATCTTCATCCTCATTATTGCTATTATTGCTGCCATTTCTCTGGTATCACAAGCTACTAGGTGTTATTGGACAGCAGTGATTCAGATTCTGTTCAAGAATTTAGGAGTGAGTGAGGTATTTTAGAAAGTCATGTCACTTTCTAAAATTGCACTTTTATTTTCTTAGTCACAGCAATATCATTTGGATATTTTGTCAACCTATTTGGATTTTTCCTGGATGATTTCTTATTTCCTTTTGGTATTTTCATGCTCTTGCAATAATATCACTTTCAGTCACACTGAAGAAAACAAAACATGGCTAGGAAATAGCAAAGCAAGCTGGAAAAACAAAGCACTTATTCTACATGGGTGATCGGAAACTGTATGCAAAATCACCAGTAGAACGGAAATCCTTATGGACTGTTGTAGGAATATTCAATATTTTGTGTTTCTTGATGATATCAGAGATATAGTGTAGTCTAATTGTTTCCAGAACTGGGCTTAACCTAAAAGATCTAATTCTTTCAGTCTTGGCAACAATAGTTACTATTTTCCTAATTCTGTTCAGAATATGTCTGGGGAAATCCATATCATCTGAGGCACATATTTACACACAAGCAGGTTAAGTTACTATTTATCACCCTAGACCATTTCTATATTTTTTTTTCTTTTTTAAGCCCTTAAATTTATGCTTCTGTTAAAAAAACATATTGATAGGGTATGTGTTATGTTCATGCTACAGTTCCTTTTAAACCTGATGTAATGTAGAACGTCAGCATGCCTTAATCCCCTATTCACTTCATCTTTGTCCTCTATGATACAATGTGATGAGGAAGAACTTGAGATACTTTGGGTTATCAGTTAATTATTTGGGGTGTTGTAGTTTTTTTCCGGACTATGTGGCCATGTTCTAGAGGCATTCTCTCCTGACGTTTCGCCTGCATCTATGGCAAGAGGTCTCACTACCTCTGAGGATGCTTGTCATAGATGCAGGCGAAATGTCAAGAGAGAATGCCTCTAGAACATGTTCATATAGCCCGAAAAAACCTACAACACTCCAGTGATTCCGGCCATGAAAGCCTTCAACAATACAGTTAATTAATTTGCATTTAGATTCTGCTGAGTCCCAAAACAACCTATCAGACTTTAAAACTGTGAGTTCCGTGTAGGAAGGGAAGACAACTGTGATTCACTCTTCAGATTTAGGTAATGACTCAGTTGACTGTATTCCAGCAGCCTGAAGGAACTGTACTAAAGGTGTTAATGAAGTCACGCACCAATTGTGATGTAACAGTGACCTCAGATTACTCTTGGATGTCCACACAGCAGACTTTCTGTCGGGCCTCAAGGGCGTGCTTCCAGAGGCAACCCGTTGGAAGACATCTCCAGTCTCCATACTCTGAAAAAAGAGGTGGTAGACAGAGCCTTGATAGAGCTGGAGCACAATGGAAGCAGAAAATGGAATTTTGAAGGTCACCTTCATATAAGAATATGAACACATACTCATTCACTCACCCCATATATAGAAGACTAAAACTCTTTTTCCTGACTGATTTACTGCAGACAAGGGTGTTCTGTTGTTTTGCATGTTTTATAGGAGAGGAAACATTCCACTGTGTATATGTATGTCTGTACATTTTTTGAGGAGTCCAACCCTAGAAGGGTTGTACCACAAGATTCGTTCTGTCTGTCTGTCTTTCTTTCATTCTGTTTTCTGGAGTTTGTACTAGAAATCTGACAGAAAAAAATGGGCTTTCTCTTCCTTGACTCAGCTTCATCCTTTTTCCACTTGGTGCTCCGTATTCCTGGAATTGCCTCTTTGAACATCTGTGGACTGCTTCTTCCATCATTGTTTTTAAAACTCAATAATAACAAAGTTCTTGTTTTTCCATGCTTTTGGAATTTTAGTTTAATATTGCTTTACAATGTTGTACATTTGAGCTACACAAATTTCACATTTGGTTTATATTAAGTTGCATTGTTTTTTATTTCTAGCTCAATAATTTGTTCTACAACACGCATACATAGCTTTGTATTAGTATTACTGTTTTCATTTTGTGTGCATGTGCATGTATGAATGCATGGGACTATACACCTCTAGCAGTACTGTCTGCTTTTTTTGCTGTACTTTCACCTATAAAGTATCATGTTTATTTTTTACAGTTAGATTTTTATCGTTAGTGTGTATAAGTATGAACACCAATGGAAACTAAGTGTAAGCAAGATGTAACAACACTAAAAATATTGTGAAGAGCTTAACTTTTTATTTAAAAATCTACATAAATACACTAAAATGTGAACACAACAAACAGGAAACATTCGTAATAAACTCTGTCACAATACTAAAAGAATCCCACAATATAGTTCAATACCATTTATACTAAAACACGATTTCTTTATTTATCATGTCAGGAGCGAACCAAACAGTTGTGTTGCATTAAAAACAAACAAACAAACAAAACACAAAGTTTGCAGACTAGGTATTCTATTAAATGTCTTTTGACCAGTAGCTGGCCACTTGGAGTGCCTCTGGTGTTGCTGCAAGAAGGTCCTCCATTGTGCATGTGGCAGGGCTCAGGTTGCATTGCAGTAGGTGGTTTGCTCTTCTCCACATTTGCATGTCATGGCTTTCACTTTGTAGCCCCATTTCTTAAGGTTGGCTCTGCATCTCGTGATGCGGCTTCCAAGTCCCCCAGTCTTCTGTGTGCCCAGGAGGGAGTCTCTCATTGGGTATCAGCCATTGATTGAGGTTCTGGGTTTGAGCCTGCCACTTTTGGACTTTTGCTTGCTGAGGTGTTCCAGGGAGAGTCTCTGTAGATCTTAGAAAACTATTGATTTAAGGCATTGGCATGCTGGCTAATACCCAAACAAGGGGCGGGCTGGACATGTCACTGCCTTGGTCCTTTCACTATTGGTTGCTACTTCCTGGTGGATGTCAAGTGGTGCAATACCAGCTAAGCAGTGTAATTTCTCCAGTGGCGTAGAGTGCAGACACTCCGTGATAATGCGGCATGTCTCATTAAGAGCCACATCCACTGTTTTAGTGTGGTGAGATGTGTTCCACACTGGGCATGCATACTCAGCAGCAGAGTAGCAAAGTGCAAGGGCAGATGTCTTCAGTGTATCTGGTTGTGATCCCCAGGTTGTGCCAGTCAGCTTTCGTATGATATTGTTTCTAGTGCCCACTTTTTGCTTGATATTCAGACAGTGCTTCTTGTAGGTCAGAGCACGGTCCAGAGTGACTCCCAGGTATTTGGGTGCACTGCAATGCTCCAGTGGGATTCCTTCCCAGGTAATCCTTAGAGCTCAGGATGCTTGTCTGTTCTTAAGGTGAAAAGCGCATGTCTGTGTTTTAGATGGATTAGGAATCAGCTGGTTTTCCCTGTAATAGGTAGTAAGAGCACCTAGAGCTTCGGAGAGCTTCTGTTCAACCATCTCAAAGCTCCTTTCTTTGAACGGTAATGGAACAATTGTCAGCATATATGAAACTGTCCCTTCTGGCAATGGCTGGTCATTACAACACTATAACATCACAATATGAACAATGATGAATATGACTTCCAACTATTTTTTCCATAGTTATATGAGTCTCCATTTAAAAGAAAAAGCAGGGTATAAATAAACTTAATAATAATAATATAACTTGTATTTTCCTATTTTTCCCCTTAGCAATAAAATGTTACACTTCATCTATAAAATTAACTCATATCGATAGGTTCAATAAATAATCATTGGATCACCTTCATTTTCTCTCAGAAAGTCAGCTGAGGTTTTCCAGTCTCTCTCAAAAAATGTGCACCACTGATGATGATTATAATGTTTGAATGATTTTTTCTCAAAATATTAGAAGTCCAAAAGTTGTTCAAGCTCATTGTTAGGACTGATCTCTAAGTGTACAACTTTTCAAATGAAATCTATGTAGCATTTTAAAAATAGGGGATAGAGGTATTGGGAGAATGAGAGAGCTAAGTCCATTTTGGATTATCCTACTAATAAAGGAACTGCTGTTTTATAGGTTCTATATATACGTTTCTCTAAAAATATCTTTTTTTGTAATATCAGACACAGTTTTTAGCTGAAAATTAGATTAAACAACTCAGGAATTGTGGAATATAAGCATGTTTGGGTGCCTTCTTGGAACTGTAGATTGTATCATTGAGTACTGACATTTGCAAATATCAAATTCCTCAAGCCCTCTTCAGGCTCTAAGACAAAAGCAAAAATCCTAGAGGACTTGCATGACATGAGACAAGGGGGCCGAAGATGTTCTTCCTGATGAGACCAAACTTCTGGAATGATTGGACATTTCCACATTTTTGGACTACAGTTTCTATAGTCTCCTAACAAATATGACCAGTCACAGTTCCCAGATATAATTTTTCAATACAAAAACATTGTCACACAAATAAGTAAAAGTCATTGTGTAATATTTTGGCTCTCTCCTCCAAGGATCTTCTTCTTCCCTCTCTATCTTTCAGCAGCCTTTATATCACTTCACTTGCCCTGCAAAAGCCATTTTTCCTGCATCAAAGTTCTCTCTGTGCCTGTTGATTTTTAATTTTCCCCCAGTGGGAGGAAGAACCAAAATATGAACAAGGCTGGCGGCTGCGCCAGGGAGTGAGCAAAGATCCCACCGCTTCCCACACAAGCGACATTCTCTTTCTCTCCCTCTTTTAAAGAAGCCAATTTGATTCACTTTTCAAGGAACAGGTTTTCATGCTTTGTGCATTTATTTCCTAATTTTATTATGCCATTTAATTAGATCATGCACATTGGTTTTATTGTTAAAACATGTCCTTGTTTTCTTTATAACTGGATTTCATGGCACTACAGGGACGTTTTGGAAAATATCACATGAGCTGCATTCCGACATCCACTCTCGAAGATGGGGCTAGATGGGAGGGGAGGGGGCTGCCGCTGAGCCATAAATCTAGTCACAGATGGAAAAAGCAGAATATTATTTGCAGCATGCCGAGTATCTGGCAAATTCCTGATGGGGACTCAGACCCCTTGGAGCACTTAAATTACAACACTGGGAGGAATGGTGCTACACTGTAACCCCTCTTGGAAGGACACTGAAAAGTTGTTTGCAAGATTTCATTTTACAGGCTGACAACACTGAGAGGGGCTCCCTGGAGATGCCATATTTCATGTTGGCCTGGAATGGCTGCAGAGTTTGCATTTCTCCTGTTTCCGATCTGCAGGTCAAGGGATGCTCCATGACCTAGTGAGCCAGGAGGAGGGATGTGTGTGTGCATGTGTGTGTATTTATGCGAGTGTGTGTACAAACGCCTCCTATTTCCTACTCTCCCCAGTTGAATTATCCTTGGAATTTCATTGCGGAAGAGAACCTGTCCTGTAGGGGAGCCATTTTCTTGCATCCTGTGCAAACACCCCTCCAACACACACACATCCCCAGGGGTCCACCAGCATGATCGGATTAACAGCTACTTGCCAGGCATGTGTTCATAGACTGAATGAAGTGGAAGGCTAATGAGATATAGCTGGAAATTTCTGGTGATGGAAGTGGCCTTGGCGCCTGTGTCTATGTGTGTGTGTATGGGTGAGGGACATGACTTTTCTCAGGAGTATTTTGTGTCTGTCTGCAAGAAACTTTTGGCCAGCTGTTTCTTGAGTGATCTCAGGGAAGTGGAGGTTTGAAACTTCAGGGATTATCTATTTTGCACAGGTATTGGATTCTAGCAAGGCTCTGAAAATATGGCCTATGAAGCATTTAGGGGTGGGTGAGCATCATATTCTTGAAGGCCACATCTGTCAAGGCTGTTTTCATGGATTTCCTTTGTTTTTCAACACCAAGTCTGCCTTCTGTTCCATAAAGGTTTCTTTGAAAATAGTCAGTAAATAATCTGCAAATATTTGCATGTACATTTATGCTTCAAATGGATGTATTAATGGCTGTGTGTTCCCACTTAAGCATGTTAGCATGCAGTTTAGAAAGGTACACAATGGAGTTTTGCACATTTGCAGCTTTTCCATATATGTCAATGCTGTTACACACATTTTTCTTTTGCAGAAGCCATTGCTATGCCTAGAAAGATAATGGTTTCCAACAGCAAATTGCATCTATTTCCTTGTTTGGTCCAGAGACTGCAGATAAGGTAAATCGGGGTTTTGTTTTTTTTTTTGTTTTTTTTTAAAAATGAGGGTTTGAAAGATTTACATGAGGTATTTATTTATGGTGTCAGCAGAGACGGCCCTAGGTAATTTTCAATGGTAAGCAAACAATATTTTGCCCCCCCCCCCCCCCCCCCCACCAACCAACCAATCACTGATATATATTTTCTGTTCGTTGTGGAAGTCTGTGTGCCATATTTGGTTCAATTCCATCCTTGGTGGAGTTCAGAATGCTCTTTGATTGTAGGTGAACTATACAACCCAGTAACTACAACTCGCATATGTCAAGGTCTATTTTCCCCCAAGAGCGCCTCAAGGGCACCCCTGGGCAAAATCAACTATACTGCAAATGCTTACTTTGCATAATGGGTTGAGCCATCCCTGGGTGTCAGAAGCAAATTGGATGCAGTTGTAATGTATTTAAAAACACAAAGTTAGAACTTGGCAGTATGCTAAATGTCATCTGTTCAGATACCATCCTCTATTTGGATATCAGCCAGCAAGCCAACAACTTAAATCAAGAAACAGCTTCCTAAGAGCCATTTGCAGGAGCACCACAGCAAGCGAGAGTCCAAAGGTGGCAGGTGAAAACCTGGAACCTCAATCAGTGGCTGATGCTAGATGAGAGAGTCCTTCTTGGCACACAGAAGATTGGATGACCTGGAAAGTGCTGAACAGGCTGTGCTCTGGCACCATGATATGCAGAGCCAACCTTAAGAAATGGGGCTACAAAATGGTGTCCACAACCACTCTGTGAGTGCAGAGAAGAGCAAACCACAGATCACTTACTACAATGCAGCCTGAGCTCTGCCACACGCACAATGGAGGACCTTCTCACAGTGACACCAGAGGCACTCCAAGTAGCCAGCTTCTGGTCAAAGGACATTACACTAAATGTAAAAATATGGAATTTGAAAGAGACCAATCAGAATTTGAAAATGAACTGTGTACTAATGAATAACATCTTATTGGAAACATATATAAAGTATTACTGATGATGGAAATGAAAACAGAACTGATAAAGGATTGTATGATTAAATGGGCACAAAATGTTGGAAATGTAAAGAACGAGAAGGAACTTTCATCCACATGTAGTGGACCTGTAAAAAAGCAAGAGAATTCTGGGTCAAAGTACAAAAACACTGCAAGATTTTTTTCAATCAAAGATTCAATTAGAGCCCAAATTATTTTTATTAGGAACATCAAATAAAAACAAACAAAATCATTAAACTACAAGTATTGCACTACATGATAATAGCAGCAAGGATATTATATGTACAATTTTGGAAGAAAGCAGACCTCCCAACAATAGAATAGATGGTTAAAGTTTTTAAAATAGCAGAAATAGACAAATTAGCAATGATGAACAAAGAAAATACACAAAAAACTTTATTAAGGACTGGGAGCCATTTGTAAACATTGTTTAAAAAAGAATTAATGAAAAGCTTTTATAGAAGACTTCATAATTTAACCTGTTAGAATCTGTATAGGGAATTTATAAATAATAACTATCAGACCAGAAGGAAGAAGAGAAAACAACGTAAGAAGGAAGAATGGAATTATATATGAATGTCTCCAACCCAAAGGACAGGAAGTCACCAAACTGGGAGAGGTGGGAGGAGGGAGGGTATAACCAAATATGAATATTGTATAGATGTTAGGTAGTATTGTATTGATTCATGCATATATACATATGCATAGATTTGTTTCATTTTCTTTATGAATATGTAAATTGGAAATAAAAAAACATTGTAACTTAATTTCTTGCACATCTGTACCACATATGAAAGAGAGAAAATAGTCAGAATTTGTAAAAGTAACATTTTAGATGGCATCATTTAGAATCACTCAGTCAATGTGAGTCAGTGGCTGTGTTGGCTGGAGGTACATGAGAACTATGGTTTAAACAGACAATTTTTCCTGGCTTGGAAAAAGTCATACCACAAAAGCCATGATTTACATATTCCTATTGCATAAGGTAAAGGTTTCTCCTTGACATTAAGTTTAGTCGAGTCTAACACTGGGGGGTGGGGGTGCTCATCTCCATTTCTAAGTCGAAGAGCCAGTGATGTCCCTAGATGCCTCCAAGGTCATGCGGTCTGCATGACTGCATGGAGCACCATTACCTTCCCACCAAAGTATTGATCTATTCACATTTGCATGTTTTTGAACTGCCAGGTTGGCAGAAGCTGGGGCTAACAACAGAAGCTCACCCTGTCCCATGGATTCGAACTGCTGACCTTGCAATCAGCAAATTCAGCAGCTTACCAGTTTAACCCGCTGCACCACTGCAGCCCCTAATTATTTACATATTCCTATTGCATACACTAAGGTAAAAATAGACATTGGTGACAATCTGCTTTGTAAAAGCCAGACAAATACTAAAGAATTGGCTTCCAGTGGGATGACACTTGAAATTTATCCTTGATGGGTTTCAGCTGTTTGAGTAATTCAGAGAACATAATGTATCTCTCTCTTTAAAAAAAAAAGAAAAAGAATGTGCTGTATTGATTTATTCTGTTCTAGACGAGAAGGGAAGCATGTCTTTCAGTGAAATTCAGAATGAGGTGACATTTCCAGATAGAAAAATTCCCAAGTTTCACTGTTGCTAGGGTCAAGTCCAGGATGGGTCTAAAGCCCCTTCCATACTGTCTCTATATACCAGGATCTGATCCCAGATTACCTTCTTATCCCAGATTATCTGGCAGTGGAGACTCATATAATCCAGTTTAAAGCAGATAATCTGTGATCAGATGCTGGGATATAGGGCACTATAGAAGGAGACTGAGATCTTTAATAATGGGATATAGAGCAACAAATTCCCCTTGCCCTACACACATACAAACAACTAAGTCAAAGTATGTCGTATCCACTAGGCCTGGTCAAATTATGATAGCACCTAAAGCAGAACATCCCACGGGTGCCTTGCTCTCTCTTAATTGAGATAATAAAGATCTCAATTAACTAGGTATATGTAATTACATTACATCTATTATGTTTCTTGTAAGTTTTGCTTTAAGCAGCAACAAGAACCACAGCATTGTAGCATTTCACGTACAGCTTGGGAAAAGACAAGTTAAACATAGCAAAAGCAGGAGCTGTTCCTAGAGCCAAGGTGTAGAGATCCCATGTGGTACAGTAGTTAGAGAATTGAACTTTGGAGAGACCCAGATTCAATTCTCCTCTCAGATGTAAAACTCGGGTACCCAGGGTCACCTTTTATTTCTTTTGTCGCCCTGTCTTATCTCACAGTGTTGGCTTTTTAAACCTAAAATGGGAGGGGATGCCATGGATAGCACCTGGTACCCATTGGAAGAAAGGTGAGATTGAAAGATAAACAATAAATCAATAAAGGCAACCCCCCTTTTTAATTGTTGAACATTCACATCACTTAATGGGGTTTAGTAACTCTTACCTTGGACAGTAGCTGAGTGATATTACCTCCAGATTGCATATAGGAAAGGTGACTTTTGGCAGTTAAGAAATGGTAACTTGTATAAAGTGTTCATAGTGTCAACATGATTGTTGCAGGAAGTTTGCAACTCACATTCTTCACCACTAAACTACATTGAGCCAGGGACACATTGGCTCAATGCTGAGCCATCTAAGCACTAGCAAGGCCTCCCTTTTTTCTTACAATAAGCAACAGATGCCATGGCTGTAGAGAGAAGCATCATGCTCCACTAGAGGGCTCACAAGCCATTTACATTTGCCATCATCCTTTGATTTCCTATTGGGATCATAGCCTGCTTAGAATGGAAACTGTGATGTTTTTTTCTCCCTAGGAAGTAGAAGGGGGACTGCATTGCAAGGGAAGGGGGTGGTTGTGGACTGTTCTATCATAACTCTTATTCAAGCAGTTGTAAGCAGGGCTCTCCCCTCATGCTTACTATAATAGGACCAATATAATGATACTACACTATCTTGCCACCTTAGTCCAAGCTGACCACAAGCTCAATGTGAGTCAACACTCAGATCTCACTGGAATACTATGTCCAGTTCTGAGCAACACAATTCAAGAAAGATATTGACAAGATGTAATGTGTCCAGAGAAAGGTGACCAAAATAATCAAAGATTTGTAGACCATGTCTTATGGGGACCAGGTTATGTTTAGTTTGGAAAAGTGTAGGTTATGAAGGGACATATGGGACATAATAGCCATGTGTAAGTATTTGAAAGGATGTCATATTGAGGAGGTGCACTTGTTTTCTGCTACTCTATAGACTAGGGCAGGGTTTCTCAAACCTTTTCATCCACTGAGTCCTTTTTGAAGCAAAAGTTTCTCATGGAGTGCCAAGAAATGTTATTATATTATATTATATTATGTTATATTATATTATATTATATTATATTATATTATACAGTATATTATATTATATGTATTGTAATATACTGTATATTATCTATATAAATAAAAATGTAATGTTCATTTGTGGGATTAACGTAACTCAAAAACCACTGAACGAATTGAACAACAAATTTGGACACAAGACACCTAACAACCTAATGTATGTCCTTCACTCAAAAAATTGATTTTGCCATTTTGGAGTTGTATTTGCTGGGACTTATATTTCACCTACAATCAAAGAGCATTCTGAACCCCACCAATGATGGAAGTGGACCAAACTTGGCACACAGTTCTCCCATGACCAACAGAAAATACTGGAAGGGTTTGGTGAGCAGTGTCCTTTGGTTTTGGAGTTGTAGTTGTAGTTCACCTACATCAAGAGATCACTGCTGACACAAACAATGATGGATCTGGATCAAACTCGACACAAATACTCAATATGCCCAAATGTGAACACTGGTGGAGTTTGAGGAAAATAGAATCTTGACATTTGGGAGTTGTAGTTGCTGGGATTTATAGTTCATCTAAAATCACAGAGCATTCAGAACCCCACCAATGATAGAACTGGGGCAAACAGCCCAAACAGAACCCCCATGTGGGCTACAGTAACGTGTGGCAGGGGACAGCTAGTATTATATATATAATGCATATATATCAGGCATGGGCAAACATTTGGACACAGGGGCACCATTGCATTTTAAAATTTGGACAGATGGGCTGGGACAGTGGCAGATGAATGAAGAGTGTTTGTGTGAACTAACAGAGGAGAAAACACGACCAAATTCCTATACAAACTGTGAGGGGGAAGAAGAGTCTGGGTGGCAAGGAAAAGAGTGTGGGCAGTGAAGAAAGTGGGAGAGAAAAAGTTTGTGCCCTGCGAGGGTGCTGCTGCTGCTGTTTCAACAGCTCCAAAATTTAATTGCTCTGCATATCTCAGGAGGAAAGAGGAGAAGGCAGTAGGTAGCATGGCTCAGTGGAGCCCCTGACTATCACTTATGGAGCCCCAAGGGCTCCGTGGAGCACAGTTTGAAAACCCCTAGACTAGGATATGAAGCAATAGGTTCAAGTGTCAGTAAATCAGGAGCCAGCTAAACATTAGGAAGAACTTCCTGATATTAACTGCTGTTTGGCAGTGGAATATGCTGCCTCAGAGAGTGGTGGAATCTCTGGAGGTTTTCAAAGGGACTAGATAGCCATCTGACAGAAGGACTTTGATTTTGTATTTCTGCCTGGAAGAATGGAGTTGAATCAGGGTTGCTATGAGCCTGACATCGGTAATGAACTGGGTGAGGACAAAACCAGTGAAGCTTAATCTGAACAAGACAAGAGTTTTCCTTGCCAGGTGAAGGATGAATCTGAGAGTAAGAATTCAAACTGTGATAGGTCAGGTTACCTTTCCTCTACACATACATTTTCAAATTTTGAGGGTACTCTTGGATTTAGCTCTGAACCTGGATGTTCAGCTTTCAGTAGTGGTCAGGACTGTATTTACAGAGTTAACACTGTGCACCAGCTGCCTCTGTTCCTGGAAATGTCTGATGTGATATGGTGACACATGCCTTAGTTGCATCCTGCTTTGGTTACAGTAACATGCTGGATGTAAGGCTGCCTTTGAAAAATGCGGAGAAAGTTTGGTTCAAAGAACTTCAGCCTGCCATCACCACAACAGCCCCAACTGCTATTAGTCTCTTTCTGGGCACAATTCAAAATACTGAGTATGGCCCATAAAGCCAAATATAGTCCAGGTCTAGGCTGTTTGAAGAAGCCGACCTTGCTATATGAGCTTAATGAAACTCAGAAATTTTCAAGGCAAGTTCTTTTCTCGGTCCTATTATGCTCATTTGATTTTTGATAGGAGCAGAAGAGAGGACTGTTTCCAGACTCTAGTAGCTTTTATCACACTACACTGCAAGAGTACGTCTACTGCCATAGTGAAGCCAAAATTCAGCTATCCACCAAAGGAGCAAAATGAGAGTTCAGTGCCCAGCATGCTCCACTACCTTGTAGACCAGATCAACACGCAAACCAAGTTTGAAGGTAACAGGAACAGAGGTTTATTTCTTTCAAGCCTAAAAGGATGTCTGATACAGTGTCTGCACTCAAAAAAGAATAGGACATAACCATGCAATATAGTGCAAGACATATTATCCCCTTTGACAGCCATTCCCCTATTTGGTCAGAAATCGACCCGGTTTCAATCTGGTCCCCATTGGCTGGGAAATCTTCATGACATTACGAGTGGATGGAGCCTCCTCCATGGTAGGAAAAATAAACAGCTGTGATTGGAGGGCTTGGAGCTGGAGTCATTTGGAAAGTTCCAGCCAGAAAAGGGGTGGACAGGTAACATGTATTTAGGCAATATGTCAATCAATCCCTGATGAGATTATTGACTAAATCTGGTTTGCACAAAGGGTGAGCCTCATAAACACAAGGGGGCTGTTATGTAAATATGATCAGTTCAATTAAGAACATACAGATTTTATCTGTATATTATTGGTGTCTGTCAGCATCTCCTCAGAAGACTGACATTTCTGTTGATAAAATTACCTTTTCCAACTGGCATTGTCTCCTCTTGATGGACTCACCTCATGGTAGGTGTGGAGCCAGCAAAGCCCCTCAGGCACACACATAAACAAGCAAGATATTTAGCTTAAGATTTTCTCAAATGGGCTGGACTGCATATGTACAGATATGTTTCTCCACTTTAATATATCTAAGGCCCCTTTCTACACAGCCATATAATCCAATTATCAAAGCACATAATCTGGATTTTATGTGGCAGTGTAGAAGGGGCCTCAGTCATTTTTTAATACAGAACATATATGTATGGGTTTCAAAAGGGGTTTAACCAGGTGAATAATATGAATAATTTTAGGAAAACAGATATATTTCCTCTTCAAATCCTCTCAGGGATTATTTTGGTGGAAGTAATCCACTCTGGAATGTGTCGTTTCCTGACCGACTGCTAGAAAAAAGGTTTACTGCGAACCAGGGAAAAGGTACTGCTTCAATATTGTGAAACTTAATATAATGTAAATATATATAATAAATTTTATATTTGGCTTTAGAGCAGTGGTTCTCAACCTTCCTAATACCATGACCCCTTAGTACAGGTCCTCATGTTGTGGTGACCCCCAACCATAACGTTATTTTCGTTGCTACTTCATAATTGTAATTTTGCTACTGTTATGAATCGTATTGTAAATATCTGATATGCAGGATGTATTTTCAGTCACTGGACCAAATTTGGCACAAATACCCAATATGCCCAAATGTGAATACTGGTGGGGTTGGGGGTGATTGATTTTGTCATTTGGTAATGCTGGAGTTGCTGGGATTTATAGTTCACCTAAAATCAAAGAGCCTTCTGAACTCCACCAATGATGGAATTGAATCAAACTTGGCACACAGAATTCCCATGACCAAGAGAAAATACTGGGAAGGTCTGGTGGACATTGACCTTGGGTTTTTGGAGTTGTAGTTCACCTATATCCAGAGAACACCGTGGACTCAAGCAATGATGGATCTGGATCAAACTTGGCACAAATACTCAATATGCCCAAATGTGAACATTGGTAAAGTTTGGAGAAAATAGACCTTACCATTTGGGAGTTGTAATTGTTGGGATTTATAGTTCACCCACAGTGAAATAGCATTCTGAACCCCACCGGTAGAATTGGACCAAACTTTCCACACAGAACCCCCATGACCAACAGAAAATACTATGTTTTCTGATGGTCTTTGGCGACCCCTATGACACCCCCTCGTGACCCCCACAGGGGTCCTGACCCCCAGGTTGAGAAACACTGCTTTAGAGCTTGTATTTCCTTTTGGGAGGAGGGGATCATTTTTTTGACAACAATAGCAATATTCTATGGTTTTCTGGGGTTAAGAAATTCCTGGCTGGGAATTCTACATGCTCCTTCCTAAACTTCAAACTCCAAGATTTGCATAGGACGTTGCCATAGCAGCTAAAGTTAAATGAAAGACCCTAAGACTCAGTTCCTAGGGAGACTAGACTGGCTCAGCCATTGTTGCCTTTTTGCTGTCAGGAGAAGTATTTTTATTTTAACAGGCATGTGAGAACTGCCTCTTTTACCAATAAAATGAAATAAAAAATGGGGGAGGTGGCTTTTTGAGTGTGTTGCATTAATTTGATCATTTGCCTTTTAATAGAGATTTTTCAAATGGTTTTAATTTTACAGACAGTTTAATGGCATCTTAAATAGATTTTATATGTTTTATCTGCATGCTTTTACCCTATATTTTTTCCTCTTGTACACTGCTTAAGTCTTGGCTTTGCAAAGAAGACAGGGTATAAATAAAGCAATATTATATCATAGACAACGATACAAGCCAACATGACTATCAGTGAACTACTCTGTTACTTAGATATGCTTCTTAAATGAACATGAATGATGTTGGTTGGTTATGAACAATAAAGTTTATAATGATGATGTAAGTGAATGCCAAGAGCATACCTAATGATGCCCCTTCATCATTAATGGAACTGCCCAGCACTGTGATAAATGCCTGAGTGTGTATGGCAGCTGGCTTATTATTATTATTATTATTATTATTATTATTATTATTATTATTATTCCTTCTACTACTACAAGTGACCCTTGTATCCATGGAGGATATGTTCCTGAATTTACCATGTAAACAGGAAACCATGGATAATTACAAACTCTATTGCAATAAATGCCTTCTGCCAGATGTTGCCATAGCATTGCCCTGGAGGACTAGAAAATAGCAAGAGAAGGCATCTCCAGTTACATTTTGGCGGGCATTAGGGATTGAAAGAATATTTCAAAATGTTTGGGAAATTGCCAAAAAAAAAACTGTTTCTTGAGTATTGGAGATCCAATGAGGCAAATCCTGAGTTAATGCAAAATTTGAATACAGTTGTTTGTATCAGAAAATAATCTTTTTTTAGTCATATGTGTGGATTTTGCCCAGAGTAAGTGCCCAGTTACAGCACTTTCACTGCAGGAAAATATTTTGGCACAGAAAACAATATTCTTGTGCTAAAATATTCTGCACAGAAAATGCTACTTTCTGCATACATTTTCCAGTGCAAAACAACTGTGAATTTTATCCAGAATATAAAATTGTGAAATTCCTGCAAAACTTCACAGCAGAAAGAAAATCTCTACAATTACTCGTGGCTTCCTACGAGAGGAAAATTAATGAAGAATTACATCCCTAGTCAGCAAAGGCAGTCCAATTGCATAGCACTTATTCTCATTGTTGTTTTTGAACAAACTGTGATGGTGGCAGCGGCTTGGCAAATAGTGGCTGTTTTAAAATTATTTAAACATCTTTCAATGTTTAATCAATGATATATGACAATCAACAAAAAGGCTTCTGACACCCTAAAGATGGACTCATTCTATTCTGCAGAATATGTTTTGGATTTGATGGTGGTGGCGAGAATGAGGTTAGATTTGTGGGGTTTGTTTCCAAAAGTTACCAAATCCATCTAAACAAATTTTATAGGAATTGGGGTGGGGGGTGGGGGAATGCTTAGCATGTGCATTATTTTGTTATAAAATGCAATATTTACAAAACTTGCACCAAAGTAATTTGATTTACTTTATTTATTTATTTATTTACCACATGTATATCCAGCCCTTCTCAACCCTGAAGGGGACTCAGGGAGGCCTTACAAAGGCAACAATTCAATGCCATATAATAATACATTGGTAAATAAACCAAAATGTTAAAACGGTAGTTTTGATCTGTACATAATATCCTATTCCTTGCTAACCATGTTCTGCCACCTATAATTATTTTTACATTTTTCTTTTTGGATTTGACACCTATTGGAAACAAATTCCACATTTGTATAGAAAGGTAGGGTGCAGATATAGATTAAATGAATTGATGACATCTGGCATGTGCTCCTATGTACTTGGACAAAGCTTTGTGGTCCCTACAGTCCAAAAATCCAGGAAATATGCTGAAAAAACTAATTGCTCTGCACTCTACTATCCGAAATGTAGAGATCATATGGATTCTTATTCCAGCTGCATAAATATGTTACCAGCTTCCACACCGCCTCCCCCCCCCCCCACTCAAATCCTATTTCTATAGAAGCTTGCAAACATTTTGCCCAACCTGTTCAAAATTCCCTTCTCTGCTGAGAAAGCAATTTCCCCAGAAGTTTCCCTCAAGGGAGATTTATATCTCTTGTTAGTTTCTATAGCAGCCCAGCTCAGAGAACCAGGGATACTGAGCTGCATTCCACCAGCTGTTGTGTTCTACAGAGGCATACATCAAAGCTATCAAGCAGCCAATCCTCCCAATCTTTCTAATTGCACTACAACTAGGAGTATGCCTTGGATGAAGGAAAAATCAAACTATTCTACTTTGCCTTGAAGAAGAAGGCAGAAATGTTAAGCTTGCATTTCTCTCTTCATCCCTCTACCTGGAGCTAAAACAGCAGAAGGATCAAGTTACAGTAAATTGAATTAGAAATACAAATATGAAAACTGCTTTCCAAAGCAATAGCAAAGAACATAATTGCAACCATAGTTTGGTCAGAGGCACTACAGGATCTCTCTGGCTCTGGATTCTGAAGCCTCTTTTCTAAGGCCCCTTCTACACTGCGATATAATCCAGATTATCGAATCAAATAATCTCCATTATCTCATTTGAACTGGATTATATGAGTCTACACAGCCACATAATCCAGTTCAAAGCAGATAATCTGAATTTTATAAGGCAGTGTAGAAGGGGACTAAATTGTATATCCCACAGAATGTAGCCACGACAGTTAAAATCATAATGGTATAATAGGCTAGTGTGAAAGATCAATTTCCTCAACCAAGTTTCTTCTGTTCACTGAATCTTCTAAGATGATGGACCCAAGCACAAGCCATTTACACTGATCTAAGGACATTATCACATGGTTCTAATAATGGATTTGCTGATGCAAATCTGTCTCAAGTTTCAACTGGAGCATGTTAGAATAGCATGCCAGTTCCTATATGTGTTGCAAAACAGATAATAATTTCAATGAATAAAAAAGAAAGATGCATTTTGCAATTAGCAGCCTTACCCTGGTTTGTGTATTCTGCATGGGAAAGGGCTATTTCTTATTACAGCTTAAGCTGCAGGTTGCAAAAGTCCAGATCTGCAAAAGGACAAAAGAAATACCTAAGCAAGGGAGGAAATTTCTGTGCCCCAACTTACTCATAGTGAGATAACATAAGTCCTCAAACTCTATACTGAAGTGCTTTTAAATTTACCGTACAGCTGAAAACATTTTCAACACAGATTTCAAGAATGTTCAGCTGCCTAAAATTAGGAGTTCTTCTCTCTTTTTTTGGGGGGGGGGGGGTTGAGCACTGGTTATAAATGAATAGCAAACTGGTTTGGAATGAATATAGGACAATATTTTGTGGTGTTAAGCTATGCCATTTGTGTTTGGAGAGGTTACAGCTTGCGTAATAACGTCCTTAGTTTCTAGTTAGGTCAAAATGGGAGCAAGTGATAGCCCTTTAGTCATGTAAGATTTTAAAAGAAAGGACCAGTATCCTGAACTAATATTTGAAGTGAATACTAATAAAATGTGTGAGCTATAAGATCTATACTCACAGCCATCCTCCATTTCCTACCTTCATGCCCATTTTCAAGTTTTTTTTAGTAGGAAAGAATCCAATCCTTTCTATGTTTTACCCCAAGCAGTCATGTTTCTTTACATGCTCTGAATTACATATTTAGCTTGGGTGCTTATCGCTTTTTAAAATAAAGTTACAAGTTTGGTAGAGGCAGGGACTGTTGTGGCTATAGCATATCTTCATTTCAGTAAGGCCTTTGACAAGGTCTGAAGAAGAGAAGGTTGACAAGGCCCCCCATGATCTTTTTCCAAGCAAACTAATAAAATGTGGGTGCCTAATACTACTGTTAGGTGGATTCATAATTAGTTAAGCAACTGAACCCAAAAGGTGCTCACCAATGGTTCCTTTCCATCTTGGAAAGAAGTGGAGTGCCACAAAGTTTGGTCCTGGGTCCCAGTGCTGTTCAACATCTTTATTAATGACTTGGATGAAGATTTAGAGGACATGCTTATCAAGTTTGCAGATGACACCAAATTAGGAGGAATAACTAAAACTCCAAATGACAGGATCAGAATTCAAAATTACTGCAATGGATTAAAAAGTTGGGCCAAAACTAACAAAACAAATTTCAACAAGGAGATATGTTAGATACTGCACTTAAACATTAAAAATGAAATGCAAAGATACAGAATGGGTGACGCCTGACTCGACAACAGTACATATGAAAAAGATCTTGGCGTCTTGGTGGAGCCAACAATGAGATGCAGCAATTTGAAGAGCCAGTGGAATTTTGGACTGCGACAAAAGGAGTATAATATCTAGATCAAGGGAAGTAATGGTGTCCCTCTATTCTGCTTTGGTCTATACTCACCTGGAATACTGTGTCCAATTCAAGGCACCACAATTCAAGACAAATATTTACAAGCTGGAAGGTGTCCAGAGGAGAGTAACTAAAATTGCCAGAGGTCTAAAGAACATGCCTTACAAGATGCATCTTAAAGAGCTGGGGATGTTTAGCCTGCAGAAGAGAAAGTTGAGAGGAGACCTGATGGCCATGTATAAATATGTGAAATGATGTCATAAGTGAGAAGGAACACACTTATTTTCTGCTACCCAGGAGACTAGAACTCAAAGCAATGGGTTCCAAATACAGGAGAGGAGATTCCACCTGAACTTCCTGACTGAGAGCTATTCAGCAGTGGAACTCGTGTCCCTGGAGTGTGGTGGAAGCTCCTTCTTTGGAAGCTTTTAAACAGAGGCTGGATAACCATCTGTCAGAGATACTTTGATTTGTGTTTTTCTTGCACAGCAGGGAGTGGACTAGATGGCTCGTGAGTCTCTTCCAGTTCTATGATTTTGTAAGAGAGTGTGCAACTTGTCCAAGGTGATTCATCAGGTTTTCATGGCTGAGTAGGGCTTCAAACCTTGTTCTCTAGGGTCATAGTCTAACACTCAAATTAGTATGCTGTGCTGGCTCTATAATTTAAAGGCCATGGAATAAGACAGCTGTTTTCCAGAAGCACCTTCTAGGTTTGGTTGTCCAGGCAGGAAAGGAACTACAGAAGAATGATTTCATCTATATCAATTTCTCTCAGAAAGCTTTGAAGGTTACCTGGATAAGCTACTAACAAATTTGATGGATTCATCTAGATCAGGAGTCCTCAAAATTATAAGCCAAGGGCCAGTTCACAATCCCTCCGATCATGGGAGTTGGGTAAATGACCTTGGAAGGCTGCGTCCCATCCACAGGCCATAGCTTGGGAACCTCTGATCTAGGTAGAATAATACTTGCTCACCAAAGGTCAGAATACTAGTTTCAAAAATCAGGCCTAATATCAGACTTGAATCCACCCCAGATGCATTGTGCTATTCCTTGCAATGTGAAAAGTTGACTGAAATCCTGGGAAAAAGTGGCAAAGCGTTTGAAATGGGTGAGTTCAGAGGTATAATAGCCCGCGGCGGGGGCTATCATGTCTCTCTCCCACTTTTTCCCAGGCTTTCGGTCAACTTTTCACAGTGTACTGAATAGCATAATGCACCTCGTCATTTCCATCGGTAGTCAACTGTCTACACATCTTGTCAGAGGATAGATTCATGTTCTTTCTGAAAATAACATGCCCCTACCTGTCCTTCTCTATGTGGTATATATTGTGATTCCAAATGAATTTCATACATGATTTCCCCTGACATTTGATATAAGAGATGGCAATTTGATCTCAACATACTACAGCTCTCATTGGATCATTGTTAGATGTTGTCAGATCATTGTTAGATGTAGATGCAGTTGAACATGGAAGGCCACAACTTCCTAATACTGGTATCATGAACAATAAAGATCCACCCCACCGTTGACTTTATCTTTATTTCTTCAGTATTCACGGACACCATTTATATTTTCTAATATTGGCAGCCATAATTTCAGGATGGGAAAATCTATAGATTATCGTATCTTGTTTTTCCTCCTTCTCACCCTCCTCCTTCCCTCCTGCTCTCTTCTCCCCCATCCCTTCCTCACCAGCTGCATCATCCAACCTCCTACCTGAACCTCTTCACAGCCCTCTGTGGCATTTGAGTGGTTGCCATGGAAACGATAATATCACAAACACTAGATTATGACTTGGAGTGGGAAGGGGGAAACAGCAGGAAATGGGTTTCATGCAAATCTCTCTAGCCATAGAGAGAGAGGGAGGGAGGGAGAGATGTATGTATCTATATATGCTGTGGGAGATGCTAGAGAGCAATGGAAAATTGCTAACAGAGAAATGTTTTTTGAAAGGGAAAAACTCTTGATCATGGCTTGTTAGTTTCCAGCCATTCTCTTGACCAAGGGCCCTTCTCTCAAAGCAAATACTCCTCGGTATAATCCAGCTGAGATGCTTTGCAAAGTGCGCTTGATTTTGTTCAGCAATGTGTGAGTTAAGTACATTCAGAGCGAATGAGTGGGGAGTAATTAGAGCACCAGATGCTTGCTGTGTTCATGTTGACTTAGAAGTACAATTAAAGCAGCGACATTTCTGCAAAGCTACAAAAGCGTAGCTCCCGCCTTGCGTCCTGTGGCGAAGATAAGGACAGAAAAACTGCACTCTTCCTTTCTCTCCCGATTCAGGACTGATGCCTGAAGCACAAGGGAGGCTGGCAGTAATGTGTGTCAAGAAGAGAGGAGGATGTATAATCCACACCTAGAGCTAGGCTTCATGCTTATTGGGAGCATGAACATCCAGGCCTGACAGGAGAGTTCATAATTTCAGTGAGCTTCTGTTTATTTGACTGTCTCCCGGCATTACTCCTGGGGCATTCTGGTTTCCTTCTGCGATGACTACTAAGCTTCTCCTAATCCTCTACTCACGTTATTTTTCTCTGTGGTGCTGGCAAGATCATTACAGATTCATCATATAAGGTCAATTTTGTTTTTTGGTTTTGTTGTTGTTGTTTTTTTACTTTTTGGCTCTGTTATCATCTTCTCTATAAAAGTGACCAAACAGTAAGTATGTTTTATCAAAGATAATAAACAATGTTGTATTATGGACAGTCTCGGGATATTTTATACATTTACCTCCTTAGTACCTGGTTGCAAGTAAAAATAGATAGCTAGAGAGCTGCACACTGAGTATTCATATTGTACTTTTTTTTTGTCGTGTCAGGAGCAACCTGAGAAATTGCAAGTCACTTCTGGTGTAGGAGCCCCAGGTGGCGCAGTGGGTTAAACCCCTGTGCCGGCAGGACTGAAGACTGACAGGTCACAGGTTGAAATCTGGGGAGAGGCAGATGAGCTCCCTCTATCAGCTCCAGCTCTTCATGCGGGGACATGACAGAAGCCTCCCACAAGGATGATAAAACATCAAATCATTCGGGCGTCCCCTGGGCAACGTCCTTGCAGATGGCCAATTCTCTCACACCAGAAGCGATATTGTACATAACATAACAACACAATCTCTCTCACCTAACTCGTCTCTGAGCTCCAGTGCTTCATTTATCTTTTAATCCTCACACCATTGCAAACCATTTTGCCCCTCTCACTCTATCATCTAAACCAGGGGTCCTCAAACTAAGGCCCGGGGGTGGGGGGATACGGCCCTCCAAGGTCATTTACCCGGCCCTCGCTCAGGGTCAACCTAAGTGTGAAACTACTTGAAAGCACACAAAAACAACAACAATCCTATCTCATCAGCCAAAAGCAGGCCCACACTTCCCATTGAAATACTAATAAGTTTATATTTGTTAAAATTATTCTTCAGTTTAATTATTGTATTGTTTTTAATGGTCTTTTGCACTACAAATATGATATGTGCAGTGTGCATAGGAATTCATTCATGCTTTTTTCAAATTATAATCCGGCCCTCCAACATTTTGAGGGACTGTGACCTGGCCCTCTGTTTAAAATGTTTGGGGACCCCTGATCTAAACACCATCAAATATATAACATCTGCCAATCATTCAAGACTTATCAGCCCCACCTGTTGAATATATACACTGTCAAAACTACTAACCATATAAACACTGTACCCAGATCCAAGCCACTATTAGATTGAACCATATATTGAACCATATCTCCATATCTTGTACCACAGCCCAACCATAACTATAATAAGAAACAGACACAAGCCATGTGCATGTTGGGAATTTGGATAAAATATTGCAAACTTTATCAAGAAATTTTGATTTAGAATGCAGAGCACTCAAAAGTCATAGTCCTATAATATAGTTGTGTATATATTATTTATTTCACATTTTTATCTTACCCTTCATTCAAGGAGCTCTAAGTCAATCACTGTACCTAAAGATATGTCTAAAGCTAGGAATAGAGACACTCTTTACTCTAAAGGGCCAAATTCTAATTTGGGAGATATCTTGGGTGTACACATTCCTAGAGTGGGTGGGTCTTAAGACAGAAATTGAAAAAGTACACCCTGTGGCTCTCAAGGAATCTAGTGATCAGAAATTTTGCAGCCTGCTATAGGAATGGCTTCTTGCTTCCAGTATTTCAGTAGATAAAACAGTAGATAAAACTAAATGTAAAGGCTCCATTTAGTCTCAGGTACTCATTCATCCAAAACAATACCTGGAATGTTACAAAAGCTGTGTGGGATCAGATAGCTTGTAGTCAACAAGTCTTGACAACAATAGTCTTGGACAGCAATGGCTGCCAAAGTGACCCATTTAAAGTGGGATGAGGTGTCAAACTGATGTGTCTTTGCCCCGACCTTATTTTCTATATTCATAGCTATGATTCTACCACTTCTTGGTGAAAAGCTTCCCTTGCTGCACAAATCATATTTCAGACAGATGGCAAACTCTTTAACATTGTCTGAATGTTCAATCATCATCTCTAAAAGCAGTTACTTTATTATCTTAAAAACAAAAAACAGAATGTTAGTTGCCAATAATAAAATTTAAAGTGTTTTAACTGGGGGTCAGCTGCTACAAACAGTATTGTGGATTTTGAAGAGGCACAAATACAGGACAAAGGGAAGAAAGGTATCAAGTAAATCCTTGTTGGGACTGTCTTCCATCTGAAAATCTATGCCCACAATAAACAGCCATCTGGATCCAGAATAGTCTTTACGGATCCACTGCTAACAATTATACTTGGCCATGAGCCACTGCCCAAGAAGTCCAGCATTTTATTCACAGAGTAGCCAACCAGATACCTGAGAAATGAGAAGCCAACCAATAGGACATGAGAGTGATAGAGCCATCCCACTAGATTTGATACACAGTGTTCCCGAAACACTGATTTTCCAGATATTTTGACTGTCATCTCCCAGAATTCCCAACTGTTGGTCAAACTGGCTAGAGCTTCTCGGAGTTGATCCAAGACAGCTGAAGAACTAAAATTTAAGAACCACTGTTTAGATCAAATTTCATCACAAAATTTTCAGAATTTTTTTCTCATTGTTTGTGCTAGGTAGATTTTAGTGGTTAAATATTTAGCAGTACATTTCATGAAACATTCTTCCAGTATTTATTTATTTATTATTTATGACATTTATATCCCACCCTTATCACCCCAAAAGGAATTCAGAACAGCTTACAAGTTATATGTTCATTCATTCAGTCGTTTCCGACTCTTTGTGACCTCATGGACCAGCCCACGCCAGAGCTCCCTGTCAGCCGTCACCACCCCCAGCTCCTTCAAGGTCAATCCAGTCACTTCAAGGATGCCATCCATCCATCTTGTCCTCTTCCTTTTTCCTTCCATTTTCCCAGCATAATTGTCTTCTCTAAGCTTTCCTTTCTTTTCATGTTGTGGCCAAAGTACATCATGTACATACAATATATTATATTATATATTATATTATTCGCATACTATATAATATTATATATTATATTATTAACATAAAATGTTAGTATTATATATTACTCTATTGTACTATACCACTAGACTGCAATATTATTAGTAATAGTACATGCAATATATAATAATATATTATAGCTTTTGGAACCTGGCAGTATCTGATATGGAGCAATTAGTATTTGATAGCATCTGTCAGTATCAACAATCAGTATTTGGTATCCTGTCAAGAGAAGTTTAAAATTATATTATTTATATTTTATTTACTTAGCCAATCAAAAGCATGTCAATGTCATTGTCAATTTTGAATTCCTTTGTTTAGTTATTTTTTTAAGGCTAAATTTTGAAGGGGTGTGGAATCATAGCTAGGAAGAAAGAAAATAAGGTTGGGGCAATGACACATCCCTGTTTGACACCTGATCCGACTTTAAATGACTTTGGGAGCCATTGCTGTCCAAGACTGTTGCTGTCAAGACTTGCTGACTACAGGACTTGTTGACTACAAGCCGTCTGATCCCAGACAGCTTTCCTCATGTTCTTATCTTCAAGTCATGTGTAGCACACCAAGAGCTGCCATCTTTTATTCATATAGCAAGAATTAAGCTCCATCAACCTCGGTTAGGTTTATTTCTGGATAGACAAGTATGGGATTGTAATGTAAATGAACAAAGAGAGAATCTGATACCTTACAAGGTGCTTTCTTTTGGATCTTGGCTGCTCAGGGCTTGCACATTTCTCTTGACGCAAGAGGAAACGTCAGAGGGAAAACAACCACAGAGCTGAGCTGAAACTGACCAGAAGAATGTGCATAGCTTAGAGGCATATGATTCAAAAGGAATTATGGAGGAGGCAACCTTCTTTGTAAGATCTTCTCACTTGGCACTCCTGAATTCACCTTCTCTATCCTTGTGGCATAAAGTTTGTGGAATGTAGTGATGGAACACAGATTGAAGAGAAAGGAGGGGCAGAGGCAAGAACAGATGTCAGTCACTCAACCTTCTCACACATTTGGTCTGATTATTGTGTTTCAGGTAAAATGTCTCTGTTTGCATGGGACGGGAAGGAGAAAGAAATTGTGTTATTGGTAAAGTTTCCAAAATTGCCGTTCCTGTTTGTGCACAAGTGTGGACTATTTTAAGAACGGTGGCATAGAAAGCAATAAATAAATATTACAATAGACAGTAGCACAAAAAACCTTCATGTATGAACTTTTTTTCAATCCTGTGACTTGGTGACACAATCCGACGCCAATTGAATGGACAGCTCAAAAGATCAAATACATCTCTAGTGCTTCCTTGCATGCAAAGAGTAAAGGAGAGAGGCAAGGAGGGAGGAATCAAGATGTGAATGGTGCTACTGCCTTAAGTATCCCCCATGAGATCTGGGAACATGTCATATTGTTCCCTATTATCAGCAATATTACTAGCAATATTGTTTGCATCAATATGAGCTGCTGCAATGGCAGTTACACAACCACATCCCACAGAACAACTCGATTATGGTAATTGAAGTCCCTTCTACACTGCCATATAATCCAGATTATGAAAGCACACAATACACATTATCTCCTTTGAACTGGATTATATGAGTCTACACTGCCGTATAATCCAATTCAAAGCAGATAATGTGGATTTCATATGGCAGTGTAGATCCAACCTGATGTGTTGGCTGGGGTGTACAGAGAAGAAACTGAAACACGGTGTTGCACCTGGAGTCCTGAAGGATGGAGTTTCTCTTCAATTGAAGGATCACTAAAATACAATGGATTATGATCCAGGAAATGTTGAGGAAGACATTTTAAAGGCTTCTGATCAGACAACTGGCATTGGAGAACAAAAGTATGCAATATGGATGCATGCCGCACCCATCTTGTATATTCTCCAATTTGCCTTTCCCCATATTGGAGCTGTTTTGCCCTTCATCAACAATCACCAGAAGGCCTGACTGTCCTCATTTTATCCCATGCAGTTGTTCTGGCAAGTAAAGGCACGAAGAGCCACAAGTTGCAAGAGTATGCTAGGATTTCTTTTTTTTTTAATAAAGAAGTTTCACTTACCAGATTCTATACCTCTCAAACAGTATTATGAATCAGGGACATAACAGACATAAAGAAAGTTGTGAATGAGAAGTAAATTTGGACTCCCTCCATACCAAGCAAAGGAACTCCTTTGCTTGGAATGGGTGCTGGAATGATCCAGGGGTGCCGTTAAGGGAGGAAGGTGTTGAATAAAAACAAGGGGGTTGTAAAAGTATTTTAAAAAGAAGAGAAGAAAAAATAAATAATGATTCGTACATATTTAAATCTGTTCTGTAAGATAAAGTCCTGGTGATTAATTCATTTTTCAAATAAATACACGAAATACAAGTAATAACTTATATGTGGCCAAGTCCACCAATAGTTTTTAACATGAAAGTGTTAGCAGGTGAGTGTGTCACACATCGCTGGGAAATCCAGCATGTATCGGCAGGAATATTTGTGTGTAATGACCTATTTACAATACAATACTAGAAATAGGTGACATGTATAAAATCTAATTTAGACTGTAAATTGTGTAACAAGCAGATTACAGTAGTGCAAGTGCAATAAATACTTTAATATTTTAATTCATACCTTCGATCTTTAAGGATTACAGATCACAAGCAGAGCAAACTATTTCAATAAAATATCAGTTTACATGTGAATATTTGTATATGTTTTCTTACATTTTGAACCGTACTTTTCTATCTTCTAGTACTTACTAATAATCAAGTCATAGCAAGCTTATGTTGATATACATTGAAGTGTACAATGATGTTTTAATTATTGATTTTAATGTATATGTTTTGTTTTATCCTAGGTATGTACATGTGGCAAATTGTGACTTTTTTGTGAACCACCCTGAGTCCCCTTCGGGGTGAGAAGGATGGGATATAAATGCAGTAAATAAATAAATACAAGCAATATATTTATCATATTTTATGACAATATTAATGAAAGCAGGAGAATGAAATCATACAAAACGCTGTTAATCATTAACATATATCAAATCATCTGTATTAATTGTTAAGCACAGCATGTATTAAAAAGGAATAATTATTACTACATTAAAACTAAATTAAAACTATTAACTGATTTTAATTACATATTAGTTTTTAAAAAATTATGTCTTGATAAATGTAACTTGATATTTTACAATTTAATATCAAATGCATCTACTTCATGCTAAGCAAAGAAGAAAACCCAGTTTATTTAATTAATATTTTAGTTTGTTTGTCTTTCGCCATCTTACACAAAAATCACTGTATCACTGATGTCATGCGTGCTATTCTCACAATAAAATATTGCCAAAAATATGGGTTCCAATGAGGGAAATTACACTTTTTCAGTTATATAAATTGTTATATCTCTAGATAATTTTAGACTCTTTTTTTGGAGCATGAAAAAAGTTTATAAAATAATGATATGTTTACATCGAAAGTGTGAGAACAATATCAGAAAGAAAGTAGGAAAAGAAGAGACGGGGGTTGGGGAGTGGAAAATGGAAAATAATAATAATAATAATAATAATAATAATAATATTATTTAATAAATAATAATAATAAAGTAATTTTATACTCTTATATAAATAAAAATGTATTTTTTACAGCTAATAGCATTGCTGAACCTAATAAAAATGTTGATAATATAGTAATGGATATCTGAACTATGGTTTTATTCAGACGCTTATAAACAATACATTACCGACGTTACTGATTTGCCAAAATGTTTTACCAAATGACGTTATGAACATTTGACAAAAGTTCATGTTGAAAAGAAAGATTAGTATTTATCCAATTTTCAAGTACTTTAAAATATTTTTGAGAGGGCTAACATTGGCAAATCTCTTTTCATTAGCATCCAAGCAACATGTTGATAGGTTATGCGCGTCTTTCAGTGATAGCTAAATCTGAAAAATCTGCGACCACGTAGTACGATAATACGCGCTAAGCTACACAAGCCAGTGCATGATATTACCAAGAAAATTTATTTGAGCAATAATATAGTGCAAAGAAGAATTGAAAAAATGGCTGAAAATATTGAAGACTCATTATATGGGAATTTAAAAATATCCCTGTTCTCAATACAGCTTGATGAGTCAACTTTGCCAGGAAATGAAACCTTACTTTTTGTGTACATTCGATTCATAAAAGAATAAAATAATTGCCAAGGATTATTATTTGCAAAAAATCAGCAAACTGATGCTAAAGGAGAATCCATATTTCATACATTGGAAGGTTTCTTTAAAAAGAATAACAAATCCCTTGTTAGTTATTACTTACGGTGCTTCAGCAATGATAGGACGCTGCAGGGGTTTTCTTGCATATTTTTTTCAAAAGCAGTTCCGAATGTTTTCGCCGTACACTGTGTCATTCATCATCAACATTTGGTTGCCAGAAATCTGTGTAAATGCCTACATAGGTCATTACATTATTCATTAAAGCAATCAACCAAATCCAAAGCAATTCATTGAATGACAGATTGTTTGGACGACTTTGTATTGGAAATGATGAATTCAGTCACTTGCTGCTTCACACAGAAGTTCGTTGGCTATTAAATGGTGCTTGTTTGGATTGGTTTTATAAACCCTTTGATTCAGTGCTAGCATTCCTACAAGACAAAGATGATGCTTTATGAGCCAACCTGATTGATTCCAAAAATGACATCGTTTATTTGACATACTTGCTTAATTACTTTAATGAAACAAATATACAGCTCCAAGGTGATGAGCTAAATTTAATCAAAACAAAAACTGTTATTTCCACATTTGTCGCAAAATGTCTTCTGTGCAAATGAAATTTAGGGTGAGGGGAATTCAGCCAGTTTCCAAATTTATCAACGGTAGAATAACATGATGAAGACTTGCTTACCTATTGTCAGCACTTGGAGGCTCTCCGTTCTGACTTCGGTCAATGATTTAAAGATGTTCTTAAAATGAACATACTCAATTAAGTTTGGACCCATTTTCTAGAAAGAACGCAGAAGAATCTCCAAAGTTGCAAGACAAACTGATAGAAGTAAGGAACTTAAATTTAAATTTAAAGACACCTACAAACAGTTCTGGCTCCAAAAGTAGATACCTACCTTTTTCCTGGATTATGGAATATAGGGCCCCCTCCCCACATCTGAATAAAATCCCACATTTTCTGCTTTGAACTGGAATATATAACCTAGCTCAAAGTAGATATTGTGTGATTTTCTGCCTTCATATCCTGGGATATAGGGGTGTGTGGAAGGGCCCTAGTATAATTTTTTGAATTGTGTTTCCGTCATCATATTTAGTGTAACGATATAGTAAAGTTTATTGATTAGTCCACTGACCATATCAACAGTAAAAGACAAAAACAAGAAGATACATAAATGGATACTAATTACTGTTCTAAACCTCCTGTAATAGTGAACATACATTAAAACACAATTAAAGCATATTTAGTGTCATGAGAGTTCAGTGCAGTCACAAATCTGTTACAAAAAACCGAAACAAACTGCAAATAGCAAATTGTCGTGATTTAAGAATGCTGCTGACAAAGACCGCTTCCACACAGCTGAATAAAATCCTATATTTTCTGATTTAACTGGAATATATGGCAGTGTGGACTCAGATAACCAATTTCAAAGCAAATACTGTGGGATTCATATTCTGGGTTATATGGCTGCGTGGAAGGACCCAAAGACAGAGCCGAATATTTGAAAAATGTAGCAGCGCACTAGGTTTATCCTTTGCATTTAGGATTATTTTGAATGTTATTTGTAATTTTTGCTTTAATATTATCTTTTT
Source organism: Anolis sagrei (assembly GCF_037176765.1). Taxonomy (NCBI): domain Eukaryota; kingdom Metazoa; phylum Chordata; class Lepidosauria; order Squamata; family Anolidae; genus Anolis; species Anolis sagrei. The sequence goes on along the minus strand of NC_090022.1, from coordinate 189,584,085 downwards.
CGTTATGTATTGTATGTATTTCGGTATGTATTGTAAATGTTCCTATGTCTGATTTTCATTAAAAATATATAATTTCAAGCTTCAAGAGGCCCTTCAACACAGCACTATTTCCCAGAATATCAAGTCAGAAAATCCCACAATATCTTCTTTGAACTGGGTTATGTGAGTCCACACTCAAATAATGTGGTTTTTTCTGCCTTCAGAGTCTGGGATATAGGGCTGTGTGGAAGGGCCCAAGTGTCTTATTTACAACATCTTTCTTTACTATATTGTAGGATTTAGGTTGAAATATAGGCCCTATTGAGATTGCCATAAATTGCATCTTCTGAATGAAGATTAACTGCATTGAAATTGATTATATGGCAGTGTGGACTCATATAATCCAGTTAAAAGCAGTTAATAATCTGCATTCTGAAACTGGATTATATGACAGTGTTCATCCATCCATCTATATAAATATAAATGTAAAGTTTGTTTTTTGGGATTAACATAACTCAAAACCACTGGGCAAATGGACAACAAATTTGGACACAATACACCTATCAGGCCAACAAGTGACCATCACTCATAAAAACACTGAAAAACACAGCTAAAGGGACTTAAACAGCCAAAAAACAAAAAACACATTACAACACATGCGCAAAACCACATATATACACAAACACACATATATACACAAATACACACACATATACACAGACTGGGCCACAGCAACATGTGGCAGGGGACGGCTAGTAGATACATAAAAGAATGCACATTTTGTTGCTGCATCTTTCTGTTTGTTCATCTAAAAAACCCCACAGTGGCACAGTGGATTAAAACTTTGTTTCAGCAGTACTGAAGACCGACAGGGAGAGTGCGGATGAGCTCCCTCTGTCAGCTCCGGCTCCCCATGCGGGGACATGAGAGAAGCCTCCCACAAGGATGGTAAAACATCAAAACATCTGGGTCTCCCCTGGGCAATGCCCTTGCAGACGGCCAATTCTCTCACACCAGAAGCGACTTAGAGTTTCTCAAGTGGCTCCTGACATGAAAAAAAAATCTTTAAAAAGTAGGTGTACATAGGAATTTTATAAAATCACCACAAGGGGCAGCCATGCAATATTCCAGCATTTGCTAGCCTGTGGATTCAAACATGTGGGAAAACTGCATACCCTCCTCCAATATTTCACAGGTGGAAACTGTAGCCAAGGAATATCAAAGTATGGTCAAGATGGCAAACACTACTGAGAAGTTTAGAGGGACTGCAGTAGTTTGCTTTTGTCTAAACCACCTGAAAAAGCAAAATTCCTCTTCTCCTCATCTCATTCTCCAATTACTTTTTGAACTTTAAATTCAGTCTGCATCCATCGAAATAAGCTGAGGACAAAAAAGGAAAGAGAAAGAAACTGGGACATTTTACAAGAAACTGAAAAGTGGGACAGCAGAGAATTAATAAGGACTCTACCTGCCAAATTGGGACATTTGAGGAGGTATAGAATTATTATCTGGGTTGAGAGAACCTCAAAGTCTATTGCACTGTATGTGTCGCCAAATCATAATTATCTCTCCGTTTATGCTTCCCTTCTATAGGATGGGGCAAGTAATCATATACTTCACAGAATTGTTTTGAAATGCAACATGGACTTTAAAATATTTTCAAATTAAAATGCAACATAAATCACAGTATGTTTAAAGAGTGACTTGGATATATAGCTAGTACTACTCATGTTTGCATTTGTTTTTTTTTAAAGTGTCCCATTTATCTTTGTCATGGGGGAGGGGAATCAATCAACCCTTGCATTTTTCAGACCTTGAGGCATTTTCAAATTTCTCTTTGAATTAAGGGGGGAAAACCATTAAGATTGCAGAACTGCATTAAGTGTCTTCTGATGGACAAGAAAGGACATGCATCTAACCCCACATCATTCCTGTCTCATATAAATCTAGACAAAGTTCTTTTGTACCTGACTGCAATGAGACACCTTCCCATCTCCCTGTTAGCCACCTTGGAGGGCTTTTCGTGATTTTCCCCCCTATTTTTTTGCTCACAGTATATTTCCCATGACAGTTTGTGCAGATAGTTAGGCACTATGTAATTATCGTCACAGCTAAAAGGCAAGGCTTGATTTATTTCTGACAGGCATCACCTTTCTAAGATGATAACATTAACACTTAAGTTGCTTGTGGTCTCGCGCTCTCAAGTTCTCTGGAAGGGATTGAGATGAGAAGAGGAGGAGGAAGAAAGGGAGGAGGAAGAAGAACAAGAAGAGGAAGAAGAAGGAGGAAGAGGAGGAGGGAGGAGGAGGAAGGGAGGAAGGACAGAAGGAAGAGGAGGAAGAGGAAGAAGAAGAAGGAAGAGGAGGAAGAGGAAGGAAGGAAGAGGAAGAGGAGAAGGAAGAAGAACAAGAAGAGGATGAAGAGGAAGGAGGAGGAGGAGGGAGGAGGAGGAGGAAGGAAGGAAGGACGGAAGGGAAGAAGAGGAGGAGACAGAAGAAGATAAGGAAGGAGGACAAGGAGAAGGAAGGAGCAAGAGGATGGAGGAAGAGGACAATTACCTTTATAAATTCTCTTTCATTTGTTTTAAAGGATTTTTCTGGAGTGGGAAATAGTAGAGCTGGAACATATTCCAAGCAAAGACTACCCTATAGACTTCTCAGTCTAATGATTTCTCTCCCATGATTACCCAAACTTATGTCATGTTTTTTTTCCCCAGGCCTCCTAGCCTTCTGGAAGGAGAAAAATGTATACGCTTATCTCAGCACATAGTTGATGCCCAGCTTACACACCCTGAATGTCTGATTATAGCTTGTGGAGCCAGTGTGATGTATCATGTCAGACAAACAGATGTGCCAAACAGACTTACTCTTGTGTGTGTTTGGAGCCCTCCCTCCGAGAATACCTTCTTGCAGAAAGGCTGAAGTGTATGAGCTGTTGTTGAGGAGTTATGTCCCTCCTCCTTCCTCTTCTTTCCCAAAAAGCTGCTTTAATAATTGCTCTAACATTGCTCATAGCAAGGGAAGGGCTGCAGTGAAACAGTCAACATTCAAGCCATTTGCCAGCAATTCTTGTCTTCGGGGAATTGGCCCCTCCAAACTAAGAAATTCACTGCTGTTGTTTGAATACTATTCCCTCCCCTGAACAATATTTGGGGGGCAGGTGGAATCCTTGAAAACAAGGTCTCACCTTTCATTTTCCAAACATTTGAATTCAGCTCAATAACAAATTATCACAACTTCTCATGAATGGAAGGTTTGTTGTATTATTTTTGTTCCTCCTCCTGATCCTTCTCTCTCCTTCCCTCCCTAACTCTCTTGCTCTGTCTTTCATACACACTCATCTCCTTATGAGAGATGTGGTTTTTAAATGCTTTTTTGTTTTCGTTTCTGCGATTCTGAATCCTTTGGCTTTCAGCTTTTATAATATCTTAAAGCTTCGCTCCCCCATGTTTTGGACTAGGGCTGACACACGAAAGTTTGCCTGATTTCTGTTTTTGCTTCTTTTGCTAACCCAGTTCTCTCTCGAAGTCTAATGTACCACAAGGTGGTTATGGGATACAAATAAAATAATATAATCACAATAAAAATAGAGACCTATAACGAACACAAAATATTAAAACAAGCTTTCTGGGTACTTTGATAAACCTCCAAGGCCAAACAATATGTAGAGGATCTATAGTTAAAACTTATGTGTTACATCTAGCAACCTGGGCCATGTCTACATGGGACAAATAAAATGGACTTACCTTGCAACCTCTGCAAGGAGTCCATATGACATATAGCCATTTCACAGCAGAAGCACTGCTTCCAGCATAGGGGGAACTGCAATTTACTCTGGAAATTCCATTAAGTTCTGGAGTGACCATGGATTTTTGAAGTGTGGACAATTGGATTGAGCTGGTTTGGTTGATGAAACAGCAGCCATGGTGGACCTAATGCATTGTTGATCTAGTTGGCCATCAGAACTCAAAAAGGAATTCAGGGTTCTCCTGTGGTGCATCTCCATAGCACAGTAGTCTGGATTGTCTCAGCGAGCAGACTCATCAAATAAACTCCTGAAGGATAAGTCAAAACATAGATAAATAAAGATGATTCAATGGATATATTCTACTCTATCCAAGGCTGAAGCATATTTTTGCTTTGGTCAGTCCTCACCTGGAAAACTGTGTCCAGTTCATGGTGACACAGTTCAGGAAAGATATTGACAAGCTGGAACATATCCTAAAGAAGGCGATCAAAATGGTCAAAGATCCATGAGGAGTAGCTTAGGGAACTGGGTATGTTTAGCTTGAAGAAAATCATATTAAGAGGAGACATGATAGCCATGTTTAAATATATAAAATAATGTCACATTAAAGATGGAGCAGGCTTGTTTTCTGCTGCTCTAGACAATAAGGTATGGAGGAATTGATTCAAACTGCAGGAAAAGATATTCCGCCTGAATATTATGAGGAACATCCTGATGGTAAGGGCTATTTGACAATGGAACATGCTGCCACAGAGTGTGACAGGATCTGCTTCTTTGGAGGTTTTTAAACAGGCTGGATGGCCATCTCTCAGGAGTCCTTTGTGTGTTTCTGCATGGCAAGAGGTTGGACTGGGTGGCTCTTGTGGTCTTTTCTAACTCCATGATTCTAACAGTAAGTTATCATCCAGTGTTGCCTGTTGCCATCATCATACTATGTTGATATACCCTCATTAATCCTTAGTCCTTTCAGATAACAACACTGCTTACATCATGTCCTTTCCAAGCAGCAGAAATTGATGTATAAAGGTTACCGACATGTAAAACTCAGAAGATCTAGATCTGAAAATGGTCCTGAGGCATTATTTGTTGCTCTAATCATGAGGACAGAAATTGTGCTCTCCATAAGTCCCCTTAAAATGTTGTGACGTGTTGTGTGGTGTCTGGGTTGTATGACTATGTTCTAGCAACATTTTCTCCTGACATTTTGCCTGCATCTGAAGCTGGCATCTTCAGAGGTGAAAAGTCAGAAGAAAATGCTGCTAGAAAATGGCCATACAGCCCAGAAACCACACAACACTTCAGTGATTCCAGCCATGAAAGCCTTCAACGATACATGAAAATCACTATTTGTAATTGGTGCAGCATGTATCCTAAGGAGTTCAAAGTGATGAATATATTTAGCTGTCAGTTGCAGACTGTTGAAAGAGATGTAGTAAACATTTGGGCTGTTGCTGATTGCCAATGCACCTTTTTTTCTTAATTTCCCAGCCCTTTGTTTGGTTGAATGGCATAACTTAAAACATCTATTTGCCTTTCTTGTTAATTTGAGTGTTGATCTGTTTATGAGTTTGTGTTTGTTAAAGTTTGTTAAACTATCTTCCATCCTGTTCTAATTGCTTCTATTTGTTTTTAGCTGTCTGGTTACTTTTGCCATTCATTTTTTAAAAATCATTCTAGTTCTTTAGTCTGCCTGTGCCATATTTATTTAATTCAGAGAGCATTATCAGTTGGGTTTTTGTCCGAAGTCCCCTCACTGCTAGATACCAAAATCTGTGGATGCTCAAGCCCCATTATATACGTTGGCATAGCAAAATGGTGCTCCTTATACAAAATGGTAAAATCAGAATTGCTTTTTGGATTTTATTTTCAAGTTGTGGGTGGCTGAATCCATAGACATGAAATAGTTTGATTGAGCAACTATTGCACTTCTCACTAGATGTTCTCATTAGTTGAACAATAAGAATGACTACTGGTTTAACTTAAGAATTTAAAGACATCACTTTAACAATAATATAAATGTGCATGAAACTTCTTGGGATAGAAAGAGGCAGATCAGTGTGCCTTCATCCTCAGTAAGATTTGTAAAGGGCATGGTACCTGGAGCATACCTGCTTCAATCCCCTGTGGGATGTATGTGGTCTCCTCCAAGTGGTAGAGACTGGCCACGTCTACTTCTGTCAAGAGGACTCTGTTTAAGTCTGAAGGTTAAAATTAGTCAGGAGACCACAGCAACAGCAGCAAAGCAGATCAAGATGGAAGGCATGTGGTGGAAGTGCAGCAGGATAAAAAATTTCTGGTACGAGATCAGCAAAATAACAGAACTGATACTCAAAGAGAAAGTAGAATTCAAACCGGAGGCAATGCTATTGGGAATCACAGACTCAATCAAAGACAAAAACTCGGATAAGTTGTTTTTCTATTTTATTACAGCAGCGAGAACAGTGATAGCCAGAGTCTGGAAATCTAAGGGAAACCCCCACCGTGGAGCAATGGCTGTTAAAAATATGGGACATAATGAATATGGACATACTAACTCAGAAAATATCTCAAAGCATACCGAAACCACCCAAGACCAACTGGACAAACTTTATAGAATATATTAAAGGGTTGAACAATGAAATTTATATCAGCACCGTGCAATAACGAAGCTCAAAGGAACATCAACAAGAACCCGACGAAAATGTGACAAACAATATAAGGGACAAACATATGGCCCAATTTCTAATCATCTGCCTAGGATTTCTTGGAAGTACTTTTAAAGGCACTTTTGGTTACTGTAACGGTGGTGGGTATGGTTATAGTTATAGTCTCACAAACCCCCTCTCCCCCCCCCTTTATTGTTTGTTTTTCTCCCTCCTTTTCCTTTTCCTTTTCTCTCTTTTTCTTTTCTTTTCCTTTCTTTCTTCTCTTCTCATCTCTCTTTTCCTCCTTTAGCTTTTTCTCTGTCTTTCCCACTCCCCCCCTCTTCCTTTCCCCTCAGCCGTAGGGCGACACACAATTTCAAAATAGCATGTTGCCAACTTAACGATAAATGCGGCGCCCTTCCCCCCAATGTACCTTTCCATTTCTATTCCTTTTAAACTTAATAATTCCTCTTCTTTCTATCCGCTCCTCTAAGAGCACCATATTCTAAATAAAAAACATAATTAAAAAAAAGATGGAAGGCAGCCTACACTGTTACTATTTAATTGCTTTTTAACATTTGCATTGCACCTTTTAAACTTCTCTAGTGTGGAGTGTTAGCCCCCTTGAATCCCCACTGAGAGGAAGGCGAGGTATAAATAAAGACAATAATGGTGGTGATGATGATGATGATGATGATGATGATTTTAAATGAATTGAAATTGACTTCTGCCCATATGTTATACCCTATATACCCATATATAAGTCTAGAAATTTTTGTCAGAAAATCAACCCCCATACCTGGGTAAACCTAGCCACGTGCCAATTTAAGTACTGTTCCTTTAAAAAAGGAACTATTTCTGCCTCTGAATAAAGTGCCAGAAAGCAAGAGCTTAGTCCATCCTGGAAGAACCTAAAAGAAGCACCAATCCCTTTTCCTCTCTCTAACATGATGACAAGTGGGGAAATTGTGTCAGCAGCCAGGAACAGTTGCCCCTCTGAAGCAATATTGGGGCTTTCCCATATCCACTGAATGAACTTATACTTATCCATGAGCAGGCATGTAGCCAGGGCGGGGGGGGGGGTCGGGGGGCTTCAGCCCCCCCCCGAAATTCTCATGGTGGTTCGCGAAAAGGCCTTACTGGTGCATTATTTAAACTGTTATATTTATTAATATCATGATTTGATCACCATTCTCAATATATCCCATATGTATGGGGGTATTGGGGTAATGATTCAAAAGGTTTGCTAGGCTAGACCCTCTTTCACTCAGACTCAGCCCCCCCCGAAACTCAGCCCCCCCCCGAACCCCCCCCCCCCTGAAATTTTTTTAGCCCCCCCCCCCGAAACGAAATCCTGGCTACGGGCCTGTCCATGAGTCATATCAAAATTCATAATTTTGGCCTCGACTCATATGTAAGGTTGACTTACACATGAGTATTTACAGTATATCATCATGTCTCAACTTGTTAGACAACAAATCCCATAATACCCAACAAAACACTAGATGCTATGCTGCACCTTGGAGTGCTTTGTAAGCCACCCTGAATCCCTTTTGGGAGATGGTGGCAGGATATAAATAAAATTATTATTATTATTATTATTATTATTATTATTATTATTATTATTAGATTGAGCACACCTTTCTTACATGTTTATTATATCCTATGCTACAGCTCAGTACTATTCAAAATTGTGGTCCCTATATCAATGCTGGTCCCTGACAAGTTTTCAAGACAAAATAAAATTGCTGTAGTCAATGGATATAAATATGGTGCAGGCCACTAGTATGTTAAAAGAAAATAATGTGGGTTCCACCTACATTGGGTAGCCAGAGAAATATTGCTTTAAGTGATACCACATCAAGATTTACAATCAGCTAAAATAACTGGGTTGTTGTAGGGTTTTTTGGGCTATATGGCCATGGTCTAGAGGCATTCTCTCCTGACGTTTCACCTGCATCTACCTCTGAGGATGCTTGTCATAGATGCAGGTGAAACGTCAGGAAAGAATGCCTCTAGACCATGGCCATATAGCCCAAAAAAACCCTACAACAGCCAAGTGATTCCAGCCATGAAAGCCTTCGATAATACATTAGTTAAAATAACGGTGTATTGACAAATGCTCTGACCAGTTTGTTGAAGTTCCAGATTAAAGACCTCTCTCAAAGTAGCAATTTTGGTTTCTGTTTTGAATTGTAGATATGCAGCAATACAGCCCTTTTCAACCCCTGGTTCATTCCCTCAGTCACTCATGCTGCAATACTGTGCATTCTTACATTCCATTGGATGCAGTTTCATATTGACTAGAAAATTTATTTGGTTTAGCTCCTGAGAAGACATACCTAAAGGTTTTACTAAAACATGTTATTTAATTTCTACAGCATAAAATAATTAATGGTCCCAGTATGTGAATGACATCAATTAAAGAAGATGTGGAATATTAATTTGTAAATGGGATCCTTGGCTTGCGTCCTGAACCTTCGCAAGTCAATAGCCATAGGGCTGTGAGTTGATTGGACTTGGAATTAATAATTTTAAGTGATACACAAGCATCCTGGACTGGCTGTTTGTCTAGGGTATGATGTTCCTGAGGCTTTGGAAAAGATTAGATGCTGAGCACTAAGTGATCTTACGCAATATAGGAAGCTGTCTTACGCTGAGCCAGACCATTGGTACATCTACCTTAGCACTGTTTATATAGTAATTAGTAGTGGTTCTCCAGGAAAGAGAAATCTATCCTATCCCTGATATACATGATTGAATGTGAGGCTTTCCACATGCCATTTAGCCATAAACCTTTAAGCTTTCCATAAGAAAACCTGGAAACCTTTCCTAGCTGTTCCTTCAGGCTTGTTGTCATAATTGACTGAAAGCATCAGCTGGTGACTTGCTGGGTGTCACTGTGACATCACATACCAAGCAGTAAAGGACAAGCTATCAAGTGCTCTTTCAGAGGTAATGCTGTTTTTGTCTCAGCCTATACACATAATTTACAGAAACCACTGCACATTGACGTTTTCCTCAGTGCTCCTCTGCTCTGCCTAACTGGTCCTAGAGTTTGGAGACAGTTTCTCTCTCATACTCTAATTTCTAGATCGATGACAACTGCCCATCAGCAGCTAAAGATATTCACATATCTATGTATTAATCTATATTCTGCATGTTATTTTATAAGCTCAAGGCAATGCACATGATCTTCCACCCACACCCTATTTTTCCTAGAACACTCCAAAGAGGTACCCACTGAGATTTCAGGGCTCACTGGGGATTGGTATCCAGGCTTTCAAGTCCCAATCTTCCACTATAAGCACTGCACCATGTTCAAAGCTATTGCTGTTTCTTCCAGCAAGGATGTAGGAATTCTATATGAACCTGCTCATAGTTTTGTGATCTTCATGTGAAAGATTTCTCTCACATTATCTTCATAAGCATTTTTGGTGAGGACACAAAAAATTAATGCCTTCTTAATGCTTTGCCCCATACTGTAGAACAGAGGCAAATAGGTTTCCTCTGTTCTCCTTCCACCTGGTAGTCAAAGCCCTTTTATTTAGACAGGCTTTGATAGTCTGCTGAAATGTCTTTTAACTGAGTAGTGTGTTGTACTTTTTCTCTTTCTCGTTGTTTAAGTGCTTTTGAACTTTTAAAAAAGATTCTGTTTTTTTTATTGTCAAAGGCTTTCATGGCTGGAATCACTGGGTTGTACATTTTTCGGGTTGTATGGCCATGTTCTAGAAGCATTCCCTCCTGACATTTCGCCTGCATCTATGGCAGGCATCCTCCGAGGTTGTGATTCTGTTTTTATTATTCTCTAATGTTATCATTGATTTTCAAGCCTATGAGCTATATTTGTTTTTTAATTTTTTGTTATTTTATAATAGTTCAATACATTTCTTATACATTGTTTATTTTACAGCGGATTCATATTATTCAATACAATCTATCATACTTTAACTTTGGTATCTATTGTTATTTTTCTGCTTATATATATTTTCTTTCACCCTTGTGCTCCCCTCCCCCCTCTCAAGCCACAGCTTTTACATATCATCTGTCCAAAATTTCAGTTTTTCTTGTGGAGGTAACTTTCCTTCTTTCTTTTAAAATTCTTTTTCAATAAATTTTCTCCATATTACATAAAAATTACTTTGTTTCCATATACCTCTTTTAACTTTTAATATACATATCAGCTTATCATTTATTGCCAATTTCCATACTTCCTTGTACCACTCCTCTATTTGTATATTTATTTATCTTTTCTAATTCCTTGCTACAAGCAGTCTTGCTATTGTTAATACGTTTGTTATCACATCTTTATCCTCTTTTTTCAATTGTTTATTATTATATAATGATAATAAAGCTATACTAGGGCTTCTTTCTATTTTAATGTTCATTATATCCTCTATTTCTCTAAATACCTTCCCCAAAAATTATTTACATATTTACATGCACTATATTTGTTAAGCACCTTCAGTCCTTGGGGAAGAAATGTGGGATATATGCAAACAAACTAATGTATAACTGGCCTACAAGCCAATTCAAGAGATTTGGAGCATGCAACATGCACAGCACTTTCCTTCATCATCATCAACAACAAATGACTTTGGGCCTCAAGAGGAATTGGAGGACCAAAACAGTATGTCTTTCCCAGTTTCTGTAGCCTTGCTTTGCCTAAATGTAGGGTCAGCCTTGATGGGCTAGCAAGATTAGTAATGATGGACGTCTATTCTCACAATAGTACTAGCTGTACAGCACTTTCCCTTGGCATGCTCACTTAGTAGCTCTCACTGAATTCAGTTAGCTACCTTTACAACATGTATCTGTTTAATGAAACACTCCCTGTTGCAATGATACTTTCTCTCTGTCATTAATTCTAGGATTGATATGTGGAAGCCTAAGACCAGTTCTAACCAGAGTGGACCCATTGGGCGAATTGGATTTGCTGATTTTCCATGCAGTCATTGATTCACAGGCTCTTCTCCAGTCACAACTGGCGACTCAGTGTATTCAGATTATCTTGTTTTTGTAAAGATTTTAAAGTCCATCAAAATCATACTTTAATTAAAAAGAAGCAGAAGCTGGAGAATAGTACAAGCCTCACTTTAGGGGTGTGTTAACATTACAAATTCTAAGATCATTTTGAATGCCATGGCTTCGTTTTATGGAAAACTGGGATTAGCCTTTTGGTGGGGGACTTAGAATTATCACCTAGAAAGTTCATTATTTAGTTCAGGAAACTGGATTAGAGATTTAGAAATGCTATCAAACTCTAAATTACAGGATTCCATAGGATAGAGTAAAGAGAACTGAAATTATTTTAAAATGTTACAATCTTATAGTGAGGATTTACACCTCAGATGGTTGTGCACTGGAATCTTTGCAATTGCAGTATCTCTGAAGGGCTCAGCTGAGGCTGGAGCTAGGGAGACGCATGGGTTGGAAATAAGGTAGGATGTGTGATATCAACTCTTGCTTTTCCTACGCACTTGTAAGGCACTGAATATGTGCAGACTGCAGTGATTAGCATTTTTATTTGGATCACTTTTGCTTGAATTGAGTTTCGAACGAGTCCATTTCAGCTTGGCTTCTGAACCTGAGTCATAATTTGGAAATCCAGAGGTTTGGATCTTTCATCAGAAATCACAAACTGGATATAGCCTTTGTTGTCTTTGGCCAGATTACATGAAATTAGTAGGTTTAGGAAGAATTGATCTGACCAGTTAAAGTACAGATTAATAGTTACTATGGGGATGTGCCTTTAGACAATGGCAGTATCTATAGATGTCGAACTCTCAGCAATGCTTTAAAAGAAGACGTGCATGAAGCACAGCTTAACCCCTTACCAATTTGGAGTCAGCACCATGTACACACCACAATTCATATCATGTTACTTTACAGTATTGATCAATTCCATAATTAAATGAGTTTTTTTAAGTTATGAAATCACCTATGTGATTCACATCCCGTTTCAACCTGGCCTCTGTTGAGTTACCTGAATTTTTTACAATGTTACATGGAGCTGTAGTCAGAGCTCAGTCATATTTTGCATACTTTTCAGGCATAGTAATTATTATCTTCAGATCCCTTTAAGCTATCAAAGGAAAATGCAGCAGGAAATGCCTTTCTGGAAGGGAAAGCCAGGCCCATTGGAATGGAACGTTACATTTAGTATTTTGTAATAAGGAGGCAGGGGTAGGTTGATGAATTGGCAAGGTTAAATAGTTAGACACCTTCTCATCATCCAAAAATGCTCCCCTTCCAATTAATTGAGCAATCTTTTTTTTAATTCTAAAAACTCAACAAGTTAATTATGTTTGCTATAATAAACATTTCAGCAAATCATTCTAAAATAGTGTCCTGTTGTTGAAATTATTATTATTATTATTATTATTATTATTATTATTATTATTATTATTATTAGAAACACAATAAGATGAGTCCACAGCAAACAAGATCACTATGCTGGCCGTTGTATTGGATCACACGTCGGACACTTCCCAAGTGTCTAAGACTATGTGATGTATTGGAGAATAATGTGTGCAGATCCCAGTAGGGTGGCCTTTTGCAGCTGACAGATGGTAATTTTGTCAGCACTGATTGCGTTTAAGTGCAGGCCAAGGTCTTTAGGCATTGAACCCAGTATGCCAATCACCACTAGGACCACCTTGACTGGCTTGCGCCAGAGTTTTTGCAGTTCAATCTTTAAATCCTTGTATCTTGTCAGCTTTTCAAGTTGTTTTTCCTGCTGTTGCCTGGGATTGCAACATTGACAATCCATTCTTGGTTTTTTAACACAATTGTGAGGTCAGGAGTATTGTGCTCCAAAACTCTGTCAGTCTGAATTCAGAAGTCCCAGAGTAGTTTGACATGTTCATTTTCTGCAACTTTTTCAGGCTTGTGATCCCACCTGTTCTTTGTCGCAGGCAGGTGGTATTTGTGGCAAAAGTTGCAATGATATTATTATTATTGTTATTATTATGTTTATTTATATTCCACTTTTTCTCTCCAGAAAGGAGACCCAGGGTCCAAAATGTGGGTCCTGTCAGACTTTTACTGTAGGTGTCCAAACGAAAAAAAAATTCAGAACAAAGCAGGTAAATCTGAAAGGCACAAGTCTAATGGGGTATGGGGTCTGTGGGGACTCACTTCTGGGTAGTCCTGGGGCTACCCGAGGGTGAATTCCCACAGCCATCCTGCACCTTTTGGGTTTCTGGAACCCAGAGTTGCAAGATGGCACCCACCCCCTCCCCAAAAGCCCCCAAAGCTCCAAAAGGCAGGGGGAGGAGCAGGCCCATAGCCAGGATTTCGATTCGGGGAGGGGGGCTGAGTTTGTTTCGGGGGGGGGAGGGGGCTGAGTCTGAGTGAAAGAGGGTCTACCCTAGCAAACCTTTTGTATAGTTACCCCAATACCCCCATGCATATGGGATATATTGAGTATGGTGATCAGATCATGATATGAATAAACATAACAGTTTATATAATGCACCAGTAAGGCCTTTTTGCGAACCACCATGAGAATTTCGGGGGGGGGGGCTGAAGCCCCTCAAGCACCCCCCCCCCCCCCCCGGCTACATGCCTGGAGAGGAGTAATCCCTCCCCTGCCTCCTGGCACTTCATTTCTATGCACCAGGAGGTCTGCTGGAGAGGCGTCATGGCAGCCTGATAGGTTTTCTTTTCATTTTAAGGCTTGGGAGGGGGGTTGGGGTAGCCCCATGCCCTCCCTGAAATTACCGGGAGCACATGGGGACACCCAACCGAGAAAGCCCAGTTTCTGGGGGGAGGCGTGGGGACAAAAATGCACACCAAAGCGGGTTTTTATAACCCACTTTGGTTTGTATTCTGTGAATTTTTGAAGTGGCCTCAAAACACCTTACATTAAAAACATTTCAATACAATTCTAAAATATACAAGTATTAAAATGGAAATTAATATCATTAGTATTAAAAACAATTCAGTTAAAAATCATATAAAACATATAAAATAAAAATAATGTATTCTATTTAAAGAAGAGGAAGGGGGAAAGGGAAAGAAGGAAGAGTTGTACTATTTTTCCTTACTCAAGATTATTATTTTTCATATAGAATTCTATTCCCTTTGAATGCATTAATATGCTAAATAAAACTCACATGATGTATGGGCTATTTTTAATTGGCTGGATCAATGTGATAGATACATTGGCTCCAGCCCAGGGCTCAAGCATTTATGCTCAAAGTTGGATCAGACTTAGGATGGGTAATATTTTTGAGGAACTTGGTTATAAAGGACCCTGAATCATTTAAACATCAGCCTAGGTTATATTGTAACTCACAGCATACTCAGTGAATAATATTATATTCAAATAATCATCTAATTGAACTCTCAATTGCTACTGGGGGTTGTATGCAATTGCAGTAAGACTTCAATTGCTACTGGAAGTTGAATGTTATGTTTTATTGAGATATGTTTCTATTTTGTTTTGTTTTTATTTTATTGCATTACATTTTAACTCTGTGCTCTCTGGGCTTGTCCCTTTGTAAGCCACCCCAAGTCCCTTTGGGGAGATGGAGGCGGGGTATAAAAATGTTGTTATTGCAGAAAATATACAAGATCCAAAATTTAGTCATAGTCTTAGCTGACCCACTGAAATTCATGGGGATCAAATTATACAAGTGTTATACATTCCATAATATTTGATGGGATTGCTGTAATTATGAATTAAGTCTGTATCCAATCCTTGTTTATTTACATAATTATTAGCTAAGTTTGTATCCCAGTTTTCTTCCAAGAAGCTTGAGGCAATCTACCTGACGTTCCCCTTTTCCACCTTTATCCTCACAACAACCATATAGGATAAGTTAGGTTTAGAAAGTATCTGACAAGCCTATAGTTACCCAGCAGGTTTTATTGCTAATTGAGGACAGGAACTTGGATTTCCTAAATCCCCTTTGAGCACTCTATCTGCAGTTCTTCCTTAAATCCCTCCTTAATCCTTAAGAAATTCATTCACATTCAGTTCAATCTAGTTGACTCATTCCTGCTGATGTTAACAAATTCATTCCAAAAAAATGTATCTTCTTTACAAAGGATAGCTTAATGTTAAGGTGATAACAGATGTTACTTTCTGACTCCAATATGCATGTGCTGCTGACAAATTCATCAACGTTCATTTCTGGTTGTCTGTAAAGTCTGTAGCTAAGCGTTGCACAAAAATATTTCATTCCTTTTAAACTTGCAGGGGGAAAAAATCTTCTTCCTCCTTTCTAAAACTTTGCAGAATTCTGAAACAAGTTCATGAAAATGCTCTGCAAAGTAACTATATTCTATTCCTGATCCCTCCAGGGAAAATAAAAATGTTTTCTGGTTGGTCTGAATTGCATCCCATGGATTTTTGTCATTGAGGTCTAGTAGAAAGCAGAAGACAGGCATTGTTAATCTGAATGCACATTTTAGCCAATAATAATAATAATAATAATAATAATAATAATAATACTTTATTTATACCCTGCTACCATCTCCTCAAGGGACTCAGTGCGGCTTACATGAGGCCGCGCCCACAATACAACAATACAAGCAATAACAATAACAATACATGCATTTAAAAATAAATCACATAGAGAATAACATAAGCATTGACAATAGTACAAAACACTTTAAAATCTATGGCTGGGCCAAATGTAATTAAAAATGTTAAATGATGCTGGCTTTTCAGTCACTTCCAGGGGAGTGGGATAAATAAGTACATGAAGTGGCCTAAGATAAACTGTAGTGACCTCCCATCTTTATACTTTTGTGATAGACAATTCTCCTTGAGAAGATGTCTGGCTTTAGAGATAGTTCAAAAGCTTAAAACTGAGGCAAAATCAGGTATGATATGTTGGAAGATAATGGAGGACCTGTCTACAGAGGCTGGCATAGATCACAAGAAGTTGCAGTCCCAATAGATACATCAGATGCTCAGCATTAGAAAAGTTTTTATTTATTTCCAGATTAGCTAACAGGGCTAACAGGAACTACAGAAAGAACCTTTCCACAGGACTGAAGGATATGTGGACTCAAGTGGTAGGCAGACTTGAAACTTCATAAGCGGACTTATGTATATATGATAGTTTATTCATTGTACACTAATGCACATCACACACTGAGATGTACTGCTCACCAGTGCACTTTGCACATGCCTGAATACACTATGTAACATAATTTTGTGCCTGGGTTATAAATATCATTTCTTAATTGGTTCTATCATAAAAACATGGGGAAAGGTTATTAAACTGCAAAAACTTTGCTTTTGCAGGATATCATGCAGCACATTTTGCTATAATTTCTCAATGAATATCTCATAGAGTCTCAACAAATTCAACATTGATTGTGGCAGTCAAAAAATGAAGTTTCTGGAGTGTAACAACTACTTTCAAAGTAAGTACTGCACAATTAAACAGGAAATACTTTCAGACCAGGAACGGAAAATATTTTGAATTTTGTTACATAATATTATCAGTGACCTAATAATAAATAGTTAGGTTGAATAATTACAAATTGGGAAGTTATGTTTAGTTACTTTTGAAAGAAATGCATCAGAGTTCTACAATCCATTGGTGTTTGCTTGTTGATGTTGTGTGCCTTTGAGTTATTTTCAATATAAGATGAACCTAAAACACCTACAAAATGGTATAAAGGAACTCTGTAGCACTTTTGAGACTAATTAGGAGCAGGTTGGTCTCTAGCATAAGCCCTGATTAGTTGGATGGAATTAACCAAGACTTATACTGGACTTTTTTTTTCTTAATTAGAATCAAGCATGCAACTAGAGCCTATTATTATTATTATTATTATTATTATTTGAAACCCAACAAGATTAGTACACATCAGACAAAATCACTATGCTGGTTGCTCTATTGGATCACATGTTGGACGCTTCCCAAGTGTCTAGTACTATGTGTTGTATCGGCGAATAATGCATGCAGATCCCAGTAGAGTGGCCTTTTGCAGCTGACAGATAGTAATTTTGACAGGGCTGATTGTGTTTAAGTGCAGGCCAAGGTTTTTAGGCACTGCATCCAGTGTGCCGATCACCACTGGGACCACCTTGACTGGCTTGTGCCAGAGTATTTGTAGTTTGATCTTTAAATCCTCGTATCATGTCAGCTTTTCCAGTTGTTTTTCTTCAATCGTGTTGTTGCTTGGGATTGCAACATCAACAAGCCACTTACTACTACTACTACTACTACTACTACTACTTATTATTATTATTATTATTATTATTATTATTATTATGCTTTTCTCTAAGGAGCAAGACCAAAATGTTTTACTACTGAAATAGACTAACATATCTATGTCTTTGAATAAAGCTGCCACTGCTATGCCACAAAAAATGTGAAACTGCCATTTGTTATTACAGTCATGATGCAGCTTAGATATGCCCTAGAAAATGAATGAAAGTAACTTTTATTTCTGGCTAGTTACTTCCAAGCTCTCTCTTCCATAAAGTAGGCCACATAGCTATGCGATGGCAGCCAAAAGACCCTTTTGCTTGACCCGGAGTATTACAACAGCAGGGAAGCTCAGCTAATCCTCTCCAGAAAGACTTCATCACAAGGCTCTACAATCAATCAAACCATTCACACAATAGGCTGAGAAGTCTCTCAAAAGAAGCTATCAGATGATGACAAGAAACCAATTTATGTCCAGGCATGTGTGAAGCCACCCTGACATGTTTCTGCCAATGCTTATCCAACTTGTTCGGCAAATGACAAGGCATGACTGGACTGGACTAGGCTGAAAGATTAGATGAATGGGAGAAAATGTAATGGGCATTCCTACCATGTTAAGTGCCATTCTCAATTTCAATAGCAGCAATGACCCCAGCAGCAACCGCAGCTCAAGGATCCTCCTGAAACAATGGGGACACATGTGTTCCAGCCACATGCCATCTCCCCCAAACCCTCACACAATGGTTTCTTTATTGCCACAACCCAAACCAAAAAGGAAAAGACCCCAGGTGGTAAAGCCACATATTTATAGTTTTTGACTCTTACTGGAATGTCAGCTGTAAAGATTTTGCAAGCCCAATCCTTGCAGATTCACAAGAACTAAAGTTAATGGCTCGAGATTCGATATGATATTTGTCAGCGTCCCTGGGTAAAGTGTGATGCGTCATGGGCAATGACATTGTATCAGGCGGCACCTGCCATATTATTTATGTTGATTGTGCATCATATGCTACAGAAACTTTCTTTTGCTGAACAACAAGTCCTGACTGTCACTGTTTTGGGGTGCTCTCAAAGCCATGCAAAAAAACTTCATAATCAAAAGACTCACCTATGACTTTTTTTACAGTTCAATAAAGCTCATAAGTTTCCCAAAGTCAGTTGGTGTGAAGCCAAAAAAAAGGCATTCCTCTTTAAACTAAGGTTGCCTGTCACCATTGGGAGGGCAAGTTAGCTGGGAGAGAGGCTGAGAATTCAAAGAAATGTAGTTTGGGAAGGCGAGGACCCCAGTAGCAGAGAATTCAAAGGTCCTGCCCTAAACTACATTTCCAGCATTTTGCTCACATCCCCAATGTCTGTTTGGAGCAGCAGCAGAGTTCCAATAAATTATTGAATCTGCTAAGAGGACTGTGTAAATAAATATTTGCTGGACTGGGAGGAAAATCCCTAAGTTGAAGTTCTATAGTATGTGTTGTATGTCAGAGAGGGGGAGGGGAGATTCAAGGGGTTAGCAATTGTGGCTTTTAAAAAAAAAAACCAAAATGAGTAGATGTGTGGATCTGTCTTGAACTCGAGGGGACTCATGCCCTGGTTATCTTGTGCCATTGTATATGAAATGAATCAGATTTATTTATTTATCATATCAGGAGCAAACCAAACAGTTGTATTGCATTTTTTAACTAACAAACAAACAAAACACAAAGTTTGCAAGCTTGGTAGTTGATTAAATGTCCTTTGACCAGTAGTTGGCACCTTGGAGTGCCTCTAGCGTTGCTATAAAAAGGTCCTCCATTGTGCATGTAGCAGGGCTCAGGTTGCATTGCAACAGATGGTCTGTAGTTTGCTCTTCTCCACACTCACATGTCGTCGATTCCACTTTGTAGCCCCATTTCTTAAGGTTGGCTCTGCATCTCATGGTGCCAAAGCGCAGTCTGTTCAGCACCTTCCCAGTTGCCCAATTTTCTGTGTGCCCAGGAGGAAGTCTCTCATTTGGTATCAGCCATTGATTGAGGTTCTGGGTTTTAGCCTGCCACTTTTGGACTCTCGCTTACTGAGTTGTTCCAGTGAGTGTCTCTGTAGATCTTAGAAAACTATTTCTTGATTTAAGTCGTTGATATGCTGGCTGATACCCAAACAGGGGATGAACTGGAGATGTCTCTGCCTTGGTCCTTTCACTATTGGCTGCTACTTCCCGGCAGATGTCAGGTGGTGCAATACCAGCTAAACAGTGTAATTTGTCCAGTGGTGTAGGGCGCAGACACTCCGTGATAATGTGGCATGTCTCATTAAGAGCCACATCCACTGTTTTAGCGTGGTGAGATGTGTTCCACACTAGGCATGCGTACTCAGCAGCAGAGTAGCATAGCGCAAGGGCAGATGTTTTCACTGTGTCTGGTTGTGATCCCCAGGTTGTGCCAGTCAATGAATCAGATAGTTCTTATAGGGGGTTTTTAAAGTTTTTTTAAGTTTGTAATTTTTTTTAAAATTCCCCCAAAAATGGTGGATGCGTGAAATGTTCTAAAGCACGGGGGTGGGGTGGGGAGTAACAATCTTAAATTTGTTCTACAGTTGTAGCAAGGGAGAAATGAGTCCCTGGAGTTTAATATATTGTTGGAGGATTTCATGGCCAGAATCACTGGGTTGTTGTAGGTTTTGGGGGCTATATGGCCATGTTCTAGGAGCCCCCGGTGGCGCAGTGGGTTAAAGCACTGAGCTGCTGAGCTTGTTGATCAAAAGGTCACAGGTTCGATTCCGGGGAGCGGTGTGAGCTTCCGCTGTCCATGCAGTCATGTCGGCCACATGACCTTGGAGGTGTCTACGGACAACGCTGGCTCTTCGGCTTAGAAATGGAGATGAGCACCACACCCCAGAGTCAGACATGACTGGACTTAATGTCAGGGGACTACCTTTACCTTTACCTTTATGGCCATGTTCTAGAAGTTTGCTCCCTGAAGTTTGCTCATTGACACTATTACTTAACGAAAAAGTAACCCAAAAAAATCCTTATATTGCTATAGTTATAGTTAAATTGTTTTAGAAACACTTTAGCTTTCCCACCGCCCTCTACTTTAGTAATGAGTACTGAAACATTTTTACTGATTGCACAGACCTATTTCCTACATGCACAATTATATTTTCTGTGAGAAAAAAATCATGAATTTTGCACAGAATGAGTTTTGAATGATGAATAATCTTCAATTACTGTGCAACTGCACTAGGATGAAAATTATTTTAAATGGCCAGTTTCCTCCACATGGGTCATTTGTTCCCTTCACTAATGATGGAAACAAATTCATGAAAAATCACAGTGCCACTGTTTGGCAGAGGAGAGGAGAATGCTCCTGTTAGAAGAAAGTCGAATATCTGTTTCTTTTCCTGTGTTGCTGAAGAGTTTTGGGGAACTCAAAGTTGCGCATTGTTATGGCATTTCTGTTGTTGCTAGTAAAGAGCAGTGTTATTACCCAACTGTGGACTGTTCTATATGCATCTCTTGTGTGGAAAGAAAAATAAATCTATGAGGGAAGACAACACTTTAAAAGTGCTAGAGGCAATCCATGAAGCCACATCATACAGCCTTTTCAAGGTAAGTCTCTTGTCAAATCAGAACCTGTACCTCAGGACTTCTTCCTTCTTTCCTTCAATTTTCATCTTTTAAAAAGTAAATCTCCAGGTTTTTTGCTTGTGGAAATATTAAGAAAAGGTATTTTTCTACCCAATGGCTAAAACAGATGAAGCAATTAAAGGATCTGAAAATACATTGGGCTATAAGTATGTATATATGCTTTTTCACTTACTTATCTTATCTTCCTTAGCAAAAGACTGCAGGCCTGTTTCTATAGCTTAGACCCACACATATGCAAAAATGTGACATTAGTTTTTCACTTTTCACAGAGATTGTTCCATCATATGGGCCATTACTAATAAAAAAAAATCTTCCTACAGGTTGGGAGTGTTCAAAGCAGTGGTCCTCAAACTACAGCCCGAGGGCCGGATATGGCCCTCCAAGGTCATTTACCTGCCCCTTACTCAGGGTCAACCTAAGTCTGAAAGGACTTGAAAGCACGCAACAACAACAATCCTATCTCATCAGCCAAAAGCAGGCCCACACTTCCCATTGAAATACTAATAAGTTTATATTTGTTAAAATTGCTCTTCAGTTCAATTATTGTATTGTTTTTAATTTATTTTATTGCACTACAAATAAGATATATGAAATGTTCATAGGATTTCATTCATGTTTTTTCCAATTATAATCCGGCCCTCCAACAGTTTAAGGGACTATGGCCTGGCCCTCTGTTTAAAAACTTTGAGAACCCCTGGTTTAAAGTGTGGCCCTTCAAGGCCTTGTAGGACTCCAACTACCAGCATTCTTTGTATACTGGCTAGGTCTTCTGAGAGTTGTAGTGTAAGAACACCTGAAAAACAACAATCTTACCCACCTCTTGCTTCAGGACTTAGGGTAGGAAAGCACCAAACCACAAAAAATATTAAAAGCAGAAAGCCTGGCCTGATCAAAGGATCAGACAGGTTTTCTATACACAGTAGACTCTAGATTGACCAGAATTTCTCACCATTGGCAGTGCTAGATAGGAGTGCCTGGACCTGAAGTCTACAACTACATGTTTTCTAATCATGGCATATAGCCTTTGAAGGAAATAATAATATGTGAAATTTGGGCCTTATGCTACAACCACGTTCATATATGTATACGTGCCTTTAGGCAGGAACCCCCATGAATTTTATAGAGTTTCTTAGGCAATAAATTCTCAGTTTTGGCTATTCCTCCTGCTAAAATACAGTTTCCCATGCAATTGCTGATAAGGGGTGACCCCGCTTAGCTAGAAGAGAATAAATCCTGGGGTCTACTTTTGTTTAAAATGCTCGGGATTGCTCAGTGAATGATAAAACTATTTATTTATTTATTTATTTATTTATTTATTTAGAGTTTTTATAACCCGGTCTTCTCAACCTCTGAGGAGGGACTCAGGCTGGCTAAGAACAGAGAATCAATATACAAATAAACTAAAACATAAACATCATAGTACATTAATACATTAAAACACATTAAAATAAAACCTGCAAATGATTTTCATTGCATGAGAGAAGTAGAGCAAAATATGCTGTTGTTTTTTAATCGAGATAAAAAAGAAGAAAAAGACTTCCAGAATCTATGTGACTTGACTGAACAAGGATCACAACACCTTAAAAACAAAACTGATTTTAATCCATGCTGAATGTGCTGTGGAATAACTTGCATTTTTGCTTTCCCTAATGGCATAAGTCCTATCATCACCTATTTTACCATACTTCCTACTTGACCACCACCTTGCCGTATTGCCTGAGGAGGTCTCTGTTGTCAGACCCATGCTAAATGGTGGCTGATCCGGAAATATACCCTCAGGGATTCCCCTCCCATTAGCAAAGAGTTTAAAAAACTATGGAATGTCAACATGGGATTCCATGTATATTTGGGTTTGACACATTCCATTTGTATTCAGTTAGCTCAAATCCGAGAGTGAGAAATATCAGAGTTTGACACAAGAAAAACTCCAAGAGATACACATCACCCCCTTCATTGGCAAAGTTATTATTTATTGGAACTGTTTCTTTATTAAATTTATATAGGCAGAATATTGATAGGTGTGTACAGAATAAAAGACAGCAAAACCAAGCTGTTAAAATAGTGGTGATTCAAGTTGTGTTTAGGATAGATTACAATGCTGAGAACTTTTTTGCTTTACAAAGGAGTCAAGAAAGAGAAGATATGATACTAGTATATATAACATTTTGTGGTGATTGTGAATAGAGACTTTTTTTTCCCTGCTACTCTATTAGAGTCCATAGCCTGGCTATGCAAGGAAACTGAATGCTGGCAAATTCTGGGCAGACAAGGAAGATTAATTATACAACTCTATAGTTCAGGTTACAGAATAGTCTTACGTATGTTTACTCAAAAGTATGTCCCATTGCATTCATTGGAAACCTTCTCCCAATTAAGTATTATCTTCAGAAACTACTTACCAAAGAATCTATGAACAGAGACCAGTTTGGGGAAACACTGAAAGAGAATTAGGTATTGTTGTTGTTCATTCGTTCAGTCGTTTCTGACTCTTCGAGACTTCATGGACCAGTCAAAGTACTTCACCTTGGCCTCTACTCCAATGAGCAGTCAGGCTTTATTTCTTGAAGTATGGACTGGTTGGATCTTCTCACGGTCCAAGGCACTCTCAGAACTTTCCTCCAACACCACAGTTATTAGGTATATTTATTGAATTAGGTATATTCATTGAATATAAGACTAGTGATTTTGGTGGCGTTAGTATCATCAAGAAGAGGGCTATCATGCAAGGTATCCCATCCCTTCTCACTGATGCCCCTTCTACAGTGCCATATAATCCAGATTATCAAATCAGATAATCTACATTATCTCTCTCTCTCTCTCTCTCTCTCTTGCCATAGATGCAGGCGAAACGTCAGGAGAAATGCCTCTAGAACATGGCCCTATAGCCCGAAAAAACCCACAAGAACCTAATCTGTTTATTATTCAGCTCTCTCCCCGTTGTGGGCTAAACTTTAGCAATTATTATTCCAGTAAAAAAAGGATGACGTCGACGTCTGGGTTTTCTCTGGCGGAGGCTTGGGAGGGTTTTCCCCCTCTTTGCGGTTTTGTGAGAGACACCCGTCCCTTAGTCACCAAATTGGCGGCCTCGATCTTAATCCGACTCTAATCCGTGGACACAATGAGCCACGTGCATAGGAGGTCCTATCGCTGACACAAACTGATTTAGGTTTGCCTTTGCCTTCCCCTGAAGCTGAGAAAGTATTCACTCAGCATCCAATCAATGCAAAGGTAAACATCTTGTATTCGATGGGTCCGTTCTAATAAACTGAATGGATTTTGGACGGCCAGCAGTAATCTAATACAGGATTGAAAGCATGGCCTGAGGCTCCTTCACACAGCTGAGTAAAATCCCACATTTTCTGCTTTCAACTGGAATATATGGCAGTGTAGACTAAGGGCCCTTCCACACAGCCCTATATCCAAGAATATCAAGGCAGGAAATCCTATAATATCTGCTTTGAACTGGGTTATCTGAGTCCACACTGCCGTATATTCCAGTTCAAAGCAAATATTGTAGGATTTTCTACCTTGATATCCTGGGTTATATAGCTGTGTGGAAGGGCCCTTAGTAAAAAAAAAACCTGCCGTTTATTTAGAAGGAGGGATGTTTTAGGAAAGTTTTTTGTTGTTGTTTTTAATCTATCTCGACACTAAAACAAACCGGACATGATCTTTTTTCTGGGGCTGAGAGAGAGAGACTCTCATAAAATTGCACCATGTAACCAAAGTTTGAAAAAAAAAATCTCTTCCTGGCTTGAAAGTGTTATTCCTGTTTAATTGTGCTACTTTGAAATTGGTTGTTATACTCCGTTTTTGTTGCTGCCACAAACTATTTTGAATTGGTTGAAACTCGATGCCATATTCATTGAAAAACTATAGCAAAATGTGCTGCAGGACATCCTGCAAAAACAAATTTGTGCCGTTTAATAAACCTTTTCAATATTTTCTTATGATAGCACCAATTAGGATACAACATTTATAACCCAGGAACAGAAAGTTCTGTTAATTAGTGTTATGTAATGAGTCTTCAGGCTTTTATGAGCCTTCATGTCGACTGAGGTGATGGACATTCTATGGCGGTGGGTCTCACCTACGTGTTTTGGCCTTCAACTCCCAGAAATCCTTACAGCTGGTAAAGTGGATGGGATTTCTGGGAGTTTTAGGCCAAAACACTTGGGGACCACAGGTTGAGAACCACTGCTCTAGGGTATGATTCTTGACAAGATTGTGAGTGCATGAAAGAGAGGAAGGATTTTGGCCTGCATCAATAAGAGTATAATGTCTAGGTCCAAGGAAGTCATGCTCCCCCTCTATTCTCCCTTGGTTAGACCACACCTGGAATATTGTGTCCAATTCTGGGCACCACAATTGAGGAGATATGAATGAGTCCAGAGGAGGGCAACTAAAATGATCAAGCGTCTGGAGAACATGCCCTATGTGGAGCGACTTAAAGACCTGGGCATGTTTATCCTGAAGAAGAGAAGGCTGAGAGGAGATATGATAGCCATGTATAAATGTGTGAGAGGAAGTCACAGGGAGGAGGGAGCAGGCTTGTTTTCTGCTTCCTTGGGGACTAGGACGCGAAACAATGGCTTCAAACTACAAGAAAGGAGATTCCATCTGAACATGAGGAAGAACTTCCTGACTGTGAGAGCGATTCAGCAGTGGAACTCTCTGCCCCGGAGTATGCTGGAGACTCCTTCTTTGGAAGCTTTTAAACAGAGGCTGGATGGCCATCTGTCAGGGGTGTTTTGAATGCAATATTCCTGCTTCTTGGCAGGGGGTTGGACTGGATGGCCCATGAAGTCTCTTCCAACTCTATAATTCTATGAATTAACAATAAACAAGCCTATTGATGGTGTTTTCTACCCAAGTGTGCTGGTGCATCACCAAACTACAACTCTCGGGATTTCATAGCATTCATCATGGCAGTTCAAGTGGTTTCAAAGTGTATTAATTCTACAGTGTAGAAAATGCACCCTTAGACAAGACTGAAAGCGTGACAGAGCCCTGACTCTCTCAAATATATTACATTACACATAATATAATATAATATAATATAATATAATATAATATAATATAATATAATATAATATAATATAATATAATATAATATAATATAATATAATATAATATAATATAATATAATATAATATAATATAATATAATATAATATAATATAATAGCAGGGTATAGTGAACACTGGCAGCGGTGAGGAACTGGGGTTGATGGTGCTCCATTTTCTCCCTCCGACATTTAGTGGCATTGCGTTTTTATCCCTATGGGTCACCCTTTCCCTTTGCCCCATTTAGAGGATTGAGAGCTTGTTCTTCCTGCTGGAAAAAAGTAACTCACCCCAAAGCTCCAACAAGTCGGCCGCCACCGCATGTAAATGTGTTTTGGAAAGTTACCTGGCTTGAAAGGAGGCGCCTTTCTAGATATTGCTGGACTATATCTCCCAGCAGGCCCAACAAGGAATAGACAACGGAGAGGAGTTTTTTTGCAATTCGACAAAATCTGGAAGGATTGAAGGAGTCAATCGCTGCTCTCAGAGCATGTCTTCGCCCTTCCAACACCAGAAATGCATGCTTTAAAAACGCAAACAGTTGTTTTCCTGCATTTGAAAATAAAAACAAATTTAATGAGATACATTCTGGAAACTTTAAAAAAATGTCTATGACAGAGACAAGGGCAAAAGAGAACTGGCACCAAAATAAAGGAGATGCAGAAATAGAGCGATATTCTTAAAGCTGCAGATCTGTAATTAAAATATCAGGGTATTTACATCACTGATGTAGACCGGATTTAGCAAAATGGGTTTCCTTCTGTATTTGAAAGGATTCTGCCACTCCCGCCCTCTCAAGAATCCTATGATATCAACCGGTCATCTGGTCAGGCAAAGGATCCATCTACACACCAGAATGTATTATTATTATTATTATTATTATTATTATTATTATTAGCCGTCCCCTGCCACGCTGTGGCCCACATGGGGGTTCTGTGTGGGAGGTTTGGCCCAATGCTATCGTTGGTGGGTTTGAGAATGCTCTGTGATTGTAGGTGAACTATAAATCCCAGCAACTACAACTCCCAAATGTCAAGATTCTATTTTCCCCAAACTCCACCAGTGTTCACATTTGGGCATATTGAGTATTCTTGTAGAGTTTGGTCCAGACCCATCATTGTTTGAGTCTACAGTGATCTCTGGATGTAGGTGAACTACAACTCCAAAACCAAAATCACTGCCCACCAAACTCTTTCGGTATTTTCTGTTGGTCATGGGAGAACTGTGTGCCACGTTTGGTTCAATTCCATCCTTGGTGGAGTTCAGAATGTTCTTTGATTGTAGATGAACTATAAATCCCAGCAACTACAACTCCCAAATTACAAAATCAATTTTTTGAGTGAAGGACATACATTGGGTTGTTAGATGTCCTGTGTCAAAATTTGGTGTCAATTCGTCCAGTGGTTTTTGAGTTCTGTTAATCCCACAAATGAACATTACATTTTTATTTATATAGATTATTATTATTATTATTATTATTATTATGCTGGCTTTTGTATTTGTTCACACTGTGGGACACTTCCCAAATTTCTAGGACTGTGTGGTGTATGGGGGAATAATGCCTGCAGATCCGAGTATGGTGGCCTTTTGCAGCTGACAGATGGTAATTTTGTCTGTGCAGATTGTTTTTAAGTGCAGGCCAAGATCTTTAGGCACTGCACCCAGTGTGCCGATCACCACTGGGACCACTTTTACTGGCTTGTGCCAGAGTCTTTGCAGTTCTATCTTTCAATTATTATTATTATTATTATTATTATTATTATTATTATTATTATTATTATTATGTTATTATTATTATTATTATTATTATTATTATGTTGTTGTTGTTGTTGTTGTTGTTGTTGTTACTGCAACGTCCAATGCTATGGCATCCTTGGATATGTAATTTGACAGAGGGCCCTATATCCCAAAATATCAAGGCAGAAAATCCCATAATATCTGCTCTGAACTGGGTTATTTGAGTTCCCACTGCCATATATTCCAGTTCAAAGCAGAAAATATAGGATTTTATTCAGCTGTGTGGAAGGAAGGGGCCAGAGAAGGCAATTATCGACACCTCCCAATATTACTGAACCACAGCAGTTAAAATGAGGTCAATCTGGATTCATACAACGCAAATGCACCCCAAGATCTACTAAAAGCGTCCAACCCCAAATTAGAAGAACCACTCAGCACTCTAAAAAGAATCAGGATGATGGGAAGAGCGTTTAGTTTTCGACTTTACCCCACTCTATATCTTTCTGTTCCAGCATTTAGTCGCTGCATAGTATAATTTACTTTTCCTCCGGCAACAGTCCTTTCCTTGCCTCAGTCCTTCAGAGCTCAAACTTGTGTTATATTTGTGGCAAGACAGGCACGCAGCTCAGTATTGGCCAAAGCACAACAACTCCCATTCTATCTGGACATGGCCCCTCCTGGTTGGGGATTTTGGTGAGTGGAGTTGAACCTCTGTGGACAGTCAGAAGTTCTCCAATTTCTGGTCTCAAAGGGAAAAATACAGTAGGCTGAACATTGGAGAGTAAAGCATAAATTGAACAAGCTTGCGCTTTAAAGTTTATGCAGACAGGCTTAGTATCCAATATTATCCTGCTTTAAACACGTTGGCTTAGAGGGCATCCAGCCTCTGCTTAAAAGCCTCCAAAGAAGGGGCTTCCACCACACTCTGGGGCAGAGAGTTCCACTGCTGAACAGCTCTCTTTACAGTCTTCCTCGTGTTCAAATGGAATGATGGGCACTTCAAGCTGTCATTTGGGCTTTAATCACCATTCTTCACTATTAACCTGCTACAACACTACGTAATACGATTTTTGTTCCTAAGTTATAAATGTTATTTCCTAATTGGTTCTATCATTAAAAAAACATGGGAAAAGTTTATTAAACTGCCCAATTTTTGTTTTTGCGGGACATCCTGCAGCACTTTTTGCTATAGCTTTTCAATGAACATCCCTTTAAGTCTCAATCAATTCAACATATTGTCGAAGGCTTTCATGGCCGGAATCACTAGGTTGTTGGAGGTTTTTCCGGGCTATATGGCCATGTTCTAGAGGCATTTTCTCCTGACGTTTCACCTGCATCTATGGCAAGCATTCTCAGAGGTAGTGAAGTCTATTGGAACTAGGAAAATGGGTTTATATATCTGTGGAATGACCAGGGTGGGGCAAAGAACTCTTGTCTGCTGGAGCTAGGTGTGAATGTTTCAACTGACTACCTTGATTAGCATTGGAGGAGACTATGAAAATGAACAAAATTTGGCTACCTGTATTAAAAAAAACTCTAAAATTACAACAGCAAAACAACAGAGGGAAAACAATCAAGGACATCTAATCACCTCTCAACAAAAGATTCCCCCAGGCACAGCCAGGGCATCAAATGCTAATCAAGGTGGTCAGTTGAAACATTCACACCTAGGTTCTTGTGGGTTTTTTCGGGCTATAGGGCCATGTTCTACCCCGAAAAAACCCACAAGAACCTAGTGATTCCAGCCATGAAAGCCTTCGACAATACATTCACACCTAGCTCCAGCAGACAAGAGTTCTTTGCCCCACCCTGGTCATTCCACAGATATATAAACCCATTTTCCTAGTTCCAACAGACCTCACTACCTCTGAGGATGTTTGCCATAGATGCAGGCGAAACATCAGGAGAAAATGCCTCTAGAACATGTCCATATAGCCCGAAAAAAACCTACAACAACCAATTCAACATAGTTTGTGGCAGTAACAAAAACGAAGTTTCTGGAGTAGAACTACTTTCGAAGTAAGCACTGAACAGCTGAACAGGAAATAACACTTTCAAACCAAGAACAGAACTTTTTTTCAAATTTTGTTACATAGTGCAATTGAACAACGTCTAGAAGACTATATGGGCAGTACCCCCCCCTTTTTTTTTTTTTTAATTTACATTCTCAACCGTTTACAATCCTCACTTGGTCCTAAATCTCACTGGGTAACCGAGGGCCAGTCATTACCTTTTAGTCTAAGATACCCCACAAGACTGTTGTACCAAAAATAGGACTGAGATCCATATGTCGCTTTCCTTCTCTGCTCCCTTCCACACAGAATCCCACATTTTTTGCTTTGAACTGGAATATATGGCAGTGTGGACTCAGATAATCCAGTTCAAAGCAGATATTGTGGGATTTTCTGCCTTGATATTCTAGTTTATGTGGCTGTGTGGAAGGGCCTTCCATTCCCTTTGGACCGACATTTCCATCACTCTTCCCAGCAGAGCGAATAGCAAGGAATCCTGGGCCAACAACAGTACAACAACATCGAGGGTTTCAAATGGCCCAGCTCTCCTCCGCATCTTTTAAAACTCCAATAAGAGGCAGAGAAGGGTATGATTTAAAATTTCTCCCTGCCCTGTAAAAGAGCTTTGCAGGACTGTAAAGTCTATCTATTTTGCTTATTTCTTTTAAACTGGTTTTGAATTTTTTGGGGGGCTAGTTTAAAGATACTTTAAAACTTTGAATCTGGTAATGGCTTGATCTATGTTTCCTTTAACTGTGTTACAGACATAGAGGGCAATAGTGATAGAGACAGAGGAGAAAGAAGAGCCTATTATTATTATTACAAACCCACAAGAACCTAGTGATTCCAGCCATGAAAGCCTTCGACAATACAGTATTAGTATTAGTATTAGTATTAGTATTAGTATTAGTATTAGTATTGGGTTGCTCTGAGTTTTCCAGGATTATTATTATTATTATTATTATTATTATTATTATTATTCACACAGTCCTAAACGCTAGGGAAGTGTTCGACTTGTGATTTTGTGATACGAAATCCAGCATTTATTATTATTATTATTATTATTATTATTATTATTATTTGAAATACAAGATGAGTCCACAACCATGGCGAGACCCTCACTCTTCAGCCTCTTTCTCCCTCTCGCTTTGAAACTACACCAAGTATCACATAAACTCTTATTTCTATTTTTACCTATTATTATTATTATTATTATTATTATTAGAAACACAACAAGATGAGTCTACAACCATGGCGAGACCCTCACTCTTCAGCCTCTTTCTCCCTCTCGCTTTGAAACTATACCAAGCCATCACTTAAACTCTTATTTATATTTACTTATTATTATTATTATTATTACTATTATTATTATTAGAAACAGAACAAGATGAGTCCACAGTAGGCAAGATCACTCTGCTGGCTCTTGTATTGGATCACACGTCGGATACTTCCCAAGTGTCTAGGACTGTGTGATGTATCAGAGAATGATGCATGCAGATCCCAGTAAGGTGGCCTTCTGCAGCTGGCAGATGGTGTGTTTAAGTGCAGGCCAAGGTCTTTAGGCACTGTACCCAGTGTGCCGATCACCACAGCTTTTCCAGTTGTTTCTTTTCAATCTTGCTGTCGCCTGGGATTGTGACATCGACAATCCAAACTGATTGTGAGGTCAGGAGTACTGTGCTCTAGAACTCTGTCTGAATCCGGAAGTCCCAGAGTAGTTTGATGTGTTCATTCTCTGTAACTTTTTCCGGCTTGTGATCCCACCAGTTCTTTGTCTCAGGCAGATGGTATTTGTGGCACAAGTTCCAATGGATCATCTGAGCAACGGTTATTATTATTATTATTATTATTATTATTATTATTATTGGGTTGCTGTGAGTTTTCCGGGATGATGATGATGATGATGATTATTATTATTATTATTATTATTACTGGAAGAGTAAGAAAAGCAATTATTTTAATGCAGCTGTGATTGAAAATGAAAGAGTTTTGCCTTGCACACTCAAGTGGAAATTAATTCGAAACCTTTTTTTAAGTAGTTTCTGTTCTCTTTTGTGATCACATAGATTTTTCCTTCTTTTCTGCTCAGATTTGTAAGCATTAATTTTGTCTGGAATATTTTAATATATATGTTTACTACATTTTCAGCAATATAAATGCCATTATATAATTTGTAAAGTCCACACATTGTGTGTGTGTGATGTATTGGTGAATATTGCCTGCAGATCCCAGTAAGGTGGCCTTCTGCAGCTGGCAGATGGTAATCTTGTCAGCGCTGATTGCGTTTAAGTGCAGGCCAAGGTCTTTAGGCACTGCACCCAGTGTGCCGATCACCACTGGAACCACCTTGACTGGCTTGTGCCAGAGGCTTTGCAGTTCGATCTTTAAATCCCCATATCGTGTCAGCTTTTCCAGTTGTTTCTCTTCAATCCTGCCTGGGATTGCAACAACAACTATCCATACTGATGAACCAACCTGGACATAGCATTTTATTTAAGAAGTGCTGGACCACTCTCACAACCACCATGTCAGACTACACAGAGAAGCCATTGAAATCCACAAGCATGTGGACAATTTCAACAGAAAGGAAGAAACAATGAAAATGAACAAAATCTGGCTACCAGTATAAAAAAAATTAAAATTACAACAGCACAACAACAGAGAGCAAACAAGAGGAAACAGTCAGGAGAGAATGCCTCTAGACATCTAATCACCTCTCAACAAAAGTTTGCTCTAGGCACTGTCAGGCCATTATATGCTAATCAAGGTGGTCAGTTGAAACATTCACACCTAGGTTGTTGTAGGTTTTTCCGGGCTATATGGCCATGTTCTGGAGGCAATTTTTCTCCTGACGTTTCGCCTGCATCTATGGCGAGCATCCTCAGAGGTAGTGAGGTCCTCACTACCTCTGAGGATGCTTGCCATAGATGCAGGCGAAACGTCAGGAGAAAAATTGCCTCCAGAACATGGCCATATAGCCCGGAAAAACCTACAACAACCCAGTGATTCTGGCCCTGAAAGCCGTTGACAATACATATTATTCACACCTAGCTCCAGCAGACAAGAATCCTTTGTCTCACCCTGGTCATTCCACAGATATATAAACCCCTTTTTTCCTAGTTCCAACAGACCTCGCAACCTCTGAGGATGCTTGCCATAGATGCAGGCGAAACGTCAGGAGAGAATGCCTCTAGACCATGGCCATATAGCCCGAAAAACTACAACAATCCACAATCCATACTGATTGTGAGGTCAGGAGTATTCTGCTCTAGAACTCTGTCTGAATAAAATCCCATATTTTCTGCTTTGAACTTGAATATATGGCAGTGTGGACTCAGATAATCCAGTTCAAAGCAGATATTGTGGGATTTTCTGCCTTGATATTCTGGGGTATAGGGCTGTGTGGAAGGGCCCTCAGATAATCCATTGTAAATAAAAATAATTACAATGTTAGAATGGACTTCTCAGCAACCAGCTTAAAGACATATGAAGAGAAATGATTGTCATCACACTGACTTTTTCTCCTTCCTTCCCCCCTATCTCAATATTGAACTTAACCTTCCAAACCCTTAAGAAGGAAGAAGTCCAGGAAAGCAGGAGGGAACCCCTTCCAAGGATCCCGCCTAATAATAAGTGAGCACACGAGGCTCTGGCTCGAAATAGCTTCAGGGTTGATTCCAGCAGAGCGCTTTTCAAAGCCCGTCTTTTTTATTTTTAACCCGAAAGTATGAAGCTTGGGCTGAACTTCTGGAAGGGAGAGCGCTTCGCTTGGGTTGGATCCTGATCTCATGGTGTTTATTTAGCCACGGATTGATTGACGTGCGAATCTATAGGTCTGTAGAAAACATATATCGGTGTCCCTCTCTGCTCGTTTCCCTCCCGAAGATAAGCAGTCAATGTATATTTCTGATTTCTCATCTGATTTTAAGCATCAAAAGGGTCAATTTCCCAGTGACAGTTAACTCTGTAACCTTGGGCCACTTTTTAATGCGAGTATAAAGCACATCACTTCAGGAGTATTTTTTAAAATACTTTTAAAAAACCTACATTTTATATTATTATTATTATTATTATTATTATTATTATTATTGGGTTGTTGTAGGTTTTTTCGGGCTATATGGCCATGGTCTTGAATCCCAGTCTAGACCATGGCCATATAGCTCCAAAAAATCTACAACAACCCAGTGATTCTGGCCATGAAAGCCTTCGACAATACATTATTATTATTATTATTATTGGGTTGTTGTAGGTTTTTTCGGGCTATATGGCCATGGTCTAGACTGGGATTCTAGACCATGGCCATATAGCCCGAAAAAACCTACAACAACCCAATAATAATAATAATAATAATAATATAAAATGTAGGTTTTTAAAAAGTATTTAAAAAATACTCCTGAAGTGATGTACTTTATACTTTGCTCTAGGCACTGTCAGGCCATTATATGCTAATCAAGGTGGTCAGTTGAAACATTCACACCTAGCTCCAGCAGACAAGAGTCCTTTGTCCCACCCTGGTCATTCCACAGATATATAAACCCCTTTTTCCTAGTTCCAACAGACCTCACTACCTGTGAGGATGCTTGCCATAGATGCAGGCGAAACGTCAGGATAGAATGCCTCTAGACCATGGCCATATAGCTCCAAAAAATCTACTACATTCCAGTGATTCTGGCCATGAAAGCCTTCGACAATACATTATTATTATTATTATTATTATTATTATTATTGGGTTGTTGTAGGCCAAAACCCACAGGTTGAGAATCACAGTTCTAAGGCCCCTTCTGCACAGCTCAATAAAATCTCATTAAGTCTTCAAGTTGGGAAACCCTATTATGATTTTATTTATTTCCGACATTTATATGCCGTCCTTCTCACCCTGAAGGGGACTCAGAGTGGCTTACAATGTATATATATATACAATATATTATTAGCATAGTACAGTATCAGTATTAAATATTACTACATTGTACTATACCATTATATTGTAATATTATTAGTAATATCACATGTAATATAAATATATAATTATAATATCATATTATTAGTAGTATTATATTGCATTACATTATAGTATTATAAATATTACTTGTATATACAATATATTATATTATATTACGTTATATTATATTATTAGCATAGCACAGGAGACAAGGTAAAATTATCTTCTGCCCCCCTCTCTCTTCACCCTGGCCCAGAGCAGCAATTGGTGCTGAAGGGAGGGGTCCCTGACTGATGACATATGCAGGAGACAAGATGGAACTGTCCATTGGCCCCCCTCTCTCTTCATTCTATGATTCTTGACAAGATTGGAAGTGCACTAACATTGTAGAATCAATGCAGTTTCACCCCACTTTAATTGATATTGATCAAGCATATGGACTCATGGTATTTGCAGTTGCATAAAGTCTTTAGTTTTCTCTGCCCAAGTGTGTAGGGGTATCACCAAACTACAACTCTCAGGCCCCTTCCACATAGTTGAATAAAATCCCACATTATCTGCTTTGAACTGGAATATATGGCAGTGTGGACTCGGATAACCCAGTTCAAAGCAGATATTGCGGGATTTTCTGCCTTGATATTCTGGATAAGCGCTCTAAGATCAAATGGAATCAAATGGATTAAATGGTGCAGGACCCTAACATCACCTCTATTCTTTTTTTAGCAGAGTAACTGAATTTGCATTTAAGATATCTTGGCTGCAGAGCTACCTCTGGCTGTGGATTTACATTCATTTGTGGTGTTGATTTTTGTGGATCTGATTATTCACATAATTAAACTGTTCTCTCTAGGAATCTTTAGGTCCTCCATTGAGATTCTATGAAAATCTAGATTCATGCTGGAGGATGTAGAAATTCCTTGGAGGTGTTTTCTCAAGTTTTTTTTTTAAACCCCATTAAAATTGCACTTTCATGGGTGCCCTCTACCCCTAACTCCAGCAAATGTGGAGGACTGACTGTACTGTGCAGCCTCAGGCAAATCGGAGTATTTTGGCTTTAGCACTCCATTTGTCTCCTGAGAATTAATGGGACCTCCTTTGTAAAACTAATTAGATATTTAATGTCTGTTTCTTTCTCTTTCTCTTTCCCTTTAGATCCTCTTTCTTTCTTTCTTTCTTTCTTTCTTTCTTTCTTTCTTTCTTTCTTTCTTTCTTTCTCTTTTCTTCCCAACTGTCAAGTTTTAGTTTGCAGTGAGAGGCTGTTCTTTAAAATGGGTTTTGTTGCCTTGTGGGCTCCTCTGGACTGCAGTTTGCTTAATTCCTCTCCATTAGCTATGTTGTCTAGGGTTGCTCGGACTTTCAGTTCAACAATATCTGGACTGTTGCACGTTTCCCATCCATTCCCTACTATGAAGCCATATGCAGTGATGGATTTTTTAAACAAAATCTTGTACAGACATTCTCCAATACAAAGAGCAATTAGGGAAAAATGTAACAAATCTATACCTAGCACAGCATGAGACATTGTGACAAAATTCCCCATAAGTAAAGGTAAAGGTTTCCCCTTGACATTAAGTCTAGTCGGGTCAGACTCTGTGGGATGGTGCTTATCTCCATTTCTAAGCCAAAGAGCCAGCATTGTCCATAGACGCCTCCTAGGTCATGTGGCCAGCATGACTCCATGGAGCGCCATTACCTTCCTGCAGAATTGGGACCTCTTGATCTACTCACAAATGCATGTTTTCAAATTGCTAGGTTGGCAGAAGTTGGGCCTAGCAGTGGGAGCTCACCCCGCTCCCCGGATTCAAATCGCCAGCCTTTTGGTCAGCAAGTTCAGCAGCTCAACGGTTTAACTCGCTGTGCCACCGGTGGGGGGGGGGGATTCAAAATTCCCCATAACATACATAAAATTATTAATATTTCTACCTATCATTTAAACCTAAACAAATAAAAGTAATCATCACTCTAAAATCATATTATTAATTTGCAGAAGATTATGGGAAAGTTTCTTTTTTGGGGAAACTTTTTTTATTTTACTTTTTTTAATTTTTAAAATTATTGTGTATAGTGCTACACAAAATTATACAAACATTCAAAACATTTTCCATTGGTAATATATGTTTACATCATCATGATGTAAAAATGATGAAAATGTCTTCTTTGTTAGTATGTCCTGTCCATTTTTTAAAAAGTAATTTTCCAAAGCTCGGATTAAACCATATACTCTGATGGAATAAAAAATAATCATTCATCTTGCAAGGACATTTCTTCAGTACCAGTCAGGACAAACTATCATGATCAAGAGGCAAACAAATATCCATGTTGGGTGGCTTGACAAATAATGACTTATATTCATATCTATTGAATATAAGTAATTAACTATTTGTCTAATGTTTCAAACAATAGTCCTGATTAGCAGCAGAATTGCCTTTTTTAGACTACATCTCTTGCAATCTTCACATTATGGGGTGTGTAGTGCAAAGGGAAAGTTTCCCAAGCTCTTACATGATGGGACCAACTTTATCTCTGAAGTTTCACTCTCGCTTTTCTCTCCCCCCACCCTCTTGCCATTCCTGAAACTGTTGTATAATCACAGGGACAATTGGTAAGAAAATGATATGCCAGCCTGTCAAGTTAGCCAGATTGCGACAGCATTGCCAGGGCAGTTCAAAGAGGTTCCCAAATTGAGATAGCTTTTGCTCTTGAATGTTTCTTTAGTCTCGTCCGTACAGGCTGAACCAGCTGAAGGCTGTTCTTATCCCAACTTGCCTAATTGGTACCTTGAGTCCAAGGTGTCATTAACGCTCTTGGATTATAGTTGCTGGTGCAGTAGCTGGACTGAAGGAAAACTGATTCATGTCTCTGAAATCCAGTTCTTTGGGGGGATAGCATGTGATGGTCGTTGTGGAAGCTCTCACTTGCAAAGATCTCGTGGCTTCTCCTTCCTTTGTCTGTTCCATGGTCTCCTGCTTGTGCTCTTTCCTACCTTTCCTTCCCACTCCAGCATATGTTGGCGGTACCCATGAGCTCGTTGCAGAAACAAGGGCCAACCTATATTTGAATTGGGTTGGTTTTATTAGCATCAGACACACACAAGTCTTGTAAGTACATGTGTCCTAATGACGTGGGAGAACCTTTGATGATAATTTATTGGGGGAGAGAGGCCTTCAGTCTGTAATTGTCCCTTTTAACATGCACACACACTTTCTGTACATCTAGGCTAACCCTAGAATGGGAGTAACTTGGCCTTAGATGAGAATGAGATGCCTAAAAGCAGTGGTATGTTTAAAAAATTCCACAGTATTTACCTCCAAATCCTGTTCTTTCAATAGTAGAAAGCAGAAGTTTTATCGTCAAACACACTCAAGTGGAAGAATGTCCCATGGACCTCAGTTGAAGCTGGCAAGGATGTGAGCTTGACCTGAGGAATCCTTCATCCCAGCTGTAGTCACATGTAAAAGGAGCAAAAGAGAGTTGACAAGAATAAAAAAGAGAGAAGCTTTTAGAAATACCACCAGCCTATGGAAGATGCATTTGAAAAAGCCACTTTTTTGGACTACAGCTCCCAAAATAGCAAAGCTACCATATTGATTGGAAGAGTCTGAAAGGTGCCTATAGAAACAAATCAATTCTTAGCTTTTCCAAGCATTGGCCTTGACCAAACTGTCAAAGGAGACATGCACCATTTATGTGTCATGTAAACCTGTCTGTCCACCATCTCCTCTCCTCTAAATTGTATTAGTACTCTCTTTCCACTCTTCTTTTCACTCTATCTTTTTACACATTAGGGAAGAATTGGTAGTTCTAGTATGATTACAAAGCCCTATGTAGTGTAGTGATTTGAGCGTTGGATCACAACTCTGGAACCAAAGTTTGAATCCAGTTGTCAATCAGGGAAACCCATTAAATAACCTAGGCAGAGTCACGCTCTCTCAACATGAGCCCCCGGGGGCGCAGTGGGTTAAACCCCTGTGCCGGCAGGACTGAAGACCAACAGGTCGCAAGTTCGAATCCAGCTCCAGCTCCTCATGTGGGGACATGAGAGGAGCCTTCTACAAGGATGATAAAAACATCAAAAAATAATCCGGGCATCCCCTGGGCAACGTTCTTGCAGATGGCCAATTCCCTCACACCAGAAGGACATTAGAGAAAGGTAAAGGCAAACCCCCTCTGAACAAACTTGGTCAAGAAAATCCCCGTGAATAGGGTCTCAATAAGTCAAAACAAAGACACAAATCAGCCATATGGTCACCTTCTCATGTCTAGATATGACCTCATTCTCTTAAAGATATCTTCAGCCCCTTCTACACTGCCATGTAACCCAGATTATCAATGCAGACAATCCACATTATCTACTTTAAACTGGATTATATGAGTCTACACTGCCACATTACCCAGTTCAAAGCAGATATATATGACAGTGTAGAAGGGGCCTTCCTTCCAGTGAAAGGTCAATGTCCTTCAGGGTCTTTCATCCACACACCAAGGAAAACTCTCCTCCAAGATCCATTCCCTCATACATCATATTTCATATTTACAGGCCTATTAAACATACAGAAGGAACTCGTTAAGATATATAACTGTACAAGAAGATGAAAGTACTGTAGGAAGAGTATCTCTTGATTACAAATATTTTATATCAAAGTGCTCTGGAATTTTTTGCATTAGAACAGCCAAGATGAATATGGTTAATTTGGATGGTAGGGTTGCCAGTTTTTTGATTGGTCTGTGCCCCCAAAGAGCAATTTGAATGAAAAACATACAATGTGGAAATCTTCAACAGTAGAGAGTGTCCAGTAGGAAGAATTCCTCCGTGTGTGGATGAAAGACACATGAGCTCTCTGTTTTCTGGTCAGCCAACCATCTTATTGGGGAAGTCTTTAGAGAAAAAGAGAAGACTAAGAACTTGGGGGCAGGATAGGGATTAAACTGAGCATTTACTGCTATTAATATAGTTCAGTTACGGTTTTATGAGATGTGTTTTATGTGTTGTGCTTTTAATATTCTAAATACGTGTATATGTCAAGGTAGATAAAAATAGGAAGAATAGAAAGGAAAGCAAAGAAAAGCCACGATCTCCTGTAATTTTTTTTGTTTTTAAACAAAGCAGCTACAGTTCTTTCTCCTTGGCTTTTTGTCCCCATATATGATTTTTTCTTCTCTCAAGTTCCATTAAGTTTCTCACTCTGAAAGCACTTCACTCAGGACAGGAAACGACTCAAATATAGATAATTTGTTGATCTATATTGTATCAAATATCAATAATATGACATTTATTGTCCTAGCCATGAGCCATAACCATAAATCATATAAATCTACAGCTATAAATGGAACATAGACCTTGCAGTGACATGCCAGAGGAAATGTAACAGCCCACAACTTGAATTTAACAGACTTTCCCCAACGTTTCATTTCAGGAACTGGGAGACTTCAGAATACCACCTGCTTTTTAACGCCTTTGGCTTTTTAATGTAAGCCTGACCCTGTAAATTGGCATGGGCTAGATGCTGCTCTTCAAATGCTACTGCACTGCAAATCCCATCATCCATAGTCTGTTGAACATCTACACTGTTGAATGAATAGAGTTTGACACCACTTTGACTGCCATAGTTTTGTAATATTAGTCTGCTTTGCCCAAAAGCTGTCAAACTGCATTACTTCTCCAGTGTAGATTATCTTGAGTCCAGTGAAACCTGTAGCCCAATATAATCTTGGATCACACATCTCACAATGCTATTCACCTTCCTCTACAAATAAGAGCTTTTCATGTAGGCGGGGGGGGGGGGGGGGGGGCTTGAGGGGCTTCACCCCCCCCCCCCGGAAATTCTCATGGTGGTCCATGAGAAGGCCTTACTGGTACATTATTTAAACTGTTATGTTTATTCATATCATGATCTGATCACCATGATCAATATATCCCATATGCATGGGGGTATTGGGGTAACGAAACAAAAGGTTTGCTAGGGTAGACCCTCTTTTACTCAGACTCAGCCCCCCCCCCCCCTGAATCAAACTCAGCCTCCCCCTCCCCCCAATCAAAATCCTGGCTACGGGGCTGTTCAGTGTGGTGTCCCATACTTTGAAGTAATCATGGCTCCTTTGCCCTTTGATCTAAGACTGTGACCTCAGTCATAATCTCCAGCCAAACAGAGGTGGGGATCATGCTCTTATTGGAGTGCAACTTGCAACATAATAATGATAATGATAACAACAACAACAACAACAACTTTATTCTTATATCTCACCTCCATCTCCCCAAAGGGACTTGGGGCGGCTTACAGATGGCACAAAGTGCCTAAAAACAAAATATAAGAGTGAGCACAATATAAAATACAATAAAATAAAACACATGCACATATAAAAACATCAACTCAGACTCAATCAAACTGCAGTCCTCTAACTATGGCAATAAACTGCTGTAAACATGGCCAAGCCATAAACATTAGGAATAAAATAAGTGCCACCTGCAGTAATGGAGAGAGGACATGGGATAAAGTGCAGGATGTGCGACTACTACGCAGGACAACTAAGAACTAAACATTCTCAAAGACTTGATTGAAGAGCCACCTCTTCAAATTCCTATGAAAGGAGGACAGTGTGTGTGCTTGTCTAATCTCCCTGCGGAGGGAGTTCCAAAGCCGTGGGGCC
This sequence comes from Anolis sagrei, assembly GCF_037176765.1. NCBI lineage: Eukaryota > Metazoa > Chordata > Lepidosauria > Squamata > Anolidae > Anolis > Anolis sagrei. Next base: position 189,542,538 of record NC_090022.1, on the reverse strand, counting down.
ACCACCGAGAAAGCCTTCTCTCTCGTCCCTGCCAACCGCACTTGTGACAGTGGTGGACCGAGAAGAGGGCCTTGCCTTTGACTATAGTAGCTAAGGGCTATAGAGTTGCTGGGAGCTGCAGTTGCACAACATTTGGAAGATCTTGTGATTTCCATCTCTGAGCTCAAACACATGTTTGAATTCATCCCTTGCTTCTTTTAACATTTTTGGAATCAAGAGAGAGAGGCACCCATCCATTGTCTTGCCCATTCAAGTATAGATTGTAAACTTTTGCAAGCCAGGGACCTGTTTCTGCTGTTGTTGCATTTTACAATTTATTTCAGATAGAATAGGAAGCAAAACCTCTTTCCCAGCAAACTTCTATAGGGTGTAGTAAAGATGTCAGCTGGCCAAATTTTCCACCTTTCTGTATTTTCTCAAATCCAAAGGATGACTATTATTGTTACAGCTTGCTGTATTGTGGAGTTGGAAGGATTGTAAGCCTGCCAATATGTAACATTGCAATTTTATTGTGGTTTTGGTTCTGCACACCATTTTTTTCCAGCAATAAAACAACCTTGCAAGCACACTGACTGGGGAATCTCCATGGTCTTATAAAATCCAGAATGGTTCCTTGCATACCTGATACAAGGGACCATCCATAAATTGTGTTATGCTTCTTGGAGAAAAAGAAATAACAATAGTAGACTGGGGAGGGGATGTTGGCTAAATTGTTAATAATGTGAAATATGCCCCCCCCCTTTTTAAGGCTTTATAATGTGTGATATATTTTATAGTATCTATCCTGATTGAGGAAACCAAAAGTTAGAGAGTGTCCCAAGTTTTATTCTCAGAAAAGGACAGAGTGTTTTTTCCCCCATGGACAAATGAAATGGTGCTGAAATAAGACACTATGGTACTTGAAGAAATGTAACTGTTACATTGAGGATAGGTTTATCAGTGGGCATTGCCTATTATTGTCAAGTAGAATCAGGTTTTAAGAAAGTAACTTTTTGGGATTAAAATCAGAACAGTTTCCAGTAAACATACCCTTTGGCTAAGCAGTCTGGGGAGATTCTAAGAGCTCAAAACATATCGTTGACAAGCTCCAAAGAGAGCTCCATGTTCAGAAGCAATGCAGCAATGCTGCTATGAGACAAACAATGAAGGAAGGCATTTGCTCTTATCTTATCTCTTATAATTATATTCATTATTTTGAGATTGACATGAGCGCATGCAATAAGATCAGGGGTCTGGAGAACAAGCCCTTTGAGGAGTGGCTTAAGGAGCTGGGCATATTTAGCCTGAAGAAGAGAAGGCTGAGAGGAGACATGATGGCCATGTATAAATATGTAAGAGGAAGTCACAGGAAGGAGGGAGCGAACTTGTTTTCTGCTCCCCTGGAGACTAGGACACGGAACAATGGCTTCAAACCACAAGAAAGGAGATTCCATCTGAACATTAGGAAGAACTTCCTGACTCTGAGAACCGTTCAGCAGTGGAACTCTCTGCCCTGGAGTGTGGTGGAGGCTCCTTCTTTGGAAGCTTTTAAACAGAGGCTGGATGGCCATCTGTCAGGGGTGCTTTGAATGCAATATTCCTGCTTCTTGGCAGGGGGAGGAAGGAAGAAAGAGAGGTACTGCCTATGAGACACCCATGCTTGGAAGCATCCAGCTATCTTTCATTGGAAAGATAATAGCCTACTAGATATATTCTTACAGCACAATTCTACACATTTATATGCAAATTTGAAATGCAACTTGATTTAGTTGCAATATTCATTTACTGTTTTGGATAGTATTAAAATTGTGTAGTGAAGGAGTGGAAAGATGGCAGCAGAGCAGAGGTTTGGCTCAGCATTGCCACCTGACCAAGGTATGCTTTCCCTTTAGAAATGTATATATATTTAGCATGTGGAAGGTTGGCAGTTTGAATCTGCAGATGGGGTGTGCTCCTGTTGTTAGTCCCAACTTCTGCCAACCTAGCAGTTCGAAAAATGCAAATGTAAGTAGATCAATAGGTACCACTTCTGTGGGAAGATAACGGCGCTCCATGCAGTCATGCCATCCACATGACCTTGGAGGCATCTATGGACAATGCCAGCTCTTCAGCTTAGAAATGGAGATGAGCACCACACCCCAGAGTCGGACCCGACTAGACTTAATGTCAAGGCAAAACCTTTACATTTACCATTACTTAACCTCTTCTTTCTCTGTTGGTGTGGAAGTATTTGTAGTTTTTCAAGAAGAGTGTTGTTGCCTTTTGAAGCCTTTCAAAATCTGGAATCCCTGAGATAAGACTGCTTCCTCATAGCAATATTAATATTTTCTCAATCATTCAGAGTGTGATTAATTAAACAAGGCTTTTATTCTTTAGTAAATCATAAGGAGAATTAACTTTTAGATAAATGTGCAGCCTTGGACTCATTCATCAGGTTACTTCCAATTTTCTTAGAATATATAATTTGAACATTACCACAGGGTCCTGTCTACAGCAAAAGAAAGTAAGTCTGCCTCATCTCCTTTGTACGACAGCCCTGCAGATAACTTGAAGAGTACTGCATGTCTCTCCTTCATCTCCTTTTCTCCAAGCTAAGTGTACCAGCTTTTTCAACCATTCTTTGTTGGATTTAGTTTCTAAAACTTGCACCATCCTGATTGTTCTCTGGATCCAGAGAATTATGTGTTCCAGTTGGTCAATATTCTTCCTAAAATGTAGTGCTCAAGAATGAACATGCTACTCCAAATGCAGTCAGCAAAAAAGCATTGCACCCTGTGATCTGGGCACTATTTGTCTATTAATATAGTTTAAGATTTCTGGCTCATACAGAGTGTGTAATCCAATAAAACATCATGATCTTTTTAGAAGTACTGCTGCCAAGCCAAATCTCTTCCACCCTATACTTTTGCCTTTGGTTTTGTACTTATGTGCAATACTTTCCATTCCTCTTTGTTGAATTCCGCCTTTGCTGAATTTCAGTCCACTGTTCCAACTGTCCTCTCCAAATCCTTTGGCAGCTTATCTCTTGGGATCAGCTGGTAAGAACAGTTTGGTGGTGCTCAATACTGTCCCAAGCTACACTTTGCCTAGCTCTATATTGAATCAATGGAGTTTCCATAAGTAGTATTGTGATGTATTGTCGAAGGCTTTCGTAGCCGGAATCACTGGGTTGTTGTAGGTTTTTCCGGGCTATATGGCCATGTTCTAGAGGCATTTTCTCCTGATGTTTCGCCTGCATCTATGGCAAGCATCCTCAGAGGTAGTGAGGTCTGTTAGAACTAGGAAAAAGGGTTTATATATCTGTGGAATGACCAGGGTGTGGCAAAGGACTCTTGTCTGGTGGAGCTAGGTGTGAATGTTTCAACTGACCACCTTGATTAGCATTTGATTGCCTAGCAGTGCCTGGAGCAATCTTTTGTTGAGAGGTGATTAGATGTCCTTGTTTGTTTCCTCTCTGTTGTTGTGCTGTTCTAATTTTAGAGTTTTTTTAATACTGGTAGCTAAAATATGGAGCTCCCGGTGGCGCAGTGGGTTAAAGCACTGAGCTGCTGAGCTTGTTGATCAAAAGGTCGCAGGTTCGATTCCGGGGAGCGGCGTGAGCTTCCGCTGTCAGCCCTAGCTTCTGCCAACCTAGCAGTTTGAAAACATGCAAATGTGAGTAGATCAATAGGTACCGCTCCGGCGGGAAGGTAACGACGCTCCATGCAGCCATGCCGGCCACATGACCTTGGAGGTGTCTACGGACAAAGCTGGCTCTTTGGCTTAGAAAGGGAGATGAGCACCACACCCCAGAGTCAGACATGACTGGACTTAATGTCAGGGGACTACCTTTACCTTTTACCTAGCTAAAATTTTGTTCATTTTCATGGTTTCCTCCTTTCTGTTGAAATTGTCCACATGCTTGTGGATTTCAATGGCTTCTCTGTGTAGTCTGAGTAGAACAGCACAACAACAGAGAGGAAACAAACAAGGGCATCTAATCACCTCTCAACAAAAGATTGCTCCAGGCACTGCCAGGTAATCAAATGCTAATCAAGGTGGTCAGTTGAAACATTCACACCTAGCTCCAGCAGACAAGAGTCCTTTGCCCCAACCTGATCATTCCACAGACATATAAACCATTTTTCCTAGTTCCAACAGATCTCACTACTTCTGAGGATGCTTGCCATAGATGCAGGCAAAACGTCAGGAGAAAATGTCTCTAGAACATGGTCATATAGCCCGAAAAAGCCTATTGTGATGGCTTTACTCTATTTGTGATTAACCACTATGATTCAGCTTTGCTTATTGCATGCTACAACTCATACTTTCATACTTACTTGACTTCAGCTTCAGATAAGTGCAAACCACCTTCTTTATGTTATTTAGTAGTATAAATGTTTTGAATGGACACTTGAGCAGTTCCGTGGAGACTGTGTAATTTCGTACATGCCTTCGCATTAGAAAGTGTCTTGCACCTGTTTTATTTTATGAGCTATTGGATCATGCCATAACTGCCACATTCGTACAATAAATACTGTGTGTAAATTAAGTTTATATGTATCCTGGGCCAAATTCTTGTGGACCCCATGTGTCATCAAATACAGTAGTGGAAAGAGAACTATGAGCAGGATACAAGCCAGGAATAGATTGGAATGCAAATAATTTATCTGTTTGAGATGGTATTAATCAGACAAGGGATGGACAAATGACTCCAAAAACACACAGTGATTAGGCCAAAAGCTGCAGCACTGAGGCAGCCTTTTAGGGAAATCTGAAGTTTCAAAAATAGAAATTGGAAGCATGTTCAGAGGAAAATATGCACATAATATACAAAGATATGTTGGGCATGTTCAGGGTCCAGAGGGTCACAGATTTTGATTTTAAAATGGATAGTACTAAATATGTTTATATGCTGCAAAACCACATATTTTTATTAGACTTAGCTCAAAAAGGAAAGATTTAAATTTACAGTTTCATAGTTCATGCCCCATATTCTTCTATGACAGCAATGTGAACATATGCTACCAGCGGATTTCATGCAGGATCGTATACCTGAAAGTAGGAAAGTGGCCAAAACAAATAACTTAAATGAGCCCTAACATTTTACATTGAACAAATAAAGATTGCTTGTTACATAAAAGACATATTAATAGCAGTTATGTTCTTTTGGAAGAATAAAATTGCTGTACTCTTGTTATAGGTATTGGTGTTACTCACAGAATCATAAAGTTGGAAGGGATCACAAGGGCAATCTAATTTGATCCACTGCCATGCAGGAATATGCGATTAAAGAACTCCTGAGAGGTGACCATTCAACCTTTGTTTTAAGACCTCTGAAGAGGAACAATCCACCACCCTTCAAAGAAGTCCATTCCACTGTCAATGTTCTTCTAAAAAGTTCTTCCTATTTTTTAGGCAGAATCTCTTTTTTTGTAATTTGAATGTTCTTGCCCTTGAAGCATCAGAAAACATGCTGGCTCCAACTTCAGCATGACATCTTTTGACTTATTGGACTTCTCCTCCCCAAGCTAAACATTTCCATCTGGGTAAGGCATTTTCTCATAGGGCTTTTAAAACATAAATTATGTATTTTATTTATTTATTTATTTATATCCCACCCTTCTCACCAAAGGGGACTCATGGCAGCTCACAACAAAGGCACAATTTGATGCCTTAAACTCATGCCAACGTAAAAACAACATATATTAGATATATATTATATATTAGAGGTATTAAATTGGTCCCTTCCCTCCTGACTTTCCGAAAAAAGTAAAGACCTGACTCTTTGAGCAAGTTTTTGAGTATGCAGCAGAATAGATAACACGGAACTATAAATGATGAACATGGAATACCAGACGATGTTACTGGATAACGTTTTTAACAGGATGACACCAATTATTATATGAGTTTTTGAGTATGCAGCGGAATAGATAACACGGAACTATAAATGATGAACATGGAATACCAGACGATGTTACTGGATAACGTTTTTAACAGGATGACACCAATTATTATATGCTTTAATGGTTTTTATTTATGTTTTATATTGTAATGTTGATTGTTTTTAATGGCATTTTTATGAATGCCTGTCATCGAACTGTAACCCACCTTGAGTTGCCATATGGCTGAGAAAGGCGGGCTATAAAGATCATAAAAAAATAAACATTAAAATCACATAATCTGAATCTGAAAACATATGCTAGGTTATGATTAATTTTTACTCAAAATAATTCTTATCGATCTCTGCAGTATTATATGTTGGAAATAGCAACCTTCTAAAAGCCTCCCATACTAGTTATTTGTTATGTATATAATTGTGATTGTATACCACATAGTATTACATGATCTAGTATGCAGTTTCCCCTTAACTCTATGTTGTTTGAGGTTGCTGGAGGAACTACAGACCATGTAACCAGATCTGGGGCGATTCAGACTGAGATTCCGTTTTAGAAGTCAGAGTTTGCATTGTACAGTATAGTTTAGGAATAGTTAATGTCAGTATGCTGCAGTGTGTACTCAGTCTTTATTGAATTAATGTTCGGTAATGTATTAGACTGAAGAGAGTGTTAGTCTGTATGCAACAAAGAAGAGACTGAAACAGAATGCTTTAGAGAATTTAATAATAATAATAAATTTTATATGTACTCTCAACCAATAAGAAATGTACCTGTATGCTGAATACATGAAGTTTGTAAGTAAATCAACTATGTTACTTTTAATGAAGACTACCTATTTTTGGACATTTGAAAGCATGATTTAAAAACCAATATATTATATGGAAAAGTAGATGCTTTTGGGGTAACTGAAATAAGACTTCTGAAGATCCGCTATATATTTTGTGCATTGGCATATCTTTGTTCCTAACAGTTCATAGAGATAACTAGATAAATCTGCCTAAACCTCATTGCCTTGTATAAATACTAGTGGACATTTACCACTAAGGAGAAGATTCACTCAAACAAGTATTTAACTCTTGTCATGAAGATCATAATTTACAAAAGAGTTGTCATTATTCCAAATAGTTTGAATGCCATTTAATCTCCAAAAGGCTCATTCTTCCAAAAGGCTATGGAGATTTCTGGTTTTCCAAAAGGTTATGGTCTCTAAAAGGCAATTCCTTTCCAAAGTTGCAGTATAATCCTAAACATGTTTGCTCAGAAATAGGGTCAATGGAGGTCAACGGGATTTATTTGGGAACATGTGTAGGATTGTATACCAAAGCTGAAGGGTCTGCACATGTTTTTGTTAGTAACCAACACTGAACACCATGGGATGTTCCAGGTAAACACAAATACAGGGCTGTTCTCTTGGGATACATTCTTGGGCATAATTATCCTGGGGCACAGCAGCATTTATGTCTAAGGGAGCATGCACAGTATTGCACAATGAGAATTAAAATATGTTGGGGTTTATTAAGGCATGTGCTCCATATCGACTAAGGACAAGTTGTAACTGGTTAAGAACATAATCCCCATTTTAAAAAGGACCGCAAAATAAAGGGATGTGAGAGCTCCAGTCTAAGGCTGGCAGACAAGATTTTATAGGAGTTGCTGAAAAATTCTTTTTTGGCAAAATGTCATTTAAGAAAACAGCTGAACCATTTGAAATAACTAATTACATTTTGTTTCTAGACATTTAACGTGTTAGAATATTGGATTGGAGCTTTGGACAATCTTCAAGTTTTACACCTCCAAGTGATGTACTGAAGGAAATTAAACAGTATTAAGAAAGGTTGAATCTTGAGATCCCTATCCCTCCATTATGAAGAATGCATTATTTTTTTCTTAATTTGCAAGATCTACCATATTTACTATTTTTGCATATATATTTTCTGGTTTCAGTAACAGCTGTAAGGGTCAGAAAGTTAAACAGGGTACTGATCAGCTATTTCACCAAAGCTTGGAAAAGTTGCTTTTATGAACTTCAGATCCCAGAATCCAATCCATCAACCAGAAATTCTTTCACTTTCTCAGATGCTGACCTAAGATAGACATGTTATTCTGACACCGACAACTTTCCAATTGTACCATAGGGACAAGAACTGTTTTTAAAAACTAAAATACTAATAGCACGAAAGTACATGTGAACTGACCTTCCACCAAATCCCAATATACATGCACTCTAGGAAACTGACACTTCTGTTTCATGTTTGTTTTATGTTTAATGTAATAGATTGTGTTTAAATATAATCCTAATTTGTTAAGTTATAATTTGTTTTTATATGCTGTGTAATTTATTTTTCAGTATTATGTGTTTATTATTTGTTATGTCCGGGCATTAAATGTTTGCCTTTTTCTGACTGGAATATGCCCTGAGTACCTTTGAGGAGATAGGGTGGAATATGAATACCGATTTCTTTTGTTTTTATTATAGTTGAGATCCATCCTGGGTGGTTGTGATACTCTGCAACCATCTCTGCTGACTTGCATTTTCAGCTTTATACCCAGCACTGGGAATAACTGGTAAGAAGTTTTCCATACAAGCAGAGCACTTTCAGAAGTTACTCACTTTGTTTGTGCCTCCCAAAGAATCTGTCCCTTACTATTTTATAGGGAGACTGAAACAGATGGAGATGACAAGTGGCAAAGGATGTCATCTTCTTCCTAGGCCTCAAGAAAAACAGTCAAGGTGCAATCTCACTCCTTGCCATTTCCTCGGCTCCTTTTTTTCTCCTCCTTTGCTCTTCTACTCCAAGTTACTGGTCTTTTCTTTTTCTCCCCATTGTCTTCCAACATCTTGTTTATCTGATAGAGTTGCAGCCTCTAAGTTCCTATGATCTTAACTGCTATAGTCACACAGATCTTGCTCCACTCTCTAATTTGGCCTTTAGGTCTTCCTGTGGTCCTCAGGCCAATCCCAAGTAATCTTTGGTAGAATTTCTACAAGCAACTGTTCCTCGAATAGATGCTTCATGCATTTTCTAAAACAATGTTTCTTAAACATTTCCTCTTGTGACCTCTTTTCACCAGAGGAATGTTACACTACATATATAGTATCTAAAATAAGTATAAATATTGAACATTTACTGATAATAAATCAGCATTTGCAAAACATGATTTCCCCTTTTATGAAGCACAGCTGAAGCTTCTTCTGTAGAGTCTACTGTAAACATTGCATATTGTTGTTGTGAGATTTCGGGGCTGTATGGCCATGTTTCAGAAACATTATTTCCTGATGTTTCACCCACATCTATGGCAGGCATCCTCAACCTCTGAGGATGCCTGCCATAGATATGGACGAAACATCAGGAGATAATACTTCCGAAACATGGCCATACAGCCCCAAAAGCTCACAGCAACCCAGTGATTTTGGCCACTAAAGCCTTCAACAACACATTGTATATTTTTGCTAACAGATTTGTGCAAATCATGGCATTCAGAAACCATTTTTCATGATCCCAACATTGAGCTAAAGGAATTCAATTTGGGGTCAGGGCCCACAGTTTAAGAAGCAATGGACCTCAGCTATTCATCCTTTCAGAGGACAGGAGGCTTCTACATGTTGCCACCAGTCTGCTCCATACCTGGAAAACTTGCTTCTCCAAATGATCTGCTTTTTTGCATAACACAAGATGACGCCTGATGTCTCTTTGTGGATAATTGAGGGTAAGGATGATTGCACTGCAGACACAGCAAATTTTGACAAAATGGCATGTCTCATTCCATTATGCAACAACAGCATCAGTTTCTCACCATTCCAAGGTATGGAAGGGAAGGATCCAACCCCAAAAGTCAAAATAGATGTGGAAGACTATACACAGACCAACTTACATTCAGCCTTGATTGGAATATTACATAAACCCATTGGGCAAACTTTAAGCTTGCAGATTCTTCACAAATGGAAGCAATTCCTTGTTTTATTGCAAAGCCAAAAAAGCAAACATATATGTTATGAGAAGGTATACGGATAGGAGAACATCTGTGATAAAAGCATTTCTGTCTCCAATAAGAGTGGTCTTCTTCCCACCTCTTTTTTCTTCTGTAATATCACTTCTCTAATATCTAAGATAACTGTCACCAAAAAATAGAAGTGGGGAAATGTGAGAAAGAGGCAATTGCTTTGTTCCAGTGTCTATCAGAGGAGAAAACTCTGGATGCACAACAGCAGATATGCTGAAACATGATTTCTGCATAGACATAACCTGTGTAGGATGCTCCAAGATGACCACTCATATTCTCAACAAGAAGGGAGGTGTTCAGCTTGAAACTGATCTCCTTAACAAGAATGTGAACATTGAGTTGGAGATCAATGTCAATTGGAAAATGGGAGGAAATATCTCTTATATTGGAGAAAAATAATCACACAGGAAGGCTTGACTGGTAAGATTACAGTGCTAAAGTAAAGTAATACTTAGCACACTGGTTCCCAACCCATGGATCACGACCCAAAATGGGGTGGTGAAGGGTTTCCGTTGAGGTCACTGGGCAGTGGTGAGCTATGAAATTTTTTTAAAGGGAAAACAAAAGATCACATCATTGCAGATGTGTTTGCATAAACATGGAATGACCTTTTGTTCATCAGATTAGCTTGTAGTGAGGTCCAAGTTCATCGCACTTTGGTACCTGGCTCTAAGGAATATGGGTACTGCTTGGCTTGTGATTGGTTGATTCTTAGTGATACCTGCATGCTGAGAGCCTAGCCTTGTTTCTTGTGGGAAATTCTGCACAATATAGTAAATTGTAAGTTGACATGAATTGAATGATCCCGCTTCCAGGGATCTGGCGCCCAGCACATCACATTATTTTCCTTCTTTGGCCATCCAAAAAGCCATCTAAGACCAATCAACTATGAGCCGAGCAGTGTTGCAAGGTCCAGATACCATAGTCATCACTGTAGCAACTCCAACAGCTCTTATTTTTAATGTATCAGGCTCACGGCTCACCTATTTTTAATGTATTGAGGTTGTGGGTCACTCTGCATTTTTATGTTGGGGTTGCCACTCAAAAAAGTTTGGAAACCGCTGACTTCTCTATAAAGGATGTGGTTTATCTTCCCTTCCACACTATACATTTACTCTCCTGTCATCCCACTTTAACTGCCATGGTTCCATCCAATGGAACCCTGCAGTTACAATTTAAGAGTACTAGAGGCTGAAAATTCTGGATGTTACTTTTAAAACTATACATTCCAGGATTATATAGAAGTTATTGGGGTTGTTAAAGTGGAATCATAGCTCTCTAAAGGTTTAGTGTGAATGGGGCCTCAATCCAGGAAGATCTGACAAGATCTGACAACTACTTTGTCCCCTCCACTCTGAGGTTCTCCCTCTTTTTTTTCTCCCGTCTCTTTTCTTTCTTTCCAACCACACATAGCACCATGAAACCCTCAGGGTATCACTCAATTCTTATATGAATTAATCCAACAAATATAAAACCAGTAACCATTTATCTGCATATAAACAACATCATAAAAACAATAAATCAGCAGCAACACTAAAAGAGAGAAAGAGAATGAATACCTGTCTTGCAGATTTCCTTTTTCTCCTTCTGCCAAAGGGTAAACAAACTTTTTTTGATGTATGCAAAAAATCCTCCCTAACGGTTTTCAACTCAACAGTGTATCATTAATCATTATTGCTGACATCCTTCTTAGAATATTTTGTGTTTGCTTCTTCTTTTCTTTTTTCTTCTTCTTCTTTTTTTTTTTTTTTTGTCGTTATGTTTGATCTTTTTCCCAGGTCACTCTGACATGTTTAGCAACAAATGAAACTAGAATATACATATCATTTATCAGTTTCTAGAATCAGATACACTAACAGGTAAGTGTCAGTGTATTTGGACAATGCACTGTAGTGTCCCTTGGGTGTCCCATCAGTTCAATATCTTGAAAGTATAGGTAGCTGTCCATATCAATGGATTCTGCATCCACAGATTCAACCACCCACACTTTCGTTTTTAAACCATCTAATCTTGATTTGCCATTTATATAAAGGACACCATTTTACTACTTTACTTTGATTGTGCTTTTCCTGCAAGGCGGAGGGTTGGACTAGATGGCCCATGTGGTCTCTATTATTTTATGATTCCATTACATATTTTATCATCTACTTTACCACTGAAGTTTTTTTAACACTGAGGTATAAGCTTCCGAGCAGTCTTCAAAGGCAATATGATCCTGAATTCTTTGGAGGTAAAGAATTCAGGATCATATTGCCTTTGAAGACTGCTTGGACGCTTCAAATAGTCCAATGAGAGGCAGCCAGGTTGATAACTGGGACGGCATACAGGGAGCATACAACTCCCATGTTACACCAGCTCCACTGGCTACCAGTTTGCTATCAGGCACAATTCAAAGTGCTGGCTTTGGCCTATAAAGTCCTAAACGGCCCGGCCCAAATTACCTGTCCGAACGCATCTTCCCCATGAACCATCATGGAGATTAAGATCCTCCGGGGAGGCCCTGCTTTCCGTCCCACCATTGTAACAGGCATGATTGGTGAGGACGAGAGACAGGGCCTTCTCGGTGATTGCTCCCTGGCTATGGAACTCCCTTCCTGGTGAGATCAGGTCGGCCCCCTCTCTCCTGTCCTTTAGAAGGATGGTAAAAACTAGGCTGTGGGACCAAGCTTTTGGGACAGGACAATAAAGCAGCAATAGGAAAGATTACCAGACCAATTAGATTTGACGTGGATGACTAGGACGGTTTAAAAGGGTATATTTTAATATTTTAATAAATGTTTTTAATGTTTTTGTATGTATATAAGAATTTGTGTCCCGGCATTGAATGTTTGCCGTATATATGCTGTGCTCCATCCTGAGTCCTCTTCGGAGTGAGAAGGGCGGAATATAAATGTTTTAAATAAATAAACAAACATTCAAGATTACATCTTCTTTAATACTTTGATATTGGACTGTCTGAGATGGATTCAAGAGTTTATAGTGAGATTTATGTTATGGATGCAGCCTGCCTGACAAGTATTTGAATGTGAAGAATATAATTGGTGGTTTCACGGTATCTATATATATAAATCTGTAAGGGGCGTTCAACGAGACAGCAAAACTAAAAAAAACCCAACGAAAATTAACCAAAATTCCCATGCACATACTTCAACCCACAAGGTACAAACAAATCGAATCAAAATAAAAAACAACACAACAACATACTCACAAAAGGACAAAACAACTGACCATGCGCAATGGCGCAAAGTCCCCGGCGCACGCACATGGCCAAACGGCCAACGCACCCTCCACACCTCCCTCCCCCCTCTGACAAAGCCCCGCCCACACCCACCGATGCCCCACCCCTGCACTCCTCCTCCTCCTCCCACCCCCCTCCGCCAAAACCCCACCCACACCCACCTACGCCCCGCCCCTGCACTCCTCCTCCTCCTCCTCCCACCCTCCTCCGCCGAAGCTCCGCCCACACCCACCTACGCCCCTGCACTCCTCCTCCTCCCACCCCCCACCGAAGCCCCACCCACACCCACCGACACCCCGCCCCTGCACCGACATCAACTGACTTCTAACTTCCAACTGACTCAAGCCTCAACTAACTTCCAACTGACTTAAATGACTCCAACTGACTTCTGATTCAAATGCATTCTAAAATGGAGTCTCACTCTGAACATTCTAAGATCTAGTCACATGGTCTGTAGTCCCTCCCACAACCTCTAGCAACATAGAGTTAAGGGGGAAGCTGCATATATACACATACACACTAGTCGTCCCCTGCCACACATTGCTGTGGCCCATTCTGTGTATATGTGCTTTGTGTGTGTATATATTTGTGTATATGTGTATATATGTGTGTTTGCGTGTATGTGTGTGTGTGTGTGTGTGTGTGGTTTGGCGCATGCATTGTAATGTATTTTTTGTTTTGGGGCTTTTTAAGTCTCTTCCGCTGAGTTGCTCAGTGTTTTTATGAGTGATGGCCACGTTGGCCTGATAGGTGTATTGTGTCCAAATTTGGTGTCAATTCGTCCATTGGTTTTTGAGTTATGTTAATCCCACAAATGAACATTACATTTTTATTTATATAGATACTAGCTGTACCCGCCACACATTGCTGTGGCCAACCTTCCCTCCCTCTTTCTCTCCTTCTTTCTTTCTCTCCTTCCTTCCTTCCCTCCCTCTTTCCTTCCTTCCCTCTTTTTCTTTTCCTTCTTTCTTCCTTCTCTACCTGTTTCTTTTCTTGCTTCTTTTGCTCTTTGGTTCCATCCTTCTTTGTCTCCTTCCTTCCTTCCCTCCCTCCCTCCCTCCCTCCCTCCCTCCCTCCCTCCCTCTTTCTCTCTTTCGTTCCTTCTCTCCTTCCCTCCCTCTTTCTTTTGTTCCTTCACTCCTTCCTTCTTTCTCTACCTTTCTTTCTTTCCTTCTCTCCTTCTTTCCCTCTTTCTCTCCCTCCTTCTCTCCTTCCTTCCTTCCTTCCTTCCTTCCTTCCTTCCGTCCCCCTTTTTTGTATATGTGTTTTGTGTGTGCACATATGTGTGTATATATTTCTGTATATATTTGTGTATATGTGTATATATGTGTGTGTGTTTGTGTACATATGTGGTTTTGCGCATGCGTTGTGATGTATTTTTTGGGGTTTTTTTTTACTTTTTACATCTTTTCTGCTGTATTTTTCAGTGTTTTTATGAGTGATGATCACTTGTTGGCCTGTTAGGTGTATTGTGTCCAAATTTCGTATCAATTTCTCCAGTGGTTTTTGAGTTATGTTAATCCCACAAACAAACATTACATTTTTATTTATATAGATATATATACACACAATATAGTAAGCAATTCCAATTATAGACATAACAACTAGTATAGGAGGCTTGTAGAAGGTTGTTATTTCCAACAAAGACCTCCAATTGAGATGAGCAACTTATCATCTGGTTTGTTTTGCAACTTATCACTTTGTTTTTTAACTATACAATGGCAAAACCATGACAGATTTCATGACAGAATCTTCATGTTACACAAACAAATCAAAACAAAAACACACTCTGCACATAGAAATCTAGGTGTTAAAGCCTTAGCTAGAAGCCTATTCTTTAACATGTTATTGTTATGCATACATATGAGGAAAAATCACATTTTGTATGTGGATTTCTTCAGTCATGCAATTTTCTATGTGAACCCTATAGTAGGAGAAACAGGTTTGCAAGATGTTGAATGATTCATCTAAAGAGGTTCTGAGATGTGGTAAATAATGGCAGTGGATGGGTGTAACACATGACAATGATAAATTCAATGTTAACATTTTTAGAGCTTTCATACTCAGACACTCCACCGCCCCCCACCCACCTGCCAGTGACAGACAGCGCTCATTGATCTTTCTTGCTTGGGTGCATTCTTCCATTGTACAACTGGATAATTTATAGTGTGATGTGTCTGGCAAGCATAGTTTTAAAGTACCTGCTGAGCGAAAAATATTTTTCCTTTTTTAAAAAAAAGTAACCCTCCTATTTCTAAGTTGCTGTAAAATATAAAATGTTTTTCCTTACTTTTCCATTTGGGTGTGTTATTTTTACATGGATGGAGGAGGGGAGTGCAACTATATCCAGAGATGAAACCCTCTACACCTGACTTCAATTGCTACCACATTGTTGAGCTTCACCTGAATTAGCAAAGGCGCATAACAGTCATGTTTGGCAAGGGCCTGCGGATACAGATTACTGGAAATCATTTAAAACAGCTGCAAATAAAAGATCAGATTTATGGGTCTTTACCTCGCTATATGTTAACAGCTAGGTTAAAGTAAGGGAGGGTACCCAAACTGCTCAGTACTTTCTTTCCTCTCTCACTGGTTTCTTACTTTTGTAGTTGATTCTTAAAAGGAATGTCATGTGAAATACATAGGGAAGCTGTGGCACCTGAAAATATGGCTTATACATGGACATTCATGCTTTCTTACTCTGGATTTACATAATGCATGTCTGCTTCTAATCATATTTTGGGTACACAGGGACTGGCTACAATTTCAAAGATAGAGAAAGGGGAAGGAAGGAGACTGTATTTCTTTATTTATACATTCATACATTTATACCCCGTTCTTCTCAACCTCCGTGGAGGGACTCAGAATGGCTCCCAAACAGGCAATAATTCAATGCCAAACATAATATAAAACACATAATAAATACACCCACAAAATTAAAATAATTCTAAATATGCATTAATAACCCAATTGCCAGATTAAAATCACCAGACTGCAGTAATGGATGGTCTGGTTCACGTTAATCAAAAATTCAAAACTAAAGGTCCCTTACGGTTTTTACTTCTGGTTTCTAATAAGACTTGTCTGATGTGTGCTTTTTTTCATGTCAGGAGCGACTTGAGAAACTGCAAATCACTTCTGGTGCGAGAGAATTGGCCATCTGCAAGGATGTTGCACAGGCGACGCCCAGATGTTTTGATGTTTTATCATCCTTGTGGGAGGCTTCTCTCATGTCCCTACATGGGGAGCTGGAACTGACAGAGGGAACTCATCCACACTCTCCCCAGGTTCGAACCTGCAACCTGTCAGTCTTCAGTCCTGCTGGCACAAAGGTTTAACCGACTGTGCCACCAGGAGCTCCTTGGTGTGTGCTGATTTTGTGTATTTATCAAAATTGATAAATAACTGTTCCAGGAATAGCATTTTATTTTATTTTTATTTTTGGCCATTTCAAGGTGATATTCCCACTACACAATTATAGCACTATGATTCCACTTTTAGTAGCAAAACTGGTTCATATGGCAGCTAAAGTTGAATAATAGTGCTATAAGTGTGTAGTGTGGCAGGGACCATAATGCTGATGATAATGATGATGATAATAATAAAAACTTTATTTGTGGATAATGGTTTCTGCATGTCTGTGGAAACTAAACCACGGGGGTTTTGCCACAATTTATGGAACTCACTGTTAAAGAAGCCCCAACATTTCTGGCAGTACACAATGTTGAGACACATTTTTTTCTTCTGCTTCTTCTTTTTTTTAACCAGGTATTTAATTGATATTTAATTGATTTTATGATTAGTGCTGACAGTTGGTTTTATAGGTTTTATTGTGTAAGTAGTATTATATTGATGATGGTGAAATTTATAGAAGGATGCCAGGAAACCATGTTTAATGGCCAGTATTATTATCCTCATTATAGTAGTGGTAGTGGCATTAATTTCCACATCCATTCACTCACTTATCCATATGTTCTCCAACTCTGTCAAGTTTTTTGTAGCATATGATAGCCTATTTCCTCATTATAACATGCCAGAAAATCCTATCTCATCAATGACATTTCTTTTATCAATATTGGGATCTTTCCCTGGCCCAAAGCTTGGGAAACTTCGGACTATAATTCTCTGAATCAACCACCCAACACTGCTGCTGACCAGGCTGAATGGGGGTTCTTTAGTAGCTGTAATCTAAAAGGTAACTTTACCAAGCTTGTCTCATGTACTGAGACAATTCAAATATGAAGTCAGGAAAGACATAGGGTCAAATGCAGGACTCTTCAAAAACAATATATGGGATAAATGTTTACCTTCAAAATATTCATCTCTCTCTCTCTCTCTCTCTCTCTCTCAACCTTTGATACAATAGTAAATTTTAGGAAATCCTCTCTTTTTTGCTTATATTCTTGTTTCATTTGCAGGGCGCTTTCTGAATGGGTTGCTGTGAGTTCTCCGGGCTGTATGGCCATGTTCTAGAAACATTCTCTCCTGATGTTTCGCTCACACCTATGGCAGGCATCCTCAGAGGTTGTGAGGTCTGTTGGAAACTAGGAAATTTGGGTTTATATATCTGTGGGAGAAAGAACTCTTGTCTGTTGGAGGCAAGTGTGAATGTTTCAGTTGGCCACCTTGATTAGCATTGAGCAGCTGCTTCCTGCCTGGGGGAATCCTTTGTTGGAAGGTGATAGCTGGCACTGATTGTTTCCTGAATGTTTGCAGGTGAAAATACATGATACCTTACTTGTCCTACCAAATGCCCTTCTTGTTGTTAGGTTGTCTTTGACTTATATCAATCATATGAAAGAAATCTCCAAATTATCCTGTTTTCAACAACTCTGCTCAGATCTTGTCAAACCTCAAACCTGTGACTTCCAAGATGGAGTCTATCCCTTTCCTACCTTCCCTGTTATGAGTGCTAATAATAAATGCTGTCCTATTTGCTCTTTAAGGAACCACAGGGCAGGAAAACTCTGCTACCTGCTTATTATGCAAATTGAATGGTGAATTTCTTTCTGGATATGTTAATCCAAACCTCATCATGGAGGCTATGATAGACTGATGTAGACCATTAGTTAGGGTGAGACATGAGAGGAAAAAAGCAACTTCGTATACATTATGCATCAACATCCAGATTCTATAACCTGAAACATGCCATCCTACTCCAAATTGCTCAAGACAAAGGCTGGCAACATTCTTTATGACATAAGAACAGGTCACTAATGGCAACTAGAGAACATGTAACAGAAACCCACATAGCAACAGTAAGTTGGTTGTTGTTTGATGTTTTGGACTTGAGCTGTAATGTTTTGTACTGATGTTTTCGACTTGAGATGTAATGTTTTGCACCCTAAACTTTCAACTTAGGGTCACCCTAAGTCTGAAGTGACTTGAAAGTAGACAACAACAACAACAATCCTAATTAACTTGACTATCTCACCAGCCAAAAGCAAGCCTATACTTCCCACTGAAATACTGATAAGTTTATGTTGGTTAAAATTGTTCTTAATTTCAAATATTGCATTTTTTTTCTTTCTTTTTTGCACTACAAATAAGATATAGTCTGGTTTTTTCAGACTACAGTCCAGCTCCCACAGCAGTCTGAGGGACCATGAACTGGCCCTCAGCTTAAAAGGTTTGGGAAGCCTTGCCCTAAAGGCACCAGATGCTATTTGATCTTCAAAGCAATGGAAACAATTTTATATAAAGTAAGAGGAGCCAATTGTGAATGTGGTGTCCAAATCAGTTGTGATTTGGACACCACATTTCAAGCAGGATATCAACAAATTGGAGCTTCTCCAGAGGAAGGCAACCATAATGGTTAAAAGTTCTTGAAGCCACCCTTTGAGGAGTGGCTTAGGAAGCTGAATATGTTTAGACTGGAAAAGAGAAGGTTTAGATGTGACATGATAGTCATGTTTAAATAAATACCATATTTGAGAGGGTGTCACATTGAAGATGGGGACACCTTGTCTTCTGCAGATGTTCCAGAGACTAGAACATGGAGCAATGGATTCAAACTACGGGGAAATAAATTGCATCTAATTGTTAAGGAAAACTTTCTGATTCTAAGAGCTGTTTCACAGTGGGATATGCTACCTTAGAGGGAGATGGTCACCTTCTCTGGTGGTTTTTAAGCAGAGGCTGGCCATTTGTTGGGAGTGCTTTGATTATCTTTTTCTACATGGCAGAGTAGAGTTGGACTGGATGTCCCTTGTGTTCTCTATTATTCTATTTTATTATTTTCAGAAGACCCAGGGAATCAAAAAGTCTCCTCCCTAGGGATATTAGATCTGCCCCCTCCCTCCTGACCTTCCAAAAATAGTAAAAACCTGGCTCTTTGAACAAGTCTTTGGAAATGCAGTGCAATAGACAAACATGGGATTATGTAAGTTTGAAACATCGGCCTAGACGCTACTGGAAAATGAGATCAATAGGAGGACATTGGTTACTTTATGTTTTTAATGGTTTTCATGTTGTTTTATAATGTTGTTTTAAATGTTTTAACTGTATATTGTGAACTGTTATGGCATCGAATGGCTGCCAATCTGTAAGCCGCTTTGAGTCACCTTCGGGCTTGAGAAGGGCGAAATAAAAACATCATAAATAAATAAATAAATTTTAAAATGTAACATATTAATTGTAATTAATAATACTAATGAGCCTAAGTGGTGGAGTGGTGGACTAGCATTCCAGGGGACTGAGGTTTGATGCCCCATTGCTGCTGTAAGGGATCCACAGTAGCAAATGGCTTCATGATTCACTGATTTAAGAACCATTCTGGAGTCTTCCAATTAATCTATCCACCACCAAAGGAAAACATCCCAGAGTAAGTTGTAAACCACATCCCCACCTCATGGCTTTTCTGACATTATGTACAGGAAGGAGATGGCTTTTCCAAGCATGAATTCATGGTTTCTTTTAGAAGGCCTTTATTTTGATCCCAAAAGAGGATTATTTTAATACAGTGTGGGTGTTTTCCATTGTGCCCAGGAAGGATGCTGTTGGCGTTTTATGGAGCTCTCTGCTAGTGTCCTTTTAACATTTCTTCTTGTGCCATGTTGCCATTTTATTATTAAGGTACGTTTAAATCATCACACCTTATTTGAAGTTTAATCTTTTCTTTCTCTTGTTTTTCCTACTTTCCTTACCTTTTTCTTTCTTTTTATTTTTATTTCTTCTCTTTCTTCTTTGGAAAAGATTTTCTTCCTGACTTACATTTTGTCTATGAAGCACACTCTTTTCAATCACCAGGCACTTGAGCTTGTGGGCTATGGATTGATTTACGGAACTCAAATGTGATTTATGTTCTTTGCAAGAAAGGCCTGGGTGAGTCACCAAGCACAAATGTTTGCACACACGCACTCATACCATTCATGTTCTACTTTCAGAAATTGTACATGTGCTACAGTTTCTGACAATCCGACCCACCAAGCTCCAACTGCAAACAGTGCAGCTGTAATTATCCAACCTGTAATCAAGACACTGTGCGTTAAGAAATAATGAGAGCTCTTTGTGCCTGGGATGATTTTTTTTTTAGGCCACTGATGTGCAAAGTTGGGTGAGACCCATATAACAAAAATTCTATCACATCATTGTGGTCCTGGAGGCATTACACAATTTTCTCTCACAGATCTGCAGCCATGTGACTTGGGGAAGGGGGAGAGGTGGGGGAAGGGAACAAGAAAACCTATGAAGTTATAACTCCACCATAAAGGGAAGACACATTTTGTTAATGTTGGTTACCATTTCTTCAGATATCCAGCTCACTAGCCTTCCCCAAGTCAATGCCCTTCAGACATGTTACATGTCATCTCCCATTATCTCAGCATGCTATTTGGGAATGATGTGAGGTATCATCCACTGCCTCTGGAGAATGCCAAGGCAAAAAATGTAACACATCAACAATGAATTCATTTACTGTGGCAGAAATTACTGTATATATCCGAGTATAATTCAACTCAAATATAAGCCAAGGCACCTAATTTTACCAAAAAAAAAAACCTGAGAAAACTTATAGACTTGAGTGTAAGATGAGCATGGGAAATGCATCAGTAGGCAGAGGCGGCCCTAGGTAATTTTCAACGGTAAGCAAGCAGTATTTCCCCCCCCCCCCCCCCCAACCAATCATTGATATATATTTTCTGTTCATCATGGAAGTTCTGTGTGCCACATTTGTTTCAATTCCATCATTGGTGGAGTTCAGAATGCTCTTTGATTGTAGGTGAACTATACATCCCAGTAACTACAACTCGCATATGTCAAGGTCTATTTTCCCCCAAGAGCGCCTCAAGAGTGCCCCTGGGCGAAATCAACTATACTGCAAATGCTTACTTTGCGTAATGGGCTGAGCCACCCCTGTCACTACGTTAAATGTTTTTTGAATATTTAATATCTTGAATATTAAAACTGTAATTTAAGATAAGTCTGTCCAGGTGATTACCTATATACTTGAGTATAAGCCAATCAAATATAAGCCTACCAGGACCCTCACTTGAGTATAAGCCAAGGAGGGCTTTTTCAGCTCTAAAAGGGGCTGAGAAACTCGGTTTATATTCAAGTATATATGATATTTGTAACATTTGTCATATACTCCACCCTTAACTTTTTAAAAAAAGAAAGGATTTGCTTAGGAATGTAGCAGCTTCCTCCTTCATTGCCGTGGTCTTGAATGAAGTGGATTTCTCTCTCATACACATACACACACATGCACACGACACCTTCCTCTCTTGCTACCAGCAATGGGTGAAAAGTCATCGTTGGTGCTAAAGGGGGCATCTATTCTGATTCCGAACAGGAATCTCTAGGTTTTTTAAAAAAAATACAGATATTGACACAAAAGAAAGAAAAATAGTCTGGCCCAGAAAGTTTTCAGAAGTGTGCTTTTCCCCTTGAAAAAAACATCCTGTAGATCAGTTTCCCACTGGCCTCATAAGGCAGGGTTTCAATAGCTCGGTGAAGACTGGATATTCTCAGGAGTCACAGAATTCTGACTCCTGTTGCGTAGAAGGAGGGGCAGAAGTACTAACAGAGTAAGTATTGAGGGCAGGGCTCCACTTGAAATAATGAACTGGAAAACTTCTGAAAACATCCAGGCTGTCTGTCTGGATTTGAACATTTTGTTTCTATTCAAAGATTACTTTTGAAAGCAAGTACTGAAAATATTTCAAAGGTAAAACTTGAGTGGTGTCCTGCAGGGTTTCACGTTTGTGAAAAATGCCATCTGCTTACTATTGTTAGGATCCAAACACATCACTAATATGGACAAGCAAGGGTAGTGGCCCAGGCCATGAACTAGTGGGGCTGCGTGGTTCCTCCTGCACTGTACACCTTCTGCTCTGAGGCCCTGCCCAGCCACATGACTCCTGTGGCTATAGGAAAGCACCACCAGAGTCCTGTTCCTGGCCACAGAAGATCCAAGAGAAAGTCTGCTCTCTATTTTCTCCTGTGATCCCTTCTTGAAGAGCTCGGGACTAATGCATGTGAACAAGCCAACTCCAAAAGACTCTTTCCAACTCTAAACCCAGAATACCGTAGTTGCAGAGCCCTTCTTCTGCAAATGTGTGAGCTTTTCTGGGCGTATTGACATAAAAATGGACAAAAAAAAACATTTCCATGTGTGAAATTACTTTCAATCCTAAACTGCCTGATGCTATGCATGTTTATTAAGTTATTCGAGTAGCACACAAAAAATGTTGACATAGAAACATCAGGAGAAAACATCTGGGAAGAAAATAACACCTTTCTTTCATCACTGGATCCTTTCCTGTGAGGTCCTAGAACAACTGTTTCAGTAGAACTATTGATAACACTGACCAATACATATTTTGATGTCTCAAATGTTAGTCCTGTTTCTGGGTATATTTAACCTGCTGATTCCAAAAATGGCAGTAGTTTTCTCCCATCAGTTCTAGTTTTTATGGCATCTACCAGTTGCCATCTGCTCTCCCATAAAGAATCATTATAACCATATCTAAGAAACTAGAGATAATGCTGTCTATCCAATGCCATTTTCTGAATCAGTGCTCAAATAACCCTAGGAACAGGCCTAAAAAACATACTCCATTTTTTTTGTTGGGCTGTGTAATCTGACTCACCCTCCCACCATCCTGCCCTCACTCTCAGCATCTCATATAAAGCAGCTCCTCCTAGATACATACTAGTGATTCAGACATCAAACTCTGCCTCTGTTAAGCCTGATTCCTATGTGTACATTTGGTATTCAAGTTCCCTCTCATCCCACCAACTGAATCATACTTGGTCATGCGTGATAGTCTATGGTGACCAACTGCAATCTGCACCCACTCAAGTTAGAGTCTAATTTTTTCCAGTTGTGTCAACTGGAAGTGGGCAGTATAACCCCTCAATTTGAGGTGGCGGTGGGGAGAGATTACTGCCAATTTGGATAAAACTTGGTAGATCTTCAGACACCATAACACTTTTCTTTCCTTTGCTACAGTAGACAGCAACCTAAGCACCTTAGAAATGCCCGACATAGGAGAATGATAAATAAGTCTGGCATGGTTACAAAGATCTCCATTGATTTCAGGGTTCATGTGATGAGGTCTATAGTCTAGCTTTTCAGTTTCCAAATTGAGCATTTTTGAACAACAATTTGCAGACCTATATTCTCCCTGATGTGCAGTGGTTTTGAGGTGTGAGTGAGTAGGCCCCAAACTACCCTGTAAGTTTTATGTTTTCATGTAGGAACCTCAATTTAGATCATCAAAGATCCAGTAAAAAGTTTTCAGTTGTCCCCTTCCTGGATAGCTTCTCAATTTAAGAAAGCATTTCAGGGAATCTGAGGAAGTAGACACAAGTATTGTCTTCTCTTGCCTTTTAAACACCTTTTGTGAGAAGATATCAGCCTAGCTGGGGCAGAGGGACAAGATGAATGGGATGCAAGGCGTTGGAATGTGAAGTCTTTCCTTCCAAGTGAAGTGGATAAATAAGGCTTTCTATAATATGTTCTTTTGTCAAGTAGATTTCAACAACATCCCTGACTTGAGAAGCCTATTTTAATCAATACATTAGTGAAATGTCTTCCTATGGTAGGCAGCAATATGGGAAGGATATTGTAATATCACAAGAATCCCTGTTGTGTTTAAGCTTAAAGTATCTCTCTAAGAACAATATACTAAGTCACCCTGTACTCTTTGTCTTGAGGATGTACAGCCTCCAAATGGTTAATCAATGCTTCTGGAAACTTCCAGAAGAGGCAATTCACCCTTTTCTCCCATCCAAATAAAAGGGAGTCTAGAAAAATGAGGGGTGACATACAGAAGCATCCTTAAGATCACATGTAGCTGCAAGGACCAGCTCTATTGGATCTATGAAGCTAGACAGTTGTTATCCATAGATGATGAGCACCTTCTCCTCTATTGCAAATTTATCTCCAGTTCTAGCCCTTCATGATAGCCATTTACGTATATGGGAAAATTAACAGATTCATTCAGAAATACAAAGGTGTTGGAACCCAAACCTACTTCATATATTGAGTTGAAAGCAAGATTTGGGATGAAGGGCTGGCTTTCTCCTCATCTATGGTGGATTATAATCTCTTTGTGATGTTCTATAGAACTAAATGAAAGTAACTGAGCATAATGACCCTAGTTAAAACTGAAGATATCACCTACTCATCATCTCTAAAGGTTTTGCATTTATGTTGCCATTCTTACATATAACCATGTAATCAGTAGTTGATGACATTTCCCCAACCATGCAGACTGATGGTGCCACAACTGCATGTAGCTTTTCCTCATGTGCTGGTGGGATATGCTGTTGAGCTTTTCCGTATATACTTCCCTCCTTTGTAGACACAAAGTAGTCTACAAAAGCGTATGCTATCAAGTTCTTCCTCCCAGTTTGTCTCAGCAATGCCACTAGACCCCTTTGTATGTTGAATTTTACCACAGAACTTCAAAACATTATTTTTGGATTTCAGTTTCCAGAAGTCCCATTGGCCATGCAGCCTGACCAGGTCTGGAAGCTCTAGTCTGAAAGTGAGATTTCCAAGCACTGGAACAGAGCAAAGGCTTATAGTTCACCATCTCTGGGAAATCCATCAGCAGGACCAGAGTGTCATAGCACCTTCCACTTCTATTCTCTAGCCACAGGTGTTCACCAATACCACTGTGGCACTGAAGATAATGCACAGACATGGGAACTTTGCCAATGTTGATGCCTTCAAGTCCTTTCCAATCCATATTGACTGAGAGGCCAACCTATCACAACGTTTGGCAAGATTTATTCAGAATACATTTGCCATTGTTTAAGGCTGAGAGTATGACTCTCCTACTAGCCATTTATAATCTTGTCCTGGTTTATTTTTAATAGTCCTTTCTTAAATCAATAGACTAAAATCAAGTCTTTTAATCGTTTTGTAGTTTTGACCTTTATTTGCACAGCCCATTTTTTATTCTGTTTGGTTACTCTAAATCTCACTGAAAACAGAGACAACTGCTTTTTGTAGAAAGCAATTCAGTTTTGAATTCTGTGCCCAAAAGGAGTAAATATCTGAGCAAAGACAAGGAATGTTAACCCCTCCAAATGTTGCTGAACTCTCTACCAATTTTCATTAATAACTAGTATGGCAAGAGGTCATCAACATCTGGAGGGCCACATGAATCCCTATCACGATGTAAACAATTTCCTGGGTTCCGTTTATAATAAAAGTAGGCAAAATGTGAACCTTGGAGTGTATGTGATTTCCAATAATATTTTTGTGGCCTTTACCATCTCCAGAATCCCTAGGTTGACCTTTGCCTGGCCAAAAATAAGGATGAGTTGCCACTACTGAAATCCTCTAGGTGCATTTAAATAAATTGTGTTTAATATCATTTTTGAGAACCAGAAATGGACTTCTGATCATCTTTGAAGGTTTGGTTTTTATTTATTTGATAGTCCATGTAGGTCATGGGCATAAAAATGACCTGATGCTGTTGCCCACCTCACATATCTTGGCTGTCAAAATAGATGTTTCATTTGCAGTCTTCTTGTTTTATTCCCTTCTTGCTTACTTTGCAAAGTGCTCTGCTCATGGATTGTGCCATTACCATGACTAAAACAATGATTCAAAAATAAAGTCAACTCACCATGACTGAATATCCTTCCAGAATTATACAGAACAGCATTCCTGATATACCAAACCCTATAAATCACAACAGCTACTCAGCTTTATCATTCTTGCCCCAGTTCACACAGCAAAAAAGATCAATAGAGTTAGCATCTCCTGTTTAAAAACACTTCTACCAGATAGCACAGCATTAGGAACCAAGAAGACAGGATGCTTTTAAAGCCAGCTAGTAAAGTGTTTAATAGTATGGCTAGTAAAATATTAGAAGGAAAAGTGTTATTTGTGGAGTGAAAAGAGAAAGAACATTCCAGAGAGGAACAAAACAAAAAGTGAACTCACTGTCTTTTTGCATTCTCTGATTGAGCTGTTTTTTTCTCAACAATAATTAATAGTTTCTCCTTGTAACTTTCTTTTGATGCAGTCATGAGCATTTATGGTTCTGAAATGTTGCAACACCTAACATATAAAATGAAAAGAATAGCAATCATCACCATATTTTGCATTTCAATATTGCCTTTCATCCTATGGGCAGATACAGCAATTTCCTTCCCTAGGAAAGAAAATCTCTGTATTCAAATCATTAAAAAACTATAGATTAAAAAGACTTTCCAAGGTAGCACTCTTCTTTGAAATTACCTTTCACAATATTTGTATGGTTGTGTTTTAAATTGCTTGGTTTATATATGTGAATTCTTGAGTGGGGGTTACTGACTTTGACAATTGACTTTGAAGCTATTGATCTCATTTAGCCAGAGCTTGGGAAAGTTACTCTCATGCTTAAATCTTAGCATCAGTTTTCTTCTACTGTCCAGATATTAGGGGCATTTACTTTGAGAAAGCACCATTTTGTTTTAGAATATAGTATGACCTTCTTATTCAAAGATACCCACATTTTCACTTACATAAACACCACAAACACTCACTACTGCCACCACCAAAGAGTTTGTGGGCCTCTCTAAGTCATTCACTGTGCTTCTATTATATGCTTCAGCCCACTTATAGTCAAAATATAGTGTTTGCTATTATCCACAATTTCAGATAGCCATGGGAAATCTTAGAATATACATCATGTGGTTACAGGAGTGCATAGTTTTAAAGACAAAATTAGGATCTGCAGCCATGTTGTTGTTAAGTACTGCCATGTCAATTTTTAGTTATGATGAGTCTATGAATGAGAGACTTTGCACTCAGCCATGATCAACAGCCCTGCTCAGTTCTTGTAGACTCAGGGCCATGGTTTCTTGGCAATATGGTCTTCTTTTGTTCCTACTATTTTCTTTCTTATCAAACATCTAAAGGCTCATGTCTTGTTATACACTATATGAAAACAAATCATCTACAAAGGTAAAGGTAAAGTTTACCAACCTACCTATCCGAACGTATCTCGGCCTATCAGCCCACCAGGACCCTAAGATCTTCTGGGGAGGCCCTGCTCTCTATCCCGCCTGCTTCACAGGTGCGGCTGGCGGGGACGAGAGACAGGGCCTTTTCTGTGGTGGCCCCTCGGCTATGGAACGCCCTTCCCATGGAGGTAAGATCAGCCCCCTTGCTGATGGTGTTCCGAAGAAGATTAAAAACCTGGATGTTCGAACAGGCATTTGGTTAATTCAATGCAATGAATGTGATGATTAAAGGATTGGTAATATGGACGATGAAACTGGATCACGATTTTAGTCAGGAGATGCATTGGATTGTTATTGATGTGCCAATATTGTGTATTATGCTTTTATGGTTTTAAATTGTATACTGTTGACTGTTGTATTTTGTTGTAAACCGCGTTGAGTCGCCGGCTAGGCTGAGAAACAGCGGTATACAAGTATAGTAAATAAATAAATAAATAATAAAGGTTTCCCCTCAACATTGAGTACTGTCCAGTCAGATTCTGAGGGGCAGTGCTCATCTCCATTTCTAAGCCAAAGAGCTGGCATTATCCATAGACACCTCCTAAGTCATGTGGCCAGTATGACTGCATGGAGCATGGTTACCTTCCTGCCGAAGCCGTATCTATCGCTCTACTCACATTTGCATGTTTTCAAACTGCTAAATTGGTAGAAGCTCAGGCTAACATTAGAAGTTCACCCCGTCCCACAGATTTGAACCACCAACGTTGCAGTCAGCAAGTTTATTTATTTATTTATTTACAACATTTCTACCCTGTCTTTTTTACATATTTCATTACGTATTTTTTCTACCCTGCCTTTCTCGCCCCAAAGGGGACTCAAGGTGGTGCTGTATTTCAGTGTCAAGTTCTGCAGTTTAGCGGTTTAACCCACTGAGCCACTGTGGCCCCTACTAACAATGTACCCACCCTAAAATAAATACTTACAATGAGAAGGAGAAATAGCAGGGTGGAAGAAGAGAATGGGAAAGAGAAATGAAAGATCATGTGGACAGCTATCTCAGCTCTACTGGGTTTGGCATAACTATGTCATCTTAAATATTAGTACTGTTGCCAGCACCCTATTCCCTGCATCTCTGTGGGTAATAACTGAGTATGTGCAATTGGGCTCTGGCCATTGGCTCTGAGGTCTAATCTAAGACACCACTACATTCCACTGTGGTATTGGGATTAGAGCACTGAAATGTTTTATCTTTTTAGATAATTCCATATTTCTGATTTTCAGCCATCTGAGAAGATGATATTTGGACCCAGTATGGTGTCTGACCAAGGATGAAGAAACACTTTACAAATTCCCACTCAGTTGTGTGGGTCATAGAATGATCATAGGTCAGGTAATCTCTTTCATCCTGATCTTCCTGAGGTGGGTAATTATGTAATTATGTAGCCTTTTCTTTTATGGCCATGTACAAATAAAGAAAGACACAGCACAGGCCAGCCATTGAATCAGAGGAAAATCATCTCCCTCTATTTATAAACCCAACCCATTAAATGAAACCATTAAATTAGGGGTTCGGAGCCATTAAATAGCCCCAAGGCTATTTCTCTGTAGCCTCAGAACCAACCCTGAACCACCATCCTTTTCCAGGGATGGGGAGAATTGTCCATGAGCGGCAATTCCACCATAGGATCAAGTCTAAGGTTTAATACAGTGGTACCAAGCTATGGTTCTCCAGGTATTTTTGACTTGGGCACCCACAATTCCTAACAGCTGGTAAGATGGCTGAGATTTCTGGGAGCTGAAGTCCAAAACAACTGGAGGACCAAAGGTTGAGAACCATTGGTTTAATCAGTTTAACATGCAGGAAGGGTGAATTCAGTTGAATATTAGAACTTCTTGAAGGTAAGAGTAGTTTGACAATAATGCCAATTTCTGAGACAGATGGTGACTCTGGTGAGATCTCCCCTGGATGTCTTCAAAAAGACAACTGACAGCTACCTAAGGGGAATACTCTAGCTGGAGTTTCTGCTTTGGGAGCAGATTGGATTCAGTGGCCTATGGAGTCCTTTCCAACCATAGGATTCCATTATTTCAATGACACCATACTTATAAACATTTTAAAATCTTTTTAATGGACTTCTGACCACCCAAATTTTATTTGTTTAGTGTATTGTTTGTGCAGCCACTAGTGACTAGAGAATCCCAGAGGCAGAAAATTAGTCCCTGAACTCATCAAAGTTCCCTGTGCCATATTAAATCAAAGAGAATTTAGAAAGCTCACATTCCTGTAAATTTTAGTTTCTTAATCAATAGCTCCAGCTTTGAGTCCCTTCGGGGGAGCTAAAGCAAGGTATAAATAAAATAATAATCATCATCATCATCATCATCATCAATAACACAGTCCAGTATATATATCTCATTTTCTGTGTCATACTGTGATTTTGTGTCAGTAAAATAATAATTCTATCCCAGTTTGGATTAACAAGTGGAATCTGGTCCCTAAAAGAATTCTGGTCTCACTGCAAAGGGAGTAAAATCACATTTTCCTGTGTAGTTTTAAGTGTAGTTTTACTTTCATTATCTGGGGCTTAATTTACCAGTAACTTGTTCTTTGGAAGGATCTAACTACAATATCTGCCCATGACTGTTTTGCTGCTCCTTCTCCCTCTGCTCTGAAGGATATCCTGCTTCTTGACAGGGGGTTGGACTGGATGGCCCATGAGGTCTCTTCCAACTCTATGATTCTATTATATGTTGAAGATTTGGGTTTTTGTGGAGGAGGATATGGCAAACCTCTGAATTTGATAGAATTTTCTTAGACAAAGTAAATTCAGAGGTGGTTTTGCCAGTTCCTTCCTCATATTCACAACACCTGCTATTGGTTGACAGTCTTCCCTCTAAATACTAATCAAGGCTGATCCTACTTAGCATCCAATATCAGAAAGGATCTAGTCTTTAGTAATTTGTTTTACAATATACAATACAGTTAGCAATCTGAATTCCATACAAACAAATTACTAATGGAGGCTTAAAGAAGGTTGCTATTTCCAACAGGTGGATAGGAGAAAAGGTGGGATCATGGGAGAAGCAGGGGAGACAGAAGGAGCTGCCCTTAAGAGAGAGGGATCAATATTATGAATTCCCCGATGAGGGCGGGGGGGGGGCAGATATTCTATGCCTCACTTATACCAACTAAGGTAGGTTTCCTGGCAAAGGAGGGATTGGACTAGTCACTTTGAGATTCAAAATATAACTAGATTTGTAGGGCACCTGCAGAAGTTTTGGCACATGGCACATCTACTCTGTAGAATTAATTCAGCTTGACAGTTGACACCACTGAGCAGTAGTTTTATGAAGACTTTACACTTCTGCAAATCCCAAAATCCCATGGCAATGGGGTGTCAAACTGTATGAATTCTACAGCATAGATAAGTGATTCCCAAATTCTTCTCTTCAGCTTCTAAAAGCCTCAGGTTCTTTGGCCAATGATTAGGCATTTGGGGAGCTAAGGTCCAAAGCAACTGGAAGACCAGAGCTTGGAAACACAGCCTCTCTCAAGGCGACGTCCTCCAAACGTGTTGGACTACAACACCCATCATTCTTAGTAGACAGGATCTGATGCCCCTGGAAGTTTCCACCTTGAAGAAGGATGCATCAAAGACCCATGAAAGGAGAGAGGGAGTCACCTCCCAACCTCTGAGGAAGCCTGCCAGGCATGTGGGGGGGGGGGGGGGGCTTGAGCGGCTTCAGCCCCCCCCCCCCCCCCGAAATTCTCATGGTGGTTCGCAAAAAGGCTTTACTGGTGCATTATTTAAACTATGTTTATTCATATCATGATCTGATCACCATACTCAATATGTCCCATATGCATGGGGGTATTGGGGTAATGATACAAAAGGTTTGCTAGGGTAGACCCTCTTTCACTCAGACTCAGCCCCCCCCCCGAAACTCACCCCCCCGAAACCCCCTCTGAAAAAAACTCAGTCGCCCCCCCCCCCCCGCCCCCGAATCGAAATCCTGGCTACGGGCCTGACGCCTGCCATAGATGTAGGCGAAACGTCAGGAGAGAATGCTTCTGGACCATGGCCATACAGCCCAGGAAACTCACAGCAACCCAGAGAGAGGGATTGCGCCTGGCCAGGATACTTGGGCTCCTATTGAAAGAAAGAAAGTTCTATAGGATGGCACTTTTGGGGTGAAAAATGCCTGCGCTTTTCAAGGCAAGTAGATTCCAAAGGCGACCGACTGGATTAGGAGTTGATTGGAGTTATTTCAAGACGGTCAGTGTCGACCCGCATTAAGGGATTGTGGGTATCCCATGTTGTGATCTTTTTGAGCAGGAGGAAACAGCGAGATGGGGATTGTGACGCATGGAGTCGCTAGGGAAGATAGCAGAGTAAAGGAGCCAGGTGTAGAGGTGACTCTTCCCATCCACAAAAGGGAAGGATGCTGGGAATTACGTGGCCATTTGAGGGGGTTTTCTTGGCAAGATTCGTTCCAAACCCAAGTCACTACACCACACTGGATCTTGTGCCTCCACCTTAACCTGATGCATGGATTCCCTGGCGGAATGTTTTCCTTCCGGACAAGATTTACGCAGAAGAGGTTTGAGACTGACGTCTTCCTCTGGAGCTGAGAAAGCGTGACTTGCATGAACCCTAGAGTGTCAATGAATCCTAAGAAAAAGTCCCAAAGAGTAACTCTTCCAAATCCATACTTGGAAGGGAAGAATTGGGGGGGGGGGGGGTGGCTTTCGGTGCATGAAAGCACTGAAACAAGAAGCCTCCCCCCCAACCCAAAAAAAGGAATGAATCACATTACAAACGGCCCTTTCTACACTGCCATATAATCCAGATTATCAAAGCAGATAATCTGTATTTTATATGGCAGTGTAGAAGGGGATTGAGGTGGTTTAGCCAGTTCCTGTCTCTGAAATGCATTTCTTGCAGTGCCCCATCCAATTACTAACAATAAATAAATAAATAAATAAATTTTATTTCTACACCGCCCTATCTCCGGGGGGGGGGGGCGCTCAGGGCGGTTTACAACAGAAAATTTGGCAAACATTCACTGAAGGCACAACATAACAATCAGATCAGATCATAAACAATAAAATAAACAACTTCACGTGTACTTACAGAACAACTCAAAAATAATAAACTTAGAAATTTAAATATATAAATCAAACATTTAGGACATGTTTACTACTAGATCTAATAATAGCAAACAGTTAAAACATTAAATATAAAAAAGGCTGACCCTGCTTAGCTCCCAAGATCAGGTGGGATCTGATGCCTTCGCAGACCCAAAACATAGAAAGAGGTTTTTTGTCTTTTGCAAATTTTTTGGGACTTTGCTGTGAAGTTTCACACGATATTAATATTCCCATCCAAGTTTTCTGGCTTGGTGGTAGAAGCTGCCACCTGCCTCACGATCTCTGAGGATGCCTGCCATAGATGTGGGTGAAATGTCAGGAGAGAATGCTTCTAGAACATGGCCAGACAGCCCGGAAAACTCACAGCAACCCAAAAATGATTTCGAGTCTCTCTCCTCCTCCCTTCTTTGCAAAACAAACCAAGGCAAAGAATCAGTATGTCTTTGAAGCTGCACGTTTTAACCCCACCACACACACACACACACACACACTCCTCAAAGAGTCACAGTTGTCCATCTATATGTCAGGGAAGGCAACGCCTTCCCTGACATATAGATCTCAGCATCTGGTGTTCTAGCAGTTATAGTTGCTTACAGTAACATTCTGCTATGCAGTTGCATCCAGATTATAGAATCTTGGATTTGGATTTGGAAGAGACCTTGAGGGCCATCCAGTTCAACCCCCTGCCAGGCACAATCAAAGCATTACCCAGCTAAATGCAAAAAAACCCAGCAAAAGGGATGGGATTCCTTGGTCACAAAAATATTAAACACCAGTATATTCAATGGAAATATTAACTTTCAATTAAATTAAATATTCCTTGGTCACAACAAACTTAAGCATCAGTATATTCAATGGAAATATTAAATTAAATTAAATTAAATATTCCTAGGTCACAGCAAACTTAAGCATCAGTATATTCAATGGAAATATTAACTTTAAATTAAATTAAATATTCCTAGGTCACAACAAATTTAAGCATCAGTATATTCTATGCAAACATTAACTTCTAACTTACTAAATACTGACTTTTAGCCTACTAATTTATCAGGCCCCATCTACACTGCCATATAATATCCAGATAATCTTCTTTGAACTGGATTATATGAGTCTACCTGCCATATAATCCAGTTCAAAGCAGACCATATGGATGTTATATAGCAGTGTAGATGGAGCCTTAATATGGATACAGCAGACAATATTCTGAATGTTCCAAGAACTTCAGTTTTGCAAATAAAACAACAACAGATCTTTGGGGAAAAACAATTGCAGATGTGGGGAATACTGTTAGAATCAGAGGTTGCTTTGGTTCTAAAACAGTGAGCCAGCTGTGGAGGGATGTGTGAATGTCTCCTCTCCCATATGTAATTTGAACAAGTGGTTTGAACAATTTCATACTGTGGGCAGGAATATTTATTGCTAAATCTAAAAATGAAAACAGCAGCAATGTTAGCCTCACACCCAAGGGAAGGAGCTGGAATGAGATCAGAACTGTGAACAACCTCGCTCATCCTTTGGCCACTCCATATGACATCAGCGTTCAACAGCAGCTGGAGAGGAGATATGAAATATCCCATCCTGGGAATACAACAACCAAGGGTCAAGTCACTGTCTCCTTTACACCTTGTTCTAGAAATAATATTCTCACTTTAATGCCATTTCACAGGGAGAGAAAAGTGGGGGGGGGGGGGCACATTGTCTGCAGTGGCTTTTGCCTCATGTTTTTTAATGTTTGGCTGTCCAGCTGAGAGAATAAGGAAAATAAGCAAGAAAAAAATATTTCTTTTGTTTGTTTGTTTGTCCAGGAAAGAGGGCATCAGTAATGGGCCTTATAAATATTGATGGAACTTGATGGGACTTGTGTTCTTAGGTCAGACAATGATAATGACACTCTGGCTGAATTCAGCATTATATTTGCACGCTCCATCGTCCCAATGCTTCCAGAAACATATCAGGAAGTGAGTGCTGGTGGTTTTCATTAAACTTAAGTCTAAGTGAATATATAGAGCTGTCCAGCTCCCAGTTGTGCACAGGCTGGTTGTGCTGAGAACAGACAGAGAGCATAAATGCTCCCATGCACTTTTTCTTGGCTTC
Organism: Anolis sagrei; assembly: GCF_037176765.1. Classification (NCBI taxonomy): domain Eukaryota; kingdom Metazoa; phylum Chordata; class Lepidosauria; order Squamata; family Anolidae; genus Anolis; species Anolis sagrei. The sequence continues at coordinate 189,507,782 of NC_090022.1, read as the reverse complement.
AGCATGCACTCCTTGGAATTTTTATGAGGATGGAGAATAACACCCTCCTCCCTGTATCATCTCTCCCCCTTCCATAGATGTTGAAATGAAGGTTGATTATACTGGTTGCACATAAATTTAGGATTCAGGACTTTAATTATATATTTGGGGGGAGGTATGAAAGAGGGGGAGGGAAGGATGTAGTAAAAAAGTAGGAGTGTGGCTCTTGGGAACATGGATGTGGAGATTCTTCTGGTCATCAAAATAAGCAGCACATGTTTCCACACAGAAAAGTATGGTGAAAGGTTTCTAGTAAGAAGGCAAGGATTTCAGCTATACCTAATTTTTGTGCCTAAAAACATTGCATGGTATTGAGAAATTAACAATTATCTGAGGAAATTCATATATGTTTGGCCCATTGCTTGATCCCTTTATTTTCAGCAATGGCCCCCAAGTCAGTGGGGAGGGAATCCATTCCAGGGTTTGGTGAACTTTAAAGGTACTTTCCAAAGTGTTGAACTTATTGAGGAATGGGTCAGTCCTCGAAAGCGTAAGTGAAAACCTGAAGTGAACTCACTACATCATTGAGATGGATGTCACCAGGTATCACTGACTGGGACAAGGTGATGATGATATCACTATGTAATACAATTTTTGTTCCTGGGTTATAAATGTCGTTTCCTAATTGATTCTCTCATAAAGACATGAAAAGGCTGTGTTAAACTGCAAAAATGTTTTTGCAGGATATCCTGCAGCACACTTTTCTAAAGTTTTTCAATGACTATCTCATAGATTCGCAACCAATTCAACATAGTTTGTTACAGCCCTAAAAACAAAGTTTTGGGATTATAACAACTACTTTCAAACAGAATTTCTTTTTGGAAAATGGCTATTCGTAACCATTTGGGAAAACCAGGAATCTTTTGGAAAGGCACAACCTTGTTAAAGATTGTAACCTTTTGTAAAGTATGATCTTCCTGAGAAGAGTTAAAAAAATCATTTGTCAACCTTTTCTTCAGTGGTAAATATCCACTAGTATTCATGCCAGGCAATGAGGTTTCTCAGCTGTTAGACTGATATACCTAGATATCTCTTTGAACGTTTAGGAGCAAAGATATACCAATGCACAAAAAACATACAGCAGCATTTCAGAAGTGTTATTTCAGTTGCCCCCAAAAAATCTACCCTTCCTTAAAATATCTTGGTTTAAATCATGTTCTCAAGAGACCAGATAACACAGTATAATAAACAGTTCAAAGTCCAAAGAGCATCTCTCTGGTCTGGGAGTCTAATGAAGTCACTAACACATTCTGTTTCAACAAATAACTAGTAAAGGAGGCTTGTAGAAGGTTGCTATCTCCAACATTTTCCCCCCAAAATGTTACATAGTATTTGTATTTATATCCCACTTTCATCTCACAGCCAAGTAATAAAATCAATCTTAGGCCCTTGTCGAAGGCTTTCATGGCTAGAATCACTGGGTTATTGTAGGTTTTTTCGGTCTATATAGCCATTTTCTAGAGGCATTCTCTCTTGATGTTTTGCCTGCATCTATGGCAAGCATCCTCAGAGGTAGTGAGGTCTATTGGAACTAGGAAAAAGGGTTTATATCTCTGTGGAATCACCAGGGTGGGACAAAGAACTCCAGGGTGGGACAAAGAACTCCAACAGACAGGAGTTCTTTGTCCCACCAGGTGATTCCACAGATATATAAACCCATTTTCCTACTTCCAACAGATCTCACTACCTCTGAGGATGCTTGCCATAGATGAAGGCGAAACCTCAGGAGAGGATGCCTCTAGAACATGGCCATATAGCCCAAAAAAAACTACAACCCAATCTTAGGCCGCTTCTACACAACTGAATAACATCCCACATTTTCTGCTTTGAACTGGAATATATGGAAGTGTGGACTCAGATATTCCAGTTCAAGGCAGATATTGCTGTCTTGATTATTTTGAGTTATATGGCTGTGTGGAAGGGGCCTTTATCATCTGAGATTTATTACTTCATCACACACAAGAATGAATCCACTTTAAACCCATTAGAGAATGAGCCCACTTAAATCCAGTTTCTGCCTCCTGCAGCACTCTGGGGTTTGTAGTTTAGGAAGGAGCCTTTAACATCAGTAAACTACAAACCCCAGAATGCTGCGGGAGGCAGAAACTGGATTTAAGTGGGTTCATTCTCTAATGTGATGAGGTCCTGAAAATCCTTGTAGAAATACTGTATACACTGTTGCAACTGATCAGGAATTCAAGGAAAGAGCTGAGAAAGGATTCACGCCATATAGTGTTAAATAAATATTAATAGTACCACTGTCACTACTACTGTACTTTTACTGTCACTACTATTTCTTCACTACCTCTACTTTATGAATCAAAGTGGGGAAGAAGTTCATAAAACCAGTACATTATTAAAGCAAAATAAGACTTATTTACAAATAGATCTGGAACAGATCTGTTGGCTAGTTGCAGAGTTCGGATGTTATGAAAGGTCAGCAGTTTTATTACTGTTGTTGTGTTGGCACTGCCAAGCAGAGGCGTTTGAGGGATTCTCTTGTGCCAAAATGACTAATTTGCCACTCAGCCTCCTGGAGCAAAATGTCTGGGACAGCCAAGGGACTAAAGATTTATGTGGCTGAGTCTGTTTACAGCAGGCATGAGCCAATTTGGGCCCTCCGGGAGTTTTGGGCTTCAACTCCCACCATTCCTAACAGCCTCAGGCCCCTTCCTTTTCCCCCTCAGCCGCTTAAGGGGCCTGAGGCTGTTAGGAATGGTGGAAGTTGAAGCCCAAAACACCTGGAGGGCCCAAGTTGGCCCATGCCTAGTTTACATCCAAGAGCAGTGTGTCTGCATGCTTGTCTAGCCAGGAAATTCGCTCATGCGTAATGACGCTCCCAAGCATCAGAGAAGGACACTCCGAATGTTGGAGCGAATCCCTTCAACTTTTTTCAACTTGCAACCCCCCCCCCCTTTTCGCCCGACCTCCAGCACATCTTCACTGTAGAATGAATGTAGTTTGACACCACATTCATTGCCATGACTCAATGCTAGGGAATGTTGGGGTCTGTAATTTGAAGAGGCATAGATACTTATTGGCATAAAAGGCTAAAGTCGTTGTGAATCCCTAGCATTCGGTCATGGCGGAGCCCCTCCCTCTGACGCAGTAGGTTAGCAGGACTGCTGACAGGTCAATGGTTAGAATCCGGGAGAGCGGGTTGAGCTCCCTCTGTCAGCTCCAGCTCCCCATGCAGGGAGATGAGAGAAGCCTCCTACAAGGATGGTAAAACATCAAACATCCGGGCGTCCCCTGGGCAACGTCCTTGCAGATGGCCATTCTCTCACGCCAGAAGCGACTTGCAGTTTCTCAAGTCGCTCCTGACACACACAAAAAAGCCATGGCGGTTAAAGTGGTGTCGAATTGCATTCATTCTGCAGTAGAGTTGCAATTAAAGACCGGGTTCTTTTTCTTGGCCCTCTTCAGCTGAATTCCACTTCCTCCTGTCTTCACAATTTGGATTGGAGGGATGCCGAAGGGTGCTTTGAAAGAAAGAAGGGGGGGGGAAAGACGTTAGTTGGAACGACGCCCAGCTATTGTCTATCTAATCCGACAAGAAGGGAACCAAACTCCAAGGAGAAGACGGGGATTTTCATTTCGCATTGCTTTACTTTGAGGAAGGGCCATATCCTGCCGAGGGAGCCAGGGCGATTTGCATAATTAATTAACCTAATAAATCACGGGAAACGGATTAATTACAGCGACCGCAGGCAGAGGGGGATGTATCTAACGCTCCCAATTTGTCTGACTTCTAGCCCTCCCTTTCCCTCTTTTTGGAACTCTCCCTGGGAATCTTTGAGGGTGCATCTGTACTGCAGAAGCAAGGCGATTTGACACCACTTTAAAGGCCCTTCCACACAGCCATATAACCCAGAATTTCAAGGCAGAAAATCCCAAAATACCTGCTTTCAACTGGGTTATCTGAGTCCACACTGCCATACATTCCAGTTCAAAGCAGATAATGTGGGACTTTATTCAGTTCTGTGGAAGGGGCCTAACAGGCATGGCTCATTGTTATAGGATCCTAGAAGTTGTAGTTGGGTGATGGACCAGCCCTAACTCCTCATCACACTAGAGCAGTGGTTCTCAACCTGGGGTACCCAGATGTTTTTGGCCTTCAACTCCCAGAAATCCTAACAGCTGGTAAACTGGCTGGGATTTCTGGGAGACCCACAGGTCACTGCACTAGAGCAACATTTCTCAACCTGGGGGTCAGGACCCCTGGAAGGTCGAGAAGAGGTGTCAGAGAGGTCGCCAAGGACCACCAGAAAACACAGTATTTTTTGTTGGTCTTGGGGGTTCTGTGTGGGAAGTTTCAGATTCAGAATATTCTATGAATGTAGGTGAACTATAAATCCCAGCAACCACAACTGCCAAGCGTCAAGGTCTATTTTCCCTAAACTCCACCAGTGTTCACATTTGGGCATATTGAGTATTCCTGACCGGTTTGGTCCAGATCCATACATCGAGAGAGTCCACAGTGCTCTCTCGATGTAGGTCAACTACAACTCCCAAACTCAAGGTCAATGCCCACCAAACCCTTCCAGGGTTTTCTAGTGTCATGGGAGTCCTGTGTGCCAAGTTCAGTTCCATCATTGGTGGAGTTCAGAATGCTCTTTGATTGTATGTGAATTATAAATCCCAGCAACTAAAACTCCCAAATGACAAAATCAATTTTTTGAGCAAAGGTTACTCCTTGGGTTAGTAGGCAGGCATGTAGCGGGGGGGGGGGGGGGGGGGGGCTTGAGGAGCTTCAGCCCCCCCCCCCCCCCTGAAATTCTCATGGTGGTTCGCGAAAAGACCTTACTGGTGCATTATTTAAACTGTTATGTTTATTCATATCATGATCTGATCACCATGCTCAATATATTCCATATGCATGGGGGTATTGGGGTAATGATACAAAAGGTTTGCTAGGGTAGACCCTCTTTTACTCAGACTCAGCCCCCCCCCCCGAAAAAATTCACACACACACCCCCCAATCGAAATCCTGGCTACGGGCCTGTTAATAGGTGTCTTGTGGCCAAATTTGTCGTGGGAGTTCTCTAGTGTGATGAAGTAGTTGGGGATCACCATAACATAAGGGGTCATGGCATTAGGAAGGTTGAGAAACACTGCCCTAGTCATTAAGTGCATTTACACTCATTGTAGAATTAATGCAGTTTGACACCACTTGATACTTTGGAATCATGAAGTTGTAGCCTTTAGACTTCTCTGCCAAAGAGTGCTGGTGTCTCCCCAAACTATAAATCTCAAGACTCCATAGCACTGAGCCACAAGGGTTAAAGTGGTGGCAAACTGAATTAATTCTACCATGTAGATGTGGCCTCATAGGTGCTGCCACGCCCCCCCCCCCCCCCCCCCCCAATTTGCCCCTTCTTTTCATCCAAACAGATGAGTGTGATGCTCCAGTGACAGAGGACAGATGACGCAGGAAGTGAAAGCCTTGCTTCAACAGCCAATGGGATCCGGGAAGGACAGGCCTGTGCGAACACATTCTTCACGCCTTCCGCATGCTTGACGTTTGTTTTGGAACCAGGCAGAACACAGTAGAGTGATTGTCTTACATACACCCTGGTTGTCAGAAGCTCTTTATAAAGAGGGCAGGTCTCTGCCCCAGGGAGATGATGAAGAACCGGAAGGACACTCACAAGGGAGGAAGAAGGAGGTCTGGGATAAAGGGGGATGTGGGGATGAGGCTGTGCAAAACCTCAGCCTCGACAGATCATTGAACTCTAGTATCCATCAACCCTTTACTTCTAAATAGGCACGCAAATAATTGCTTTACTTAAAATGAGTCTGGGTGCTTATTTACTTCCAGGGTGCATTGATACTGTAGAATGAATGCAGTTTGAGACCACTTTAACTACCAGGCTTCAAAAGGATGGAAGCATACGGGGCTGTAGTTTTGCTAAGTCTTGAACCTTCTCTGTCCATCTACTTCATCACAATAGAGAACGAATCCACTTTAAATCCGGTTTCTGCCTCCTGCAGAATTCTGGGATTTGTAGTTTAAGGAGGAGCCTAGTGCAGTGTTTCTCAATCTTTCTAATGCCGTGACCCCTCATGTTGTGTTGACCCCCAACCATAAAATTATTTTCGTCGCTACTTCATAACTGTCATTTTGCTACTGTTGTAATGTAAATCGTAATGTAAATATCTAATATGCAGGATGGATTTTCATTCACTGGACCAAATTGGGCACAAATACCTGATACGCCCAAATCTGAATATTGGTGGGATTGGGTGGGGGATGGATTTTGTCATTTGGGAGTTCTAGTTGCCGTGATTTGTAGTTAATCTACAGTCAAAAAGCACTCTGAACTCCACCAACGATGAAATTGAACCAAACTTGGCACACAGGACTCCCACGACAAACAGAAAATACTGGAAAGGTTTGGTGGGCATTGACCTTGAGTTTCGGAATTGTAGTTCACCTACATCCAGAGATCACTGTGGACTCAAACAATGACCAAACTAGACACTAATACAATATATGCCCAAATGTGAACACTGGTGGAGTTTGGGGGAAACAGACCTTGACACTTGGCAGTTGTAGTTACTGGGATTTATAGTTCACCTACATTCAAAGAATATTCTGAACCCCAAACTTCCCACACAGAACCCCCATGACCAACAGAAAATACTGTGTTTTCTGGTAGTCTTTGGCAACCCCTCTGACATCCCCTCACGACCCTCCCAGACGTCCCGACCCCCAGGTTGAGAAATCTCGATTATCTGCTTGGAACTGTATTATAGGGCAGTGTGGACTTATAGATGATGATGATGATGATGATGATGATGATGATGATCTTTATTTATACCCGCCACCATCTCCCCAAAGAGGACTCGGAGCGGCTAACATGAGGCCAAGTCCAAAATTACAATACAGCAAAATAAAGTACAGAATGCAGACAACAAAAATTACATCAGAATAAAATACATACAGTAGCAAAATAAAATAACAAGCAAATTAACACAATATAAAATCGAACAGAATGGGCAGGCCAAATGGACGAGGTAAAATAATAAAACCCTGGATGAGGTAGGAATAGAAAATATGTAATTGAGGGGAGCCCAGAAAGGATAAACAGTGGGATTATAACCCTAACCCTAACTAATCCCAGTTCAAAGCAGCTAATGTGGATTATCTGCTTTGATAATCCGGATTATAGGACAATGTAGAAGGGGGCTAACTGCTTTTTATTTTAGCGTGAGCTTTCTTGGATATAAATCCACTTAACCTAGTGATAACTAGTGATAAAACATCTGTCTAAGGCATTCGTCACAAGCAACATTTTTTAAAAAAATGTATTTAAATATATCTAAAATGTATTTATTCCTATTATTTTAAATTGTGCTTTGCCCCTTTTGTACTCACAGCTACCCAATGGGGGAGGTTTAGATTCCAGGAATTGATCAGATCTTCCTGCCTCAATCACAGTAGAAAACAACCCTCATCCAAATTAGAGAATGAAGCCACTTTAAATCCGGTTGCCGCCTCCTGCTGAATTCTGGGGTTTGTAGGCTAAGGAGGAGCTTTTAACAGCCTCACTAAACTACAAACCCCAGAATTCTGCAGGTGGCAGAAACCGGATTTAAAGTGGATTCATTCTCTAGGGTGATAAAGTAGTAGGTTTCTCCTTCCTCTCTTTTCCTCAGGCAAGTAATAGGTTTAAATCTGATGAGACCCTATCACGTAGTACTCCTGCCTGGTAACCACTGTGACGTCACAAATGCCCATAGCTAGAGGAAAATACATATCCTCCCTCCCTGTGAGGTTGAAATTGGGTCAAACCTTTCAGCTGGCCATATGCACGCAATGAGTACATCTTAGTCAGGAATCCCCTTGTCAGTAGTCTTCTCCCTGTCCGAAAAGCTCCAAATCCTTTGACAAGGCTCCTGACAAACATAAATAAAGAAATTTCATTTCTCTCTATAGCTCCACAGCAGAAGAATACTCTCTTGCTGAAGATCTTGACAAATGCAAGAGTAGAGGGATATAGCATAATATAATGTAGTGGACTATTTAAGTTATATTGGTTTGTTTTTCCGAGATTTGTATTGGGGTATGAGACTGAGAGAGTGGGGCTTGCCTAAAGTCACCCAGTGGGATTAAAAACTGATCTCTCTAAAGGTGCATCTGCACTGTATAATAAATGTCATTTGACCATGCTTTAACAGTTATGGCTCAATGACATGGGAACCTGGGATTTGTAGTTTGGTGAGGAATCACCACTCTTTGGCTGAGAAGGGTAAAAGGCACAATTCCCTTGATTGTGCCAAAGTAGTTAAAGTGGTGTCAAACTGTATTAATCCTAGTGTATCCCAAGATCTATTCTACCACTCAGACTGTTAGTCCATGCTAGCTCCTCACATATAATGACTGAAATCCTGTTGTTTACTCCCAGTTAGTGCAGACACATGAATTGTTGAAAGTTAAGGCAACTGGTAGGTAAGTCCCACTGAGTCATTGTGTCAGGAATAACCAAAGGATTGGGGACAGTTTGAAAAGCAGATGACAGAGGGCCTTTCCACACAGTCCTATATCCAGAATATCAAGGCAGGAAATCCCACATTATCTGAATGTGGACTCAGATAACCTAGTTCACAGCACATATTGTGGGATTTTCTGCCTTGATACTCTGGGATATAGGGCTGTGTGGAAGGACTCGGAGTTGCCATCAGTCAGAAATGGCTTTGAAGTCACATAACAAACAACATTATATAGGCACGGGATATATTAGAACAACAACAAAATGACCCATTCTAATTGTCTACCAGAGTTATAGTAACATGTTTCTGGTTTTTTGGTTCTTTCCTCAGGGCCCTTCCACACAGCCATATAACCCACAATATCTGCTTTGAAAATCCCACAATATCTGGGAATTACTGTATTGACATTATTTTAAAGGCGTTGGCTCAATGTCATGTAACCCTGGGATTTGTAGTTGAGACACTAGCAATCTTTTCTGCTTTGAACTGGAATATCTGAGGGCCCAGGATATCAAGGCAGACAATCCTACATTATCTGAGTGTGGACTCAAATAACCCAGTTCAAAGCAGATATTGTGGGTTTTTCTGCCTTGATAGCCTGGGATATAGGGATGTGTGGAAGGGCCTTGGCAGTGTAGACTCAGATAACCCGGTTCAGAGCAGATATTGTGGGTTATATGGCTGTGTGGAAGGGCCCTGAGGAAAGAATAAAAAAAAAATAGCAGAAACATGTTACTATAACCCTGGTAGACAATCAGAATGGGACATTTTGTTGTTGTTCTAATATATCCTATGTCTATATAATGTTGTTTGTTATTATGTGACTTCAAAGCCATTTCTGACTGATGGCAACTCTGGGTCCTTCCACACAGCACTATAACTCCACTCCGTCTTGTAATTTGGACTCCCAGAAGCCCCAGCTGCTGACACCAATGATCGAGCATTATGAGAGCTGAAGTCCAAAAACATCTGGAAGACCAGAGTTTAGGAAGGCCAGGAGGTATACCCTATCAGAGTTAATAACCCAGTAGGAGCTATTCCTACTGGGTTATTTCGGCAGGAAAGAAGGGCAGAAATGTAACTTATGAATGTACGGGAGGATAATATACTTTTCCTTCCACTGGAGAAACCCCATCTATATTTGTAATCCCCTCCAACGGCCATTCTTTGTCAAAATAGCCATCTTATTTTTCACCTGCGTCCGTATTCCATCAAATACTGTATTAGGAGTGGACGCCGCAAACGCGTCTAGTGGCAACAAGGGACTCTCCTGGCGCAGGGCCTGGCTGGCTTTGCTCCGCGGCCAAATGGGCTCTCTTCCCAATTCTCTCCCTCATCCTTGGCGTTTCCTTCAGGGCCCGCCTCGTCTATTCCCTCTTTCTTCCTTGGTACCTTCTCCTCCTCCCCCGCAAAAAAAAAAAAAGAGAGAGACTGGATAAAGAAAAGAATGAAGAAAATACAGCCTTTCCCCTTTTCTTCCCTTCCACAGAGAGGGAGAGAAAGGCCTGTGTGTTGTGGGAGAGAAACGATGTTCTTAGCTCAAACTGTCAAGGGGAAGTGGACTAACCCTGACCCTTTTGTGACATTTGCCTCCACCACTTTTCACAGCAGAAGTCATGCATAAGAAGCAGATGCATTGGCAAAAACAAGAGCTATTTGGATGGCTTTTTCTGGTCCCAACTTCTGTTTTCGGAGTAGCCAGCCAATGGATCACATGAGAAAATTAGAACCAGGAAGACATATGAATTATAGCATTAATATCGTTTGACACAGTTTTAATTGCCATGGCTCCATGCTAGGAAATCTGGGGAGTTATAGGGTTGCTGTGAGTTTTCCAGGCTGAATGGCCATGTTCCAGAAGCATTCTCTCCTGACATTTCACCCACATCTATGGCAGGCATCCTCAAAGGTGAAGTCTGTTGGAAACTAGGCAAGTGGGGTTTATATATGTGTGGAATGCTCAGGGTGGGAGGAAAAACCCTTGTGTGTTTGAGGCAGGGGCGGCTCAACCCATTACGCAAAGTAAGCATTTGCAGTATAGTTGATTTTGCCCAGGGGCGCTCTTGAGGCGCTCTTGGGGGAAAATAGACCTTGACATATGCGAGTTGTAGTTACTGGGATGTATAGTTCACCTACAATCAAAGAGCATTCTGAACTCCACCAATGATGGAATTGAACCACACAGGACTCCCAGGCCGAACAGAAAATATGTATCAGTGACTGGTTGTGAATGTTGCAATTGTTGAAAGGCACTGCAGACTATTTCAACCTGAGAAGTCAGCCATAGCAGAGCACCTGATGAACCAGCCTGGACACAGCATATTATTTGAGAACACAGAAATGCTGGACCACTCTCACAACCACCATGTCAGACTACACAGAGAAGCCATTGAAATCCACAAGCATGTGGACCATTTCGACTGAAAGGAGGAAACCATGAAAATGAACAAAATCTAGCTACCAGTATTTAAAAAAACCCTCTGAAATCAGGACAGAAAATAAAGAGCAACACTAAAAAGGGGGGGGGGATTCCAGACAGGAAACAATCAGGGCCAGCAAACACCTCCCAACAAAGGATTCTCCCTGGCAGGAATCAGCCAGGCTTTGAAGCTGTAAAGCTATTTAATGCCAATCAAGGTGGCCAATTGCAACATTCACACTTGCCTCCCACCCTAAACATTAATCAGATATATAAACCTCACTTGCCTAGTTTCCAACAGACCTCTCAACCTCTGAGGATGGCTGCCATAAATGTGGGTGAAATATCAGGAGAGAATGTTTCTGGGACATGGCCATACATCCTAGAAAACTCAGAGCAACCCTTGCCATGAAAGCCTCCAAGACAGTGGTTCTCAACCTGGGGTCCCCAGATGATTTTGGCCTACAACTCCCAGAAATCCTAACAGCTGGTAAACTAGCTGGGATTTCTCGGAGTTGTAGACCAAAAACATCTGGGGACCCCAGGTTGAGAACCACTGCTCTAAGAGCACATTGGGGAGTTATAGTTTTACAATTTCTATAGGTTCCTCTGCTTATGAGTGCTGAGCCATGGCAGTTAAAGTGCTGTCAAACTGCATTCATTCTACACCATAGATGCACTGCAAGACATAAACAGGATACTACTCTCTCATACCTGTTTCTCAACAACGGATATGGAGAGGGAAACAGGCATACACTTCAGTTAATGAAATTGATGTATTCCCGGACAGTTACTTAGATTTCATATCAGGGGCAGAAATAACAAGGAAAGAACAGAGGTTTATGTGAGCGCCATAATAAACACATGTAAAATGAAACAACTAGGTCAGGTACAGCTTGCGAAAATAAGCAATAATATTTTGAATCTACTAGAAACCACTTAAATATGTTTATCCAACTCGCATCCAGGGATATTATTTTCCTTCCACCAGTTTTGTTAGATTATTTTGAAGGCTAAATTTATACAGTTATGCTTTTCTAACATGTTGGGAGCATATTTTGCTGTTTTGTTTTGCACAAAGTGTTCCTGGAGGCAGTTACTATTTACCTTGATTGTTAGGGGCAGATATATTCAGCTAGAATCCCATTTTCCCCAGGTTAAGGTTTACTGTTTTACAATGTTGATATATTCCAGCTGGTCAGAACACAAGGAGGAAAAAGAGAGTCTGGTCAGGCTTTGTAAAAAAAAAAAAAAAAAGGAGCTACTCTTTTTGAAGGCTTTGTTAAATTAGTTATGCCAGTAACGTTTCTGATGCTGAAAGGATTTTTTTTTTACCTCTATGAATTTGTCCTCTTCCATCTTTTTAAAGCTATCCAACTAAATTATTAGTCACTGCACCTTATTGTGCCAATACATACATTGCATTCCTGTTTCTTGGAGGAAGAAATGCAGCACATGTTTGCTCAGTGTAACTGGCCCTCAGTCCAGATGCTGCTCCCATCTTAAACTCACTGAATCAAGGGAATGTATTAATTCAATTGGTCTGTTTGGGTTAGGACTAGCTCTTGGATTTTGGCCACAATATTCACATCATGTAAGGGGGCCACCAAGTGCATGTTGGAGATGACTAAGTCGTATTTTAATCCAAAGGAGATCAGCTAAGCAAGATCTAGGGCCCTTCCACACAGCCATATAACCCAGGATATCAAGGCAAAAAATCCCATAATATCTACTTTGAACTGAGTTATGTGAGTCCACACTGCCATATTATCCAGTCCACAAGGCCATATATTCCAGTTCAAAGCAGAAAATGTGGGATTTAATTCAGCTGTGTGGAATGGGCCCAAGTGACAATTTCTTGCTAATTCCTGAACTATGAGTCCAGAAGCAAACCAGCACCACTACCATCAACAAGGTGATCTTACCTACATACATGCAATACTAGAGCACTAAAATCAAATCAATAAACAAATATAAACCAGCACAATATGGTATAGAGCAGGGGTCCTCAAACTAAGGCCTGGGGGCCGGATGCAGTCCTCCAAGGTCATTTACCCAGCCCTCACTCAGGGTCAACCTAAGTCTGAAAGCACACAACAACAACTATCTCATCAGCCAAAAGCAGGCCCACACTTCCCACTGAAATACTAATAAGTTTAACTTTGTTAAAATTGTTCATTTTAATTATTGTATTGTTTTAAAGTGTTTTTTGCACGACAAATAAGATATGTGCAGTGTGCATAGGAATTAATTCATATTTTTTTTCAAATTATAATCCAGCCCTCCAACAGTTTGAGGGACCGTGACCTGGCCCTCTGTTTAAAAAGTTTGAGGACCCCTGGTATAGTGTCTATGGTAGAGGACTAGAGACCCTTCCACACAACCCTATATCCCTGAATATCATGGCAGAAAATCCCACAATATCTGCTTTAAACTGGGTTATTTGAGTCCATACTCAGATAATGTGGGATTTTCTGCCTTGATATTGTGGGATATAGGGCTGTGTGGAAGGGCCCCAAGAGAGTCCCACCTGAACGTATGCTGCTTTGGGTTTTCTGATCTTCTGTTTTCAACCTGAGAGCTTAGGTCACATTTTATCCTCTGTCATTGTGGATTTTCCAAGATCTGTCGGGTATTTCAAATGGCAAGAGTCTTGGAGATTGTGGCACTGCAGATATTTATTAGACGCTATTTCCCACCAGCCCCAAACATTTTGGATGATGGGGAGATGCTGATGGGTGCATTACTGCCTTAGGAGGACCAAAAGGCTTGCTCCCAAGGGGAGGGAGCAAAGGACTGTACAAAAGGAGAAACTTCAATTTAACTCAAAAAGAAGTAAAAAAAAACACAAGGAGGTGCATTAGGAAGGCATCTGAATAGTAATAATCAGAGCATATTTGATTGATTCGCTGGCTGAGGAATCGATTGAATGAGGAAGGGCAACTATACCGTATTACTAGCGACCAGCTCACTGATTCTGATTCCAGGCAGGCAGGGAATGACTACAGCAATATCTGTAGCCAGGCATGGGGGGGGGGGTTGAGGGGCTTCAACCCCCTCCGAAATTCTCATGGTGGTCCGTGAGAAGGCCTTACTGGTACATTATTTAAACTGTGATGTTTATTCATATAATGATCTGATCACCATACTCAATATATCCCATATGCATGGGGGTATTGGGGTAAACAATACAAAAGGTTTGCTAGGGTAGACCCTCTTTCACTCAGACTCAGTCTCTCCCCCCCCCCCCCCCCCAATCAAAATCCTGGCTACAGGCCTGTCTGTAGCACTTTCCTTTACAGATCCCACTGAACTCAATGGGGTTTAAAGGGGAACCATGTGTCCTAAATATGCAGACTAAAAACACAAGTTCCTTGGCTGAATAAAAAATATATGTTCTTGTGGTTTTTTTCGGGCTATGTGGCCATGTTCTAGAGGCATTTCTCCTGACGTTTCGCCTGCATCTATGGCAAGCATCCTCAGAGGTGAGGGTGCTTGCCATAGATGCAGGCGAAACGCCAGGAGAAATGCCTCTAGAACATGGCCATATAGCCCGAAAACACCCACAAGAACTGAGTGATTCCAGCCATGAAAGCCTTCGACAATACAAAAAATGTATGTATTTTCCCCACATTACCTTTTTATTGGCAGCATTAAGGGCCCTTCCACATAGACATATAACTCAGAATATCAAGGCAGAATAACCCATAATATCTGCTTTGAACTGGGTTATCTAAGTCCACACTGCCATATATCCCAGTTCAAAAGAGAAAATGTGGGATTTTATTCAGCTGTGTGGAAGGGGCCTAAGAATGCTAGGCAAAAAAGCCCAATAGTGAAGTGCTTCATGTTTTCCTCTGTTCATCTCTCTCCCTCCCTCTTATTTCCTTCCCTTCCTCTGCAGACCTTTGGAGCAGCAGGGTCTGCTTCTTCCTGCAACTTGGAAATTTGGCCTATTTTTGTAACTACAACCCCCACAAGCCCGGCAGTGGGACTAGTGCTCTTTTGGCTGGATGTTTTGGGAGCTTTACTACAGGGGGAGAACGTTTTCAAACTCTGCCTTGGGCCTAGGGAGAGCATCCACTTCTAAAGGCCAATTTCCACTCACATATACACTGCCCAGTCTCCACCGTCATTTCATTACAAAACTACAACCCTGATGAACCCTATAGACATGTCAAGCTGCATTCAGCTGGCTTCCCTCCTGTAAAAGCCGGCAATTCTCAGACTGAGGCTGCTGGCAGGGGAGAGCAAACCATTTGTTTGACTGAAGGAAGCCGAGCTTCTTCGCCAAGTGGAGTTAATCCGGAGCCAAGGCTCAGGGTGACTCGGCTGGCTCGCATTTTATGACCCTTTGCCTCCTCTTGCACTGTGGAGAAGTCCCGGGAAATTGGCTGGATTTGTAGGTAGAAAGGGAAAACAGGTAAACATCTGAGGAGTGGCTCAATTCCTTCATCAAACTAGCCTGGGAAGGGCTGAACCCCCCCCCCCCCCCCACACACACACACACATTCCTGAAATGATCAGATAAAATTGGACCACCTTGGCTCTTATGCAATTAAGTTTTCATACAAATTATCCATCAGAAGAAAATGATCATTATTTCTCTCATTGTACTTAGATATTGGTTATCACTTTCAGGGCCCTTCCACATAGCCATATAACCCAGAATATCAAGGCAAAAAACTCCCACAATATCTGCTTTGAACTGAGGCCTCTTCCACACAGCTGAATAAAATCCCACATTTTCTGCTTTGAACTTGGATATATGGCAATATAGACTCAGATAACCCAATTCAAACCAGACATTGTGGGATTTGCTGCCTTGATATTTTGGGATATAGGGCTGTGTGGAAGAGCCCTGGATTATCTGAGTCCAGACTGCCATATATTCCAGTTCAAAGCAGAATATGTGGAATTTTATTCAGCTGTGTTTTTAACTACTTGTCTAGTGTGGATTGTTAGCCGCCATGAGTCTCCATGGGGAGAAAGATGGGGTATAAATAAAGATGATGATTATGATATTGATGATGATAATGGGCAACAGTAACAGTTTTCTGAATGCCACCTAGTGGCTGTTTTAGACATTTACACAAATCTGTTGTGCAGTAGTTATAGTGGACACTGCAGAATATGCTTGAGCTGTACTTCACAAAAAAGAAAACCATTCTGTTTAGCAAACCTTACAAATGGGGATTTGCTTTTAGTGTTTGATGTTATACCTATTTTATATACTCATATACTCAGGCTCATGCAAAAATGTATTGACTGGAAAGGGGTTGTGAGTGTGGAAAATTACAAAGGTTATGTTTATTCCAAATAGTGTGAATACCAATTAATCTCCATAAGGGCCAGCTTCCAAAAGCCTTTGGAGATTCCTGGCTTTCCCAAAATGTTATGAATGGCATTTTCCCAAACAAAACACATATTGCCCAAAAAAAACAGCCTTAGGGTTACCCTCAATCGAAACTTCTTGAAGACAGATGATAATAACACATAGCCCATAATGCAACTGGTTATGTATCTGCTCACTCTTTCTTCTTTCCTTCCTTCCTTCCTTACTCCCTCCCTCCCTGCCTGTTTTCCTTCCTTCCTGCCTTCCTTCCTGCCTTCCTCCCTGCTTTCCTGCCTGCCTGCCTGCCTTCCTTCCTCCCTTCCTGCCTTCCCGTCTTCCTGCCTGCCTGCCTTCCTATCTTCCTGCCTGCCTGCCTTCCTTCCTTCCTGTCTGCCTGCCTTCCTTCCTCCCTTCCTGCCTTTCTGCCTTCCTGTCTTCCTACCTGCTTTCCTTCCTATCTTCCTTCCTTCCTTCCTTCTTCCCTGCCTCCCTGCCTTTCTGTCTTCCTTCCTGTTTTCCTTCCTTCCTTCCTTCCTTCCTTCCTTCCTTCCTTCCTTCCTTCCTTCCTTCCTCCCTCCCTCCCTCCCTCCCTCCCTCCCTTCCTTCCTTCCTTCCTTCCTTCCTTCCTCCCTCCCTCCCTGCCTCCCTCCCTGCCTCCCTCCCTCCCTTCTTCCCTCCCTTCCTCCCTTCCTTCCTTCCTTCCTCCCTCCCTGCCTGCCTGCCTCCCTGCCTGCCTGCCTCCCTCCCTCCCTCCCTTCCTTCCTTCCTTCCTTCCTTCCTTCCTTCCTTCCTTCCTCCCTCCCTGCCTGCCTGCCTTCCTCCCTGCCTGCCTTCCTCCCTCCCTGCCTTCCTCCCTCCCTGCCTCCCTCCCTCCCTCCCTCCCTCCCTCCCTCCCTTCCTTCCTTCCTTCCTTCTTCCCTTCCTTCCTTCCTTCTTCCCTTCCTTCCTTCCTTCCTTCCTTCCTTCCTTCCTTCCTTCCCGTCTTATCATCTTTCTCTTTGAATTTTCCCAGTCCCATCGTGATCACTCGGCAGAGAACCTCAATTCTCAACAGCCTCTTCTCAAGATTACTCACCAGCCAAGCTGGAGACGCTTTATTTATTAATCGTAAGGGGCCCTTCCGAGCCATCAATTCTGCCGGTGCCTGCCCACCCCTTTTCCTCACTCACCCATCTCTCATCCAAGCCAAGAGGGACCTCCTCTCAGCCTCTCTGTCCCTCTTAAATGGATGGTGGGGTCGGGCTCATAACAATCCATGCATTTGTCATAACGGGAGTTTGTCATCCAGCCGGACTTGGTAAGTCTCCCAGGTGACATGTTTATGTCGTTGGATTTACGCTGGACTTAAAACCAGGCGGGAAGGAAATGAGTGAAAAGGAAGGAGGAGCGAGAAGGAACTTCAAGGGTTTGGATAGGAGGCTGGGTGAAAGATAGGCTTTCAAATGAAATACCCACTCCGAATGCAGACCTGCTCTCGTGTGGAGACAGGCCAAAGAAGCCTAAATAAATACATACATGTAAATAAATATTATTTTGCAAACGACCTCTCCCAACCCGACAAAGAGCGGGATGGGAGGGGAGCCATATTTATGAAGTCCATTTTGGCAGGTTGGATAGAATGCCCAGCAAGAAGAGGAAACGCCGAGTCTTCTCTCCCTATGAAATAATTCAGCCAAACATTGCGTCTCCGGTCCGCATCCAAAAGCAATTAAACCATCCTCATTAAAGTTATTTATGGAGCCTCGCTCCAGATATTGGGGGGGGGGGGGGATAAACGGAGGAAAGGGTGGGAGGAAGAAAAGTATATAGGGCTTAAACTAGAGCCATTTCCCA
Source organism: Anolis sagrei (assembly GCF_037176765.1). Classification (NCBI taxonomy): domain Eukaryota; kingdom Metazoa; phylum Chordata; class Lepidosauria; order Squamata; family Anolidae; genus Anolis; species Anolis sagrei. The sequence goes on along the minus strand of NC_090022.1, from coordinate 189,489,660 downwards.
GCAGGAGGAGGAATAAAAAGATACTTAAAAATTAATTAGAGCCCAAAACTAAGGAATAAAATAAAATCAAAAGAGGGAGAATCAAGCTTGGAATAGGGAGGGAAGACTCGGCGCCTGGGGAGAAGTTAAGTAAATAGGAAATATAAAAGTATTAAATATAATGGGGTATAAACGTGAGAGTCCAAAATCAACCTCTCTTCGCCAGCTTTGAAGACGAATAATGTTTTTGTGAGTTTTGACCCAAGTTTAAGCTGCTTCCTGAATTAATCATGCAATTCATTGGGACATTCCCAACTAGTTTGGGTACCCAGCGTTGCCTGGGCTATTTGAAAAAGTCATATATATTTTTAGTTCAAAATATATTTTTAGTTGTAGAAAATGCATAAGGTTGTGGGTGAAATACAACTCACATCATGCCAGGGTAACCCCAAGAAACTCCATCACTACTTAAAGTTTGTTATGTTTGGCAAGTTTGCTCTAGAGCAGGGGTCCTTAAACTTTTTAAACAGAGGGCCAGGTCACAGTCCCTCAAACTGTTGGAGGGCAGGATTATAATTTGGAAAAAAAACACAATTTGAATTTCTATACACACACTGCACATATCTTATTTGTAGTGCAAAAACACAATAATTATAATGAAGAACAATTTTAACAAATATAAATGTATTAGTATTTCAATGGGAAGTATGGGCCTGCTTTTGACTGATGAGATAGGATTGTTGCTGTTGTTGCTGCCTGTTTTCAAGTAGTTTCAGACTTAGGCTGATCCTGAGTGAGGGCTGTATCCGGCCCCTGGGCTTTAGTTTGAGGACCCCTGCTCTAGATGCATCATTGGTGTGGTGTGGTGCAGTGTGCTCTCTGGCTGCAGAGTAAACTATAACTTCTACTATGGTGAGTCAGTCCCCGCAAACCCCTCCAGTAGATTGAGTAAATCATCAGGGTTCTGTGTGCCAAGTTTGGTCCAGGTTCACAATCGGTGGAGCTCACAGTTTCTTTGGCTGTGGGTGAACTACAACTCCCAGAAAGGAAGGTCAGTTCCCCCCAAAACCCCTCCAGTAAGCAAATTTCGGCATATCAGGTATGTGTGCCAAATTTGGTCCAGATCCATCAGTGTTTGGGTTTACAGTGCTCTCTGGATGTAGGTGAACTACAACTCCCCCAAACCAAAGTGAATTTCCCCCAAAGATCTCCAGTGTTTTTTGCTGGTCATGGGGGCTCTGTGTGCCAAGTTTGATCCAATTCCTTCTTTGGTGGCATTCAGAGTGCTCATTGATTGCAGGTGAACTATAAATCCCAGTGCCTAGGACTCCTATAAATCATGGTGAATTCTCCCCCCAGTTGCTGATCAGTTCCTCTGTTTGCTGTGTGCCAGAGAAAACAATAGGAAAGGGTTACGGGAGAGGCAGTGGGCAGGGCCATGCAAATTCCACAGCAATTGAGAGAGTAAGAAACCCTGGGATGTCTATGGTGGAGAAAACACTTATATCTAGGATGACATTGTCCCAGTATGAAAGTCTTCACTTGAGTGGTGTTTGTGGAGGACATTGGCAGGGCTTTTGTACATGTTCATGGCATTCTCTGTAACCTGCAATGCCGTTGGAGGGAGGGCCTTTGGTGTCTCCTGAGTGGTGTCTGTGGAAATGGACACCCCAGTCACACACATGCATGTAAATTTTCACTTTTATTACGTGTATAGATGTGGATAGGATTGCAGTCTGACATTATCCAAGACCAGGGGCACCTATCCTATACAAAAATGGAAAAGGAATTGGGTTTTGTTTTGGGGGTTTTTTTTTAGTAAATTATGGGGTATACTGCTGGAATTGCAGTCCTCAAAATGGAAACAAACCCCTCTGAAAGCTCGGGTAAGTACTTTTGAGGAGGTATGCCTAGGTTTCAGCCTAATTTTCAAAATCCTAAGGGTATTCACCAGAAGAAAGTCTTCCTCGGCAGGTTAAATGTGGCAATCAGCAACAGCAGTGGTGATGGAAGGGCAATGGCTGTGGTGCCATAGTTAAAAGTACTGTGCAGAAAGAGCCACTGGTAGGCTACTTCTGAATGAACTGGGTTATCTGAGTCCACACTGCCATATATTCCAGTTCAAAGCAGATAATATGGGGTTTTATTCACATGGAAACTATTAGAAGCTGTGTAGAAGGAGCCTATGTAGCTGATGTTTGCCCCTGAGTTATAGGTATCATTTCCTAATAGATTCTATCATACAGACATGGAAAAGGTTTATTAAACTGTAGCTCATTTTGCTACAGTTTTTCAATGAATATCTCATCCAATCTCAACCAATTTAAAATAGTTTGTGGCAGCCACAGAAACAAAGTTTCTGGAGTATAGCAACTACTTTCCAAGTAAGTACCACACAATAAAACAGGAAATAACACTTTCAAATCAGGAACAGATATTGTTTTCAAATTTTCAAATTTTGTTAGATAGTGTAATGCAAACAGGCAATGTTATAATATAGGCTAAAAACTATCTAAGCATTAATAATATCTTTATGTAAGCCCTGGCTAGCTGAAGAAATGATGACACTATATAAATACATGAATGTTGTTGTTGATGAAGAACATGATGATAACAATAACAATAATAATCAGCAGTGCTGTTACTCACCATCTTTGGGGGCAGGAGACAGTAATCTTCATGTGACCCCAGACATCTGAAGTTTTCTGTAGCCACATGGTCTGGTTGCTTAGATGCATGTACACAGTGATCCCCATGCATCACAATTAGTGACTGAGCAAATGGGGAAAGACCTGGAGTCTTGAAAGCTGGTGTGTATAAAGTAGAGGCATACAAAAAAATCTTTACATTGTGTAAAATACCATTGCCTTAATAGGAAATGGGGGAAGAGGGTGTAGAAAGAATGTTTCCTTGACTTGACTTTAATTCTTCCCATGAGTTATGATTAATTCCTGGAATGTATCCATCAGATGTGGTGAAAGTATTGGAAAGGTTTGGTCTAATGAACAGAAAAGACCAAATATCACTTTCATGCCTTTGGGGTTCTTCTGAACTCCAAATTATATCTGGATGCCCACTGTTGGAATTATCTTCCTTGGATAAACCAAAACAATTTATATAATTCCACCACAATAGTTTCCATGTGTCTATGCAGTTCTGTGGATGACTGCCTTTAATCAGAAATATGGAGTGTTCGTTTGCATTGACTGACAGATCTTTTGATAAGCAGAAGAAAGAATTAACATAAACATAAAAAGGAAGAAGGGTTGGGGGGAAAGTATGCAGTAGTACCTTTAAGACTAACAGGATTTACTTCTAGCTTTTGATGGATATACACCCAGTTCACATGCAGTATTAAACAGCGATTCATAGACTGCCTTTTGTCTGTATTATTTACATTTCTTTCCTCTGCATCAATATATATGTGTGTTATGCATGTGTAGAAGGAGTAACCAGGAATACATTCCTGACACAGTTGATGGAATGAGCCCTAATTCATGAACTTTCACCCAAGGAACACCCAATAGGTATGAAATCACAACTGTAGTATGCTTGCCTAAGACACAAAGATCTGCATTTGTTTCTGGTGCTTTCCTTCTGAACTACTTAGGATGAATCCAGAGATGAGTAATATCTATCTAGCCTTCCAAATGCTGTTGGGCTGGTTCTGCCACCAGTCATGCCCAGCATAACCAATGGTAAGAGAGAAGATGGGAACTGCAATCCAACAAAATAGCAAAGAAACTCTTGAGCTCTTTGAATGCTGGAAGTGATGAAGAGGAAGGATGAGAAGATCAGTGGTCTGTCAAACATTCACACAATTCAAGAATTTTGGACCATCCAAAAGTTTTTTTCTCAGTGTTAGGTGAATTAGCATTTTGTCCAAATAATAGTATTGTTCAGCGGTGGCCTCCTAGAAACAGCGGTGGCCTCCGCTTTTGCTTTATTATTATGGAGTTTATGAATCTTATGAGCTGTCACAATATCTATTTTAAAAGGCATGGTGTAAATAGGCAAACTGCTTGAGAATGAGCCTATGAGCAAACATTCCTTGATAGAAAGGCAAAATATCTGTATGCATATATGTGTATGCCTTCCAGTTTCCTGTTAACTCAGGGTGACCCTTCATAGTGTTTTCTTAGCCAAGGAATATACAGAGGTGGCTTTGCCAGTTCCTTCCTCTGAACTACAGCACTTGATATTCATTGGAGTCTCCTTCTCAAGTACTAACCACACCTGACTTTCCTTAGCTTCCAAGATCAGTCATGATTTTCTGTTGTTGCATGTCTTCAAGTCATTTCCAACTTATGGCAACTCTAAAATGAACCTATAAGGCCTTTTTTTTTTTTTTTTTTTTTTTTTTTTTGCAGATGGGGAATTTGTGGCTGGGGTCAAATATCTGCAAGAGAAAGCGATTTTGAAAGTGTCATGGGAATTAATGTCTCCTTGCGTTCAGTAGACTTTCTGCCAAGTCAGTCTCTATAAGACTGCAGCCTTAACCTTCCAAGGACTCTAGTTTGTGACAAGTTCAGAAAACTCTGTAGGGTTCACAATCACTGAATAGTGGAGTTGGGAAGAAGTGGTCCAGCTACTGATAGGAATATGCTTATGTTCGCTCACACGTTTTCTCAGTTTTTATTTTATTCCAATGACTATTATTCTTGAGTGTAACTTGCCTAAGGTTACCCAATGGGTCTCCATGGTTGAAGGGAAACTTGAATGTTGGTCTCCAGAATTATAGTCTAATCTTCAACCAATACAGCATGTTGGCTCTCATGAAACAACCCAAAGAAGAAGCAAAAAGAGACCAGGATGAGTAGTAAGTAAGTTAAGAAGAGGAGCCTAGGGTCCTGGAGTCGTGATGGCCTAGAATAGTGTTTCTCAAACTGTGTTCCTTCAGATGTTATGGACTTCAACTCTCACAATTCCTAACAGCTGGTAAGATGGCTGTTTGAGAAAGATTCTCCTAGAAGATCATCATTGTACACGTTTCTTTAAAAACCTAGTGTCTCACAGATTTTTCACTTGGAGAAAATTAAAATCAGTAACATTGAATGGGTCCTTTAGACTAAAACTCAAGAATGGATTCACAACTCAATTGACATGGAAAAGATCATGTCTGCCTGCAAAGCCAATTTATATTTACCTAGAGAATTCTGTTGTGTTCAATGGGCCTTGATCGCAGAAGGGTGTGCAGAAAACTGTAGCTCCAGCAAGTTCAAAGCTTTTCTGGTCGGGTCCTGGTGACTTTGGTCAGTGATATTCAGCACTGAGTCTTCATTACACGTCATTCAAGGTGTGCTACAAGGAAGAGGAAATAAAGTGTTCAAAATCCAAAAGGTAAGCGTTTTTGAAATGATGGACAATCAGTTCAAGGACAAAGGGAGGCTTGGCTCATTACTTGATTGGAATTGAAGAGAGAGGACAATCTCCCCTGTAAATCCAAATGATCAGGACAGGATGGGTGGATGCATGAAGCACTGCAAGAATGATTCTGATGGTTCTGAACAGTGGGTGCCTTGTAGTTAGGTCTAAATCTTGTTGCTTAATAAGGAATATAACAAGACTAGGTTTTAGAAATAGCCCCTAAAATTCATGAACTACCTGGGGGTCAGGACCTCTGGGAGGGTCACGAGGGGGTGTCAGAGGTGTCGCCAAAGACCATCAGAAAACACAGTATTATCTGTTGGTCATGAGGGTTTAGTGTAGGAAATTTGGCCCAATTCTATCGTTGGTGGGGTTCAAAATGCTCTTTGATTGTAGATGAACTATAAATCCCAGCACCTACAACTTCCAAATTACGAGGTCTATTTTCCCCAAACTCCACCAGTGTTCACATTTAGGCATATTGAGTATTCATGTCAATTTTGGTCCAGATCCATCTTTGTTTGAGTCCACAATGCTCTCTGGATATAGTTGAACTACAACACCAAAACTCAAGGTCAATGCTCAGCAAACCCTTCCAGTATTTTCTGTTGGTCATGGGAGTTCTGTGTGCCAAGTTTGGTTCAGTTCCATCATTGATGAAGTTCAGAATGCTCTTTGATTGCAGGTGAACTATAAATCCCAGCAATTACAACTCCCAAATGACAAAATTAACCCCCCCCCCCCCCCGCAAACCCCACCAGTATTCAAATTTGGTCATATTGGGTATTTGTGCCAAATTTGGTTCAGTGAATGAAAATACATCTTGGATACCAGATATTTACATTACAATTCATAGCAATGAAAATAATTTTATGGTTGGAGGTCACCACAACACAGGGAACTGTATTAAGGGGTCGTGGCATTAGGAAGGTTGAGAACCACTGAACTAGAGGCTCCTTCCAATTTTTCAATAATGAACTACCACCCTGAACATAACACTTCAATTTCTGATTCCAATATGAAACAAAACAGAGAAATTTCATAGTACAACAAGATTTAAAGGTGTTGGAGTATGATACTGGGAGACCAGAGTTAAAGTTCCCACTCTACTATGGAAACCTACTGGGTGACCTTGGACAAGTCTCTCTCTCTCTCATCTGCAGAGAGGCCAAAGTCGTACTCTTGAATTTTTGGCAAACCATTTCTTGCTGTGTGTTGAGTCCCTCAAGAATGAGGTATCACAAGCTTTAGGTCACAACATTCAAACTACTTATTTCAATGTTTTTCCTGTACTCCAAACTCGCCTCATATATCCCAGGAGACTAAGGGCCCTTCCTCACAGCACTATATTCCAAAGTATCATGGTGGAAAATCCCACAATATCTGCTTTGAACTGGGTTATCTGAGTCCACACTCAGATAATGTGGGATTCTCTGCCTTAGTATTTTGGGACATAGGGCTGTGTGAAAGGGCCCTGTGCTGAGTGCCAGGTAAAATAAAAGAAGGGGCTTGAGTGGGTGGATGAGAAATTGAATTTTCAAAAATGCATGCAGCTTAAGATTCCTTCACTGTATAGCTCAATATGGAGATGGAATGTTGGAGGAAAACGGGAGGAAAATAATAATTGTTGCTTTGAAACTTCATTCAGATAAAGCCATCAGTGTATGAATTTAATTCACAGATTCACTCTGTGTTATAAATTACTTGAAGGCACACAATAACAACAAAACACTTTAACATAAACATAATTGTCAGTCATCCCTCTTTAATGTAAATGCAATGTACGGTAATTAGATTGTTTAGCTTGTGGGAATTAATTGAACATATTAATATTGCTCTACAGTCTTTCCCTGTCTCCCTCCCGGCCTAATTTACAAGAAAGGTCAAAATCCCACATGCCTTCCTTTCATTTCCTAGGATTTTTTAGAGGTTATATCTGGATAGGTTAAGTCAATACTGGTAATTGTTGTTAAGGAAGCTCAGGACCCTTCTACACTGCCATATAATCCAGATTATAAGGTACTGGAGACAGGTCCCCAATGAATGAGAGACCTCCAAGGCCCCTTCTACACTAACAAATAAAATCCAGTTTATCTGCTTTGAATGATATAATCCAGTTTAAAGATGATAATGTGGATAATCTGTTTTGATAATCCGCATTTTATATGGAAGTGTAGAAGGGACCTGAGGCCCCTTCTACACAGCTGAATATCTGCTGAATTTCTGAATATCCAACATTATCTGCTTTGAACTGGAATATATGGCAGTGTGGACTCAGATAACCCAGTTCAAAGCAGATATTGTGGGATTTGCTACCTTGATATTCTGGGTTATATGGTTATAGAGCCCCTAGTCATGCTATTTTAGGTCTTGCAGATTCAGATTTCTTGAGTAAGTCTATACATGTGCAAGTGGTCTTCCTCTTTTTCTTCTGCCTTTTATCTTTCCAAATATTATTACTTTTTCTAGTGAATCATCTCTTCTCGTGACATTGATACAAGTCTCAGTTTAGGCCCCTTCTTCACTATATAAAATCCATATTTTCTGTTTTGAACTGGATTATATGGCAGCGTAAACCCATACAAACCAATTTTTTTATTTATTTAAAGATATTTTTATTATGTTATACACACAGATCAGTAAGCAAAATTCCAAGTGTTACACATATAAAACCTGAATAATTCAACAAATATGAAAGACATTATGCTAATTTACACTGGTGTATATTACATTATCTCCACCTTCCCTCCCTCTCTCCCTCCCTCTTCAACCACAGTATATTTCTGGCTAATCTTGCAGATCCAGCCACTGATAGAGTCTTTGTATTTTTTCTTTGAAGTGATCGTTGGCTCCTCCATTTTTCACCCAGTTGAAGTAGACCTTCCATCTATTTATAATGATCTTTTCTTTGTCCATTCTTGGTGTTTGCTTAGACATAATTCCCGTAATGTGTGACAGCACTTGGTCATACATATAATCATTCCAATTACTTAACGTCCATTTCGATTTGTCTTTCCATCCTCTAGCAATCACCGCATGGGCTGCTCTTATTGTTACCTTAAATAACTCCTGGCAATTAGTTATTATACTCGGATGATCCAACACTCCCCAAAGTAGCAAATCATTATTAATTTGAATTCTTATCTGGAATATCTCCTGAATTTTTCCTTATATCATTTGCCAGAATTTTTTTATTTCAGAACACACCCACCACATGTGTGAATACGTACCTTTTTCTTTATTACAATGCCAACACTTCAAATTCTTTCCTTTCAACATATAAGCCAGTTGTTCTATATAAGCCAGGAGTTCTATGCCATCTTAATATCATCTTTTTTTCACTTTAGAATCCAATTAGTTAGGGGTGCCCTATGATATCTCTGTCCCAGTTTTCTACTTTGAGATACTCCGCATGCCATATCAGTATCCAAAAAGCCCCCCCCCCAAAAAAAAATTAAAAAAAAAACCACTGCTTATCAGAAAAATGCTGAACACTGGTAGACTACTCAGGCTCTTTTATTATGTAAATGTGTATGATTAGATTTATCTGTTTTCATTACTTTTTGCTTGTTATTTAAGTTTATCAGTTTCTTGATGTTATTTATATTTTGTTTGCTCTGTTTTGTTTGTTCAATATGAATTTGAATGTTTGCCACTATTGTTCTGGAAACTGCCCTGAGTCCCTCCAGGGAGATAGGGTGGGTTATAAATAAATCATCATCACCATCATCATCATCATTATTATTATTATTATTATTATTATTAAGACGTGTAATTCTGATTTTGAGAAACAGGTACTTTGGGAATGTTTAAAAGGGAAGGAATGAAACAGAACTTGTTTATAAAAGCTGAATTGCCTCACAAGCTTTTGGGAGAGGCAACCCATACTTTTGGAAGCCAGAGAAGGAAGGATCTGTGGGGGTGTCTTGAGAGGTCAAGGGCCACCAAAATATCCTGGTGGCTGCATGTTGCCCCAGGGCCTTCCTTGACCCACCATTGCATCACACAATAGCTAGATTATTATTGGAGTCTTTTATGAACATCGGTTCAATTCTCCAGATGCTGACAGTGAAGGAGACAGATGTGTGGGCACACAGACACTCCCTCAACTCTTTTGAGCAGGAGAGAGAGTTATGGGGTAAATGAAGATCCCATTCCACTCCAAATGCATCATATGTTTAACTGGAACCTGTCCTAAGGCCCAGTGAGTTCAGTGGGAGGCGTCTTTGAGAGCAGGTACTCTGATGGGAGAGTATGAAGCCTTGGAAAGTCTAGAATGAAGGAGGGGAAGGCTGGAGACACAAACCAGGAAACCCATACTTCTGAAAGTATTGACTTCTTTTGGAAAACCAGAATCTCCGTAACCTTTTGGAGAAAAATGGCATTCACAATCATTTGAAAATCATAACCTTTTGTAAAAGTATGCTTCCAGAGAAGAGCAAATCTTCTCTTCAGTGGTATATATTATTCACATGTACTTATGAAAGGAAATTTGGTTTTCAGCTGTTAGAATAATAACCTAGTTGTCTCTGAGATTATGCCAATGCACAAAATATTGCAGTTCTTCAGAAGTGTTTTGTTTTCAGTGCCCAAAAATATCCACTCCCTCATAAATATCTTGTTTCTATAACATGCTCTCAAGAGACAAAAATAAAGTAGATTTCTTTAAAAGTAACCTATCTAGTTTACTCACAACCTTCATGCATTCAGCATACAGGTACATAAATTGTCAATCCAGTTATAGATAGATTTGAAGTGGTTTCTCTGTGCAGATAACACAGGGCTTCTTTCTTATAATCAACAGCAACATCTTTATATTCTGAGAGTCTAATGGAGTCTGTCCTCTAAAATGGAGTCTGAGCACATAATTTGACGCCCCTCCCACAACCTCAAACAACATAGAGTAAAGGAAGCTGCATACCAAAACATACATACACAATGCAGTAAGCAATCTAAATTATATAGTATCAAATTACTAGTAGAGGCTTGAAGAAAGTTACAATTTCCAACAACTTTTGAGGCCCCTTCTACACTGCCATATACAATCCATATTATCTGCTTTGAACTGGATTATATGGCAGTGTAGACTCATGATCTTTGACATTGTTGTTTTAAATTGTTTTTAAATTTTGTTAGATTTCAGCCTGTTCTTGTAAGCTGCTCTGAACCCCAGGGGAGTGGCGGCATATAAATTTGAATTATAAAATAAATAAATAAATACAATAATGTGAATAATCTGTTTCAATAATCTGGATTATATGGCAGTGTAGATCCAGCCTGAGTAAGAGTGCTTGTAAAGTCAATTGAAGAGGAGAGCCTGAATATTTAACCTTGTAGCCTGATTATCAGTAGGGGGCTTATTTCTGAGTAAGCTTGTTTGTGAAGTCAATTCAAGAGGAAAGTCTTAAATATCTGACCTTGCTGTTTGAGTATTTAATTAATTACATAAATTCTAATTAAATTACATAAATGTATCCCCTACCTTGGGGGGGGGTGTCAAAATTCTATACCAGGGGTCCTCAAGCTAAGGCCCAGGGGCCGAATACGGCCCTCCAAGGTCATTTACCCAGCCCTCGCTCAGGGTAAACCTAAGTCTGAAAGGACTTGAAAGCACACAACAACAACAATCCTATCTCATCAGCCAAAAGCAGGCCCACATTTCCCATTGAAATACTAACAAGTTTATATTTGTTTAAATTGTTCTTCATTTTAATTATTGTATTGTTCTAAAGTGTTTTGTGCACTACAAATTAGATATATGAAGTGTGCAAAGGAATTCTTTTTTTTTTTCAAATTGTAATCCGGCCCTCCAACAGTTTGAGGGACTGTGACCTGGCCCTCTGTTTAAAAAGTTTGTGGACCCCTGTTCTACACCATACAAGGTGCATGTTTTATTATTATTCTGACACAAAAACACAGCATGACACAGCAAACAAGATATATATGCTAGATTTCGTATTACAAAATCACAAGTCGAACATTTCCATACTTCCCAAACCTCGAGGACTGTGTGATGTATTTTTGTGTGATAATGTGTTATGTATTATTATTATTATTATTATTATTATTATTAAAAAATAACAAGATGAGTCCACAGCAGACAAGATCAATCTGCTGGCTGTTGTATTGGATCACATAATGCGTGCAGATCCCAGTAAGGTGGCCTTTTGCAGCTGACAGATGGTCATTTTGTCAGCGCAGATTGTGTTTAAGTGCAGGCCAAGGTCTTTAGGCACTGCACCCAGTGTGCCGATCACCACGGGGACCACCTTGACTGGCTTGTGCCAGAGTCTTTGCAGTGTCAGCTTTTCCAACTGTTTCTTTTCAATCCTGCTGTCGCCTGGGATTATTATTATTATTATTATTATTATTATTATTATTAAATGTTTCAAAGGCTACCTTCACACGAGATTATTTACTTCCCAGCCATCCTCATACCGGCACACAGAGTTCACTATGAGATCTATTTTGGGTTGTTGTAAGTTTTTTCGGGTTATATGGCCATGGTCTAGAGGCATTCTCTCCTGACGTTTCGCCTGCATCTATGGCAAGCATCCTCAGAGGTAGTGAGGTCTGTTGGAACTAGGAAAATGGTTTATATATTGTTTAGTTTACCTCTTTCCCTCTTTGCTTACAGGGTTAGATGGTAAGTAGCTGATCATTAGGAAAAATAATAAAATAGTCGCTAGGAAATAGGCGACCTGAAATCTTTCACGTGTCCCCTTGGCCTAGCTTCATTTAGGCGTGTAGAGAACGGTGGCTTTATTATCTGTTGCTGTTTTCAAAGTAGAGCATTTCCAAAATCCTGGGAGACAGGACATTGTGGAAATCGGAGCAGGAGCAACAGCAATTAATATATTGCGGTTTTTCAAATGCAGATTAAAAATGCCAAAGAGGGGAGTTTTATATAAGGCTTTTGAAATAAAAAATAAAATCAGTGTCTGGCTATGGTTTATAGAACTTGCTCTTTGTGTTTAATTGCAACTCATTCCAATGGACAAAATGGAAGTAAATAAATAATAATATTATCCCCCCCCCCAAATAAATGAAGCCCTTGAAAATATAAGAGGGACTGAATAGTTGGGTTTTATCACGTAATAAAAAGACTGGGTTATGCAAAAGGATTTCCTCATAAAAAAGAATAAAATTCAACATTCATGCCAATGGATATTTCCGCCTGGAGTACTATTCCTCAGCTATCTGCACACACAAGATATCATCTCGGCAGCAAATACCCAGTCGGGCTATGTTATTGTCTGCCTCTGGACTTTTTAAAACAATTCGGGAAATATTTAGCAAAATAACTCATGAAAACTCCACTTCAGTAAAATCCCACCTATATTTAGAATAGAGAAGTTGAACCACCTTGTAAATCTCAACTCTATATTCCAAGATAACATTTCAGGGGGGGGGGGGGGGAATATTTGAATTCTAATGAATCCGAAGCTTTCTGTTACTGTCAACTTTTAAAGCATTGGAATAAAAATAAGATATTTTAGGGCACCAGACAGTCGAAGGGAATACTTTCAAGATTTTTCTTGAAAGAGAGGACCAAAAGTAAACACTCGGGAGTTAATACTGATCGCTATTATTTAGACGGCTCTCGCCAAAAGTATCTTCAGACAGAGCTTACAAAACATATAGAAAATACGGATACTATACACTAGCACTACTGTACGCAGAAATATTATTTGTCTCAAATCCCCAAACTAGTCAGAAACTTGTAGGCAAAAGTACGACACAATTGTATAACTAACGGAGAGAAGGAAGGACGTTATTTCTTGGAGTATCCAGGAATTTAATTCAGATTGAAGAATTTTGAATTCACACTCCCAATTCCTAGAACACGGTCAACTTCCTAAATAGTTTTTCACCTACTGCAGAATTCTGGGGTTTGTCGTTTAGTGAGGCTGTTAAAGGCTCCCCCCTAAACTACAAATCCCATAATTCTCCAAGAGGCAGAAATCGGATTTTAAGTGGATTTTTTTCCTCTAGTGTGATGAGGAGGATGAGTATCGCCACTTTTTCCTAGCTATGGATCCCTCTGAAGGCAGAAGAAGTTCCCAAATGACTTTTACTCCGAAATCAATCCCAATACAAAACATGTAGAGAGTTGAGTTCTACGACATCTATCTCAGCAGTTTAAAAAAATATAATGTCCCAAATACAGTGGAGAAATAAAGCCCGACTGCTCATTGGAGAGAAGGATAGTAGAGGCCAAGATGAAGTACTTTGGCCACATCATGAGAAGAAAGGAAAGCTTAGAGAAGACAATTATGCTGGGAAAAATGGAAGGAAAAAGGAAGAGGGGCCGACCAAGGGCAAGATGGATTGATTGGGATCCTTGAAGTGACTGGATTGACCTTGAAGGAGCTGGGGGTGGTGACTGCCGACAAGGAGCACTGGCGTAGACTGGTCCATGAAGTCACCAACTGAACGAATGAACAACATGGTTCAGTCTGCATTAGAGAAATACACTGACTATTATATTGAAGTTCAAACATATGGCAGTGTAGATAAGGCCGTCTTTCCTACTTGACACTCGTTAAGGAAAATACATCCTGCATACCAGATATTTACTAAGAAAGGAAAGCTTAGATAAGACAATTATGGTGGGGAAAATGGAAGAGAAAAGGAAGAGGGGCCGACCAAGGGCAAAATGGATGGATGGGATCCTTGAAGTGACTGGATTGACCTTGAAGGAGCTGGGGGTAGTGACGGCCAACAAGGAGCTCTGGGCTGGTCCATGAGGTCAGAAGAGTAGGAAACCACTGAAGGAATGAACAACACAAACAGTGGACTCTAGGGTCTCTTCCACACAGCTGTATAAAATCCACATCGAACTGGATTATATGGCAGTGAGGACTCAGATAATCCAGTTCAAAGCCGATATTGTGGATTATCTGCCTTTATATTCTGGGTTATAGGGCTGTATGGAAAGGCCCTGAGATGTATTGAAATAACGGTCAAGATGAAGTTCTGCTTCTTTTCTTCCTCTCTCTCTCTCTCTGTAAGGTTGGATGTTGCACAAATCACTGGCTACACACACACCGTGAAGCTGTGTTGTGTGCGTAATTACAGCGCTTTCATATCACTGCCATAGGTCACCCTTTGAATTCTGTAACTGATATTTTCACGAGATGCTTCGAAAACTGGTTTAAAGGGAAATGCATGGGCGAATCCCAAGAAACCACCAGTTCTAGAACTGCCTATGGCGAACCGTGGCTGCTATAGGACGGCTTGGATAAAAAGAGCAAGGCCCCTGTTGTACGGCTCAATACTAACTACCAATCCCATTTCTAACCCTCTAATATTTCTCTCACACCACAGTTCCATGCCCGTCCTACACAAGCATGCTGCCCGTGCTCGGAGGGTTGGAAAGAAAGTCTCGCGGTGTAAAATTAATGCAGTTTGGCACTACTTTAACTCCATAAGGCTGGATGCTATGGAATCAGGAGAGTAGTAGACAAAGTCAAACTTAGAAAAGAGTGTGGATGCCTCACCAAACTCCAATTCCCACGATTCCATAATATTGAACCGCCGCAGCCAAACTGCATCCATACTCCCATGTAGCTGCACCCTTGGATAAACAAGGTCGGAGTTGTCATAAATATAGAGAAAGGTGGGGAGGAGAGATGTTTATTTATGTCCCGCTTTTTCTCTCCACAAGGAGACTATGGGCCCTTCCACACAGCCATATAACCCAGAATATCAAGGCAGAAAATCCCACAATATCGACTTTTGGACTGCCATATATCCCAGTTCAAAGAAGAAAATGTGGGATTGTATTCAGCTGTAATGGAAGGGCCTTCATCCCCCTTCTACACTGCCATATAAAATCCAGGATATCTGCTTTGAACTGGATTATATGGCCGTGTGGACTCATATAATCCAGTACAAACCAGATCACGTGGAGGCTCTTCCACACATCCATACAACTCAGAATATCAAGGCAGAAAATCCCACAATAACTACTTTGAACTGGATTATCTGAGACCACGTTGACATATGTACTGGTTCAAAGCAGAAAATGTGGGGTTGTATTCAGCTGTGTGAAAGGGGCCTGAATTATCTGATTTGATAATTTGGATTATATGGCAGTGTAGAAGGGGCCTCAAAGGGAGGTAGGTGTCTCATAATTCAGTCTTGGGGCCCTTCCACACAACCATATAGCCCAGAATAACAAGGCAGAAAATCCCACAATATCTATTTTGAACTGTGGACTCACTGTCATATATTCAATTTCAAAGCAGATCATGTGGGATTGTATTCATCTGTGTGGAAGGGCCCTCAGTCCCCTTCTGCACTACCATATAAAATCCAGGTTATCTGCCTTGAACAGGATTAAATGGCAATGTAGAGTCATATAATCCAGTCCAAACCAGATCAGGGGGGGGGGGGGCTTCCACACAGCTATATAACCCAGAATATCAAGGCAGAAAATCCCACAGTATCTGCTTTGAACTGGGTTATCTGAATCCACACGGCCATATTACTTACTTAGTAAGATCCCTCGTAGTCCGAGGATGATGGTCCTCCAAGTGTAGGGTCCGCAGGTGACTGTGGAGCCTTATATTCCAGTTCAAAGCAGATAATGTGGATTTTATACAGCTGTGTAGAAGGGGCCAGGGACTTGACTTGGAAACAGGGAATGGGAAGACCAACTGGGAGCGGGATTGAAGCAATTGCCGGCTGGAGAGGTAGTGAGAAGATCCTCATCGGCCTTGCTCAAATATTATCGAGGGCCCTTCTACACAGTCCTCTATCCCAGAATATCAAGGCAGAAAATCCCACGATATCACACTCGGATAATGTGGGATTTTCTGCCTTGATATTCTGGGATATAGGGCTTTGTGGAAGGGACCTAGGATATTCCTTTCTCTGCGTTTCCCAGAGGAGACTCCAGAAGCGAAGGACTTGGACCAACCTTTGTGTTGCCTGTCGATGCCAGAACAAGGAGTTGCGGCTCTCCAATTCGGACTCGGAGAGACAGACGCCATGGACGCGCAATGAGTCTTCATCTCTTCCCTCTTCTTCCCCTCCGACCAAGAAAAAGACTCTCTCAACCAGGGTCTTCTCCTCTCCTTCGCTTCATTGGAAAATCCTGATTGCCTTCGCCCAAGGCCATCTACCTACTCTTCATCTCCCTCCATTGACTGCTTCTCCGCTCTCCTTGGCCAACACTAGTCTCCCCAGTCCCATCCTGAACGATTCCCAGCTTCTTCTTAGGCCCTTTCAAGAGGCCAGCCCGAAAAGCCTGCTCATCTCAGCGACCTTTCCATTTAAAACGTACTAGTTTTATTGTGCATCTGTTTCAGCTCATGCCGGGCTAGAAGACTTTCTGGGCCCGTTCCCGTTTGTTTATTTTTCACAAAACTATAGAAAGCGCCTTTGGAGCAAGCCAGGCATAGACTCGAAGGCGTAATTATTCATTCTGAACCAATATTTTTGGGGTCAGGTTATTGTACAATGAAATGGAAGTTCATGAAACTACAGGGTCCCTGAGGACTCGCCTTATTATTTTAAAATAATGTTGGAACATTGTCTCTCTTTCTCCCCATGCCCAGCACACACACACTCTTTCTCAAGTCTCTCCAGTTTACTTACAACTAATCTCTTCCACCTCAAGGTCTTTCCAAACTTCAGTATGACTTGTGAAGATCCTTTGACGTCATAGGAGTTTGTTTCTGAACAAATACCAGAAGTATCTGGAGTAACCTGGGTTCCAGACCCTCTTTCCCATTCTGCCATGGAAATCAAATGGGTGAAGTTGAACATTTTGGAAAATGGCATTTCATAACCTTTTGGGGGGAAAATACCTTTTGGAGATCAAAACTTTTAAAGAAAAGCATGACCTTTCAGAGAAGAGCCCAAAACCCTTTAGAATTGAATCTTCTCTTGTGGTATACAACCAGATGATGTTATGCTTGGCAAAGGTTTCAGTTGTTAGACTGAATAACCTGTTATCTCTGATCTGTTAGGAAAACAGAGATTTGCCAATGCATAAAAACAGCAGAGTTTTAGAAGTGTTTTTCCGTACTATTAAAGGTAAAGGTTTCCCCTGACATTGTCCAGTCGTGTCTGACTCTGGGGGTTGGTTCTCATCTCCATTTCTAAGCTGAAGAGCTGGCATTGTCCGTAGACACCTCCAAGATCATGTGGTCAGCATGACTGCATGGAGAGTCATTACCTTCCCTCCGGAACAGTACCTATTGATTTATTCATATTTCGAACTACTAGGTTGGCAGAAGCTGGGGCTAACAGCAGGAGCTCATATATATATATATATATATATATATATATATATATATAATCTCCCATAAAATAACTTGTTTTATATCATGCACCAAAATGAAGCGGACTTGGATAAAAATGACATATTTGGTTTACTCACAACCTTCATGTATTCAGCATACACAGATACAAACTTATCAGTCCAGTTTCAGATATATTTGAGATAATTCTCAGCACCAACCAGCGAGGGCATCTTTCTTATAACAAAACAGCTATCAAAAGGTCACATAGTCAAAAAGGAAGGAGAGATAGAGAGAGAGCATGTGCTCTGCAGCAGCCAGTTTTATAACTTCTCAGGAACCATAAAGGAAGCTGCATACCAGATCATCTATACAAACAGTAAGCAACAGGATCATAGATAAATATTACTAGAGAAGGCTTGAAGAATGTTGTCATTTCCAATAGGACATTCTCCCAGGCCCCAGCTACATTGCCATGATGTTTTTAGTTGTTATTTTGTTTGTTAACTTAAATTAGAGTGTGTTATATTGTCGAATGTGTTTATTTTGATGTAATTGTCTGTATGGTTCTCTTTCAGGCAATTTAATGTTTGCTTTATATGTTGGAAACCACCCTGAGTCCCTTTGGAAAGATAGGATGGTATACAAATCAAGTTTTATTATTATTTATTATTATTATGTAATTTAGTTTGAACTTCATTATAATGGTCAGTGCAAAGTCATATAATGCATATCAAACCACATTGAACTGGACTACATGGCAGTGTGGATGGGGTCTCAGACTCCAGAAACAAATCTTGTCCTGATCCACACATTAGAAATGATTTAAAGGAAGATAACAACAGATACAGATTTAATTCTACCATAAATTACCCACCCACAGCAACATACATACTGTTATAGTGTTTATGTTATCAATTGGGTACCTCTGAGCACAGTGAGAAGAGATATGAGGTGCTTTACTTAATGTAAGCAGATCTAAATCTACTTTGAACTGGATTATAGGGCAGTATAGATTCATGTAATCCACTTCAAAGCAAATAATGGGGATTATTTGCTTTGATAATCTGGATTATATGGCTGTGGAGAAGGGGCCTATGTCTACTCAAAATAATGTCCCATAGGGTGTAATCAGAATTACTTTAAGAGAGCGAATGAACTCTAGCTTTCTGTTATAGTCACAATAGACAGTGACAAACTATTTAGGGGCCCTTTTTGATGGATAAGTATAGAGGCATACAGCACTGAAGTGGTTGTATTCAAATCACACCAGGATCAAGATTCTGGTGTTCAAGACAGTCAGTCGGGTGTAGCGATTTAAGAGTTGGACTACAATTCTGGAGACCAGAATTCAGATCCTTTCTAGGCTACAGAAATTCATGGCCTCAGAAGAAGGTAAAGTCAGACTCCGTTGAAACAAATCTTGCCAAGAATGAGATTTCTACTCACAGGAGAAAATGCCTCTAGAACATGGCCATATAGCCCGAAAAACCTACAACAACCCAGTTTCTACTCACAGTTACAAAACATTGAGAAACAATGGTGCCTTGTTAAATTGATTCAGTCTGTAGTGTTGCTGCGTTTGGTTTTAAATTATTGAAAGCAGCTTAAAAGCAGGTATACACTCTCATTATACTTTCAAACCAAATACATTTCTCCACCAACACAGAGAAACCCAAATGCACAGAGCCAACTCCCTAATGGATGTATTGGAGTACAGTTCAATACAACTGAGATCACTCCTGGTAGTTGTTAGTTTTGGCTTTTAATAGCCGGGGGAGCAGTGTTTTGCCACATGGGACTTTGAGTGTAATATCTGCGGTAATTACCATTGCTAGCGAATAGGGTTGTGAATGCTGGGCAATGAAGAAAACTAAAAGAAGAAATTCAAGTCCTTTGAAACATGGTGCAAGAAAAGAGTTCTACTGGTGCTACAGATTGCCAGGGCGAAAACGACCACATTCAAGAGCAAATCAAGTCTGATTTCTCCCAAGAAGCCAAGATAACTAAACTGACACTGTTCCAGTTGGGACATATCATGATTAGACCTGACTCACTAGAAAAGATAATACTTTGAAAGTTGGAGGGCAGTAGAAAAAGAGGAAGACCATGTTCCAGATAGATAGTCTCAATCAAGAAAGCCAGAGCTCTGAATCTGTAGGTCTATTGAGGATGGGGTTATCATAAGTCAAAAGTTGATTTGATGGCACTTAACAAAAAACTTTGTACATGATACCAGAAATAAGGACTTGATAGTACAAGTTCATTCACATGTTCTACACTGCCACACAATCCAGATTATCCACTTTGAACTGGATTATATGCCACTGTAGACTCATATAATCCAGTTTAAAGCAGGTAATGCAGGTTATATGATTTGATAATCTGAATTATATGGCAATGTAGAAAGGGCCATAGTTGAACCACACTGGATTGTACTGTTAGATCTTAGATTACCCCAAATCCCCATTCAAATTTATCTTCAGTCATATCCTTACTAGATAGTATTATCTCTGCTGCATTTCTTTCATTTTCCTTTTGAGTCCTAGTATATAGATGATGCAGATAATAATATTCACCTGCATATGAAATACTTCGAACATAAGTTATGTATAACACAAGTGCTAATTTTTGTTACATGATATGGATTGTATTAGAACCTTTCTATGAATGGGACCATTTCCCAGGTTAACTATCAGGTAATAGGGAAATGAG
This sequence comes from Anolis sagrei, assembly GCF_037176765.1. Taxonomy (NCBI): domain Eukaryota; kingdom Metazoa; phylum Chordata; class Lepidosauria; order Squamata; family Anolidae; genus Anolis; species Anolis sagrei. The sequence goes on along the minus strand of NC_090022.1, from coordinate 189,469,345 downwards.
CAACAGAGTTTCAAGTTATTTTTTGGATTGCAACATCCAGAATATCTTTATAGTTCTAGGAGTTGTAGTCCCAAGCTTTAGTAGTCAGAAGTATCTACAATACTAAAAATCATTTGGAGGCTACAATAACTGGGGGGGCTTCCACACAACTCTATATCTCAGAATATCAAGGCAGAAAATCCCACAATGTCTGCTTTGAATTGGGTTATCTGAGTCCACATTGCCATATATTCCAGTTTAAAGCAGACAATGTGGGATTTTATTCAGCTGTGTATAAGGGACCTGAGGGGGGGGGGGGAGCAGAATCCCATAATGTCAAGATTTATAGTCTGCCATTCTGGATTTATACTTATAGGAGAAAAGGAAATCTTGGGATAAGATTATCATCAGTGAATAGCCTATTAATGCTATACTCTAATACAAATTTCAAACTTCAGTTCAAGTAATTCTGTTTTTTCCTGTGCTTGGAAGACACACATAAGTTAGTTTGAGGTGCCTGGGTTTGTGCAACTTTTAAAGAAGGTTCTCTGGTACAGATTTTTGTGTTTTGTGTAGCACTAATTGAAACATTAAAGCTTGCCAGTTTAATTGTTAATTAATTTTGGAAAATTAAACACTGCAGTCTTTCTATTAAAAGAAACACTTCCATTGCTGTTAAAGCAATTATGGATTTTAGAAAGTATAGGGCCCCTTGCATGCCTACATTCATCTTGAGTTCTTTAGCACAAGTTTCTCCATTTGCTCATCCATCTATTACAATGCATGGTCTTAAATACTTTATTTATCCAAGCAGTCGGAACATGTGACCCAAAATATTTCTAGGCTCTGCGGTCATATAACCCCTTCTCTGCCTCCCCTCTCTCTTTCCTTCATTTTCTGCCCTAAAGGTTTATGAATTGAAAGCAGTCTGAAGTTATTTTTATCTGAACTTTTCAGTAGTTTATTAAGATCTAGGTTCTTCAAGTGTATGCACATTCAGAAAGCAAGTATGAAATAGTGAAATGTGGTGAGTTATAAGTTGTTGTTTTCAAAAGTAATTATTCCCATAACTCTGAGCCTCCACAAAAATAATTAGCTACTATTATCATTACATTTTTTAAAATACTCCTGCTTCTCTGTTCCTCTCAAGGAATGAAAATAAAATAATCTGGACAGTGCGAAAGCACACCATCCTCCTATTCATTCCACAACAAAGCATGTTGTCGAGCAATAACCCATATTTGAACTATGTGATTATCACTCCTCCATTATTAAAAGAGGCCACATTTCTACACAGATGTCCCTCTGCACATAACTTTTGTGGATTAAGTTTTTCACAAATTTTATTTCTCTGAGTGTGGACTCAGATCACCCAGTTCAAAACAGATATTGTGGGATTTTCTGCCTTGGTATTCTGGGATATAGGGCTGTGTAAAAGGGCCCTAGGAATCATAATCAGTGTCTACAATAGAGCAAGAGGCTGAAATACAATACAAGCACCTGAACTGCATTCTAGTCCTTCTCTATAAGGTATTGTTCTATAAGGTATTACCTTGTAATTGTGAAATCAGAATTTAGAAAAGCCATTGGTTGCAGAAAGAGTCAAGCTATTTTAGGGCCCTTCCACAAAGCCATATAATCCAGAATATCAAGGCAGATAATCCACATTACCTGTTTTGAACTGTGTTACCTGAGTGCACAGTGCCATATAATCTAGTTCAATGTGGATTTTATACATCTATGTGGAAAGGACCTACGGCCCCTTCTACACTGCCAGATAAAATCCAGATTATCTGATCTGAACTGGATTATATGGCAATGTAGACTCAGATAATCCAGTTCAAAACAGATACTGTGGATTATCTCTTCCACACAGCCATATAACCCAGAATATCAGTGCAGATAATCCACAATATCTGCTTCGAACTGGGTTATCTGAGTCCACACTCGGATAATGTGTGATTTAATGCCTTGATATTTTGTGATATAGGGCTGTATGGGAGGGCCCCAAATCCACACTGCCATATAACTTAGTTCAAAGCAAATAATGTGGGATTTTATACAGCTGTGTGGAAGGGGCCCTGGAATATATGGCAGTGTAGAGGGGCCCATAGTTATATTCCATTCATAATGATACAATCTAAGATCTGATATATCTGAAATGTGACTAGAGATCTCTTATCCATCCATCCATCCATCCATCCATCCACCCACCCAGTCTCATGCAATAATCCCATTTCAGCAATAAGAGAGAGAGGACAGATGTATAAAAGTAGATGGAAGCCCATCACCTGTTTCACAGCATTACTCCTGGCTTGATTTTTGGGAGAGTAGTGGAGAACCAATTCTACCTTTTCCTAAATCTGGAAAACACCCATCAAGGACATTGCATAGAAATATTGCATCACCCCATAGGTAAAAGGTAAAGGTTTTCCCCTGAGCCAGATAAATATAGCAGATTCAGATGCTAATATGTATATATTCTAGTAGTTTTTAGACTGCCAGTTCCAAAGATTATTTTTACCTCTAAATTACATATCACTGTATTTAACCTTGTGAAATATGAAGGATATTCTCTCCCTCCCTCCCTTCCTCCCTCCCTCCCTCCCTCCCTCCCTCCCTCTGTGTGTGTGTGTGTGTGTGCGCGCGCGCATGTGTGTTATAAACATCAGAGGAAGGAAAGTAAAATCAGTGCTTTAACTTTACAGAATCAGCTCTCCATAACTGATAGACAAGACTAGAGGACATTGGACAAATATGTCATGTCTCATAACAAGTAGAGTGTCAGGGAAAGGAGACATTCTGAACTGCTGAAGAGTTGGGAAGAGTTGCCAAAGCATTTCCCCATGTCTTTCAGATTGTATTTGCTTTTCATCAATATGAAGTAAATTAATTATTATTCCAAGTAATGTAGAACTATGAAAACATGCAAATAAATGTCAGCCTACAGTGCATTTTGGAACTAGGCTTACTAAAGGGAATGTTTCAAGTAGAAAAAGAGATTAGCAGAGCTGTCACTCAAAATATTGAAATGGGAAGAAAGATGAAAGAAGGAGTTTTTTATGTAACCATAGGCACCTGGGACACTTTGTAGAACACAACATAGGTTGGGAGCACAAGTTCCTTGCATCCAACTAATGAGAAATGCACAGAGAATATATTAAACATTTTAAAGAGCTGTATATATCCAGAATAGCAAATGGTACCAGTTCCTTTGAACTTCAGAATGTTGTACAATTTTGGATTATAAAACACACACCTTCCTTGCTTCCTCTCTGTTTCCTCCTTCTTTTTTTAAGATTCTGTGCAGCAGTTCTGCTGACCTCTTTCTTTAATTGAAATGTTCCCTTTAGTAAGCCAGGCTTAGGCAAGATATGTGTGTTCTAAACATGCATCCCGAATTAACTAGCAGAGCTTTTAGGTATGTAATTGGAATGCTGCTTGTTCTGCCTTACGTTGTTGAAGCTAGTCCCCTTCTACACTGCCATATAATAATCCTTATTATCTGCTTTGAACTGCATTATATGAGTCTACACTACCATTTAACTACATTGAACTGGATTATATGGCAGTGTGGACTCATAAAATCCATTTCAATGAGAGAAGCCTCCCACAGAATGGCAACACATCACATCCTGGCATCCCCTGGGCAACATCTGCAGACTCCCAATTCTCTCACATCAGAAGCAACTTACAGTTTCTCCAGTTGCTGATAACCCAATAAAAATCCAGTTCAATGAAGTTCAATCTGCATTTTTTGAGTCTATATTGAGCATTATAATGCAGTTCAAACTGTATTCAAACTGCATTATATAGCAGTGTAGATAGGGCCTGAGTCAGAGCTGTCCCTTTTGAACTCTGCTGGAGGAAACTGACTATTAATTGATTGAATTGTTCCTGATGTAACCCATCTTCACAATAAAGGAAATAAGAAGAAAACAGAAAGAAACTTCTGCCAATTGTGGAGCTATTGTCCTTTGTGGCTGACAAGAGCTGACTATACAGGGAGAGATGATTCAGGACCTTTGCACAATAATGATAATTTCAGGGCTTTGTTGAAATCAGGAGACACTGAGCTGAAAAGTCATCTAAAAACTGCAACTATGAATGCCAATATATACTAGTCCTCAATTACAGAATAAACTAATTGAAATTTGTGGTGACAAGACAGTGCAAAAACAATTGTTGAAAGATGTAATGCATCACAGTGTTTCTCTGTTTTGGCAGATGAAACTTTGGATGTGAGTACCTCAGAACAGGTCTTGTTCTCAGTAGGTTACATTGATGTCAAAGTTGCAGGAATAAGAGAAGACTTTATAGGCTTTGTGAAGATAAGTCATATGACAGGTGGAGGACTTGCAGGCATTATTTTGAAAACACTGGAAAAATGGGCTGAACCTGCAATACTTGTGTGGATAGGGTTATGATGGTGCTGCTAATATGAGTGGTCAGGAGATCTTTGACACAGCAACATCAGTGGTGGAGTCTATGCGTTGAGAAGTTAGGATTCTTCATATCTGCTCAAGGCAGACTTGTAAAAGCAACATGCAGGCAACTTCACCAACACCAATAAAATATTCTAAGCTAAATATGTACATCCCATGTCTGGACTTTTTCTGCAGTCAGCTTCAAGAAATGTTTACAAGGCACAGGGAAGTAATTCAGGAACTGCAAGTGTTCCTCCCTATAAATTGTGGCCATTTAAAATCCAACATGAACAAGCACACAGAACTTTACAGTGAATGTTTTCAAGATACTGACACACTGTTGGAAGAATTTGACCTGTGGAGTAGAAAATGGAAAAAGATTGCACCTGCAGAAAAACAATCAAATTCACTAGAAGTGTATCTTGTCTGTGATGGACAGTTTTTTTTCAAAAAATGTAAAAACTTCTTCAGATTTCTGCAACATTGTCAGTGTCAGCAGCTACAAATGAAAGGTCGTTTTCAGCTCTGAAACGTTTGAAAACATACATAGGAAGCACAATGGGGCAAGAAAAACTGACTGGATTTGCACTCTTAAATGTCCATTGAAGTTTATCGGTGGAGTTTGATCTTTGTCAAAGTGTATTGACACAGTTTTCAAGTGTTTCCAACAGATGTTGTGGTATTTTTTTGTAACGGCTAAATCATTTTCAAGACTTTAAAGAAATTTATTTAATTAAGTCTATATAAAAATATAGAAGGAATAATATAATTTAAATTATTTTTGTTATGGACCTACTCTTCATGATTTGCTAAAAAATAACCCCTCCTGATTTTTTTTCTGACTATGGACCGGGCTGCATCACCTGAAGAACCAATTCCTCAACTAAAAGAACAGCATACTTGACAGTTCAAGCAATTTCTCATCCAGCCACTGAGATGCATGCTTTCTTAGTTTCCACAAGGCTTATGCATTATGCACCTTCAGAACATTCCTTGGGAATAGACAAATGTTTTCCATATGTGACTACTGACAGGAATAATTTGTGAGAATCCAAAAATTTAAATACAGAATGAAGAGAATCACCTCCAAGGAACTGTCAGCATTTAGTTGTGCATTTAACAAATACCTGTTTTCAAAAATTCATAACCTCTCTCTGGGATTGTTAGCAAGCATATGTGAATGTTCATTTTCATCAGTTGAGAGACATTCACAATGATATATACCTGCTGCATTTACTCAAGTATGTCCCCCAGTAGAAAATTTATTTGCTTATCATATTTTTCCCAAAGTCATGTGATGTACTACAAAGAAATAACAAGAAAGAACTCTCAATTTTCCCTAAAATTCCAGAACACATTCATGGATATTTTCCCTCTTTTGGGCATTGTATAAAAAGAGAAGGTGAACATGAACTCTGCAGGAAGATTATTCTCATCCAAAGATTTTCATCCATATTGGGAACACATACAGCTCTTCATTATAAGAATACAGGAGTACCCCTTGCACATTACTCAGCTTGCAAATTTCATATCATGATAATTTCTTAATTTATCATGTCATGATAAATTCTTAATTTGAATAGCAAAATAAAGGAAGAGAGTTTCAGTATTTTCAGTGGGAGGTAATCAAATTAACATTAAATATTTATTAGTTTTTAATGGTACACAGTCTACAACCTGAGGAAGACATTATCCAGCCTGACCATCATGGGCATAACTAGCTTGGAGACTAGTGTTTTGCCCTTAATAGTCTTGTGATGCAGATTGCCAAATTTATAATAACACAAACTTTTGCATCAAAAGTATAAAGCATGCCATCAAGGTAAAAGATATCATATCAAAATGGGCTCATCATGGAAAGCCTGGCATGGTGTCATAATTCACTTCTTTGAACAGAGAGACAATCTACATCAAGGCCTAAGCCACGATGTCTAATGTTGCTTGTCTTAGGTCAGGTTGGGCCTATTTACCAACAGGATTCTTATCAAGATGAAATAGGATAACACCATGTTCAATCCTCTGATATTCTTGCAAAAGTATTCCAAGGCTGGTCCAATCCAATCTGATGCCTAATCAAAGATAAGCTTCCCTCCAATTTCATGTTCTAACACTGTTGAATAACAACGAAGAGAAGACAGCATCATCCTCTTCACCTAGTGATGATGGACTTGTTTAAGAGGTCAAGGACAGCTCTTGTAGGATATCTAGGCCTGGCCTCTATATATTTTTTGTTTGATATAGCCAACCCTGATATAAATGTAACTAGTATTGTAGAACAGTTTTATAGCTAAACAATAAACAGAAGCATCAGGATGCTAAACATCAACCAACCAACCAATATTAACAATATTCAGTTACTGAAAGTTCATAAATATATGGTTGATAGTTCATGTCAAAAAAAAAATAGTACTTCTGAAGATGGCACAGGACAATACAGATTTCCTGCATGCTTATACCCCAGGAGTCACCAAACTAAGGCCTGTAGGCTGGATGCAGCCTTCCAAGATCATTTACCTGGGCCTCACCCTAAGCTTTAGACTTAGGACTGCTCTAAATTTAAGATGATTTGTCTTAAATTTAGAGCAGTCCTAAGTCTAAAGCTTGCTTTCAGTTGGGCCGGATTCAATAACTTCAAATCAGCCATACTAGAGGGTAGATACAAAGGGACTGATTACGAACACAGAGTTTGCCCATGCGGGGAGGGTAAAATTGAAACTATAATACATGTACTTTTTATTTGTACAATTTACAAGGATGATAGACTAAGGTTAATATCCCCTCTACTCACCAAGTGGCCAGGAAGATCCCTAAGTTGGTACTGCACTTATTTACTGTCTGATCTTGATAAAAGGGTAACAGAACAGGTGGCCAAATTTCTGTTTGCAGCGGCAAAAAGCCGCAAGTGCTTCATGAATAACCTGTAAAGGCTGAGTGTAACAAAGAGTACTCGGGAGACTTATTATTAATTTGCAATCAGTTCCTGTTTTAGATTATATAGACAGTCATTCATCCGATAGCGAATGGTGATACTTGTTTTTATTAATTATAAGCCAAATGTAATGTTATTAATTGTTAATTGTATTTCATCATTCTACTTTCACTTGACTTAGCCGATGGTTTGTTGACTGAAATAAAGGCTACTGACTGACTGACTGACTGACTAAATTTAAGATGACTTGAAGGCACACAACAACAACAGCAATCCTAATTAACTTGACTATCTCATCAGCCAAAAGCTGTCCACACTTCCCATTGAAATATTGGTAAATTTGTGTTGGTTAAAATGGTTCTTTATGTTAAATATTATATTGTTATTTCATGGGTTTTTTGGCACTACAAATAAGATATGTGCAGTGTGCATAGAAATGTATTCATTTTTTTTTCAAACTATAGTAGTCCTCAACAGCCTCTTCCTTCCCTTCTTTTCTTCCATCAAGATGGTGCCAAATCTCCTCAGCTGCTCCTTTTCCTGCCAAAGCGGTACCTATTGATCTACCCACATTTGCATGTTTTTGAACTGCAAGGTTAGCAGAAGCTGGGGCTAACAGCGGGAGCTCACTCTGCTCACTAGATTCGAACTGCTGACTTTTCAGTCAGCAAGTTCAACTGCCAGAGGAGTGCATAGTGTAATCTAAAAAAAGAAACTTTTTGGACTACAATGGCAATGCTAATGGGGAAAGTCTAGACATTGTAGTCCTCAAAGTAACTTTTCCAAGCCCCTAAGACAAATTTATCAAACTTGTGGCTCTGTTTTGGTGTTGCATATTCTCCACATGTTTTCAAAATCATACATGAGCATTTGCAAGAGAATCATTGTAAGTTTGGAATATATGTCCATCCATCTAGCTAGCCAACTGTCTAGCCAGAGGGGGGGGGGGGGGAGTTTAAAATCTAATCAGTAGCCAGAAATTTAACCTGAAGTAAATTAACAGTCCCGGCAATTTATAAAGTCATACATAAAAGAGAGTAATTAACAAAGAGTCCAGGTGATTCATAAGTAATGCACAGACGATTGTGAATGGCCTGTGAGTGTTATCTCTCATTTTGAAATGTAATGAGTAGATTTATTTTCCATTGGAGCACAAAGCTATTCCAATTTATTCAAAACTCTGTTTGCTTTACTTGGAAATACTACTACACTCGCCATTCAGGTTTCAGAACAACACTTAGGACCCTTCCACACAACCCTATATCCCAGACAGAAAATCTCACAATATCTGCTTTGAACTGGGTTATCTGAGTCTACACTCAGATAATGTGGGATTACCTGCCTTGATAATCTGCGATATAGGGCTGTGTGGAAGAGCCCTTCGTCTATGCTAGATACTTCTCAGCTTCACCACATGAAGTAGTTTACATTTCACGCAAAAAAAATCAGCTATACTTTTATGTCTCAAAATGTAACAAAAGATATGAACTATATGAATGAGAAACAATGACTATGCCTGAAGAATCAGAATTAGACAGAATGAGAAAATCTGTTTGAATAAGTCCAACAGTACTATGATACTAAATATGTTTTACAAGTTGAACCTCTGCAGCAAAAATACACAGGACTGGATTTGATGGCACTTATTTCCAGCTAACTATGCCCCAGATGAAGTCATGCTCCATAAACTTGGTTATGAAATCTTATTACTAGGTTTGTCTGTTTTGAATGTCTGCATTTTTAAGGTGGAGTTATAAAGTAGTATGTTCGAAAAGCAAGATCACTATACTAGAAAAAGAGTGTTAAAATTATAAATTTGATGGCATGTTTGTAGATTTCCTCGAGGACATAGCTACAGGGTGTCCCACCATGCATTTTATTGTTATTAGGGTTTGCCCCCAGATGTGGGTTCACTCATATGTGATATATGTGGCCGAGATGCTGAAATGAAGAAAAGAAGGGTTGCCTTTATTTTGAATGCCCAGAAACTGAATTAGTGCACAGCAACTATTGTGTGCTTCACACTGGCTTGGAAGCTACAATTATTTGTTGTTAGCTGCTATCAAGCTGACTTTGCAAAAGAAATCAATTTCTTAGGTCACCATTTTGAAAGAATGTGAAACAAAGGGCCTTTCCACACAGCTCTATATCCCAGAATATCAAGGCAGAAAATCCCACAATATCTTCTTTGAACTGAGTTATCTGAGCCCACACTGCCATATATCCCAGTTCAAAGCAGATATTGTGGAATTTTCTGTCTTGATATTCTAAGTTATATGGCTGTGTGGGAGAGCCCAAAGACTCCAGAGATTGAAAAGCCAGGAAAAGATGACTGAGGCCCCAACTACACTTCTATATAAAATCTAGATTATCTGCTTTGAACTGGATTATATGGCAGTGTAGATCCATCCTATGCTGAAACTTGTATTTGGGTCATATCATGAGAAGTCATGACTTCCTAGGGAAGACAATAGTACTTCAGGATCTAAACTGCCTTACATCCCAAGATCTGATCCCAGATTATCTGGCTGTGTAGATCTATATAATCCAGTCCAAAGCAGATAATATGGGATCAGATCCTGGGATATAGGGCAGTGTAGATCCAACCAGAGACTGTCCAGTGTTTCATTTTGCAGGTAGTAAAGTGACCATCACTAGGAAGTCTACCTATACCAGTAGGGGCCCTTCTACACATCTATATAATCCAGGGCCCTTCCAAACAGCACTTTAACCCAGAATATCAAGGAAGATAATATCTGCGTTGAACTGAGTTATCTGAATCCACACTTATATATAATCCAGTTCAATGTGGATTTTATACAGCTGTGTGGAAGGGGTCCCAGAATATCGAAGTAGATAGTCCACAATATCTGCTTTGAACTGGATTATCTGAATCCACACTGCCATATAATCCAGTTCAATGTGGATTTTATACAGCTGTGTGGAAGGGGACCCAGAATATCAAGGCAGATAATATCTGCTTTGAACTGAGTTATCTGAATCCAGTTCAATGTGGATTTATACAGGAGACATGATTGCCATGTATAAATACATGATGAGAAGCCACAGGGCAGTGTTTTTCAGCCTTCCTAATGCCACGACCCCTTAATACAGTTCCTCATGTTGTGGTGACATGCAACCATAAAAATATTTTAGTTGCTACTTCATAACTGTAATTTTGCTACTGATATGAATTGTTATGTAAATACCTGATATGCAGGATGTATTTTCACTCACTGGACCAAATTTGGCACAAATACCCAATACACCCACATTTGAATACTGGTGGGGTTGAGGGGGATTGATTTTGTCATTTGGGAGTTGTAGTTGCTGGGACTTATAGTTAATCTACAATCAAAGAACATTCTGAACTCCACCAACGATAGAATTGAACCAAACTTTGCACACAGAACTCCCATGACCAACAGAAAATACTGAAAGGGTTTGGTGGGCATTGACCTTGAGTTTCAGAATTGTAGTTCACCCCTCTTACACCCCCTCATGACCCCCACCCAGGAGTCCCAACCCCCAGGTTGAGAAGCACTGCCATAGGGAGAAGGGGGCAAACTTGTTTTCTGTTGCCTGGAGACTAGGCCACGGAACAATGGTTTCAAACTGCAGAAAAGGAGATTCCACCTGAATATGAGGAAGAACTTCCTAACTGTGAGAGCTATTCAGCAGTGAAACCTTCTGCCCCGGAATGTGGTGGAGGATCCTTCTTTGGAGGCTTTTAAGCAAAGGCTGGATGACCATCTGTTGGGGTGCTTTAAATGTGCTTTTTCTGCTTCTTGGCAGAGGTCTCTTCCAACTCTATGATTCTATTATTCTAAATGTCAAGTTGAGTTTAGTTCTAAGATACTCTCTTTTAATTTCCCATTTTTCTGAGAGCACTCCTTTCTAGTCTGGCTTTGTTGAATTCTTTCCAGTTCTTCTCTATATACAGAGTGAACATCACTGGCTGCTAATGAGCTACCAAGCGAAGCATAAAGTCTTGCTATTAGCATATAAAGTCCAACTTGGGACCAAGATTCCTTCCAGGTTGCCTTACCCCTTATTTAACTGCTGATCAAAAAGATAGGTTTTCAGTAGTACCACTCTACCTTGGCATTGCCTTCTCTTCCCCCAAAGGTTTTTTAGTGCTACAGCTCTAGACCAATGGAATTCACTCCTTCTGGATATTACTATTAATAAAAAATAATAATTAGAGTTGGGGTGTGGGTGTTGTTGAATTGCAACACCCATCAGCCTTAGCTGCTTAACCAAAAGATGGTGGGAGGTCACAGTTTTCACAACTTTGATCTTAAGATTTAGAGTTTAGACAGTTCCATGAAAAAAAAATTAAGTAGGTTTTCCATTAATAGCCCCAACTCTTATTTCATTACAATCCAATTATGTTGTTGTTTGGTTGTGTATTGGGCTTTTTGTACTTTATATTGTAATTTGTAAGCTGATTCCAGCTTTGTTAATCTTTCATTAAGTAGTAATTGAGTTTGTGTAACAGATAGGCAAATATATACATGCACATATCCACACGAATAGGTGTCGCAACTGCTTCTTTTAACTTAGATGCTACCACACCTTCTTCTAATGAAGCATTAACATGGGGGGGGGGGGGTAATTTCTTTGTCAGGCCTCCTCTAGTTTCATAATTAGTAATGAAGACCAAGGATCCAGCGAATCTGGGATTCGCACTACATATCCAAGGATCCATCTCTGACCTCACTCATTTGAAATTACTCCAGAGAAAGAAAAGCATGCTAATGATACTACACTAGAGCTTAAGTGTTATATATTTTTCACACAACAGAACCCCCAGCTGGCATAGCCATTGTCCTTGCTGGTTGAAGGATTCTGGGAGCTGTAGTCCAAAGCAAATATCTTTTCCAAAGTTTATACTCGATTGATTTCCTGTGCAACTCAAACTCAGCCCATCAATCTTCTTTTTTATTTGAAATTATGGGTTTTCTTTATGACAAATGTAAGATGGATACTTAGTGCTGTGTTTTGCAATTCATTAAATAAGATGGGAAGATTGGATTATTAATAATATTATTAATAATAATAATAATAATAATAATAATAATAATATTCATAGTTCCACAGGACAATGAATTGGTGGGTTGTGCCCTATGTAACTAGTGTGAAGGATTGCTGCATAGATTTTCTCTTTCTATAACCAAGGTTTCGGGGGAGTCATGTTTTTCCTTTCAACTAGCTTCTCTCTTCCAACTTCTTTTCTTTAAATATTGCTAGTCTTCGTGTTTGTGTGTGTGTGGAGAAATTAATAAAACAGATGTTATTAGTTATGAGTGACTCGGTCTGGCTTGAAAAGTTCCTTGGCAGTCAGTATAGTGAATGGTTAGAGGGCTGGACAACAACTAATAGACACAAAATAAAAATGAAGTCTTCACTCAGCAAGAAAGCTCAGTGAGCTTATAAAGATACCATCCAATTTTGTGTTTATTCATATACTGACGAGGCTTCCTTTAGCTGCTTTGGGAAAGTCCATATTTTATAGAATCTTATGAACTGTAAGAGTGGAATTTTGTTGGAATACTATAGCACTCTTTTTTTTCAGGCTCACTCAACACAATGGAGAGCAAATCAGCCAGCTAAGAATATCCCTTCCTGTAGATTTTTCTCTTCTGTTCATTATGTCAATGTAGATCAACCTGCATGGTCCACCAAAAGCATTCTGGCCTAGTATGGGAGGTACTACAAGGATCATGAAGCCCACTTCTCTCCAGAATTAGAAATTCACAGCTAAAGCACACTTCAGGTGGCCATACAGCCTATGCTTTAAAACAGTGGTTTCCAGCCTGTGGTCTATGGACCACCAGTAGTCCACAAGAACTAAAATATGGTCAGCAGCCTTACTGTTACTAAATCATTGCAACAAGAGCAACTGGTCTCACAAAACCCTCTTATAGTGCCGAGGCTTATTGAAAATGGTTTTCTGTGGGCGAGCAGATGGCGACTACTGGATGGCATATGTTCTGTATCAGAAACTAGAGCTGGTGTGGTCTATCCAATACAATTTTCTGAATCAGCACCCCAAATAACCAAACTGAATATAAAGTTGACCAAAAACATATTTGTAACCCTTTTGGTACTAATGTTGGAGAGTGCTCCCTGGTCAAAGTGGTCCCTGGTCAAGGGGTTACTGGTCAAAAAAGGTGGGAATCGCCACTTTAAAATAATCAGAGAAGGGAACCCACAGCCTTCCAGGGTAGTTCATTTGGTCAGCAAATGTTGGTTTCAAGAAGTCTTTCTCCAAAAAGTTGGAATCCCTTTCATTATTTGAATCAATTTCAGTGTGAAATCTACACTGGGGAAATTTTCTACCACATGTACGTATACCAAACTTCGATTTCTGTCTCTTACAGTCACAGGACAATATCCATTATATGGCCTCCGCTGAAATTTTTTGTTAAAAGAATCTTTTGCATCATCTAAGTTTAATATCCTGCTTTGTTGACTGTTATGTTTCTCTGTGTTTCTCCTTTGTGCCAATGCATGAACGTATGTGTTTTGCCCAAAGTAATGGGCAGATCTCTGGATTGCAGTCAGCTTTCAGAATAAAAGATACAACATTGGTTCTTTATCCTAGTAAACATTGTGATATATGCAAACTTAAAATTTGCATATCTACCAATAAATTATTCAGTTAGCCACTGAGTCCAAGTGCAGAACAAACAGACATTTGGCCTACTTTTTGGACTTTCCACAAACCTTTCATTCTTTTTTGCATCATTTAATTTGATGAAATGTTATGTGGAATCCAAAACATTTACCGATTTTATGCTATTAATGAGAACAGCTGCTTCTTCTGTTTCCTTCTTTTCTATTACACAGTGAAACAAAAAACTGGTGTCTTGGTTTTTAGGCCTGTTCCTGGGTTTATTTAGGCACTGATTCAGAAAATTGCATTGGATAGACTGTGTCAGCTCTAGTTAATTAGAAAGTCATGCCTATCTTGAACTATCTAATACAATGTTCCTGTTTGAGGGTAGCATGAACATTGATAATAATGCAACAATGTAATCATTTTATTTTTAAAAATGAAAGTCTCTCAACTCCCATTTTCTCTTTCCTTCTGGTCACTTCTATCTCCCAATTACAATGGATATGCCTATGCATAGAACAGATTGTACCTATTCTGAATTGAGCCATACCAACAATCAAAAGTACTGTGAGTTTTTTCCCTATTGTCTGTTCCATCTGTATTTTATTAGCAAATAGCATTAATGATGGCCCAAATTCACTAAGGGTCAGGCCTGTAGCGAGGGGGTGGTTTTAGGGGTTCAACCCCTCCCCCCGAAATGTTTCAGATTTTTAAAAAAATCTGGTTAACTCATAAATTTTAACTGGTTAACCAAATCCCCATGCTAAGTCTATGAGATGCAAAAAATTAAGAGTCCCTCCAGAACTGCAAGCACTATCTCAAGCAAATATTGACAATTTATTCACACTGTCATTACTTGCAGCAATAGCCGATGTAGTGAAGCAACCAAATGGGGGGGGGGGGGTGTTGTGTTGAATGCTCTCATTAAGGAGGCCAGACTTGGTGGAGGTGGTTGACAGGCTATTGAAGGCTGCTCTGCCTCCTGCTGTGCTCTTCAGTGTGAGCTAGGAGGCAGGTTTCAACCCACCCCCCCCCATGAAATTTTCAACCCCCTCCCCCGCAAAATTTTGAACCCCTCCCAAAAAATTTTTCTGGCTACGGCCCTGCTAAGGGTCATGCTCGCAGACAGGATTTTGATTCGGGGGGGGGGGGGCTGAGTTTGATTGGGGGGGGGGGCTGATGGGGTGGTTCAGGATCTACCCTAGCAAACCTTTTGTATCATTATCCCAATACCTCCATGCATATGGGATACATTGAGCATGGTGATCAGATCATGATATAAATAAACATAACACTTTAAATAATGTACCAGTAAGGCCTTCTCATGGACACCCTGAGAATTTCGAGGGGGGGGGGATGAAGCACCTCAAGCCCCCCCCCCCTCACCCCAGCTACAGGCCTGCTAAGGGTGAAGATCTTGTGTCTGTGTGGCACTACTTTAGGCTACAGGTGTGAGTTCATATTAATCTGAGCATCCCTTCATTTTAAAAAAGAAAACTCTTTAGATGTAGTAAATAAGGTATATGAGGCATAAAATATACAGCCTAGTTACTATATATGGTTTTCTGTGTAGTAGGTTTTGTTTCGGTACTGCAATCCAGACTTAAATCACCAGAGAGAACTAAAGGCCCACACAGCCATATAACCCATAATATCAAGGCAGATAATCCACAATATCTGCTTTGAACTGGGTTTGAATCATAGAATCATATAGTTGGAAGAAACTTCATGGGCCATCCAGACAAAAAAGAAGCTAAAAGGCGGTATCTTAGAACTAAGCCCGACTTGACTTATAAAATCATAGAATCATAAAATTGGAAGAGACCTCGTTGACCATCCAGTCCAACCCACTGCCAAGAAGGAGGAAAATCACATTCAAAGCACCCCCAACGGATGGCCATCCAGCCTCTTTTTTAAAAGCCTTCAAAGAAGGAAAGGAGATTCCACCACAGTCTGAAGCAGAGAGTTCCACTACTGAAAGCTCTCATAGTCAGGAAGTTCTTCCTAATGTTCAGGTGGAATCTCATTTCCTCTAGTTTGAAGCCATTGTTCCATGTCCTAGTCTCCAAGGCAGCAGAAAACAAGCTTGCTCCCTCCTCCTTATGACTTCCCCTCACATATTTATGCATGGCCATCCCATATTTATACATGGGTTATCTAAGTCCACACTGCCATCTAATCCAGTTCAACGTGGATTTTATACAGCTGTGTGGAAGGGGCCTCATATATACCTAGAACCCCTTGTAGCAGCATCTGAGACAAAGGGGATAAGTTTTGAACTCTCTTATCTGAGACTCATATTGCTTTCCATTTCTTCATATATCATGAATGCAAGGGAAATTAAATCTATGAATAGCCCCACTCTAGGTTCTTGTCTTAGTTATGCTTGATGATAATAAAGGGATATGGTTCAAAAACTAGCTTTCACACATGTATGGTGTTGACTGGGTTTCTTGACTGCATGTCAATTACAAGTTGGCTTTCTTGTCTACAAGGCTGGACCAATATACCTTCTAATACAGCAAACTTTACCTTCTCACCCTATAAATGGGTAGCAAGTACCAGATAAAAGTGCTCTTTGTAAATCTAAACCACCAGTTGCCGTTCAATGTCATATTAATACGGTTGGATAGAAGCAAGACAACACACTACATTTGAGATAACGTATTTGTCCCCCCCCCCCCCAAATAGCTATGCTATTTTCTACATTTTTGAAAATGAAATACCTAATCATTTTCCCACTGTGATCCTATACAGTGACACAAAACGGAGTGTGCAACACATGGTGACCCTATCATGAACTTAGAATTGATTTTATGGTACATAACAACAAGCAACAATGTATATCACTTGATTACTCAATACTTAATGACTGGTAACACCTTGAGCTGGTTCATACTTGCAGAGTTACATTTTTATTAGGGAAGAAGAAACAGATGAATTGGAAATAGAATGGACCACTACCATCAGCCAACTTCAAACTTCCCTTAACTCACTGCTGTTCTGTTCAGTGGTGTGCCTTGTGTTCATATGTGATTTTCAGCCTCTTGACTTCCCCTTAATCCCCCACCCCAAAATGACATCTTCCAAATCATGACATGAACTCCACTGAAAAGTATTGCCTTTGTGTTGTCTGAGATGATATTTCTGGCATCTGATAAAGTAAATGCTAGTACAGGAAGGCCTGTGCTTCAATAACAACAACAACAACAACAACAACAACAACAATAACAATAATACCATTTGTCAGCTGCAAAAGGCCACCCTATTCTGATCTGCATGCATTATTCACCAATACATCACACAGTCCTAGACACTTAGGAAGTGTCCGATGTGTGATCAAATACAAAAGGCAGCATAGTGATCTTGTTTGCTGTGTACTAATCTTGTTATGTATCAAATAAGAAGAAAAAGAAGAAGAAGAAGAAGAAGAAGAAGAAGAAGAAGAAGAAGAAGAATTTGCATTATTTGCCAATACATCACACAGTCTAAGACACTTGGGAAGTGTCCGATGTGTGATCCAATACAACAGCCAGAAGAGTGACCTTGTTTGCTGTGTACTCATCTTGTTGTACTTCAAATTATTATTTATTTATTTATTTATTTATTTATTTCTGTCCTGCCCTATCTCCCCAGGGGACTTGGGGCAGATTCCAGCATATACAGGCACAAGGCAAACATTCATGATTGAGACGGTTTTAAACAGTGGATTTTAATGTATGTCGAGATAATTTATTTTAATGTTTATGCAGATATATAGTGTAATTATGTCCGGCATTTAATGTTTGCCATTTATATGTTGGGTGAGAAGGGCGGAATATGTATGTTTAACTAAGTAAATAAATAATTAAATTCAATGCCTTGAAACCATGAAACACAGATACACAGATAAAGATAAAGGCTTTCCCTTCTGGCAATAAATGTGTTAATCTTCCAGATGCCCTGAGACCCTTTGTTATTTCTGTCCCTGTTTAAAACCTAATAAGATCTTCCAGTCCCAGGTCATTTTTGAATGCTAACTATAGTACATCAGAGGCAAAAACCCCTTGGTTTCAGATCTAGATCATTATTTACAGCAGATTTGCTGAAACTGGTGAAAGTATTTAGTTATGATTAATTGAAGCCACATTAACCTTTATAAGTATACTGCAAGCATGACTTAATAAAGTCTGTCCTTTGTGTGGAACTTCCTTCTCCTTTAGAAACCTTAGGAAGAGATTTCTGATGAGATTTATTGATTCAAAGTGATAATTCAGGACCTGAGTATCTGCAATAATCTTTTATTTTGATATTCTTTGATTGAAACCTAAACAAGATCAAAGGGAGAAATGCTTTCCAAGCTCTTATTCATTACATATTATTTTCTAGCACCTAAGGCATCTTACAATAATTGTTAATTTTGGAAAATGGCATATTCATAACCAACTGAGGAAACCAGGAATCTCCACAGGCTTTTGGAAGTGTGACTCTTTGTGATTAATATGCATTCATATTGTTTGGAATAATCATAACCTTTTGGAAAGGCATGACCTTGTTAGAAATCATAATCTTTTTGTAAAGTATGATCTTCCTGAGAAGAGTTAAAAACTTGCTTGAGTCAATCTTCTCCTTAGTGGTAAATATACACTAGGATTCATGCAAGGCAATTTAGGCTTCTCAGATGTTAGACTTGGAGTCTCCCTCTGAACACTATAAGATCAAGATCACATGGTCTGTAGTCCCTCCCACAACCTCTAACAACATAAGAGTTAAGGAGAAAACTGCATACCAATACATACATGCAATATAGTCAGCAATCTCAATTATATACATCACAAATAATTAGTATAGGGGTCCTATTTCCAACAGGAATGGCTCCAGGACACTTCCATTATTTCCGATGATGGAAGCAAATTTATAAAAATGTTTGATTGGAGTTGTCCAGATCCATCCACATTCAAACCATTTTTGAGGCATAGGCTCATTCCTCCTCCCCCCACCCCCACCTCCTCCCAGTTAAATCTATTCGACATGATAAAGCTTTTAATTTTGGCGATACAGGGCTTGCTGTTGATCTCGATTTGAGTCATATCACTGACTGTCTTGCCAGGCTTGCCTAAGTGTCGCACTGCGAGATTAGTATTATTGTTTCCAGGTTTGTTCATACATCTGGAGCAGGGTGAGAATTGCTTGAATTTCATTTCGAAGTTCACGCTCCCAACACATGCATTTTTTTTCCAGAGAATACCAGAAGAAATTCAGCCTAATCCTTAACACATTTTGATGAAGGAAAAGATACACTTTTCCAAGTAAAAGGTGGCATTTCAAGCCAAGTCTGTTTCATCTTTCCTTCCCCCAACTCCACTCATCTCCATAGTCCAGGCTACAAGACTTATCTACGACAAGACTTCATAACTGTCTTAATCCTAGGGCCCTTCCACACAGCCATGTAACCCAGAATATCAAGGCAGAAAATCCCACATTATTTATTTATACGACATATATTATTATCATAGCACAATATTGATATTATATATTACATTATACTATAACATTATACTGGAGCCCTCGGTGGCGCAGTGGGTTAAACCCGTGTGCCGGCAGGACTGAAGACCGACAGGAATTGGGGAGAAGCGGATGAGCTCCCTCTATCAGCTCCAGCTCCTCATGGGGGACATGAGAGAAGCCTCCCACAAGGATGATAAAAACATCAAATCATCCAGGCGTCCCCTGGGCAACGTCCTTGCAGAAGGCCAACTGTCTCATACCAGAAGCGACTTGCAGTTTCTCAAGTCGCTCTTGACACGATAAAAGAGGGACTAGCCTAGCAAACCTTTTGTATCATTACCCCAATACCCCCATGCATATGGGATATATTGAGTAGGGTGATCAGATCGTGATATGAATAAACATAACAGTTTAAATAATGCACCAGTAAGGCCTTTTCTCGAACCACCATGAGAATTTCGGGGGGGGGGGGGCTGAAGCCCCTCAAGCCCCCCCCCCCCCCCCTACATGCCTGTGTATGGCAGGGCCGCCAGAATATCAAGGCAGAAAATCCCACAATATCTGATTTGAACTGAGTTATCTGTCATATATTCCAGTTCAAAGCAGATAATGTCGGATTTTATTTCACTGCGTGGAAGGGGCCTTAGTTTACCCCAATATTGGGGTATCTCTCCATACAAGGAAGACTGGGGTATCTCTCCATCCCATGACATTTTCATTTTGAGCATTAGTCGGAAATTTCTGTTGAGCATTTAGAAACACAGCTGGGACATCCAGAGAAAAGAGGCAGAGATGTGGAATGCATCAAACAGAAGAACTCATCATGGGTCCCATTTTAATTTCTCACTCTCTGCAATGGTAGAAATTGTGAAAACACTATGAAGGGGCCATCATTTTTACTTCGAGGGCCATGTCTTTATTTATCCCCTTCCTCCCAGTGTAGTTATACTACTTGACCCTTCACACATACACCACATCTGCATTTTGAAAAAGGACCGACTCCCCTTGAAACCGGGGTTTTCTGATGGAAAAGAGACGAGCTGAGTGCTCAGTTTCTCCCCTTCAAATCCCAAATTACTTTTGGAAGGAAAAAAATCAGAGAAAGTGGGGGGAACTGAACTTCGAGGGCTTCCAAATGCTTTGGAGTCTCACTTAGGCGGCAAGATTCATGGAAGCATCTTGATTACATTGGAAGATGGCGGTTTAATGACTCAATTGGCGCTTAATTTAGCTTTATCTTTTCGCCTTCTTGTTCTCCGAAATGAATGGCTGCGTTAAACGCATCAGCGAATCTTTCTCGGCCGAGTAAAGCTCTGCGGAAAGTGAAGAAAGGAATGGAAACTTAAGACACAAAAGCGGGTCTTTCGGCGCGTCTACACTAGAAAATTAATGTGCTTCGACAGCACTGACAGGGCTCAATGCTATGGGATCTTGGGATTTGTAGTTCGGTGAGGCACCAGCACTCCTTGATAGAGAAGATTACCTTGTAAAACTACAACTACCTTGAGTAATGGCATTTAATGAGGTGTCAAACTGCATTACTTCTAGATGCATCCTATAGGAAGCAGCCAGGCTTTGAAGCTGCAAGGCCATTCAATGCTAGTCAAGGTGGCCAATTGCAACATTCACACTTGCCTCAAACAGGCAAGAGTTCTTTCTCCCACCCTGGACATTCCACAAACATATAAACCACCTCAACCTCTGAGGATGTCTGCCATAGATGTGGGCGAAACGTCAGGAGAGAATGCTTCTGGAACATGACCTTACAGCCCGGAAAACGCACAGCAACCCAGTGATTCTGGCCATGAAAGCCTTAGACAACATACCCTATATTTGTTTTAAGTTCTATTAAACTGGCCATGAGTTCCAAACCAGGGGAAAAGTGAGATACAAATATTATTAATGCTGCTGTGTCCATTTCACCTATGGCTAGAGGATGCAGGCAGCCAAACCTAAACACAAACGCTTCTTGAAGTACAAGGGGTCTTATTCCTGTGCTGTCCTGTGTTGTTGGTTTTTTTCCCCCTACTCCCGAATTAAGTACAATTCCAAACTTCTGTAGTAACTTTGGGAAGTCAAAAAACTCTGTCTTCAGAATTAAGGGGAGAAGGGAGACGCATGCTTTGTAGCCGAAGTTGCTGTTTAATTTGGGAAATTTCCAAAGAAAGAAAGAAAGCTAGAAATCGGCCCACTGCGGCCTAGACCTGTAAATATTGGATTTGAAAAATAAAGTTTCCTTCCATTTATTGCTGCAGCAACTCTTTCACGCAGTCTCCAGCAAAGAAAAATTAGGAGAAATAAGATCTACAGAAAAACTGCTGCAACACACACACACATATAGTGTAAAATCACATGTGTTTATGTGTGTTATTTCATATTATTATTATTATCATTATTATTATTATTATTATTATTATTATTATTATTATTATTATTATTGGAGCTCCCAGTGGCGCAGTGATTTAAACCCCTGTGCCGGCAGGACTGAAGACCTACAGGTCGCAGGTTCGAATCCGGGGAGAGCGAGGATGAGCTCCCTCTGTCAGCTCCAGCTCCAAAAACATCAAAACATCTGTGTGTCCCCCTGGGCAACGTCCTTGCAGACGGCCAATTCTCTCACATCAGAAGCGACTTGCAGTTTCTCAAGTCGCTCCTGGCACGACAAAATAATAATAATAATAATAATAATTACATTTATATCCCGCTTTATCTCCCCAGAGGAGATAGCACGTTGTTATTGCATAATTTCTTCCAAGGTCCCTTCTACACATGGCATATAATATCCAGATTATCTGCTTTGAATTGGATTATATGGCAGTGTTGTCTCATATAATCCAATTCAAAGCAGATAGCGTGGATTATCTGCTTTGATCATCTGGATTATTTGGCAGTATACAAGGAGCTCAAGCTGGAAAGTTCTTTCCATTTCAACGTTCCCCTATTCATTGCCTTTCTAGTGCTTCCCAAGTGATAATAGTTCAATTTGGACTGTATGAGGTGTTTTTTAAAAACCCCAAAAGGACTCGTCATGAGAAAATCTGGTCGACTGCTTCGCACAAGGATGCTAGGAGGGCAGCCAAGTGGAACCTCTTCCAGTCATATAAAAAACTCTTACTTGGGTCCAAGTTTGCAGACCATAGGTCTTAAAAATGGAAAGTGCGCCTCCTCGGAGGCTTGTCAGACGCCCCCATGCTTGGGCTTCCAAACAAGTGCAAAAGGTCGGTGGAAAGAAAAAACTGGCCTTCCACAAGCTCTGGGGTCTCTTCTGAGGATCCCTGGGTCCAGAGGCGGTTCTGTTGCAAAGCCAAGAGTCCAACCTATCAGCGACAAGAGCTACATCAACTCTGTGGAATGAACACTGTAGTGCTGGTACATTACTAAAGTGCAGCTCCCAGGATTCCATAGCATTGACTAAAGGCCGTTTGTGTGTGTGTGTGTGTGTGTGTGTGTCAGGAGCAACTTGAGAAACTGCAAGTCGCTTCTAGTGTGAGAGAATTGGCAGTTACCCAAGGGGACACCCATATGTTTTGATGTTTTTACCATCCTTCTCTCATGTCCCCGCACGGGGAGCTGGAGCTGACAGAGGGAGCTCATCTGCATTCTAGATTCGAACATCCTCCTGTCGGTGGTCTTCAGTTCTGCCTGCACAAGTGTTTAACCCATTGCTCCAAGTATGCTTCTAACTAACAAAGACAGTGCGTTAATTCTACAGTGTAGATGCACCCAAGGACCTATTGCCCCCTAGAAGATGCTTCAATTGTCCAATGTAGTTTTATCCAAGCCCATTCTACACTATAATAATAATAATAATAATAATAATAATAATAATAATAATAATAACAACAACAACAACAACTTTATTTATACCCCGCCTCCATCTCCCCAAGGGACTCTGGGTGGCTTACATGAGGCCAAGCCCAACAACACATCAATAAACAAGAAAGCAATAAACAAAACATAACAACAATACAATTAAATAAATCACATATAAACATTAGCATGCAAGTGTGCAACATTAATGCAACATTAGCACAGGCAAGTGTGAGATCACATATAACATTAGCATGCAAGAATTTAAAAACCTATGGCCATATAAAATCCTGCCATATAAAATCCGGATTATATGATTTGAACTAGATTATAGGGCAGTGTAGAATCATATAATCCAGTTCAGAGCAAATCATGTGGATTATCTACTTTGATAATCTGAATTATATGGCAATGCTGAATGGGCCCGAGACTAAAAAGTCATCATGGCATAATACATGTTGAACTAGGACTCAGAAAGACCAAGGGTGTATCTACACTGTAGAATTAATGTGGTTTGGCACCATTTGGACTGCCATGGTTCGATTCAATGGGATCATAGAATTTGTAGTTTTGTGAGGCACTAGCATTCTTTGGCAGAGAAGACTAAAAACCTTGAAAAAATACTTTTGTCATAATTCCATAGCACTAAATCATAGCTGTTAAAAGTGGTGTCAAACAGTGTTAATTTTACAATATAGATGCACCCCAAGGTTCAGATCCCTGCTGAGCTATAGAAACCCAATGGGTAACCTTACGCTTTCACATTCCCCCGCCTTTCAGGAAGGCAATGGTGTCCTGCCCAGTTACATAATCCAGTTCAAAGCGCATCATATGGATTATCAACTCTGATAATCTGGATTGCTGAGGCCCCTTCTTCACTGCCATATGATCCAGATTATCAAAGCAGATAATCCATATGATCTGCTTTGAACTGGATTATGTAAATCTACATTGCCATATAATCCAGTTTGAAGCAGATCATAAATCTTGGCCAACTTTCGATTTCCAGATTCCAATAGGAGGCTTTATTTGAGAAAGGTATCCCTATTGCATTACATTACTATGGCGCTTTGCTTAGGGAGGCATATTCCTGAAGGTCCCTTATGTCATTGTGTATCTTTTATTAGGAATATATTTGTACTACCGCTATTAGATTAATGGAGCTGCGTGGATTGATTACATGTTACCTATTTTAAAAAAACAAAACAAAACCAAGGGATTATTTTAATGACATACACTAATATCTTTGCTCCATTGGGAACTATTTCGAGAGTAAAGGAAACCCAAGTGAAAGAGCTTGGGGTGGGGGGGGGGGGCAAAGTACAGATGGATACTATTAAGTACGTTCAATTTATTTGTTTACTACAGAACGCGAACCCAATTAAACGTGATAACGGGAGCCAATTTTGTTTTATGAGCATAAAGATACCAAGTTAATCTGTCAACATCAAGGAGCAAGCCAACATGGATGTCAGGACCTTGATTTTGCCACGTTAATTAATGACTTGAGGGGAACAAATACACGAAGGAAAACTAAGACAATAGTTTGAGTGTTGGGCTATAGCCCCTTCTACACTGCCATATAATCCAGATTATCAAAACATATGATCCACATTATCTGATTTGAACTGGATTATATGAGTCTATACTGCCACATAATCCAGTTCAAACCAGATAATCTGGATTGCATACGGCAGTGTAAAAGAGGCCCAGGAGACCAGAGTTGCAATCCCAGCTCAGCCATGGAAACCTACTGGGTGGCCTTAAGCGAGTGACATTCTCTCAGCCTCAGAGAGAATGACAAAGGCAAAGGCAAACCCTTTCTGAACAAAGCTTGACAGGACCTTAGGATCCTTCCAAACAGCCATATAACCCAGAATATCAAGGCAGATAATCCACAATATCTGATTTGGATTGGGTTGTCTGAGTCTACACTGCCATATAATCTAGTTCAATATGGATTTTATACAGCTGTGTGAAAGAGGCCTTAGAGTCACCAAAGGTCGGGGACAACTTGAAGGCACTCAACCACAGTAATGCAAGAAGGAGGACTGTCCTTGTTACTCAGATGCTAAATGGGAAAATTAATAAGGAGGGCATCTGCACTGCAACATTGAATCATAGCACTTAAAGTGATGTCAATCTACTATGAATCTACAATGTAGATGCATCCAAGGGCAAAAATCTTTGCAAGACTAGAGGCAGACAATCCATTATGGCACCCCTTGTGAACTTTTGTAGTTGTAATATATAATGAAAGGAATAATTGGGGGGTTGTTTCTTTGTTTTAATTGTTTTGTGTAGAAACTTGATCAGCAGATAAATGTTACCATATCACTACCAAAAAGGCCAAACAACAAGGTAACCCAATCTAGCAGAAGGTAAGAATTTTGGATAAGCCCATTGATGACAGATGAGAAATACATATTGTCGGAGGCCCTGGACTATGGTCATACATCCCGAAAAACTCACAACAACCCAGAAATACATAGCTGACTCTCTAACCTTATAATCATTTGCTAGGCTGGCAGTCCTATTTTAATTAACTGGACATTACTCCCCGTGAGAGAGTGTGCGCCTACAGTCGCATTCATTTCAGATTACTTGAAAGTAAATTTCTGGAATGTAACAACTACTTTCAAAGTAAGTACTGCACAATTAAACAGAAACAACACTTTCAAACCAGAAACAGATTCCCCCCCCCCCCCCATTTTGTTACATTGAGTAAGTGGATTAAAATGAAGGAGGGGAAGGGGAAAAATAAAAATAGTAATTCTGTTTTCTCCTAAACTACTATTATTATTTTATTAATATTATTATTTATCCTGTTCATTGGGCTCCATTCTATTCTTTACTCATAAAGAAGGATGTAGAAAAGTGCAGTCTGTCTAGTGTGTAGGATTCCAGTTCTAAAAATCTCCTGTCTTGGGACTTACTTGTGCAGATACACTGTAGAATTAGTATAATTGACATCACTTTAACCTTCATGGCTCAATGCTATGGAATTTTGGGATTTCTAGCTTCAGAAGCCTTCACTGTTGGAAATGACAACCTTCTTCACGTCTTCTCTAGTAATGTGTTTATCCATGATCCTGTTGCCTACAGTTTCCTGTATGTATGTTCTAGTATGCAGCTTCCTTTACTCTGTGGTTTCTGGAACTTATAAAAGGGGCTGCAGACCACATGCTCTTTCTCTCTCTCCTTTCAACTATGTGGCCTGTTGATAGCTGTTTTGTTATAAGAGAGATGCCCTGGCAGATGGTACTGAGAATTACCTCAAACATATTTGCAACTGGACTGATCAATTTTGTACCTGTGTATGCTGAACACATGAAGGTTGTGAGTAAACCAAATATATCATTTTTATCCAAGTCTACTTCATTTTTTGTCTCTTGAGTGCATAATATAAATCAAGTTGTTTTATGGGAGGGTATAACAAAATCATAGATCAACATTGCTAGAGAAGGCTTGAAGAAGGTTGTAACTGTGCCCCATGACTGCTTTGGTTTAAAACTGGGGATGAGCACCACCTCCAAGAGTCGAACACACTAGACTTAATGTTAGGGGACATTATATATGTGTGTGTGTAGGTCACTGAAAAACACTTCTAAAGCTCTGTTGTTTTGTGTTGTTCATTCGTTGGGTCCTTTACGACTGACCTCATGGACCAGCCCACGCCAGAGCTCCCTGTCAGACAGTCACCACCCCCAGCTCCTTCAAGGTCAATCCAATCACTTCAGGGATGCCATCCATCCATCTTGCCCTTGGTCGGCCCCTCTTTCTTTTTCCTTCCATTTTCCACAGCATCATTGTCTTCTCTAAGCTTTCCTTTCTTCTCATTATGTGGCCAGAGTACTTCATCTTTGTCTCTACTATCCTTCCCTCCAATGAGCAGTCGGGCTTTATTTCCTGAAGTATAGACTGGTTGGATCTTCTCGAAGTCCAAGGCACTCTCAGAACTTTCCTCCAGCACCACAGTTCAAAAGCATCTATCTTCCTTCGCTCAGCCTTCCCTGTGGTCCAGCTCTCACATCTGTTGTGTTTATGAACTTGCAAATATCTGTTTTCCGAGCAGATCAAAGATAACAGGTTATTCAGTCTAACAACTGAGACCATTGCCTTGAATAATTATATCTGGGTGTATACCACAAGAGAAAATTCTACCCTAAAGGGTTTTTGGCTCTTCTCTGAAAGAGCCATGCTTTTCTAAAAAGTTATGATACCTAAAAGGTGTTTTTTTCCCCAAAAAGTTATGAATACCATTTTCCAAAATTCTCCTTCAAAGAGTGTTGGTGCTTCACCAAACTGCAACTCTCAGGATTCCATAGCATTATGCAACCATGGCAGCCAAAGTGATGCCAAGCTGAATTCATTTCCCAGTGTAGATGCACCCAAGGATATAAGACATTGCAGCTCTGGAGTTCAGCTGCTCCAGGGCAAGGGGAAGTCTGTTGTCCTCATCTCAAACGGGGAGGGAGTTTGGTGAAATCACTGCTTCCATTCCAAGTGTAGGAGAGAGTGTGCTGGAACTTGCCCGTTGCGCAACAACGCGTGTCTCTGGGCCAATGAAGTGGGCTGTTGGCAGCTCCGCAGCTCACGCCGCCAGAAACCTGTTTGGTCTCTTAACACCCACGAATCTACCTTGGAATTAGTCCTACGGATCTCACAAGGGAACTCGCCTTCCAATAAACGCAGTCTCAGGGAAGTTCAGCTTCCTTTAATGGGGCTTTCGCTACGCATTGATTCCCATTCATTCCTAAAGAACTTTTTAAAGTTCTTGCTTTCTAGATTGCGTTCAAGTTACTGAGGCTATTTTTGAAAAGTGTCATGTCGTTGAAGAAAAATGTCAATCACTTTTCCATGTTGTCTATCAGGTTGGCTTGACTGCCTCGCCTCCCCCACAAATTCGGGTGCAGAATTAATGCATTTTGACATCACTTTAACTGCCAGGGCTGAAGGCTATACAGTCATCAGAGTTGTAGTTTTACAAGGCCTTGGGCCTTCTCTTTGGTCCCTCGCTGAACTACAACACCCATAATTCCTTAGCATTGAGCCAAGGGTAATAATAATAATAATAATAATAATAATAATAATATAATGTGATTTCTAAGTGCATTGATTGTAGAATGTAGGTTGAACATTAGTCGTTTTTCATATTTGCTTATGATGTGGTGAGGAAGAAGAGAAAATAGAATCGTGCTTTATATAGACTTTATATATACACACGACTTCTAGCCTCCAGTCAGTTTATGATGATCTCATGAATTTCTTAGGGTCTTCTTAAATTAGGAATACTCAGAGGTGGTTTTTGCCAGTTCACAGCTTCATAGCACCGAATATTCTTTGTCGGCCTTCCATCCAAGTATTAACCAAGGCTGACCCTGCTTAGCTTCCAAGATCAGATGTGAGCTGGTTCCTTTAGGGCAGAGCTTTCCAAAGATTGCATGTTGTTGACACAATTTTTAGATTTCCAGACACAGTAATTCAGTTTTAGGAGCAAATTGGAGGTTAAACCAACTCCTTCAATTCCACCTGAACATGAGGAAGAACTTTCTCACTGTGAGAGCTGTTCAGCAGTGGAACTCTCTGCCCCAGAATATGGTGGCGGCTCCTTCTTTGCAGGCTTTATACAGAGGCTGGATGGCCATCTGGTTGCCTTGAATATGATTTTCCTACTTGGCAGAATGGGGTTGGACTGGATGGCCCACAAGGTCTCTTTCAACTATGAGAGGGACACATACATAATTTGTAATGACAAACATATGGAGACACATCTCATGAAAACCCTTTATTTATATATATGTGTGTGTGTGTGTGTTTTGTTGCTTATTTCACATCTACTCAGGTCCCTTCTACATTGCCATATAAAATCTAGATTATCTGTTTTGAACTGATTATATGGCAGTATAGACTCCTATAATCCAGTTCAAAGCGGATAATTTGGATTAGCTGCTTTCATAATTTGAATAATGTGGCAGTGTAGAAGGGGCCTCAGAGGTTTCGCCTTAGGTTTGCAGGACACACCTACACACTGCAGCTGACACACGGTTTGGAAACCTCTGCTTTGAGGCATTCAAGGATAAGAGAACAACATTAGACTCCTGCAATAATAAACAAGCTGTTCTTCTGGGTTAGTCAAAATCCCCATGCACTTTTCTTGGGTGATAAAATGGCAACATTGGAGGTGTGGAGAGAAAAGTTTGAGGGGGGATTCGAGGGGGGCAGGGAAAAGAAATAAAATTAATTTAAATAGCTGAATAAGATAAGCAGGAGATGAAAATGGAAAAGAGTTTTAAGGAGTGCCTGTAAGAAATAGCAACCTTCTACAAGCCTCCTATACTAGTTGTTTGTTATGTATATAATTGAGATTGCTGACTATATGGTATGTTTATATTAGTATGCAGCTTTTTTCCTTAACTCTATGTTGTTAGAGGTTGTGGGAGGGACTACAGACCATGTGACCCTGATCTTGGAATGTTTAGAGTGGGACTCCAGTTTAGAATGCATTTGGATCAGAACTCAGTTGGAGTCAGTCGGTTAAGGTTTGAATCAGTTTGAGATAGAACTTATTTGAATCTGTTGATGTCAATTGGAGCATGAGTATAGTCGGTAGGCTGCAATGAGATGTTCAGTTAATATATGAGCCCATTTGCAGCATATGTTTAGTACAGCACAGTACAGTTTTGAGTACAATTCAGTTAGTATGAAACCAATAAGCAATGTACCTGTATGCTAAATACATGAAGTTTGCAGGTAAATCAACTATGTTAACTTTTAAGGAAGACTACTTATTTTTTGGTCTCTTGAGAGCATGATTTAAAAGCAATATATTTTATGGGAGAGTAGATGACATTTTGGGCACCCTAAATAACACTTCTGAAGATCTAGTATATATCTTATGCGTTGGCATATCTTTGTTCCTAACAGTTCAAAGAGATAACCAGGTATATCAGTCTAACAGCTGAGAAGCCTAAATTGCCTTGCATGAATACTAGTGGATATTTACTACTAATGGAGAAGATTGATTCAAGCGAGTTTTTATCTTTTCTCAGGAAGATCATACTTTACAAAATGATTCGGATCTCTAACAAGGTCATGCCTTTCCAATAGGTTATGATTATTCCAAATAGTGTGAATGCAAATTAATCTCCAAAAGGGTCACATTTCCAAAGGCCTGTGGAGATTCTTTGTTTTCTCTATAGTGCCTTCCACTCAGAGGTGGGATTTCTCAAAATGCGTCTGATAAAATTGTGGAACTAGGTCAATGATAATCAAATGCTATTTTCCCCATTTAAATTTAATCTTTTAAAGGGGGGGGGGGTTGTTAATCCTGTTGCAAAAGACACTAGAGAGTAGACCCCCAGACATTTGGGATATATGTATTTGGAGAGGGAAGGAGTTCTTGGCTTACACACTCATACCCCCCCCCCAACCATTTCTGACCCCAGTCTAAACGCGATGGTGAAGCAAAGGCATTCTATCATCTTTGCTCCCAGAGCTGTCAGCCTCCTTTCCCCCCCCCCCCCCCCACACACACACAAACTTGGGACCCCCACCCCATCCTGTTTCCTGCCTCTGAACTGGATTTACAGAATGAATGGACTTACAGGATGAGTGGGTCAGCAGAGCAAGGGGAAAAGACTCGAGCATAGGAGTGGGGTTTTAGTGGGAACATGGAAAGGGGGGCGAGCAGAGCACCACCATTTCCCCGAGCCACCAAGGCAAGGGCAGGCAGCTCAATGGAGTCAGGTATGGAGACCATTTCAAGCCCTTAACGTCTTACATATGTGGTGATGGCGGCTGGAAATGCGACCTGGAAACCATTCATACCTCTGGCTGGTGTACATTACAGACCGCATTCCTGTTGCACAGCTCAGAGGCCGACCACAGGCTTGCAGAGGGAGAGAGGGGGAGCTGGGAAGGGGGAGAAGCGGATATCTCCCCACCCCACCCGTGGGCAATGCGGTGGGGGCTTGAAACAGCTACCTCGGGGACCCACCGCTGGCCTTTCCATGCCGGTGAATTCAACACCTCTCAAAGCAGAGAAAGGCTTTGGGAAAGTCGCTCAGGGAACGCCTGACCTATCCACTCAGCCATGGTGTGTCCAAAGATCTGTGTAGGGATTCCTTCTAGAGCAGAAGAGCTAGAACTCTGCTGCAAATATTTCTCAGGATCCTTCCAGACAGGCCCTATATCCCAGGATCTGATCCCAGGTTTTCTGTTTATCCCAGATTATCTGGCAGTGGGGACTCTTATAAACCAGTTTAAAGCAGAAAACCTGGGATCAGATCCTGGGATATAGGGTCTGTCTGGAAGGGTTCTCAATCCATACTGTAGAGTCATTTGAACTGCCAAGGTTCAATGCTATAAAATCCTGGGAGTTGTAATTTTATAAGGTTTGATCCTTCTCTGTCGGAGAGTGATGGTACCTCCTCAAACTCCCAGTGTTGAGCCATGGCAATTCAAACACTGTGAAAGCCACCCTCTGCATGGCAATCAACCTCTTCCCAGTAGACTCAAATCAAGGAAAAGCTTCATGATAATCACAACTCCTCTTAATGCTCCCCCAGCAACAGCAAGGGTATCCCAGTAAATCAGTGCTTCTCAACCTGTGGGTCCCCGGGTGTTTTGGCCTACAACTCCCAGAAATCCCAGCCAGTTTACCAGCTGTTAGGATTTCTGGGAGTTGAAGGCCAAAATATCTGGGGACCCCAGGTTGAGAACCACTGCCGTAGATAAACCAGGAAATCCCAACTGGATGCCAGTCCCTCCCCAGGGCCCCTCTCCAGGGACAAACCAAGAATGGGCAACTTCAAAGTCCCTGAACAGACTCAGAAGTGGAGTGGGCAAATCAAAAGACAACCTGGATAAATAGCACAACCTAGAAGAATCCTCCACCTTGTGCGGCTGTGGACCAAGCAACTCCGCATCTGTATGCTTGCCCTTTATGCCCTGCTTCATGCTTGCCCTTTATGCCCTGCTTCATAATGGTCTAACATTATTTAGCCGCTTGTACTCCCTCTATTTTATCAATTTTATACTTACTTATGCATTTTTTACATTAAATAAATACATAAATAAGCCACGGATACTACATCCACAGAGTTAATCATCCACGGAGGAAAATATACCATCACTACTCTCTCCCCTACCCCCCAAAAGTAAACCTCCACTTTGCCATTTTATATAGGGACACCATGCTCCTACTCCATGGAACTTGAGCATCCCAGAACCAACCCCCCTGAGGATACCAAGGGCCCACTGTATCGTGATTCCCACCAACATCATTATAGTATGCAAAAAAACTTGAAAGAATTTCTGCTCCTGATTTGAAAGTGTAATTTCCTGTTTAATTGTGTGGTACTTACTTTGAAAGTCGGTGTTATACTCTAGAAACTTTGTTTTTGTGGCTACCACAAACTATGTTGAATTGATGGAGACTCTAAGAGATATTTAATTTAAAACTATAGCAAAATGTGCTGCAGGATGTTCCTCAAAAACAAAGGTTTTGCACTGTGATCAACTGCTTCCATGTTTTTTTAATTATAGGAAATTATAGGAAATTAGTAAATGACATTTATAACCCAGGAATAAAAATGGTACCACATAGTGTTATCATTTACTAGTATTATTGACTCAAAGATTCGGATTCTCTAAAAAAAAAAACCAAAAACAACCTAGGACTGTATCCAATAATCTTAAGGCCCTTCCAGAGACAGGCCCTATATATGAGGATCTGAGCTAAGGTTTTCTGTTTATCCCAGATTATCTGGCAGTGCAGACTCATATAATCCAGTTTAAAGCAAAAAAACCTAGGATAAGATCCTGGGATACAGGGCCTGTCTCGAAAGGCGGTGGGAATAACAACAATTGTAAAAGAACAATAATTTTACCTCAAGGAACTCAATCTGTTCCTGTATTTGAGTCAGTATTGACTTTCCCTTTTCTACGGAGGAGGAGAAGATAGATTTTGCACAAAGCAACCCAAGATGACAAATGGTCCAGCGAAGATGGCCAAAACCCAGTATCTGTTGCAACTCAAAAACACCGCTCTTTTCTATTCCTCTCCAAGGGGTGGTAAAGGAAGATCCCTCAGCTTTCCACGCGTGGGTGGGAATGCACAGGCCTTTCTTTCGTCCAGAAATCTTTTTTCTTCTTAGGTGTTGTGCAAGGAAAACAGCTTTTAACGCGAGCCCAAAGGCAAGGAGGAGCAGCAATGGCTGCCATTTCGGTAAAACGCCCCATTGCCGCAAACCCCACCAACAACTCTGGTGAGACCTCGCGGGGGAAGGCTTTGGCAGGTTTCGGACATCAATTTGGGGGAAATATTAGCTATGTCCATCACAAATAATAGTCCTACGGAGGGAAACCACTACACCCCTAAACATATATAATAAACGGAGGAATTGGCATATTAAAAAAGAAGGGGGGGGTGTTTAGCACAGCAAATCACAAATAAAATCTATAATATCTCATATTGAAGGCCAGTTGTTTTTCTTATCCCTTCCTCTTAAATACTTCCGGATTGGTTGCACTAACCCAAAGCCAACCCTCACAAAGAGATTCTCAAGACAAGTTTGTACCAAACACTTTGGAAGACAGTTGAGGAGATGGAGAAATAAAGCAGGGGTGTTGTTGTTTTTTTCAACATGTAAAGACTTAAGTGGGGAGGGGACTGATGCCAGATTGAGTGAGTTGAGCAATGGGCTGATCGGTTGGTGTCAGAAAATCTCAAACTATGAGGAGCAGTTTGAAAGTACTTCCTGAAAGTTTGAAGAAAACATGTCCTGTTTGCGGTAGGGAGGGACTTGGAAAGTTCTTCTTTGTCCTTCAACCACTTTACATTCAGTTGTTAAACAACACTTATCCCCAAAACGCCTTGTGCGAAGTTTCTTATTTTCTTTCACCGCATTTGAAACAACCAGAGACAGTTCAACGTGCAGTGTGTATCCCAGCCGACCTCAAGGCGGTTCTGTTTCTCTTGCAATGAATTCTGTTAAAAAAATACCATGTTTCGACAGGAGGGCTCCAATCCTGTGTTCCCTTACATGGGAGTAGACTCCACTGAACTCTCTGGACTTGCTTCTGAACACACACACACAGAGAAGAGTAGAATATATATGTGGTAGAGTAGAATATATGTGTAGTGGAGTAGAATGTGTATGTGTGTGTATGTAGTGGAGTAGAATATATATGCAATGGAGTAGTATATATATGTATGTGTAGTGTAATGGAGTAATGGAGTAGAATGTATGTATCACACACACACACACACACATATATATATAGTGGAGTAGTATATATATATATGTGTGTGTGTGTGTGTGTAATGGAGTAGAATATATATATGTAGTGGAGTATAATATATATGTCCATCATAAATAATCGTCCTAGGGAGGGAAACCACTACACCCCTAAACATATATAATAAATAAATAAAAGTAGAATGTATGTATCTCTCTCTGTGTGTGTATGTATGTATGTGTGGGTATGAGGTGATGTAGAATATATATATATGTAGCGGAGTAGACTATATATATGTAGTGGAGTAGAATCTATGTGTGGTGTAGAATATATATGTGTGTGTGTAGTGTAGAATATATATATATATGTAGTGGAGTAGAATATATAATGGAGTAGAATGTATGTATCTGTGTGTGTGTATATATATATGTAGTGGAGTAGAATATATATGTGGTGTAGAATGTATGTGTGTGTGTATGTAGTGTAGAATAGAGAGATATATTCTACTACAGTACAAGCAGCAATTTGTTAAATAAAACATTTTGGAACCAACTGCTTCAGAGCTACAACTGAAGGATGTCCTAAGTAGTTGATCTGAAATCCCAAAACTTGCCATCTGAACTATTTTCCCTATAATTTGGGCGGAAGAAGAAAATCAAAGGCAATTCCCAAAAGAGAGAGAAGGAGAGAAAGAAAGGGGGAGGGGGGTGGAGAACTGTTACATACCTTTTGACCTGAACTCTACCGAACCCAACTTTTCTCCCCTCACGTGGTCTCTGTGCTGCGTCCCAATATTCTTGTATCTCTTTCCATCTGTACCACCAATGTTTTGGCGCCAAGGTGACCAAGGATGATGGAGAAAGGTGTTATTCTCTCACCAGATTTCCAAATATTCTGATGTGGCTGCTCATCGGATTTAATAATAATAACAATCCCCATCAAGACAGCGGCAATAATAACAACAAGGTGAGAATTCCTCGAGAGAGGAGGGGGGCATCAAACTTAAGTTGCTCCGAAGAGCTTCCCATCCCATGTCGGGGAGAGCGTTGGATGCCTTTGGAGATACCGGCTTGTTGACACAAACAACAGGACCAAATGGGTGCCCCCCCCCCCGCCTTTCTTTCTTCCTTCCTTCCTTTTGAAAGGGGCCTCCCGCCTCTTTTAACTTGGAAATGAACTTGGACTTCCGACCAGACAGGGCACTAAACTGGAGAAGATATTTTTATTTGTCTGACTCTGAATCATTTCCTAACGGGTGAAGTGCTCTATTAAAAGAGAGTGTAAAATCATCACGGGCAAGCCATCGGAACTGAGGACATTTAAAGGAAACACACACACACATACACTCACAAACCCCGAGTGAATCCACCTCTTTGGGGAGGAACAAGCCCCCAGGTTTCCAATAGTCTTTGTTCTTGTGGTCCATGCCGAAAGAGAGACAGAGGGAGAGAGAAAGAGAGGGGAGGCAGGGGAATAGCTTGGGTGGGGGTAGCATTAGTGGGTGAAGGTCAGGGTGAGAGAGAGAGAGAGAGAGAGGCGAAGGCTCCACTCGGAGGAAAGGCAAAGGGGCTAGTTGACCTCCTGTATCTCATGCTGTGACTGCCTCCATTCAGTCGCAGCAAAGAACTACATAACGCTGGCCAGCTGGCGAGAGTCTCAGAACAGGGCTTGATGTGTCGCATCCACGACAAAGAGGTATTTAGTGATTTCTCTCTGTATTTCCCTTTTGTGTTTCTTCTTCCCCCACTTTAAGATAGGGAGTGAAGCAGAACAGAACGGGAAATGGGTAATTGTCTGATTGAGATCATTAATGTAGATCTGGGTTAGACCCAGGTAGGTAGCACACGTAGATATGTCAAGAAGGGGATGAAAGAAGGGTTGGTGGGATGCCTGCCTACAAAGGCTTCATGTCTTCAGCTCATAAGAGAGGCATGGCCAAATCCACCTTATCCCTACGACATAGATGGCAAATAAAGGGGGTGAAGACACAGAAATGTAAGAAAGTACCACCACACCGCCCTATCTCCACCATCATGTAGAGTTTGAAGTAAATATATATAATTCCTCTTTTGCTTCGTTCTAATTGTTTTATCCCTGGGCTGCACAAGTTTCTTGTGTCATCACGTTTCCAGTCCTCAATGAGTAGTTAGGCTAGAGACAGAGCTAAGCTGAGGGATTCCTTCTCACACTTTCCTATGCATACTTTCCAAGAGGGATTTGCCTTTCATCCTCCTGCTAGCCAACATCTTTTCCCCATTTGATGGCATAGTAATAGAATTTCTGTGAAGGGAACTTCTGCTTCCTTTAACTGCCCTGGTACCCAGCATTTTCATTCTTCTGCCTTTTCTTCCTTCCAGTGAGGACACATTTTGCCTCTTTCTAGGCAAAATGTAGCTGCATTGACCTTTTTTTACCTTTACCTTTTACCTTTCTTAAAAGATGAGATTTAGTAAGCTAGTTAGCTCCAGGATCTTTTCTATCAAGAATGTATATCTTTTACTTCAATAAATACTTTTGAACCTTAAGTTCTCACTCTGCAATCCTGTGCTAACCTAAGGAATAGAAGCTTATCCCAGTTCATCATATGTAAGTTTCTGCTGGTTATGAAGTTTACTTTTGATACTCTGCTTTATTTAAGGTGGATTCACCCCAACTGAGGGTTATTTTTGAGCCTAACAGCTTAGATTCCCCAAAAGAGGAAGGACCAAATCCACCTTATCTTTATGGTTTGAATGGCAAATAAGGGAGGTGAAGACAAAGAACTTAAGAATGTTTAACTGCCCTGGGCTGACCATGTGGTACCCACCATTTTTGGTCTTCTGCCTTTTCTTCCTTCCAGTGAGGACACATTTTGCCTCTCTCTAGGCAAAATGTAGCTGCACTGACCTTTTTTTTTACTTTTACCTTTCTAAGAAGATGAGATTTAGTAAGCTAGTTAGCTCCAAGACCCTTTCTATCTAGAATGTATTTCTTTTACTTAAATAAATACTTTTATTGAGGCCTCTGAGGAGCTCTAGGTTTGCCAGGAAAGCAGCAACCCTCTCCAAAGCATGGCTGAAAGCGACCTAAAGGCAGAACCCAGTTATGTGGAGGATCTGGGCCCAACCCACGTGGAGGAAGAAGAGAAAGTGCTGGAGGATTTCTAGAGAACCATTTCTTCCGGTGATGTCAGAAGCTTGTGCAGTCAGAGAACTGTCCTTTGCCAAGATAAACCAGAGGCAGAAATCCAAGCCTCATGGTGAATTAGAAACACGTTGGAGATCAAGATATGTTCGATGCTTCCTCCGGTTGTCTCCAGCACCTTGGCGCCTTCATGCCACACAGAGACGCCGCTCTGTCAATGGATCACAGAGGTGAATTTACCAACTTTTCTTCTTCGCTTTGGAAAGAATCCAAAAAGAAAGGGAGAGAAAAAAATCCCTGAAACGATTATACTAATTCAACCTTTCAGTGAAAGAAACATGACCATTAATTTTCTCCAAAATGGAATGGAGAAATGTGCAGAGGTTGAGCCTTGTCCTCAACATGTTTGGACAAAGCAACGGAAGGATCTTTGGGGGCTGCTCTCCCTCTATTTTTGGTTGGGAAAAAAGCGCATATTTATTATACACCCAAGAAGAGAGAACGGGCTGGTTTAATAAGGAGAGGAGGGAGAGTTCCAGTTTCTTGGCTCGGTTCGCATTCTGTCGGGGGAAATTATACGGCTGTGAAAACTGTACGCCGGCATTTGTCTCTTCCTTGGGTGGCTTAAAAATCTCAAATTCTTGCCTGGCATGTTGATGGAATGAAGAGTGTTCCCAGGCCCACATCCAGGCCGATCTGTTTGTGCTGGGGACCTTCGAGGTGTCTCTTAACAAACGTTTTGGTGGTGATGGAAAGGAGAAACAACTGAATACAACAAGGGGGTGGAATGGGCCCAGAGCTTTTAGCCCTGATGTGGGGGTGAAACGCATTGCAGCCTGTTTGTAGGCATTTTTTTTCCTAAACAGTCTGACAAATGGGCAGAAACGGAGTGCCTTAGAAATCACCAAGACTCAGAAGATGGGAAATATTTCGTGTGTGAGTGTGTGGTGTTTGTTTAGCCTTTTAAAATAACACATACTTCAAATACATCATCATAAATGTTTTTGTGATGTTTCATTACACCAGCTGGGTATGTTTAGGAAGTTATAAATGTATCTGGATACACAAGGAATGAAGGGCTGTTTTTCCAATGCACGTGATATGGAAGGTTCCTCAATGTCCTTCATTGGGCTTGGTGATTATTTGTGAGCCCTGGGGTAGATACAGACTTAAGGCCCCTTCGAGTACACTTGCTGACATCAGTGGATCAAGTCAATCAATGCATTGATATTCCATGGGATTCGCTTTAAATAGGGTTACATCTGGATCCAAACCCCTTTCATTTGCCTGTGTAGACATCCCAGGGTTGTTATTCTTCCACCCTTTGATGGAATAATATGGAATATTCCACCTATGATGAAATTCACATGAAATCGTATTTTTGTGTCTCACCCACAGTGAAGCAAGATGTATACTTTACAATAAACCAAAAAATCTTTACCTGGGATTCATTCTTTGAGGCTGGTAAACATTTATTTATGAGTGAGAGCAAGCATAGTGTATGGGTTATAGGACTCTTCCAGACCAAGGTTCAAATCCCTGCTCCATCATAGAGGCCCACTTGATGACCTTGGTCAACTCACACTCTCTCGGCCTCAAGGGAAACTCTCTCTGAACAAATCTTGCCAAGAAAACTCATTGATACCTTCAGCCTTAGGGTCTCCATATATTGGAAACGACCTGAAAGTTCACAACAAGAAGTCCCATTCAATGCAATAGTGCTTCAATTTCAACAAGTACACACACACAAGATTCCACTTGATGTTTGTGTAGGGCCCTTCCACACAACCATACAACCCAGACTATCAAGGCAGAAAATCCCACAATATTTGCTTTGAACTGGGTTATCTGAGTCCACACTGCCATATATTCCAGTTCAAAGCAGATAATGTGGGATTTTGTTAGGCTGTGTGGAGGGGGTCTAGGTTGTGTGTTGTATCTATTCCTGATCATTATGTGGGAGGAGGGGAATGAAGTTGCAACATTTTCTCTTACCACAGAAAGTAATTTAGAAATAGAAGGGAATAGACTCAAATATTGCAGTAGTTTAATTTCATGTTTTCCCCTCTCAATGCAATACTATATTGCGGTGGAAGTCTCATTTTTGTCCAAATCCTTCCACTGTTTAGAAATTTCTCTTATAGTAAACTGTAAAGGGGGGGGGGGGGAGAGAGACACTATACAATAAATATGCCCTCCCTACATATCACAATGAGTTTCCTTAATGTTAAATAATAATTATAATAATAATTTATTATAGACCACCCTCTCTTACCAAGGGGACTCAGGGCTGTTTACATACAAAAAAGGCAAGCATTAAATGCCCTAATATTCCTTAGATATCACAATGAGTTTCCTTAATGTTAAATAATAATAATAATAATAATAATAATTTATTATAGACCACCCTCTCTTACCAAGGGGACTCAGGGCGGTTTACATACAAAAAAGGCAAACATTAAATGCCCTAAACAAATACAAATACCTCAAAATAATACTAAATAATACAAAATCATGACCGTGAACTTTAATGAAATCTTTCTTTTCTTTAATGATGTGTTTTCCAATCAAACTAATTAAAAAAATCCCTTTTTATTCTCAAATCTGGAATAATGCCTGTTTCACCACTGACTTTCATTTGCCTTTGTCCTTTTCTCCTCATGGTTTGCAGTCTATTCTTGATAAGCCAAGTTTGAAAAATGTGTTCTTGTGCATCTATGTGTGCCTATTGAAACATAATCACCTCCTGACACAGAACTCGGCTGTTTCACTCCTCAACAGCTTTTAGGAAACTGTATAGCGTGGGAAGTGAAAATCTCACAATTTCATGGGTCTCCAGTCCCTTCCACATTATCTGCTTTGAACTGGAATATATGGCAGTATGGATGCAGATAATCTAGGTCCCTTCCACACAACTGAATAAAATCCCACATTATCTGCTTTGAAATGTAATATAGAGAGTGTGGACTCAGATAACCCAGTTCAAAGCCGATATTTTGGGATTTTCTGCCTTGATATTCTGGGTTATGTGGAAGGGTCCTCAGATAACCCAAGCCCCTTCCACACAGCTAAATAAAATCCTGCATTATCTGCTTTGAACTGGAATATATGTCAGTGTGGATTCAGATAACCCAGGACCCTTCCACAGAGCTGAATAAAATCCCACATTATCTGCTTTGAAATGGAATATAGACAATGTGGACTCAGATAACCCAGTTTAAAGCAGATATTGTGGGATTTTCTGCCTTGACATTCTGGGTTATGTGGAAAGGTCCTCAGATAACCCAAGCTCCTTCCACCCAGCTGAATAAAATCCTGCATTATCTGAACTGGAATATATGGCAGTGTAGACTCAGATAACCCAGTTCAAAGCAGATATTGTGGGATTTTCTGCCTTGATATTCTGGGTTATGTGGAAGGGCCCTCAGATAACCCAAGCCCTTTCCACACAGCTGAATAAAATCCTGCATTATCTGCTTTGAACTGGAATATATGGCAGTGTGAACTCAGATAACCCAGTTCAAAGCAGATATTGTAGAATTTTCTGCCTTGATATTCTGTGTGGAAGGGCCCTCCTTCTCATGAGCAGCTCCAACCCTGAGGGAAATGACGAGAGTAAGGTTTTTTGAACAGAAAGGGAACTAATTTGGGATAACTAAACAGAAGGTTGTTCTACCTATCCAGATGGAAGATTCCTCAGTTGCTGTGTCTTCGCGTGTTTCGTCCATTGTTCTCCAAGGAAGGTTCTGATTATAAAACAGGATGTCAATCCATCTGAAGCAGGAATTGAGGAAAAGGATGGAAGGCGCGTTCCTTATGGACAACCGCTACTACCACAGATATCTGAGGCTAACACATTCCAGGAAGTTACCTAAAATGCTGTTTCTCATTCTTCCTTTTGCATGGGGCTATGGCTAATAGATTGAATCACCGGGATTGTGGCAAACCAATCTGCAGGGTGTTCTTTCTTTGGCCGCAGACGGAGGCTTCCTTGTGCATTTTTAAGTTAATTAAAGCCAGCCGAATTGACTCGTGCTATCAATCCACCGCTCCATATCTTAGCCAGATCAGCTCGTTTAAATGAGATACCGCTAAGCCATTTATGAAATGAAAAGCTGCTTAAGACAAGGGCAGATAAATGGAGAGGAGGCCAGGCTCTGGAATAAGCCCCCAACCTTTGCTTAACCAAATGCTCGATTCTGTTCGCTTGGGTTTATTTATTTGGTCATTCCACCGTCCAAATTTAAAGCGAATGTTAATTTCTCGGAGCATGAAACGCGCAGATTTGTCTGACTTTTCTTAGGCATGCTTTGCCCCATTTTCCCCTCACCCACCTGCTCCACAATAAATAGAATTGTAAAATCCAAGTTTTAATTAAGTCTATATTTCATTGAAATAGGAATTGCAAATGGTCTTATATAAACCTGGGAAAGATCAGGCCTCTGGTGTTATTTACTACTTTTGTCCGCTTTGCTCAGGAAACACTCCTTTTTAAAAAAAAGTGAAGGGGGGAGAAAGAAAAGAAAGAAGTCTTAGGAAATGAAGCTATTTGCTCGGTACACGTTCAGATACATCCTTTTGCAGGCTTTCTGTGTCTATTCATCAGCCCCTGTGTTTCCAAACTAGGGGTCCTTGCACGCAGCCCTATATTCCAGAATATTAAGGCAGAAAATCCGACATTATCTGAGTGTGGACTGAGATAACCGAGTTCAAAGCAGATATTGGGGGATTTCCTGACTTGATATTCTGGGATATAGGGCTGTGTGGAAAGGCCCTAGGGCTCCTTCCACATAGCTGAATAAAATCCCACATTATCTGCTTTGAACTGGAATATAGACAGTGTGGACTCAGATAACCCAGTTCAAAGCAGATATTGTGGGATTTTCTGCCTGATATTCTGGGTTATGTGGAAGGGCCCTCAGATAAACCACACAGCTGGATAAAATCCTGCATTATCTGCTTTGAACTGGATTGTATAGCAGTGTGGACTCAAATAACCCAGTTCAAAGCAGATATTGTGGGTCATCTGCCTTGATATTCTGGGTTATATGGCTGTGTTGAAGGGCGATAGGAAACACTTCTACTTTGGTCCCTTCTACATATCCATATAACCCAGACTATCAAGGCAGAAAATCCCACATTTTCTGCTTTGAACTGGAATATATGGCAGTGTGGACTCAGTTCAAAGCAAATATTGTGTTATTCTGCCTTGATATTCTGTGTGATATGGCTATGTGGAAGGGCCCTCTGACTCTCCAGTTGTAAACCATTCCTTCCCACAGCTAACCCCCCCCCCCCGTTAGTTTTTAAAATATAAAACCCTCTTGTGAATATGGGAAACAATGTTTAGTTAGACGGCAATAAGATATGGGTCTAGATTTTTCCATGAGTTTTCTCAGGCTGTTGCAGCAAAAAAAAAAAAAAGTTTTGTGATACCTTTCATTTGGGAAAAATCCTCCGAAGATTTTAGCACATTTTCTCAGATGCATTGAGGTCTTCCCCAGCAGACCAACATTCACATCCAAACACAATAGTGAGACATGAGACATGTACCATACAGTCAAAATCACAGATAGATGCCTATATTGCCAGCGTTCCTTGTTTGATACAGTCAATTGCCCCTATATTGTCCATCCCAAGGCTTTTTAAAAAACAAATGATGTATGCTTCTTTCTGGATCA
The DNA here is from genome assembly GCF_037176765.1 of Anolis sagrei. Taxonomy (NCBI): domain Eukaryota; kingdom Metazoa; phylum Chordata; class Lepidosauria; order Squamata; family Anolidae; genus Anolis; species Anolis sagrei. The sequence goes on along the minus strand of NC_090022.1, from coordinate 189,426,040 downwards.
CAGTTCAGTGGGATGAACTGCCTTGTTTAAAATATGGTCGATTTCTCCCACCACTAAACTAAAAAAATAATGCTTTCCTCATGGGTGGAGGTAAGAATGGCTTTTAAAATGATTTCCCCCAGAAAACATCACCCTTCATACCTTTCCTTGTAATGGCCGCCCCTTCAGACTCAAAGGCGTCCCATCCCCTTTAGACTCTACATGTGAACTTCATTCTTTTCGGTCTAGACACTAATTGGGAGCCGGTTGGTCTATTTTGTCTATTTTGCCTTGACCTTGGACTTCGGCTGGTTCAGTTGCAGTGGCCGGAAAAGTGTAAGCCACACTTGCATTTTGGGGTCCCTTTCTTTACTTTCCAAAGAAAAGGGTTTCTAGTAGAAAGGGGGATTTTCTCTCAAGACTCAGATCCTGAAATTCTTTTCTGTTGGGGTCTTAGAGTAATTTTGTAATTTCTCTGTGACTGTTGCGTTTTGCTGGTGGGCAAGAGGTAGTGAGCTCGAAGGTGGACAATGCTACCGAAAATCGCCTCCATCTATGGCTGGCAACTTCAGAGGATCAGAAGTAAAGCAAATGGGGTGTGTGTGTGTGTGTGTGTATATATATATATATATATATATATATATATATATAATCTTCAGAAGATCTGATAGTAGTAAAGAAAGTTGATTCCCCCCCTCTATATGTGTGTGTGTGTGTGTATAATCAGTATGTTTGTGTGTGTGTGTGTGTGTGTGTGTGTGTGTGTGTGTGTGTGTATATATATATTAGCAAATACTTCAGAAAAATCTATACACAGACATATATATTGATTTATTTTCTGAAGTATTGCTAATACACATACACACACATATACACACATATAGGGAGATAGAGAGTTTTCTGAAGTATATCTAGATTTAATGTATTGTCGAATGCTTTCACCGCCGGAATCACTGGGTTGTTGTAGGTTTTTTTCGGGCTATATGGCCGTGTTCTAGTGGCATTCTCTCCTGACGTTTCGCCTGCATCTATGGCAAGCACCCTCAGAGGTTGTGAGATCAGGAGAGAATGCCTCTAGAACATGGCCATATAGCCCGAAAAAAACCTATAACAGCCCAGTATCTAGATTTATTTTCTGAAGTATTGCTAATATACACACACACACATATATACGGATTATATATATATATATAGAGAGAGAGAGAGAGAGAGAGAGAGAGATTTTCTGAAATATATTTAAATTTATTTTCTGAAGTATTGCTAATTTTCCTGAAAAGTTTATTACAATAGGCAGTTCATCCTGCAATGGGTGGAGATTTTCTTTCCCCTCTTATGAACAAACCTTGGTTCCACCCTTTATTGAGAGCAGCGTGAATTGTGGTTTCCTCTTGTCCCGTCACGGAACCATGAATATGGACTTTCAATCCAGATACCTGATAACTTTTGTCAAGTGATCAATACCAAAGGGAGTTGGAAGGAGCGCGAAGCTAGATTCTGGGGTGAAGAGGACCTTTGAAAGACTGGTTGCAGTAGGATTTCAAGAGAACCGAAGCAGAAATCCTCACCCACGCTAATCTTGAATTGAGTAGGACCATCTTCCAAGTAATCGTCAACAATATCTTGCGAGTGGGATTACAGTTGTGTCTATGGGCAAGATGTAAGCTAGCAAGTCCTTCCTATTGTAGTCCTTCTTTTCCTCCTCCAACACACCACCATCTCCTTGTTTGACTACATTTATCATGTTATCCTTGATGATGCAGGATTGGGGAAAGAGAAAATCAGAAAATCTAAACAATTTTCCAGTTGGTGCTTTCGAGTTAAATTTCGCGTGCTTTCAAAGGCATCCATCTGCATCAAACCAGGAATGGTCAGGGAAAAATATTTTAGAAGTGGGTTCTTTAGTCACTGAGGAAGTAGGTAAATAAATGAGAGGCTCTCATCCACATGTAGTGACCGTGTGTGTGTGTGTGTGTGTACATATATGTGTACCGGGACTATCAATCTTCGGCAGACTAGTTCACAATTCTTCTATTTCATCTATGTAATTATATCCCATCCATCTCGGATCCTGTTTACGTGGTATAAAGCCGGTCGCATTTATTTTCTTTTACACAGACACAAATCAACATTGAGACCATTAGATCTAACTCACCCAGCCTTTCAAGAGCAGACATGGTTGCTGCCATATTTACTACTGGGGGATTAAACATTAATAACACAATATCATAATATAATCACAACCAGTCCTTTTAAAACATCCCCAGTTGTCTGAGCACGAAAGATTAAGCATTATTGGGTTGGACTCATGCAAGGAACAAACCCTATAAAAACACTCAAACGTTTTGGAAGCATCTATTATATTCTTGCAATGTGGCCGGCATTTCTTTCTTCCTCCCCTTCCATTCCTTCCTTGCTTCCCAGATGCTTTTATTCCTTCTTGCCCTAATAACAACAACCTGGTGGGCAAATGATTTTTTTAAAGAGAGAATTTTAAAAAAATTATTGCAAGAAGCCAGATAGTGGTGAAGAACTGTACACACCTCATCCTATGAAAATAATAATAAAGAACCCCTTCAACACAATATTATCTGACACGTGTCGTCTGTCCTTGTGTTTTAACACCATAAGGTGAAATATTTCAAATTCTTCCTGCTGGGAAAAGTAAGATACCTTTAAAACTATCAACAGCAATTCCATAGAGTAAATGTATCCGCTGATTACATACACAAATTATACATGCACACACACACACACACACACATATATATATATGTATATATATATGCAAAGTGATATTAATCTCTTCGCTCCCCCTCAAGACTGAAAGAGGCTGAGAGAAAATCAATTTCCCGGGCGATAAACGTCTGGATTCCTTGATTCCCGTAAGATCCAATAGCTGATTCCCAGAAACAGACGGTGAGGAAGGGAGGGAGGCAAAGAGGGAAGCATAACAAGCCTTAAGCATCCAAACAAAAAAGACCTCTCCATCCGCTAGGACAACAGAGAGAGACCGAGAAACAAGCGCAGGTGCTGTAGTCCCTATTTCTGACCTCAAGAGTCATCTAATATAATCTATCCTTTGAGCTTTCCTTACCAGGTTATACATTTCTCCTTTACCACAGAGCTTCTAGTTGTCCTTCATATCATTCTGCTTAATACATCAGATATAAGGTATTCCTTTCAGACCCAGTCCTCCATCAATCCTTTGGCAGGTCATCTATCTATCTATCTATCTATCTATCTATCTATTTATCTATATTCTTCTATATTCCACAGATATATATATCCCACTTGCCTAGGTTCCAATATACCTCGGTTCCAATATACCTTGCTTAGGTTCCAATATACCTCACAACCTCTGAGGATGCCTGCCATAGATGTGGGAAAAACATTAGGAGAGAATGCTTCTGGAACATGGCCATACAGCCCGGAAAACTCACAGCAACCCATCTTCTGAGCAATGCCATGTTACTTGACAAAAGAGCGAAACCATTCCATCCCTAATGTAATATGTAATACTGAGCATTTTTCCTTCGGCTCCTTTGTGTCGGCCAAATATGAAGCGCCCCACCTTGCCCTTATTTATTTCCTCGCACGCTTGACAATCAGTGGGGTGGAGGAGGGGGGCCTCCCGTCGCCTTTAAGGATTTTTGTTTTTGTCGCGGGGCGGCAGCCAATGGGAGCGCTCCGTCCTCTTCCCGAAGCCGAGGGAAGCCCCCTCATTGGCCGGCGCGGGGTCACGTGCCGGGGCTCGGCTGCGGCGAGAAGCGCCTCTAGACGGGTCACGTGGCCCGGCGGATTTCTTAATGAACCGGCCCCTATCGCGCCGGGCTCTTGTGCGCATGCCCGGGCGTCAACAATATGTTGGGGAAATTAGGTGTCTCCTCTCTTTGGGAAGGCGAGTTTTAAAAAGCTCGGCGCAGACCATGCTATGACGACTTCCCTGATCTTGCATCCACGCTGGGCGGAGACCTTCATGTACGTCTACGAGGAGACCCCGAATGAGAGCAGCCCCAACAAGATCCCAGCCACCGCCGCCGCCGCCATGGAAGGGCTCGCGGGGAATTGCCCGGCCAGCCATTGCCGGGACCTGATCGCCCACCCGGCCCTGGGACGACACTCCAGTGGGCTCGGCGGCCACCAGGGCTCGGTCTACACGGAGATCCCGGCGCCCGACGCCGCCCGACAGTGCCCGCCGCCGCCTCCTCCGCCGCCGCCTCCTCCCGCCGCCTCCAGCGGACCCCTGGGCTACGGCTACCCCTTCGGAGGCAGCTACTACGGGTGCCGCTTGTCCCACGCCCACAACGTCAACTTGCAGCAGAAGCCTTGCTCCTACCACCCGGCTGCAGCTGAGAAATACCCCCCGGAGCCCAGCGGCTCCCTCCCCAGCGAAGAACTCTCCTCCCGGGCCAAAGAGTTTGCCTTTTACCCGAGCTTTGCCAGCTCCTACCAAGCCGTCCCGGGCTATTTGGACGTATCCGTGGTGCCCGGGATCAGCGGCCACCCGGAGCCCCGGCACGACGCGCTGCTGCCCATGGACGGCTACCAGCACTGGGCGCTCTCCAACGGGTGGGACGGGCAGGTCTATTGCTCCAAGGAGCAGCCCCAGTCCGGACACCTCTGGAAGTCACCGTTCCCAGGTAGGGCTGCCTCGCACTCTCGAGCCATCGCGCTCCTTCCCGGAATCCCCCCCCCCCTTCCCGCTGCCTCCCTCCCTCTCTCTCTCTCTCTTCCTCTGCTCCCTATGTTGCATGTTAACCCAGGTGATTTGGAGGCTCTTGCACGGGCACGCAGGAGGCGAAGAAGCCAGCGGGTTGGAAATCCGGCTCCGTGCCTGCGAGCTCCGAGGTGCTGCTTTCACACTGCGTGCCAATGAATGTCTGTGCCTGTTTTGAGCACCACCACCCCCCTCCTTCCCTCACGCAACTGGATTCCTAACTTCTGCTTACATCCATCTCGAACATTTGAATATTATAAACCACATAGATCTCATTACTTCGAGTTACTCTTTTTTTCTGGCTAAATCTACCCTGCCAAATAATGCCAGATAGATAGGTATGTAGGTAGGTAGATAGGCAGGCAGGCAGGCTGGCAGGCAGGCAGACATAATCAATAATCACCCGAGTTACCCTTTCCCTGGTTGTATCTACCCTGCCAAATAATTGGATGGATGGGTGGGTGGGTGGGTGGATGGATAGATAGATAGATAGATAGATCATCAATCATAACCCGAGTTACCCTTTCTCTGGCTGGATCTACCATGCCAAATAATGCCATAGATAGATAGATAATCATTACCTCGAATTATTCTCTCTCTCTGGCTGGATGTACCTTGCCAAATAATGCCATACATAGATACATAGGTACATAGATACATAAATAGATAGATAGATAGATAGATAATCATTAGCCCGAGTTACCCTTTCTCTGGCTGAATCTACCCTGCCAAATGCCATTTGAGAGCCATATAATGCAGTTCAAACTCCATTAAATGGGCAACTACATTATACCATGTATGGCCCTTTCTGCACTGCCATCTAAAATCCAGATTATCTGCTCTGAGCTAGATTATATGACAGTATAGACTCGTATAATCCACTTCGAAGCAGACAACCTGGATTGTCTGCTCTGATCACCTGGATTCTATGGCAGTGTAGACCCAGCCTAAACCATGCAGTTCAAGCTGCATTATTTGGCCAGTGTAGATCCTCTTGTTTTCCTCCCACCTTCTGCTCCCTCTTTTGCTCTCTCTCTCTTCTAGAAAGGCTAGGCTGTTATTTTTTTCCGGAAAGGGACAGTAAATCATATTGCAATTACAGAAGTAGCTGTCAAGTGACATGAATCTTACAAATGAATCTTGTAAGGGGAGCGAAAGGGGGGAACGAGAGCGATGCTTTTGCCTCTGGTTAGAAATCTGGCCTGAGTGACAGGCGGCGAGGAGGGACCTGCAAGCTGGGGGCGCTTCGGGATGGGCTTATCGGGAGGGAGGGGGAGAGAGAGATGGAAAACCCAGGCCGACTCCTTTGCTCTTGAGGTCCCCACCTTGCCATCAATATACAGGCCCTTCTTTCATGGCGGAGGGAATAGGAGCGGAGAGGCTGAGGCTGAGAAGAAAAAGAGGCTGGGTTGGGAGGGAAGAAAGGAAGGGGTGGGTGAGAATCAAGGCAGAGCAAAGCAGGCATTTATCGCGGGGATGCCCGTTCAAGAGAAGACTCAGCTTGCCAACAAAGCCTGCTCGGAGCGAGCGTTGCATGATGGGGGTTTTCCTCCCTTCCTGTAAGGAACGAGAAACCCGAGTTGAGTGCGGAAGGAAAGAGAAGGCCTTATCTAGCCTTGCTGTTCTTTCAGCCTCATGTATTGGCAGGGGTTGCGTTGCGGGGTGTCGGTGAAGAGCTAAAAAGACCCCCCTCTCCTTGTTTGCTTTTTAAAGAATGTCTCGAGGAAGCCTTGGTGAGATGGAAGGTGGAGAGGCAAGCCTTAGAGCGAGTGATGTGAGAATGAATGCAGGTTTCCCCATCTGTGTTCCTTTCTTTCTCTGAGATTGGAAGGACTCTTCCATCCACTTATTGTTGAAGGCTTTCATGGCCAGAATCACTGGGTTGTTGTGAGTTTTCCGGGCAGTATGGCCATGTTCCAGAACATGGAAAATGGCCATACAGCCCAGAAAAACCACAACAGCCCAATCTTCCATCCGCTGCTGTGGTTCCCAAAAGCAAAGTGGAGAGCTCAAAGGAAAGACTCTCACCTCCTTTCAGCCTCCATTCTCCTGAAACATTATTGGAGGGGGGTGGGACTCCAAGGCACTGAGCTGTTTGTGTGTGTGTGTGTTTGTATGTGCGTGTAACACTTTGCTTTCATTACCCCCAAAGACTCCATTGAAATAATAGGTAGAGAGATATTTTCTAGGAACTCTGAGAAAAAGTAAGAATCCTCCCTCTCCCCAGAAATAGCAAGATCTATTTTTTAAACAAAAAGAAAAACACAAACACCCATCAATAATAAATAACCCTGTCGCTGGGTTGTTGTAGGTTTTTTCGGGCTATATGACCATGCTCTAGAGGCATTCTCTCCTGACGTTTCGCCTGCATCTATAGCAAGCATCCTCAGAGGTAGTGAGGTCACCCTGTCGCTGATTGAAGGCTTTCTTTGTCATAAGCGAGTGGTTCATCTACTACAGGGGCTTGTAGCACCTTAAATAGACCTTAGTAGCCAGCTTGGTTTGGCTTGAACTTCGGAGGAGTGCAACCCACTATTTCAGTTGAGGGCAAATGAAACCGTTGGTCTTTAAGATCTTTTAGGATTTTTCTTTGTTAATTGTTGCAACCACAGTTCGAGAGGACAAAGGCCATCTAGTCCCCATTAAGAGTGGTTCAGTTTTGTCGAAGGCTTTCATGGCCGGAATCACTGGGTTGTTGTAGGTTTTTTCGGGCTATATGGCCATGTTCTAGAGGCATTTTCTCCTGAGGATGCTTACCATAGATGCAGGCGAAGCGTCAGGAAAAAAAATGCCTCTAGAACATGTCCATATATCCCGAAAAAAACTACAACAACCAAGAGTGACTCTTCTCTTCTCCATCATGGAGAAATATTCAGATAGGTTTCTGCTGTGCTTCGGCAGGAATCCCCCCCCCCAAAAAAAAAAATCCCTCCCCATCCCTTTGACCCTTTCATTTCAGACTTTCCCTGACTATAGTTCGGGCAATGCAAAGCAGCTGTGGGATCTTATCCCGCCGTAAGACTCCTAATAAGCCTTCAAGAGAAAGATAAAGAAAGGAGTCCGGTGTTTTGGGGGGGAGGTGAGGGAGAAAGAGAGGTTGATGGCTAAGTGATTACAGTTAATCCTGACGAATTGGCAACAGGGCAGCCTTTGCAGGAGATGCTATTAAGGAGGAGACTGCATGCATGAAGGCATAATGAGGATCATTGAGCCCCACTGCCTTCTAGACTAGGCGAGGTGCTGCCCATTTCCCAACAGCGTGGGAATCGCTGGAGAAAGCACAAAGCCTTCGACACAACCGTGGCCTGGTTTGGTCTTCTTGGTAGTGTAGCTCTCCTGAGCAGCAAAGGATGTGGACAAGAGAGGAAGGGAGAGACGGTGCAGGTCCCTCAAGCTCACAGATGGCTCTTGAGCTGCATAGATCCTAGAACTAAGCATCTGGAGAGAGAAAGGGAGGAGGAGAAAGAGGTCTCCTGGAACCAACCCAGTTCACGAGGTCTCTCTAAAAGCGACCGCTTCAACATTCACTGGATGCTTAGAAGGGGAGTGATGGGCTGGAGGATAGGGGCTGTCTCCGTTAAAAAACGAGAAGGGGGGTGGGGGAGAATCACTAATTTTGGAGCCAACTCCCAAATTTCTAATTTCGGCTGCCCTCTTTGCTAAATGCCTTTTCCTTGACTTGCTGGGCTTTCTTTGTCTCGGATCAGTCTCGCCCAGAATAGCAGCACCCCTTCACGCCTCCCCTGCTAATATATTAATACTGGCTGGAGAAGACCACTCCACCCTTGCACAGCCCCAACCACGTCTTGCTTGCCCCTTACCCCTTTATTTCTCTCCTTAGTCTCTCATTCTATCTTCCTCTCTTTTTCTTCCCCCATCCACATTTCCATTTCTTCTCCTTTTTCCTCCCCTTCGCATCCTCCCCATAGGCTACTTTTTTCTTGCTCTGTAATGTCTGGAAGAGACATTGTCCATCTAGTTACAAGATGCTGTTTAATATAATAGACATCTTTCTTTCTTTCCTCCCTTCCCTCTCTTCTTCCTTTCTTTCTCAATCTCTCTTCCGTTTCTGCCTCCTTACTCTCTCCGTCTCCTTCTCTTCTCCTTCCTTTCTCTCATCTTTTTCATTTATACTTTCTTTCCTTCCTTTTTTCCTCCATCTTTATTTTTCTTTTTCTTTCCTCCTCTCTTTTTCTCTTTCTTCCTCAATCTCTCATGTTTTCCTCTTTCTCTCCCCTTGCTTCTCCGGTCTTTCCCTCTTTCTCTCCTGCTTCTATTTTCTTCTGTTTCCTCAATATCTCATCCTTTTTCTCTTTCTGTTCTCTTTTCAATCCTTTCTTCTGCCTCCCTTCTCTTCTTCCTCCTCAACCTCTCTTGCTTTTTTCTCTTTCTGTTTTCCTCTTTCTCTCCCTCTCCATCTATCTCTCTCCTGCCTCTCTTCTTCCTTCACTCCTTCCTCTATCTCCCCTTTCCTTTTTCTGTTCTCTTTTCTGCCTTTTTTCTCTCCACTTCTTCCTTTCTTCCTCCCTCCCTCAATCTCTCTTCCTTTTTCTCTTTCTGTTCTCTTCTCTGTTTCCTCTCTTCACTTCTGCTTCCTCCCTCAATATCTCTCCCTTTTTCTTTTTCTGTTTTATGTCATCTCTCTCTCTACTTCTCCTCCCTTCTTCCTTCCTTCCTTCCTTCCTTCCTTCCTCAATCTTTCCTCCTTTTTCTGTTCGCTTTTCTCTCGCCATTTCTTTCTTCATTCTTTAATCTCTCTTCCTTTTTCCTCTTTCTGTCCTTTTTCCTGTTCTCTCTTTCTTTCTCCATTTCTTCCTTCCGCCTTCAATCTCTCTCCCCTTTTCTCTTTCTGATCTCTTTTCTGTCCTTTCTCTCTTATTTCCGCCCATTTTTTTCTCTTCTTCTGTGCTTCTCCGTCCTTTCTCTCCTCCTCTTCTCTCACTCTCTCTTCCTTCTTTTCTTTCCTCTTCTCCTCATCGTTTCAGATGTGGTCCCTCTTCAACCAGAAGTGAGCAGCTACCGTAGGGGTCGAAAGAAAAGAGTCCCCTACACGAAAATCCAGCTGAAAGAACTAGAGAAAGAGTACGCCGCCAGCAAGTTCATTACCAAAGAGAAGCGACGACGGATCTCGGCTACCACTAACCTTTCAGAGCGCCAGGTCACCATTTGGTTTCAGAACCGGAGGGTGAAGGAGAAGAAGGTGGTTAGTAAATCTAAAGCACCTCACCTGCACGCCACCTGACCCAGCCCGCCTTCAAAGGGCAAAAAAAATATTAAAAAGCCAGAACAAACAAGCCCAAGTCTAGAGAAGCCGCCGACACTCTCAGCACCACTTCCGCCAACTAAGCGGGCACAGGACAGAATCAAAGACACCTATTTATTGGGTCCATTTGTATAAAAATAATCCAGCCAGGCACCGGGACTCTTTAATTTGATTATTTAAAGGGAAAACACCTCCAAAGAGGCGGCCAGGGATCGCAACCGCCCTCTTTGGGTTTCCTTCTGTCTTCTTCTTCTTCTGTCTTTAACTGTGAATGCAGCCGCCCTTCTTAAACAGCAGTTTGGATATGATTTTTCAAGATGCACATTGGACAAATAGAAGGGAGGGAAAAGGGGGGATACAAATAAGTCAGTTTCCTATCAGGGGTGGTTGAATATTATGTTGTAGATAGTCCTCCCCTTCCCCCTCCTTTCTCTTTCTTTGGCTGTTTTTTTTTAAATTGAATATATGTATATATAAATATAAATATATATATGGGGGACTTTTTCAAAGCGGTTCCGGTTCTGGTAAAGATACCATAATTATTTGTTTATTTCTTTAAGAGGGACCCAAAGCAAAGTTTAGGAGCGGAGGAAAAAGAAATAAGAAAGAGAGAAATAAGGCTGCTACCCTGAATGTGTTGCTGTTAATGTCCCCTCCTCTCTGATTTTAGCCTGGTATTGCTCCAATAAGTTTGTGTCCCTCCTGAATTTAAAAGGGACTGGTGGAAAGGCAGCCACTCCCAAGACTGCTTGGGTTGTAAAGCAAGACATTCAAACGGGGTTTTCCAAAATCCTTAATTGACCTGAATGCGATTTAAAATCCCTTCCCTTTTTTTTTTGGCCTAATCGTAGCCTTGTTCTTTTTTAATTTGCTGGAAGATGTTCTCAGCCGGGTTTGATTTCTCCTTAATTTTTTATTAGAATTGTTGTTGCTGTTGTTGTTGTTCTGGTGCGTTTGTTTTCCCCGCTACCAAACTGGAATATTTCTTTCTCTGTGGACATTGCGGGAGGGAAAGGCGAAACGTCGCTCTGTTGTTGATTTTTTTGTTTCTTGGGCAATGCCCCCCTTTCTATATACATTCAAATCAGGAAGAGCCCTAGGTGTTCTTTCGCGATGTTAAAGCGGCCTTTTTTTAAAAAAGAGAGAACAAAATTGTCTTGTCTATGTATATAATGTGGTGTCCGAATGATATGTACTGAATGCAGAATACATTTCTTAAAAATAAATCTTTCTCTTTCTTTACTCCTCCCCCCACCCCCCACTTCCCAAACACACATTTTATTTTTCCTGATTTGGGAAACCATATGACCTAATGACTTTACTTCTGAATGCTAATAGTAAAATAATAATAATAATAATAATAATAATTAATGATATAATAATAATAATAATAATAATAATAATTTTCCTGCCTCCATCCAGACGGGGAACAAAACTACTTGGAAAGAAAATATTCTATTTCTGAAGGCCCTTCCACACAGGCCCTATATCCCAGGATTTGATCCCAGATTTTCTGCTTTAACCTGGATTATATGAGTCCATACTGGGATAAACAGAAAATCTGGGATCCGAACCTGGGATATAGGACTATTTGGATGGCCCTGAGTCCTTTCCAAGGTGCACGTCTATACGGACCTCATCTTCAAGTCTATGCGGACCTAATCCTCAATCTAATCTGAATGGAGCGAAAGAGAAAGGAAAGACCCTACTCTATTGGAATCTATGGGATTCCTCCATAGGTTTTCACGCAGGCGGGGACTTTTTCTTTCTTCGGATGTTTTAGGGATGGAGATAGGTAAAAACTCCCCTCCTGACCAGCCCTGGCATTGGAGGATACTGGCATAAGGCTAATTCTTGAATGGAGGAATAAAAAACTCGAGAGGTTATTGGGGTGTCTGTGCTTGTATAGGGCAGTACTGCCTACTGAGAGTAAGCTGCTTTGAAATCCTTTGAGGGCTTCTCCAAGTCAACAATGTAAGAGAGGGAAAGTAGGTACAAAAGGAGGAAATAGGTGAATTTCAAGCCGAGTTTGGACTGGCCATTTCACTTCTCATCTCTCCGCGGAAGATTCCTCCTTGAAGGATCTTGCAATGTTCCTCTTTCTATCTATATCCCATTTTCCGAAACAGGTTTGGGAGGCTTGAGGATTATCAGGCCCCTTCCACACAGCTGAATAAAATCCCACAATATCTGCTTTGAACTGGAATAGTGTGGACTCGGATAACCCAGTTCAAAGTAGATATTGTGGGATTTTGTGCCTTGATATTCTGGGTAATGGGGCTGTACGGAAGGGCCTTCAGTCTCGCAGTACATTTATGCGGACCTAGGGTTTTCTTAGGCACAGAAGTAAATGGTGGGTTTTGTTTTTTTTTCAATGTATTGTGGAAGGCTTTCATGGCCGGAATCACTGGGTTGCTGTAGGTTTTTTCGGGCTATATGGCCATGGTCTACTGACATTTCGCCTGCATCTATGGCAAGCATCCTCAGATATATTTCAGTTCCTTCTTCTGAAATATATCCAATAGCACCCGGTATTCCATAGCGGTCACCTATCTGAGGTTTCCTATCCAAGTACTAACCAACATAGTTTCTATGATCAGGCGGAATGTGTTGCGTTTAGGGTATTTAGCCCTTCAAGGGCAACCCTCCATGCTTTTATTTGGGAATAACTCCTCCCAAGGAGCTCTGTGGACCTTCTTTTGGAGGGCCCTTCAAGACAGGCCCTATATCCCAGGGTCTGATCCCAGGTTTTCTATTTATCCCAGATTCTTTGGCAATGCAGACTCATATAATCCAGTTTAAACCTGGGATCAGATCCTGGGATATAGGGCCTGTCTGGAAGGGCCCCGAGTCAGCACCCCAGAAGCCCGCTTTCAATGTCCTGGTCCCAATCCTCACCCCTTGCATTCCCTGCTCCTGTCTATGAAATAATACTACCAGGCCTAGAGTATCTTTTATTTTGTTTATCTAGAAGATGTTAAAGACCTGGCCTTCAGAAGCAAGTGAACTTTGCCAGATTTCCTCCTGGGTAGGCACACAGATTAGGCGAGAGGTGGATCCAAGGGCTTTGTTTGCTTGGGCGAGCGCTGGTATTCATATTTTCTCCCACGAAACCCGTCTTAAACCTGTCAGCGGCCAAAGCCTTTTGGACCGGCGCTGGGCAAACTGGCCTTGGTACACTGTGGAGTCATGGAGGCCCAGCACAACCGGTCCGGAGAGCCCACGGCCCTCTGCGAGTGGGCAAATACAGGCGGAGAGGCTGAGGCCGGGCACTCTCTGATCCCTATCTTGAAGCTGGTGTGGCACTTTTCTTCTGCCCCATCGCCTACATCTTCCTGAGCTGTCCACAATCCGGTAGGCATTTTCCAATTCCTTTAAACTCTTAAAAATATGGATCTTCGGGTCTTTTTTCGCCTAACTCAGCCGGATTGTCTACAACAGTGATGCAAAGAATTCCAAGCACAACAGCTAACTTATGAAACCCCAGGAACCCAAGCCTAAACCTGTTATATGTCTACATCTATGGATGGATCTATACATCTATATATTGCAGATTAAGAATGCACGTTAACTATATAACACGATTTTTGTTCCTGGGTTATAAATGTCATTTTCTAATTGGTTCTATCATAAAAACACCAAAACAGTTGATTAAATTGCAAAATTTTGTTTTTTTGCGGGACATCCTGCAGCAAATTTTGCTATAGTTTTTCAGTGAATACCTCATGAATCTCAATCAGTTCAACATAGTTTGTGGCAGCCACAAAAGCAAAGTTTCTGGAGTAGAAAAACTACTTTCAAGGTAATTACCGCACAATTAAATAGGAATAACACTTTCAAACCAGGAACAGAAATGTTTCCAAATTTTGTACCATAGTGTTATATGGCAATGTGGATTCACACAATTCAGTTCAATGCAGATAATAATAATAATAATAATAATAATAATAATAAACTGGGGACTCGGAGCGGCTTCTGAAACTTCATTATATGACAGTGTAGATCTAGTCTTCGAGTATTTTATTTTATTTTATTCAGATACATGGTTGCCGGTCCAAAATTTCTGCACTTTCCAAGGAGGTGGGGAGAGATTTTTTTTAATCGTATTTAATGTGTTTTCCTAAATTGGGGCATCAGGCGCATTTGTTTTTGGATAGACCAACCTAAACTTTAAGCATATATACGCCGCCCGGTACATATGTATGTATGTAAATGTGTGTATCTTATTTTATACACACACATGTGCTTATTGTATCTACATATATAGGGACTTGTTGCATTCTAGTTCAAGAACTATGTATTGTCCAATTAAGCTGGAGGAAGATCAAATAAATTTAGTTTTTAGAATGTGTTCATATATTGGGAGTTTTAGGTGCATTGCCTTTCAGTAGATTAGACCAGTCCTATCCGCTCAACCCTTGACGCCTATTAGTGTGTCTAAACTGTAAAAAGTAATCACTGCAGTCCAAGAAGTAAAAAAAAATTATATCATGAATTTGGAGGAGAATATTGCTCCTTAAAGGGAGTCAAAGAGAAAAGAAAGGTTGATTTCTTCTTATCCTCCTCCTCACTTTGGGCCCTTCCAGATATGTCCACTATCCCAGGATCTGATCTCAGGTTTTCTGCTTTAAACCAGATTATATGAGTCTCCACTACCAATCTGGGTTAAACTGAAAATGTGGGACCAGATCCTGGGATATAGGGCCTGTCTGGAAAGGCCCTTTGTTTCACCAAACCCGGTGCCTTTAAACAGGCCTGGAATTAATTTATCTATCTATCTATCCCATCCGCTTAGTCGAGGTATATTTATGCGATAGAGCTCCCGGCCTTCCTAGGGTAAGGTTAAGGCTTATGGAAGAAATGCAGTGGACACTCCCCATTGCCCTCCCCATTAAATATAGAAACTACATCAATATTTACTTGGGTTAAGTGTTTGTTTTTAAACCAAGGGAGAAGGTGACAAGAAAATAAAATCTATATCGGGTCACCTCGTTTGGGGTTTCGGGTGTGACAATGATAATAATATTTTTTGAAAAAACAAATCCCTGAAAATATATCTGGGCAGGCGCCTGGTTTGAGTCTGACGTCTAAAGATATATCTCTGCTCGATTCAAATTAAGAAGGCATGGCTCCTTAAGGCAGATGGAATTCGGCCTCGTCTGGCCCAGTTTAGTCACTCATGACCCTTGGATCTGAGCAAAGATCTTTCATGGAAGAGCTTCACCGTGGGGTATTTGGTGTACTTTGCTCCATCTTGCCTCCTATTGCCCAAACCTCAAACTCAAAAAGGGAGAGGTTGAATTTAATGGGGGAGAATCCCAATGGAAATGCAAGGCATTCTTCACTTGGGTGGATCGTGCCCATCAATCTGAAAAAAAGAGGAGGTCCCATTGATTTAGAGTATTAGGTCCTAGAGCAGCACAACCGGATCTACTATTGAGTCAATTCAAAGGGAATCAGGTTTTGTGAGCACTCTACTCCAAGGGTCCTTCCACACAGCCAGGCCCGTAGCCAGGATTTCGATTGGGAGGGGCTGAGTTTGTTTGGGGGGGGGGGGCTGAGTCTGAGTGAAAGAGGGTCTACCCTAGCAAACCTTTTGTATCGTTACCCCAATACCCCCATGCATATGGGATATATTGAGTATGGTGATCAGATCATGATATGAATAAACATAACAGTTTAAATAATGCACCAGTAAGGCCTTTTCCCGAAACTCCATGAGAATTTCGGCCCCCTCCCCACATGCCTGCACACAGCCCTATATCCCAGAATATCAAGGCAGAAAATCCCACAATATCTGCTTTGAACTGTGTTATCTGCGTCCACACTGCTATATAATCCAGTTCAAAGCAGATAATGTGGGATTTTATTCAGCTGTGTGGAAGGAACCTTAGTCTAAATTCAATGGTGTCAGCAAGAGCCATATTGGTTTCGGTGGGAAGGTTTCTTTTGTTTCTAATGCATTCAGGTTTCAGCCTAAAGACACTCTGAGGGTGCCCTTGTGTTAAAGTCAATGGAAATGTGCTCAGGATCGGAGGCACACCACCCCTTTACCCGAGTCTAAAGACTAATTGCCCCGACTCCTTTTCCATAAGTCATAGTAATAATGTCTTACTTTTTTTCTTTTGGTTTTCTCAGTGCTTTCTGGGTTGAAAGGCTTATCCATGTAAATCCAATGAACAAGACTAGACTACCTATAAGTATGGATTCTTTATTCCAGGGGTATGGAGTCGGTGTCCTCCTCCTCTTTTCTGTTTTGATAGCTCTTCTCTCATATTTGGGGAGGAGAGATTGCTCCTGCCTAACTAGTGAACAAGAACAATTACCTAAACCAGAAGAAAACAATACATTTCAGAAGTGTGTGGGTGGGGGCGGGGGAGAGAGAGAGCAATGTGAGAAGGTAGACATGGCTCCCTTGGGCTGCAGCCTTCCATAGGGTTATGTTGTTAGTTTCCCGGGCCTAAATCTAACTGTTATTCCAAGCTGGGGTAAACTCACTAGGAACTCAAAAAACTAACACTCGTGTGAGTTCTATTTATTCAATTGCTCTGGTGGCGGTCAAGAATAAGGTTTAGGCTTCTCGTTGTCTCAAAAGAGGAGGCCAGGTTCAATATTCACTATCTTTCTTTCCCTTGCCTTTCTCCCAGCAGAAAGAGGCCTTCTGTAGATAGGGCCATAGAAGTACTAGGACCAAAATTTATTGGGAATGCGCTGTGTATTTTCCCGGGGAAATAAACAGCACTAGAATCAATGCCTCTTGGTATCCAATAGGCATAAATAGGATTCCAGGATGAGATGCATGCGCTTGGGGGGGGGGGGGGTATTCCGTATTCCTGGATTGTTTTGTTTAGTTTCTGCAAACCAAAGAAATGTATTGTCGAAGGCTTTCATGACCGGAATCACTGGGTTGTTGTAGTTTTTTAGGGCTATATGGCCATGTTCTAGAGGCATTCTCTCCTGACGTTTCGCCTGCATCTATGGCAAGCATCCTCACTACCTCTGAGGATGCTTGCCATAGATGCAGGCGAAACGTCAGGAGAGAATGCCTCTAGAACATGGCCATATAGCCCGAAAAAAACCTACAACAACCCAAACCAAAGGAAGTTAGGGTGCCTGCCGCCAGTCGACATAAGATGAAGCGAAATTGCTAATTGGGTGGTGGGATCCTGCTGTTTCCCTTGAGGCTAGGGATGGAAATCATAAGACCCTCCAGTATTTGCTGGTTTGCAATTCCAGTAGTCCCAGGCCCCTTCCAGTAACCCCAGGCCCCTTCCAAAGAAGATAATCCCACATTATCTTCTTTGAAATGGAATATATGGCAGTGTGGACTCAGATAACCCACTTCAAAGCGGATATTGTGGTATTTTCTGCCTTAAAAATCTGGGTTATATGGCTGTGTGGAAAGGCACTCAGTCAACATAGCCAAAGAAGAACTAGGTCGTAGCCCAGCAACATCTGAAAGTCTAGACCACTTGCCTTCCAACCTGGTAGTGCCCTTTAAGTTATTGTTTGAACTTGAAACCCTCGGTGGCGCAGTGGGTTAAACCCTTGTGCCAGCAGGACTGAAGACCGACAAGTCAGAGGTTCGAATCCTGAGAGAGCGTGGGGGAGATCCTTCTGTCAGCTCTAGCTCTCCATCCAGGGACATGAGAGAAGCCTCCCATAAGGATGGTAAAACATCAAAACATCCGGAGTCCCCTGGGCAAACATCAAACCTGCCTCCCGGGGGTAACTTCCTTGCAGGCGGCCAATTGTCTCTCACCAGAAGGGATTTGCAGTTTCTCAAGTCGCTCCTGACACACACACACACACACAAACAATTGAGAATTGCCTCCTCCGCCTCAAAGTCCTCAAAAAGAGCCTTACCGAGCTGTAGCCCCATGGAAACAGACAGAGTGGCAGTTACTCTATCTTTTCCCATTCAGTCCCAAGAGACAACCGAGTTCGCTTAAGCCAACAGTGAAGCAACATCATTGATAGCAACTCAAAGAAGGTTCCTGGCATCATTCATCTCTTTTAATGGGGATTTGGCACTTCATGCACAACTATGTCATTTCTCGTGCATGTACCACTGTATCACCCTCAACACATAATTTACTAAACAACATCCATTCCCCCTTCCATTCAAGCACTTTAAGTTTGCCGATTCCTTATTTGGTGCTGTACATATAAATGGGACAGACATGCCTAGCTTTGCTTTGGAAGCACGTGTAAAATCCTTTGTTTATATTACAGTGTGCTTTCAAGTCCATTAGGATTTATGGCGACCTTAAGAGAAACCTATCACTGGACTTTTTGTGGCTGAGAATGTGTGGTTTGCCCAAAGTCACATTGGCCAAACGGCATTGGTTTCCAGAACCATTGTCCAATCAACGTGGGCTCTATGTACCCTTGCTTATTTGGTAATTGGCAAGGCAGATACATACACAACCGAGTTAAACTGTCCCACCAAAGTGTGCACAGCAAGAGTGGCCTTTTATATGTTTCTGGACGGCAGTCTCCTCCGTTTTAGTTGGCATAACCAGTGGGATTGAAGTTCCAACCATGACTGGAAGGTCCTGATGGGCAGAATCACAAAGGGATATGGTTTCCTAGGGGGCCTTTCCCCAAGTGGGATATATCTAGTCTACAGAAGACCTAGAGCCCTTCCGGGCAAGCCCTTTATCCCAGGATCTGATCCTAGGTTGTTGGGTTTTTTTTTTTTTGCTTTAAACCGGATTATATGAGTCTGCACTGCCAGATAATCTGAGATAAACAGAAACCCTGGGGTCAGATCCTGGAATGTAGGGTCTGTCTGGAAGGACCCCTACACCACAGTGTATATGTTAAACCTTTATTATTCATAAAATCATAGAATCAAAGAGTTGGAAGAGACCTCATGGGCCATCCAGTCCAACCCCCTGCCAAGAAGAAGGAATATTGCATTCCTCCTATTTCCATGTTGTTCTCTGTATGTAACTCCAGAACACACTTCTATTCTGGCTCAGAAAAATTGTTCTGTACTAGAGGAAAAACATTTGAAGCCAGAAACAAGCTTCTCTGGACGATAAAGGAGCGATTTCTGGAACTGCTATCAGGTTGGCTGTTGATTTTAATAGGAGATAAACCTGTTAGGAATTGATTCATCTACATAAAAAGGAAGAAAGAGCAAACATTTCAACTTTGGTACTTAAGTAAGCAACTCCTTTCGGAGGTGCCCTGAAACTTCTCTCTTAAAAGAAGTTTGAGGAAGGATTATGGTCTGAGGAAACGCAAGAACCACGTCCACATCCCATGGTACACTCTGAAGTCCATTTACACCACTCCGGTTTTCATGGGTTGTATAAACTTTGCCTCCTCTTGTTCTTCCTATTTGAAACTTTAACAAGCACCTGTGGTCGTAAAAAGAAAAAAACTTTTAAAATAACTAACAACAGGTTCGTGTGTCTGCCGACTGCAGGATCTGTTGAGAGACAGGACTTATATTGAAGGAAGAACGAGGGAAGCAAAGGGGAGAGAACTTTAAAAGGGGCACACCAACCGAAGATGGTCACAAACTTGGACCAACAACATCACAGCTGTAAATGCCTCTCATCAACACACTTGCACCCACAACTCTCAAGTTTGTAGGGGAATCTGCAGGGAACTTCAGAACAAACTCGCTTTGAGTATCCTTTGTGGAGAGAAAAAGCAGGGTATAAATAAACATCATAACAACAACAAAGTTACATTTTTCTTCTTCTACGCTCAGAGGTACTACTGAACTTGTCACCTCGCTATCAAACCAGCAAGTTTTACATTAATAGAGTATTTACACAGATATAATATATATATAGTACATTATAGTATTTACACTTGCTTGTAAAGGTCTGTCCCTAGGTACTTTTCTCCATACACCTGGGGGGGGGGGACCTTTGGCCAGCTCTACAATGTAAATTGAATGTCGTTTGCCCCCCAATTTAACTGCAATGGCTTAATGCTGTGCAATCAGAAGAGTTGTAGTTTGGTCAAGCACCAGCACTCTTTGGCAGAGAAGACTAAAGACCTTGTAAAACTACAATGCTCGTGATTCCCTAGTACTGAGCCATGGTAGTTGAAGTGGTGTCAAACTACATTCATTCTACAGACCCCCAATCTAAGAAAGCAATTTTTCAAGCCCAACAATATCCATGTGCATACTGATATTTCAAGCTATGTTATTGTCGTCGTCATGCCATATTATTACTACGCCCTAGATCACTAGAGAAATTATACTGTTTAGCTGGTATTGCACCACTTGACATCCTCAGCAAAGTAGCAGCCAATAATGAAAGGACCAAGGCAGTGACATCTTCGGCCCATCCTCTGTTTGGATATCAACCAGCACACCAACGCCTTAAATCAAGAAATAGTTTTCTAAGATCTACAGAGATACTCACAGGAACACCTCAGCAAGTGAGAGTCCAAAAGTGGCAGGCTAAAACCGAAATCTGAAGACATGGCTGGTATCAAATGAGAGACTACCCTTGAGCATACAAAAGACAGGGCGACTTGGATGGCGACTTGGAAGGCTGCGCTCTGGCACCAGGAGATGCAGAGCCAATCTTAAGAAATGGAGCCTCAAAGTGGAGTCCACAACATGGGAGTGTGGAGAAGAGCAAACCACAGACCACCTATTACAACGCAGTCTGAGCCCTGCCACATACACAATGGAGGACCTCATTATAGCAACACCAGAGACACTCCAAGTAGCCAAGTTACTATATATAATGCCAAGTTTTTTAACTTTTTAAATATATTACAGCTGTACCCTTGGTTTGCTTCTGATACAATAAATATTATTATTATTGTTGATATGTCTTTTAACTCAGAAGTAAGAGAAATCCCATTCCTTCCTGTCTGTGGAGCATTCTGCCTTATGCTGTGTGAGGGCTTGAACCACCACCTCCAATCCTGGGTTAGTTGGCATGGGTGAGAAGGCTGTGACGTCACTGCCGGGCTAGCCTTGACCGTGACTATGCGGCCTATTTGACCTTGACATCACTAGCTTCGTGCATAAAGATCAACAAACTTAAAACCTTGATCTTCCAGCAGCCACTCAAGAGCTGGTCTCCTCTCTTAAGTGTTCCTTGCTTCTGTTTGCAGATAAACAAGGTGTCATTTCAAGTCTAGACAGGCGGTCTAATGGCCAACAATAAAGGCTTGAAAAGGAAGCTTCCCAGGTTTAGCCCTTTCTTTCCTTTGTGAGCACTGCCTTGACTACGGTCTTTTATAGCAGAAAAAGGAGCCCCCCTCCCTTCAGCCATTTCCTATGTAGTTAGTTATACATCCCTTGCACTTGAAGTTTGGTTTTTTTCAAGTTCATTATTTATCTGCAAGAGGAAATTGGTCTCACAGTACACAGTGGTCGGCCTGATGTTGCAGTCCCAGGCTTGGCTTCCCAGAAGTTAAGCCTAACTTGTGTTCAGTGGGACATACTCTCAGGTAAGTGTATAAGACTACAGCCTTAACTACTAACCTTCCACATTTTTCACCTTAATTCATTTCTAACTGAGGGTGGGAGAAAGTTGCAATTTAGACATAACTAAATCTAAATATAGGAAAAGGAAGCTATGCAGAGTCAGCCTTGGGTGAGTACTTGGATGTGAAACCGCCCCAAAACATCAGGTGTTACAGACTCTGTTTCAGACAATTTGACTAACAAACTACCTCTAAGGCTGCATCCACACTGCCATATAATACAGATTATAAAATCAGATAATGCACATTATCTGCTTTGAACTGGATTAGATGAGTCTACGTTGCTATATAATCCAGTTCAAATCAGATAATCTGGATTTTATATGGCAGTTTGGAGCCAGTCAAAGGCCCCTTCCATACAGCTGAATAAAATCCCACATTATCTGCTTTGAACGGGAATATATGGCAGTGTGGACCCAGATAATCCTATTCAAAGCAGTTGTTGTGGGATTTTCTGTCTTGATATTCTGATCTATATGACGTATGGAAGGGCCCTACCTGTTCTTTGCCTAAGAAAACCCCATTAAATTTATGGGGTTGCCTTAAGTCCACAAACTGCTTGAAGGCACACACACTCACAACCCACACACACAATCTTGAGACAGCACAATGGATAGACTTTTTAGTCACAGAGATTTTGATGCAAATATGTTGTCCCGGAAGCAAGACGTTTTTCAGAAGTTTGTAGGAAGGGTTCAATTGTGAAAATAATATCTCCTGTCGGGTGTGTGAGTGTGTGGTATTGGGAGTTGACCTTTTTGGGTTTGTCCTTTGCTACACCTGTGATTAATACATGGAGATTTTCCTTGTTGCCTGTTGTGTTTTGTTTAACTTCAGGAAAGTTCTAGAGATCTAAAGCCTATGGATTGAAACTGAAAAACAGGCCCTATTGAAATCAATAAAGTGAATTTTGGTGTGCTTAGGAGATGACTGGCTAACCAGACTATAAAAGGGCATTGCACAAAATTAAAGAAGGACACAACTAAGGGAAATTCCACACAATTACTATTATTATTATTATTATTTACAGCATTTATATACCACTTTTCTCACTCCTAGGGGACTCAAAGCGGTTTACACATAGATAATGGCAAAAATTCAATGCCTTACAACTACAATATTAAACTACACTTTTAACGTAAATCATATTAAAAACAGTACAACCATATACACCAGAATAACAAGGCAGAAAATCCCACAATATCTGTTTTGAACTGGGTTATCTGAGTCCACACTGCCATATATTCCAGTTCAAAGCAGATGAAGTGGGATTTTATTCAGCTTTGTGGAAAGGGCTCTGAGAAACAGAAGAGGCAATAGATAGGTAGAAGCCAAACCTTGCTGTCTTTTCCCTCTTTAGCTGTACACCTTCCTGCGCTCAAGATACAGGAGTCGGTTGACATAAATCCAGCAGGAGAATGATAGCCTCTGCTGGCAATGTTGGGGAAAATGTAGCTGCATCCATAAGCATTTAACTCTTAAGGACACACGAGCAGGATCACCAACAAAATCTTTTTAACTTTGAACATGACATTTTTTTTATTTTAAAAAAATCAAAGTCCGGGAAAAGCTAAAGAGTGGAGGAGTTTCTTTATTTTCAGAAGATCCATTCTGTTCTCCTCTTTCTTCTCCTTACCTCTGCAATGCATCTCTTAAGAATAAGCTAAGGCCCTTCTACAGCCATATAAAGGCAGAAAATCCCACAATATCTGCTTCGAAGTGGGTTATCTGAGTCCACACTGCCATATACCCCACTTTAAAGCAGATAATGTGGGATTTTATTCAGCCATGTGGAAGGGCCCCCAGTCTCTTTTATCCAGCCATCACATCCATCCATTTGAATAGGACCACTTCTATAGGCTTTGGTTGCCAATGGCCAATGTTGTGGGTTTGAGGACCATTGTAAATAAATATGTGACTTTATGAAACACAATGTTACCTTGGTCTCCAAAGGAATATGATCAAGAGTAGAGTAAACAAGGGGGGTTGTATGGAATGTCTATAGATGGTCTAAAACTTGAAAACATTTTTGTAAGGATTTTAAAAGGTTTTGTTCAGCCAAATAACAGAATTTGAGACAATGTCAATTGGGTGTTAAAGCCGGGGGGGGGGGGGGGAGATGATGTTGGGGAGTCACGGATTGTACTCCACTTTTTATGTTGCGGAAAGGAATTTTCCACCAGAAGGTTGCGTTCAATTGTATTTTCTTGCCACAAACTGGAGACGTTTTCCTAATCTTTTTATGCATTTTTTATTATTTTAATGCGATGATGTTGAAATAAGTTGGCGTGGGATCTTGTCTCTAGGTTGGCGCGGTTTGGAGTTTGGGCGGGTGGGCGGTGTTGTTTCGAGAAAGACCCGCTGAAGGGAGGGCGAAATGTTTTGGGAAGCAGAGAGAGAGAGAGAAAGAGAGAGAGAGAGGAGTCAAAGAAAGAAAGGCGAGAGGATCCTTTTGAGAGGGTGAGCTTTGTGGAGAGAAGAAGAGTTCGCATACTTTGCGGCGGGTCTTCGGAAAGGTGGAAGTAGCTCGGGACAAAGCTTTGTTGGGAAGAGCCGAGGGAGAGGAGAGGGGTCGCCCCTCCCTCCTCAAACTCTCTCTGTGTCTCTCTCCCCTTAGCTGGTGCCTTTCAAGACAGTCATTTGCATAAGATGTCGGGGGGCCCATGTAATACACTAGACAGTGACCTTGAACTGGCTCAAGCGCCATCTCGCTCCACTCTGATTCCACTTTCTCTGGGCCCCTTTCCCCCAAGAAATGATTCCCAACAGAGAAATCCTGTGTTCTGAAGGCTGGAAAACCCTACATTTCTTTAAATCCCAGGGCCCTTCATATATCCCAGAATATCAAGGTAGAAAATCCTACAATATCTGCTTTGAACTGAGTTATCTGAGTCAGATAATGTGGGATTTTCTGCCTTGATATTCTGGGATATAGGGATGTGTGGAAGGGCCCCCAGATAGGTGTGTGGTGGAGGGTTTGGAAAGCATTCCTTCCTCCTCTGCTCAGCCTTTTCCATAGGGATAGGTATTTCTCAGTCCTATTAGTGGCCTTCATTTCCTGTATCAGAAAAATAAAGTCAATAACAAATCAACAAACTAGCTTTCCTCTTCCTCGCAGGGCCGCCCCATAACTGTTCTTGATGTTTCTTTGTAGGACTTTTGGGGCTGCATCCACACAGCTGAATAAAATCCCACATTTTCTCCTTTGAACTGGAATATATGGCCGTGTGGACTCAGATAACCCAATTCAAAGCAGATGTTATGGGCTTTTGTACCTTGATATTCTGGAATATGTGAAGGGCCCTGGGATTTAAATAAATGTGGGGTTTTCCAGCCTTCAGAACACAGGGATTATATGGCTGTGTGAAAGCGCCCTGGAATGACAAACAGAGAAACCCGGGCCCTTCCAAACATGTTGTGTGCCTTTATCATTTCTAAATCATGGCAAACAGACCATGGTGGGTTTTTTCTTGGCCAGATTTGTTCAGCGTGGGGACCCTTCCACACAGCCCTATATCCCAGAATATCAAGGCCGAAAATCCCACAATATCTGTTTTGAACGGAACTATCTGAGTCCACACTCAGATAATGTGGGATTTTCTACCTTGATATACTGGGATATAGGGCTGTGTAGAAGGCCCCCAGGTATTTTTGCCTATATCCCAGCAGTCTGGACTTACAAACCCATGGAGATGCGAAATGAGAACCGAATTCACCCTCAGACACACATTCCTCCCCCCCCCCCGTTTCTTTTCCCCACTCCCTCCTTTAAATTACTAATATCAATTATTCATGAGTGAGCTTAGCCTAGTCTTTCAGAATGTTTGATTTTAAGGACAGCAGTGAAATAATTACATTCTCTCCCAAGGATAGAGTCGCGTGGAGTTTCTCCCCCCCCCCCTTCCTAAAGGCGTAATAACAACCAACGGGCACCATTTTTGACAATAGATCCATAAAATCTTTAAAAGGCATAGAGAAAGATTTATATTTCTATTCTCCTTTGTTTTGGGTGTTTTTTTTAAAAAAATCTGCGACATTATTATTCCAGAGGATAGTGATGATAATAATCAGGGACAATAGAACAGAGGCAGCAGCAGTCATGAGAATATTATGCAGCTGATCAAAAATATCCTGTTATTCCATATAAGGAAATCTTTCCCTCTCATTTAAGGAGCTGAAATACCATTTAAATCAATGAGAATGAAAAGATCTAAGTGAGGAAGTATGGGACTGCACAGCCGCCAGATCTATTGGATAGGATAATCCGATATAATATTGTCTCCTTTTAGTCTCAAGGTGTTTCCAGACTTCGTGGCTACATTTCTTATTTCACGGCTCAGGTTTTGCTGGATATATTTAAGAATTGGGGGAAGGGGGGGGGTCTTAGGATGGGATAATTTTATGTTATAACTGACGTGGTGAAAAGCTGAGGGTGTCCAGCGTTATTATTTATCTCTGCTCTCTATCCTGAACTATTGTTATCGGAGCAAGGAATATAAATGTCTCCGCCAGACATATGGGAAGCTGAAGTTACTCTTGATAAGAGAACAAAGCCCAGGCAGCCTCGGAAGCCACAAAGCCAGGGAGAGAGAAAACGGACAAGAGATCAAAACAAAGAACTGGGACTTCTTATTGAAAAATAAAAAATAAAATCCCAAATGTCTGGGCAGCTTAGCTCGCACACGAAGAGGAGGCTGTAAAACGGTTTATTCCACGGCGGGTTAACAGAGAGAGATAAAATATCCCCATTTAAAAGCGTGAATTATAAGGCGCTGCTCGGTTGCGCCTGAAAAGGTTAGGAATATGGGGCTAGCCCTGCATAATGTCGGGTTAACCGTGCTTGGCTGCCGGACACAAGACTCGCCTTTAGATAGAAGGTAGAGTACATCTATGCGGCTGGGAAAGGAGGGCTTGCTTGCATGTGGGCACTTGGGGAAGGGGATGGGGGAGATCAGGGCGCTGCCCCTTTAATAGGGAGAGGAAATACTAATGTTTATTTGATTAGCACGTGATTTCTCAACCCCCCCCCCCCCTTCTTTCTTCCTACCTAGCGGGGGCACGAAAGTATCCAGCGTGCCATTAATGTAAAGGAAGCAGAGGCAGAGGAATGTGGAGAATCCTGGGTTTTGTTTAGCCTCAAAGTGAAATGTGTGTGTGTAGAACACAAGCCTTCTACTATTTTTTTTCCTTTCCTGGGTTTCTCTGGAGCAGGGTGTCGCATCTCTCTCCAATCCGTCCTGACCTCTATAGGAGTATTTACGGTAATATTCCCCTCTCGCCTGGCAGTCTTGGAAGTTGGTGGTGGAGAAAATTCCTCAGACGTACTTGGGAGGGAGGAGGGCAGAGAGGAAATTGGGAGGAGGACTATATATGTGTGTGTGTTTTGAAAAAATACATTAACAAACAAATAGTGAAGGCTTGGAAGGGTGCTATTTCCAACGTGTATGTATATGTGTGTGTATATATGGGTGTGTATATATTTATGTGTGTGTGGTGTATCCATCTCCTACTTTTGTATCCATCCCCTTCCTTTGTTCTCTCAAGCTCCAGGGTTGGATTCTTCCCAAATCTGTATTATCTTTAAGGGTCTCCCCACCCACCCCCCTTTTTGGGAGGGATGGGAAGCTCGATTCCCAGAGACAGAGAGGATCTGTTTTCTGGGAAGCAGCTGTCTTTGTGGGAGGACCAAGCTTGTCGGGAATTAGATATTTCTCTAGATCTTATGTTCATCCCTGTATATGGATTCCCATAACTTTGAATCGGTGGTCCGATCCCCCCTCCCTAGAATTATGACAGGTGAGAAGTGGGGAGAATAGACACCCTCCCATTCCCTTTGTTCCATTGCCTTGTGCTGGCTGAACTGGTCGACCGACCAGATTGGGGTTCAAATCGAAGCTCCGTCTGTCTAGCTCTAGCTTCCCCTGCGGGTCATGAGAGAAGCCTCCCACAAGGATGGTAAAACATCAAACATCCGGGCATCCCCTGTGCAAAGTCCTTGCAGACTGCATATTCTCTCACACCAGAAGCGACTTGCAGTTTCTCAAGTCGCTTCTGTCACACACAAACAAAAAAGCATGGATGCTGCTTCCCAGGGAAATGTACAAAAACTGCACTTGAATTTGCCAATTTTTGAAGAAAAAAGGAGCTCGAATTCATCCCAGTCTCGGCAACGGTTGCTTTATATTTGCTTCTAAATAATCCACCCGGTGTGAGGCGGGGAGTAAGCGGAAAGGTGGAAAGGCTGGAGCGCTTGGGAAACTCTTCCACCCCTCTCATCTGTAAATATGAGCCTGTTGCGGTTAGGCTCATTCGTCTCCTTAAAGAGCCTGTAAACTTTATATGACACAATATCTAATAGTAATTTATTGGGAGATATTGTAAATTCCGACCGGTTTTAAGTTAATAAAGGCAGCCAATTAATGAGGAAAATAGCTTAATTTTGCCAGCTGTTGAAGGCACCCTGGACGCAGCTGGGTATGCTTGATTTAAAAAAGAAAGAATATATAGAAATGTAGGTTTGGAGGTAGATATACCGGCGCACACGCACCCCTATATGTCTTTTATCATACCGTGGCTTTCTCAGGCCAGTGCTTAAAGCCCGTTGTATTATTTTATAAAAGGTTTTATGATTTTTTAAATAAAACAAGCAGCATATAAAAAAGAAGACGAAGAAGGGGGGAAAAAACGCGAAAAGCAGAACGTAATGTTTTGTTTGGTCTCAAATTGCTAAAGGTGGGTGGCACCCTTTCTCTCCCCCCCCCCCCTTTCCAGCGCGAGTTGGCGCTCACGTGACCCCCGGTGGACCAATGGGGCGGACCTTTAGGTTTAACTATGTTTAATGTCAGATAGCAATAAACTAGAAGCTCTCGGTCAGGCCCGCGGAAATGGGCGAGCATAATCTCCTGAATCCGGGTTTTGTGGGGCCGCTGGTGAACATCCACACGGGAGACACCTTCTACTTCCCCAACTTCCGGGCTTCCGGGGGCCAGCTTCCCGGCTTGCCGTCGCTCTCCTACCCGCGGAGGGACAATGTCTGCTCGCTGCCCTGGGCCGCCTCCGAGCCCTGCAACGGGTACCCGCAGCCCTACCTCGGCAGCCCCGTCTCCCTCAACCCGTCCTCCTTCGGCCGCGCCTGCGACCTGGCCCGCGTGGAGGAGAGCAAGTGCTACTACCGAGAGGCCTGCTCCGAGGGCGCGCCCCTCAAGCGAGAGGAGCGGGCAGGAGGAGGAGGGAGGGACAGCGGCGCCCTGATGCCCCTCGAGCCCAGCGGCCTCTCGGGCGGCGGCATGGGCGCCGTGGCCACCTTCGGCAAGTTCGACTACCCGGCCGTGGCCCCCGAGGCGCTGCCCCACGACCCCGCCTCCTGCCAGTCCTTGGAGTCCGACTCCAGCTCCTCTTTGCTCAACGAAGGCAACAAGGGAGGAGGAGGAGGAGGAGGCGCCGGCAGCAACGAGCCTTCCGCGATGCTCTCCCCCTTGCACCAAGGAGGAAGCCTCTCCGCCCCCGGTAAGCCAGCACCGCCAGATCAATCATGATATCCCCTTTCTCTCTATCTGTCTCTTCTTCTTCTTCTTCTTCCTCTTCTCTCAATCTTCCAAAGTCTCCTCGCTCCAGCTCAACTCCTCCTGGGCTCCGAAGGCGAGGTCTATTTGTGCCGAGGCCGCTAGGGGTAGCCCTCAAATGCCTCGCGCTTTTATGAGGTGGTGCTTCTTTGAAAAGAAAAGCCTATAAACATGTAAATATCCCATAAAAAAAATAAGAGAGAGGATGGGCAAGGCAAGCAGACCGGGCTTCATGCCTCTTTCTCTCTCTATCCCCAAATCTGATGGGTTTGGCAATAGAGATGGACCAAAAAGTGGGTTTCTTCTCCAGTATAGGCTTACTACAAAAGAGACAAAACTTCAATTCCTGAGTATACTGAAGCTATCAAATATTAGAAGAATTAGGGAAGGCAAAGTCTTGCAGAATAGGATTTATGGGCATTTTTCTTTCTACACTTTGCTTCCCTCCTGGGTTTGGCAACAGATATGGAAGGGGGTTTCTCCTCCAGTTGTTATTTTAAATAGTTTCAATAAGTTCTTGGTGGAAACACAGAGCCCCCTTTGTGCAATAGGTTAAATCCTTGTGCCAGCAGAACTGCTGACCTAAAGATTGACAGTTCGAATCCAGGAACGGGGTGAGCTCCCGTCTGTCAGCTCCAGCTTCTTATCTAGAGACATGAGTGAAGCCTCCCACAGGATGGTGAAACATCTAGGTTTCCCCTGGGCAACGTCCTTGCAGACGGCCAGTTCTCTCACACCAGATATATTTTTCTCCTCTATCTTCAAACCTCATGGGTTTGGCAATATATAGACCTATATATATGGAGGATATATATATATATATAGAGAGAGAGAGAGAGAGAGAGAAAGAGAGAGAGAGGATATATACGTATCCTCCTCCAAATCTCATGGGTTATGCAATAGATGTTTTTCGAGCTTAAATAATAACTTCTGGAGTTATTATTTTAAAAAGTTTCAATAGGTTCTTGATGGAAAAGCAACTCTCTGGTTGAATCTCAGGCTCAGAGAGGACTCCCGTTGGGAGGACTTTGAAGAGATCTTGCTCTCTTTCGCTAGAGCTATCTCAGGTGAAAAGTCAGGCGAGGAATATCTCTAAAAAAGAGGCTTCCCAGTCCTTCGAGAAACCTGGCTTTCCAAACCTCATCTCTCTCCTTCTCATCACCCCACAGTCCAATACAAAACCGCTATCAGTCCACACAGAGGTCTCCTTTCAATAATGGAGCGCTGTTTGAAAGAAAGGAGCCTTTCTCATAGACTTGGTGAGCAAGGATTCCAGGAAGAAGGGCCAGTGGGTTGTCTTCCGCTTTGAGGTGCCTCTGGGTTGGTCTGCTGACTACATGCATGCCTTCTTTTCCGCTCGTTATTGGGACTCTAACATGGAGACCCCCACCCACCCACCGCTTTTCCAATTTTGAACCACCCCACTCCATAGCACTGCCTTAACGCCTGCTTTCTCTGCAAGAAATGACACTAAACTTCATTCCAGGGTATGGCTGATCCTCAAACTTTCGAGTTGATGGCATTTGAGTAGCGGACTCTAACTCTGTTCTGCCTTGTCCTTTCATAGCGATGTCTTAAAATCCAAAAGCCAACCTCCTTTCCAAAAATCCTTCAATTTGTGCATGGGAGACAACGGTAGCAACCATTTGCTTCAGATTTGTCTTCAATTTGTGTTGGCTTTCCCACGCTATTCCTCAACCAGGACCTTCAGATCTAAAACGCAGTTGTCTTTAGGCTTCCTCCTTTTCCTTCCTTCTCTTCTTCCTTTCTTTCTCCAGAGGCTAAAATATTCCCTAAATTGTGTACAGAGACCTGGAGCCTCACCTTGGCCAAGAACTTGAACTGAAAGTTGGCTGAAAGGGAGGAATGGGTGGGTTTTTCTCTCTCTCCCTCTTTCCCATTCATTCTCTCCCCCCTCTTGGTCTCTTGTCTCTTCCCACGTGTTAAATCTCCTTTTCCACCACGCTGTTCCTAGGTGCCCCCTGGTATCCGATGCACACAAGGTCTCGGAAAAAGCGAAAGCCCTACTCGAAGCTGCAGCTCGCCGAGCTGGAAGGGGAGTTCATGGTCAATGAATTCATCACTCGCCAAAGAAGGAGGGAGCTTTCAGATCGGTTAAACCTGAGCGACCAGCAAGTGAAGATCTGGTTCCAGAACCGGCGCATGAAAAAGAAAAGACTCCTCCTGAGAGAACAAGCCCTTTCTTTCTTTTAAGCGCCAGGCAAGCCCGTATTTGGGGGAGCCACAGAGACTCCGTAGCCTTCCTCCCAGCTGACGGTCCCGGGACTCTTACCTGTCTGGTTCCGATTGATATTTTTTCTTTCTTTCTTTTGAAAGAAAGTCGGTATCCTTTTCAGAAGCCCAACAGCGGGCGTTTGTGTGCGTGTGTATGTGTGTGTAGGCAGCGAGAATGAGAAAGTGAGTCCCTCCAACCCTAGATTCGTTGGGGAAGAGTCCCAAATGTGAATATGAACCCTTCCCATTCACTCACCGCCCTGGGTCTCTATGGTGAACAAGGCTTTGGCCGCCTGTGTGGCGGAGCTTCTGGGGGGAAGTTTGAGCCCCATATTTCCCACGTTTCCAGTATTCACAGGTACGGCTTCCACTCTGAGCAACAGGACTCACCCTCTCCTTGGCTTTAGCGTTGGGTAGGTTGCCCGGTCCACCAACAAAGCCCTCGCCTTGCCCTCTGTAAGTGGGTGTTTTGGGGTTAATATGTTGGGATTTTTCATTCCCTAGCGGAAACCTGAAAGTTGATGTCGTGTCCGCAGATAAATCAAAACTCTAATAATTCTTAGAGGCCGGGTTTTATTGTTTGCCAGAGATAATTTTCAAAAGGAGTCTGAGGAAGAACTCCTAAAGCAGAGGCTGGCAGTATTTCTATCTCTCTAAGGTCCTCTCCACACAGCTGAATAAAATCCCACATTTTCTGCTTTGAACTGGGATATATGGCAGTGTGGACTCAGATAACCCAGTTCGAAGCAGATATTGTGGGATTTTCTTCCTTGATAATCTGGGTTATATGGCTGTCTGGAAGGGGCCCGAGTGTGTGGGGTGCGGATGAGCGTCAATGCCATCTGATAGTTGTCCCCTCAACATAAGGATTAAGAAGCTATTGGTTTTTCTCCTTGTTTAAGATGAAATAGTCTTGGAGAGTGCACTGACTGCTACACTCCTCTGGTAATGTTGACTTAAATTGGGAGAAAAGCCCTGTGGCAGTCATTGGGATGACTTTCGAGTAAGCGCGTTTGAGTGTAAGAAGTCAACACCGCCACCAGTCAAAGAAACAGACCCATTTGCCTCGTCCATGTATTCCCCCTCCGGATGAATGTCTTTAAGACTCTGCCTCTGTCACTCTGAGTGCTTAGGCTGGCTGTGGGTGCCTGTGCCCCTGTCTTTTGCCTTCATCTATCCCTTCCATCCAACTGGAGAAGGCTTAATAACAGTTACAATCGGTGTGCTTGATCCTGTCTCCGGAGAGGGATTTTTCATAGTGCTTCTCAACAATCTTGCGTTTGGGATGCCCCCTTTTATACATCAACTCTATGGTAGCCCCTATGTGGGAGACCCTTGGAGCGATTAAAAGCTATTAATCCTCCCTTCCTGGGGGCTCCTTCCACGCAACTGAATAAAATCCCACGTTACCTGCTTTGAACTGGAATATAAGGTAGTGTGGTCCCGGACATCTCAGTTCAAAGCAGATATTGTGAGATTTTCTGCCTTGATTATATGGCTGTGCGGAAGGGCCCTGAGAGATCTCATCTAACTTGATTGATTTCCCTTTTCGAAATGAAGAAACAGGGATTCCCCTTCCTCTTTTTAACGTTCCTCGTGTTTAGTTAGACATTGAGTTAAGGTGGAATTAAAACCAACAACAGGGAGCGGTAGTCTTCGAGAACTGGTGTATTCTCAAGAGGTGGCCTTGTGTGTGCACAACTATCCTGTCTGTTTCCCTTCCCAATTTTCCATAGGTGCCCAGGGGTGCACATTTGGGAGGTGTTACCTTATGTCCCCATCCCCACCCCTCTTTTTTGCCCCCTCCCTCTCGCTCCCAACCAGACATAAAGAGCGGCTTAGGCGCGAAATTTCGGTGATATACGGTAATTTCTCACTCAAAGCTTCCATTCTTCTCTCGTATATCCCCCTCTGCAGTTTTCCCTTCAAAAGTAGACTGGAGCAGGAAGGGTTGGGGAAGAGCAGACTAGGTGGGTCTCCCAGATCTGCCAATGAGTGGGTTGCTGTGAGTTTTCCGGGCTGTATGGCTATGTTCCAGAAGTATTCTCTCCTGGCGCGGAAAACTCATAGCAACATAGTGATTCGGGCCATGAAAGCCTTCGACAACATAGTGCCAATGAGGTTTTTTTGTAGAGTTGGCTGTCACGTTGAAGCACCCCTTCCTCTTTCCTGAGCCCACTCATGGCGTGGCAGAAGGGTGGTATTAAATGGGATTCCTCCTCCCTCAAAAACCCAGATCGTGTTTAAGAATGTCATTGAAAGCGTCCCCAACTCTGTTCTCAATTTTTGTGTAAGGATATTTAAGTGGGGGGGGGGGGGTTTGCTTTGCTGCGGCACGCTTTGCTTCCTACTTAGTTTTTATATCAGAAGGGATTAATTTTACGATAAAGGCAAGCCTTTTTCTGGCAGGGCTGCAAGGCTCCCCCACGTGCTTCCCGATCCCGGCGTTCATGGTCATGACCAGTGGCAGGAATGCCTCGCCTTTACGAGCTGCAAAGGATGCGGTCTAGTCCTTCAAATGCCTCCCCCCTCCCCTTTCCCTTGAGTCTCTACCCTCTTCTTCTCCAACAGCCCTTTCCTTTTCCATCCATATCCTTAGGGTGGGGTGCGAGGTTGGTGGGAGACCCTTTTCTATAAAGCCTGCCCCCTTTGCAAAATAAAAAAGCCCTGGAAAGCAAGGGTTCCCCGCTTTCATGAAATAGAAACCGCATAGCGCGCATACCGCAGCCTATCTCTCTAAACCGGCTCTGTCTCTTCCTCCCGACTTAAGTGCAATGGGTGTGCTGTTGTGAGTGACACAAAGGGAAGCCGAGGAGCCCCATCTTAAGTGTACAAGCACCTATTATTTTTCTCTTTGCAGAAATGGCCCCAGAAGCGTCTAGTCAAAGGCTTGCTTTCACCTTTCAGGCTTTGCAGGGTGTGTGTGTGTGTATGTGTGTATGCATTTCAACAAGAAGCCTTTTCCCGAACAAAGTGACCACCGTGAGCCATTGAAGCATAATGTGATATGTTATATAAATATATATAGGTATATAAAAAGAAAAGCGGAAGCTTTGTGCAGACATTATAGGGAAATGTTCCAAGCACAGGGTTTCTCCATCTTGACTGACTGGGAGCGGGAATACATTGTCCCTCGTTCGCAACAGCAGCCGCCTGCCTTCGTTGTGCCAACTTCAGGCTCTGTGACTTTGGGATCGGTTGACCAGGCGTGTAAACGTCTTAATGCGGGTTGGATTAGACCCGCCTCAACTGGGAGGGAATGAGAAAGAGAGCGAGAGAAGGAAGGAGGGAGGGAGGACGCCTGAGTGAGAAGAGACTGTCTTGTTCCTATTTTTCGTGCCGAGAGCCCTTTCTAACTCCATTGAAGGACAGGGATTGCTGCTCTTGGAATCACACGGTACACAACGCACCAGCAAGAATCCCATCCTCGGTGTGTAACAGTCCACGCGAGACCATTCTCGGTTGCCACTCCAGGGGAGGGGACAAAAGTGTTGTTTTTTTTAAAAAAAGAGAAAAAAATATGAAGAAGTTGAAAATATATGCAAATTGCATTCAAGTATTATTCCGTGTGAAATTCTGTCCGTCTTGTGTTAGTCCCTCGATGTGGTCCGTGGCTCGGTCCCTTTGCTTGTGAGTCTCTTAGTCTAGTTTCCCCCCCTTGCTGTTGTGAAATATGCACCCACTGCAATATAGTCCACATGTATTGTTCTTACCTCAAGCTATTCTATGTAGAGCCTATGCAAATGTCTGTCATAGCACGTTTCCCCAGCTTTGTAGAGTCATGTACAAAGTTGTTTCACAATAATAATAATAATAATAATGACGATGATATTAATGATGATGGCGATAATAAATTGAATGTATTATTATGTAATTTCTGATAATAAATAAAATGGCTCCAACCTCCAATTGCTGATTTACTATCCAATGCGGACAAGGGTAGTATGTTAACTGTCCTCCTCCTCCTCCAAAAAACAGCAACCAGTGAAATCTTTGAAGACATATAATGTTTCCATTTAAAATAATAATAATAATAATAGGTAATAAAGATAATAAATAATAGGTAATAATAATAATAATAATAATAGTAATAGCCAGGATAGTGATCTTGTTTGTTGTGCACTAATCTTGTTGTGTATCAAATAATAATAGGTAAATAAAATATATTATAAAAAAGGAGTCTGATGAAACCAATCACCAGGAAAAATGTCAGGATAATAAGAAAATAAATGAACTTCAGATGTTATTTTTTTCAATGAAAATCCCGTTTGGTGTTGGGTGGGAAGGAGGGAAGGAGGGAAAATCCTTGGATGAAAATCCTGTGTAATAATAATAATAATAATAATAATAATAATATACTTTATTTATGTGCCGCTCTGTCTCTCAGAGCAGATTACAGAATAAATATATGGCAAGCATTCAGTGCCGCTATACAATTAACAAAGACAGACAATACATAGATAGAGGCTAGGCTTCCCTCGTTTTCATTTCCGGCATCTGAAGGCTGTGCTGGAATGGAATATTTGGGGGGGGGGGGGGGTTCCGGACAGAGAAATATTATCTAGGAAACATTTTCGGTGAAGTTAGATTTCTACAAAATTCAGAGAGGGAGAAAGAGCAGAGATTTATTTTTCATGGTATGTATATTTTTAAAGGAAGGAATCATATTATTTACTGCTAAAGTTTAAATATATTGATTGTGATTTTTTAATTTAAAAAAATCCCTTGGATTTGGTCAGAGAATCCCGTATTTAATATTATATCTATTACCCCTACTCGATGTCCACCCATATGGTAAATATAAAAACTGTAGAATGTGTATGTCATGACATTGTATGCTTTCCGGATTATCTACAGAGTATAGTGTCAGCTAAAGCACCACATTCGCTATCTCTCTCTCTTCTTCCCTCCCCTCTCAATCTATACATATTTATCTGTCTCTTTCTTTCTTTCTCCCTGTCTCATATGCACAATCTCTCCGTCCACGAACCTTTTAAAGGATCGATAATTAGAAACAAAGGAAGAGGAGGAGACTAGCTCCACAAACCAGAGATACTTCTCCGTAGGTTCGGTTCTGGTGACAGCTGAGCCCGGCTTTGAGTAAATTTGCATCTTTAGCTTGGCTCTCTCTTCTTCACTTATCCTTGAAGGAAAAGCCCCGAATCCCTACGTCAAAGGTGCAGCAAGAACGAAAGACCTGCCCCTACGCGCTGGGAGATCGGTTTCATTTTATTTTGATCCCCCGTCTCCACCCTAGCGGCGCCCCCTTCTGAACAGACCTCATATTGACGCCTGGAGAACCTAACAGAGGTGGCTTTGCTTTGCTATACATGCCAGCAGCACTGAGAGCCAGGAGGAGAGCAGGTTTGGGTTTAAGAAAGGAGTAACAACCAATCCCCAGACAAGTTCTTCCTAAGGCCCCATCTACACTGCCATACAAAATCCAGATTATTTGCTTTGAACTGGATTTTATGACCGTGTAGAATCATATAATCCAGTTCAAATCAGATAATGTGGATTATATGATTTGATAATCTGGATTATATGTCATATAGAAGGAGGTTACAATATTCAGAACCTTCCAGGTTTATCTTCTTTTCATATGTAAATGCCAGATGTGCCAGTGTGATTTTAAATACATGCAGGGGGTCCTCCAAGTTTGCTGTCTTCTTCTCCTTTCATAGTTAGTGAGAACATTCCACTTGAGAAGAAATTTCTACAGGAGGTAGAAAGAGACATTACAGAACTAGGAGAGAAGCTGAACATATAAACACAGATGTCCTTATTTGTTTCTTTGTTAAGGGAGAGGAGTCTGTGGAGGATAAAGTACCTACTGCTGAATATCCATTCATATTGTGATCTCAAGGGAATTCACTCAGCCTTCAACTCAGGAGCTAGAAGTAGAGGGAGACATTGCAGAACTGGGAGAGAAGCAGAACATGCAACACAGATGACCCCATTTGGTTCTTCATTGAGCGTGAAAGGTCTAGAGCAGTGGTTCTCAACCTGTGGGTCCCCAGGTGTTTTGGTCTTCAACTCTCCGAAATCCTTACAGCTGGTAAACTGGCTAGGATTTCTGGGAGTTGTAGGCCAAAACATCTAGGGACCCACAGGTTGAGCACCACTGGCCTAGAGAGAATTAAGTACCAACTGATGGATATCCAGAGTTTGACCCAGTTCCGATTATTATATTTTGTGGTGTCTAGGCCACTAATTTTAAAGGAATCCATTCAGCCCTCAACTCGTCAACTAGACGACCTAACTTTCCTGGAAAATCAGGTCCTGAGCTTGTTCAAGGGAAATTACATGGATATACAATAGTCTCTTGGATAAGAATTGGGCATAAATGTTAGTATAGAGTTAGATGGTAATACTAGTGGTTGTGAGATAGCTACTGTGAAATGCTTCTGCTTCATCTATACAGGAGTGGAGTCTATTGTTTAAGTTCTTTCTTGCATATAAGTTTTCTTTTTCTTTTGTTTCTTTCCCCTTCCCCTTTTTGTTCCCCAATGCTGAGAAAAAAAAATTTTGCTTGGAGTTCACAAATGTGCCCCAGGGTTTACACATATAGAAGTGACCCTGGCCCACTCTAGAGTGTAGTTGCAATGTATATGAAGATATGGGTTGCTGTGAGTTTTTCGGGCTATGTGGAACATCTAGTAGCATTTTCTCCTGACGTTTTGCCTGCATCTGTGGTTAGCATCGTCAAAGGTTCTCTGAAGATGCTAGCCACAGATGCAGGTGAAATGTCAGGAGAGAATGCTACTGGAACATGGCCACACAGCCTGAAAAGCTCTGAACAGCCCAGTGATTCTGGCCAAGAAAATTTCTGATCACAATTTAAAAATTATGTATCATCATAATTACCACTATCATCATTACCATGACTACCTGTACAATTAATTGCAGCTTGATGGGCAGTCCCCACTCAATTCAATGAGACTTGCTTCCAA
This sequence comes from Anolis sagrei, assembly GCF_037176765.1. Classification (NCBI taxonomy): domain Eukaryota; kingdom Metazoa; phylum Chordata; class Lepidosauria; order Squamata; family Anolidae; genus Anolis; species Anolis sagrei. The sequence continues at coordinate 189,387,853 of NC_090022.1, read as the reverse complement.
GTTAACACACTTCCTCCACAGCCCCTCACTGTATTAAAGCAATACTGTATTAGAGATCTCTATTTAATTATGTTTTAAATACAGTGGGATGTAAGATGGCTAAATTGACCCATAGGGTCTCACTCAAAGCATGACTTAATTTGTAACCAACTGGTTGTTTGAGGACTGGGATATCAATTTTCTGAATATCAAGTCCCCACCATGTTGTCTTCCATACAACTGTTTTGAAGACTTCCCCTGGACTTACGAGAATCTGGGAAAATTCACTCACAAAATCATGAATCACTTTGGTGTTAAAAAAAATACACTCATTGAAGGCATGGGACAGCAGTTGGCTGGACATAAAGAAGGCAGCAAAGGACTCCACAGAAGTGAAGAGACTGCTGGCCCATGGCCAACAAGGCTGGGCTGTATATAGTGGCATAAATTGTGTAGAAAATTGCTGGTCGGTTCACCTTGAAGAGGGAACTTGCTTCCAAAGACGCTTAAACACTCATCCAAATAGATAAAACTTATTTATTACCAGTGAGTGGTTGGACAAATTGTTGCAGGCAGTAAAAGTGCATATTGTTTCTGAGCTTGCTTGCTTGCTGAATGTGTGTGTGTGTGTATACACACACCTATCTGGTTGTATTTTATAGCTATGGTTTTAACATGAATTCATTAAGGAGCTGGAGTTATATCTCCACATACATATATATATACACACACCTCCTGAATTCTGAAGAATAATTCCGCCTTGGAAGGAAAGAGGAAAAATATACCTTCTGGGTAATATTTCAGAGGGGTGAATTATTCCACCATAACAGGAAATATGCAAAAGCTTATTTAATCAATCCAAACGTAATTCAAATAATTTACAGGTCTGATATTCTCCATACCAGAAGGATAGTGAGTGCATAATTTTAAGATCAGATGAAATTTGCCCTTTAGATTTAAACAAAAGTGTTGTTGTTTGGTGACATAAATGTTGTAAGACTAATTTGCACAGAACAGAACTTGGAAACCCCCACCACTCTCAAGAGAACCCCAGCCTTTGGTTTTCCTGGGGTCACAAATCTCAGGTAGTGTAGACAGGCAACCTCATAATCTTGAACAGGTAGCATCCATGTGTAATTTAAAAGACTTTATTTTTTCCTTGTGTGTGTTTCCACTCCCAAACTTCACAACCTGACATTTCAAAGACTGCAAAGACTATCCAAAGCCCAACACAGAGAAGTATTTCCTGGGGCCCTTCCAGACAGGCCCTATATCCCAGGATCTGATCCCAGGTTTTCTGCTTTAAACTGGATTATATGAGTCCGCACTGTCAAATAATCTGGGATAATTTATTTATTTATTTATTTACACATTTCTACCCCTACCCCAGAGGGGCTTACAAGTAGGCAATCATACAAAACCATAGGATATGTACAATTACAAATATATAGAGTTATAAACTACAGAAAACCTGGGATCAGATCCTGGGATAAAGGGCCTGCCTGGAAGGGCCTCTGGTATCTTGGTTTTAGGCCTCTTCCTGCGGTTATTTGGGTACTGATTCAGAAAATTGCATTGGATACACTGCATCTTCTGATTTCTTGGATATGGTGTGTCCAATGACTGAAAAGGTTGTATCATATAAATCTGTGCTTTTGGTATGAAATAAGTAGAATAGAAATAAGTAGATTAGCAGATAAGTAGAAATAAGTAGTTAGTTTCTGGTGGCTCAATGTGGTCAGAGGTTAGAATCCGGGGAGTGGGGTGAGCTTCTGCTGTTAGGCCCAGCTTCTGCCAACCAACATAGCAGTTCAAAAACATGCAAATGTGAGTAGATCAATAGGTACCACTTCATCAATCACGTTGACCACATGATCTTGGAGGCTTCTAAGGACAATGGAGATGAGCACCAACCCCCAGAGTCAGACATGACTAGACTTAATGTCAGGGCAAAACCTTTACCTTTACCTAAGTAGATTTTCATGTAATACGCTTAAAAATTAATATGTTTCCTTCATGCTTAAAATATGTTAATTTAAATACAACATTAAAATAAGCTGCTTTTAATGACCAGGCAAAGTGAAGAGTGGTATATGTTCTGTATCTCAAAAGCTAGAGCTGATAAACTGGTGCCATTTTTGGAATCAGCAGGTCAACCATACCCAGGAACAGGCTAACATTTGAGGCACCCAAATGTGTGTTGTCCAATAGGCATGCCAATAATTTCAATAAAGAGAACTGGACACATTTATCAATGGTAAAGTTGGCAAACTAACACTTAGATCAGTTTCAGGGATTGGATGGGTTATCTTTAGCTGAGTTAAACCATGATTAAATTCCTATATATAGGGAATTAAATCATGGTTTATATATGTATATTATATAAAAGCACCCCAGTGAAATAAAAATATTAATTTTATTAAAAATTTCCCAATATGTATTAGAAAATATGATCTATACTACAAACTGACATGCCTGCCTTCCTTCCTACCATGGCTCTTCCCTCTGTCCATCATATATAGGGCTAATCTTGGCCACATAGAGGAATCCCTTCTACCAAGCTTCTGTGGATTCCTAAGCTTGTTTTTAAGGGGGTTGAGAAGACGGTTGGCAATTCTGTATCTGGCACTTGGTGACATTGGTGATGCCTTCCTTGGTGACAAATGGCCCCTCTTGGGAGGTCGGGCTTTGCTCTTGGCCTTCACGGAGGGGAATCTGTGGCTGAACTGTCTGCCTTCTTGTTCGCCTTGGCTTTCATCCTGTCAAGGCCTACAAGCCAAAAAGAAAATAAAGGGGGAAGAAAAGGAAGAATGATAAGAATTCCCTTTCTCTTCTTTTGTCGATTCCGGTGAGGATGGAGCAAATAAATAGAGAAGCAATTAATACATTAAGCAATGTTACATGAACAGCATTACAAAATGAAAAATCAATTTGGTGGGTTATCATTAGCACGAGAATACTAAGCCCCTTTTGGGATGGGCAAAATTAGCCATGCTGAGGGGAAATAGGAAAGGACACCAGAGAGGACCCACCTTTGGAGGCAAGTATCAATAACTCCCATATTTCTATGATGACAGGTGAGGATAGTGACTGCTATGATCCCTATTAAAAAATGTCAATGCATGTAAATATTCATCTATTTTTGGAAGCATTCTTAAAGCATGGACAGCGGAAAATGCATGCTAGCATAACCCAGGGCCTATCCACACAGCCATATAACCCAGAATATCAAGGCTTTGAACTGGGTTGTCCACACTGCCATATGTTCCAGTTCAAAGCAGATAATCTGGGATTTTATTCAGCTGTGTTGAAGGGCCTAGGCATACCTATACCAGTGGTAGTTTTATTAATATAAAAGAACAAAACTCATTTCAAAATATTGGATGACAATGGTAGTTGTTGCCTAGATGTTTGCAGCTATCCTGCTGCAAACAATAGAACTGAATAGGGGTTAACTGGGCTTCATCTTTAGATGATGATGATGGATGGGAACAAAACTGAGGCCCCTTCTACACTGCCACGTAAAATCCAGATTATCTGCTTTGAAATGTATTATATGGCAGTGTAGACTCATATAATCCAGTTCAAAGCAGATAATGTGGATTATCTGATTTGAAAAGGTGGATTATATGGCAGTGTAGAAAGGGGCCTGAGTTCAACACTGTAAAGTCTCATTGATTTTGCGGTGAAGCATTGAATGTTTGCCTCTATGTGGTTTTAGTGTGTTGTAATCCACCCCAGTCCTCTTGGGGACATTGGGAGAATATAAATAAAGATGATGATGATGATGATGGTGATGATGATAATGATGATTTTAACAGAAAAAAGTTGTTTAACCTTCCCACTGAAACTGGTGGTGTATCTACACTGTAGGATTAATGTAGCTTGATACCACATTAACTGTCATGGCTGAATACTATGGGATCATGGGAATTGTAGTTAAATGATACCTTATCATCCTTTGGCAGAGAAAGCTAAAGATCTTGTCAAACGACAATCCCCATGATTCCATAACACTGAACCATAGCATTTAAATTGGTGCTAAACTGCATTAATTGTCGATGCACTCTGGGAGGTCTGTGGATTTGCCTGGATTCTCCTTAATGGGATTAATCTCAGTGCCATCTAGGTTAGCACTTACTCATAGCAGTGGTCTCTGGATGGGAGCCAATTCCAGGCAAATTTCCAGAAAAGATAGGAAACAATGGTAGTGAATTACTATAAATATGTTGCCGGTTCCTGGCGCATGGAGGGAAAAATAATTGTCAGTCTTCCACATCAGATAGATAGAGGGCCCTTCCACACAGCCATATAACCCAGAATATCAAGGCAGAAAATCCTACAGTATGTGCTTTGAACTGGTTTATCCATGCTGACATATATTCCAATTCAAAGCAGATAATGTGGGATTTTATTCAGCTGTGTGGAAAAGGCCAGAGAAACACTGCTCTAAATAATACTGTATGTCCCCTCTTTCATTAAAAAATTGACAAGCTAGCAATAGGGACGCTGGAGGAAAGCTCTTTTGGGGTGGCAGAAAGAGAAAACAATGCATTGGAGAAGCCAGAGGCCCTTCCACACAGCTGTATAACCCAGAATATCAAGGCAGAAAATCCCACAATATCTCTTTTTGAACTGGGTTATCTGAGTCCACACTGCCATATATTCCAGTTCAAAGCAGATAATGTGGGATTTTATTCAGCTGTGTGGAAGGGGCTCTATATAGCCTTTCCTCATGTACCAAAAGCACCTTCCAAAGCCACCCCTTGGCAAGGGACCTGCTAGCACCCACATCCAATACACATCATAATGAAGAATTAAATCACAAGCAAGTACCAGGGTGAACTGTGGTGTTGAAGGAAAGTTCTGAGAGTGCCTTGGACAGCGAGAAGATCCAATCAGTCCATACTTCAGGAAATAAAGTATGAGCCAGACTGCTCATTGGAGGGAAGGATAGTAGAGGCAAAGTTGAAGTACTTTGGCCACATCATGAGAAGAAAGAAAAGCTTAGAGAAGACAATGATGCTGGAGAAAATGGAAGGAAAAAGGAAGAGGGGCCGACCAAGGGCAATATGGATGGATGGTATCCTTGAAGTGACTGGCTTGACCTTGAAGGAGCTGGAGGTGGTCACGGCCAACAGGGAGCTCAGGCGTGGGCTGGTCCATGAGGCCACAAAGAGTCTGAAACGACTGAAGGAATGAAAAACAAGAATAACAAGTACCAGGGGGTTGGTGAACAACTCAGGACCCTTCCAGACAGGCTCTACATTTCAAGAACTGACCCCAGGTTTTCTGCTTTAAACTGGATTATATGAGTCAGCACTGCCAGATAATCTGGGATAAATAGAAAACTTGGGATCAGATCCTGGGATATCGGGCCTGTTTGGAAGGGCCCTTAAATACCCGCCTTCCTCCCACACCACCATATGCTCTATGCTCTACTCCGATGCAAATACCATTAGGTTCAAAGGAGGTAAGTCAACAGAGGACTAAAGAGAGCCTCCAAAATCTCTGGAAAACTGAATTGGTCTTGATCTGAACCCAGTCGCTTTCAAGATCTCTTTGGCAGCTTTCAAGCCCGTTTTGTGTGGTTGAGCCAAACTCCTCAAAGCATGATGTGTTGCTGCTTTGTATCGCCCCCCCCCCTCACCCTATGTGAAGGGATCCTGTATTTAATCCGCAAGTGTAAATCCGCTTTGCAAAACACACCGAGAAGCAGCACCGCCGTGGGTTTCAACCGCAGCAGGAGCAAAGCCTCCCTCTGTCCCCCAACGAGACGAGGCTCTTTTAAGTAACATGTGCCACCGCCATCAATATGCCAGCGCACCTTTTACTGAGTATTTTCTCCCCCTTTTATAAGGGTGGGTTCATAAATACACAATAAAGACAGAGTGGGAATAATTAGCAATGTTTACCAACATATGCCACCCACGCCACCTTTGAATCCGTCTTTTATACTCTGGGATTGGGAAATGAAATAGAATACGAGTAATTAGTTTTAAAGCAAAGCGTTTCAAATGGAAACTTATAGGTAAAGCCTAATGAACTGCAGAGGAGGGTAAAAAAAATATCCCAGCCTGATTTTTATATGACTTGGTAGGTAGCAAGGAGACACCGCAATATTTTACTGTGGAGAGAATAAATTAATTAATATGTCTGTAAGCAACCGACTGCAGTGGCTCCATGGTTGACTGCCTTTAAACGAGATATATGTATCAGGCCTCGCTGGTGTTGTTAACAAGAGTGATAATAAAGATGAAAAGGATCGGAAAGATAAAAAGATCGGTAGGTTTGTCTTCTATGCAGGGAAGTGGAAGGCTTTGCTGAGATTGTCTTACCGGCAGGCTTTGTGTCTGGGGGATGATGTGACAACGGATTGGGTTTGGGAGACAAAGATTTCTTTCTTTCTTTCCAGAAAGTCATACATTGAGATTACATTTAGATCTGGGTTGGAGCCAGATTTAGCAAAGTAGACCTATTGAAATAAAAGGGGCACTCAAATCATAGCTGACTGCATTCCCATTGATTTCCGTGGGTCTGACCCATAGCTGGACCCAACCTAGGTATACACAGGGGCTAGATCTACATTGTAATGTAGATCTAGCCCCTGTGTATACCTAGGTTGGGTCCAACTATAGGTCAGACCCATATCATGCAGTTCGAATTGCATTACATAGTCAGTTTAATGCACTTCAGAGCATTTCAAACTGCATTATATAGGTCTACTCTGACCACACAATACAGTTCAAACGGCACTATATAGCAGTGTAGATCTAACCGCACACACACCACTTTGAAAGGAAATGTTACCATGGTTCTGACCCGACCCAAGGTGGGTGATACCCACTAGTTTCAGTTAGTCCTGCTCCTAAATCTTCTCCTTTACTCAGCCCCCTTTTACACTGCCATAGAGTTCAGATGATCAAAGCAGATAATCCGCATTATCTGCGTTGAACCGGATTATATGAGTCTACACTACCATATAATCCAGTTCAAAGTAGATAATCTGCATTTTATATACCAGTGTAGACTCATACCCAGGGCCCTTCCACATAACCATATAACCCAGAATATCAAGGCAGAAAATCCCACAATATCTGCTTTGAACTGGGTTATCTGAGTCCACACTGCCATATAATTCAAAGTAGATAATCTGCATTTTATATAGCAGTGTAGAAGGGGCCCCAGGGCCCTTCCACATAGCCATATAACCCAGAATATCAAGGAAGAAAACCCCACAATATCTGCTTTGAACTGGGTTATCTGAGTCCACACTGCCATGTAATCCAGTTCAAAGCAGATAATGTGGAATTTTATACAGCATTATGGAAGGTCCCTCAGATGCACAGAGACAACAGTGTTTAATTTCAAATTCAACCCACAAAGGAGTGCCGAAGTCCCTTCCCTTGAAAGTATGGCTTCCCCCATCCTGAATATCTCTGTCCCTATTGATTCAGGTATTAAATCGATGCTTAACATCGGCTGGATCGTGGCCCTCTGCTTGGATGCAAAACTGCCCCCTCTCCTTCCCAGAGCTGATGAATTTAAACCCTTCTGCTTTTACGGTATGCCCCAAAAGTCAGAATTCTTACTGTTTTTCTAAATACGTTTACATTTCAGAACCTCTGTTTACATTTGCCTGAAACAATAACAGCGGGACCCTGGAACTGCCACGCTACAAAATATTGTCCATTCTCCGCAGTATAGCGGTGCGGAGGCGCCTTTGTTGTTCTTCTTACTAGATGTGAAGGTCTCAAAGAATCGCCGCCAACATTAATCTTTTCAGGAAAGGGAAGGCGGGAGAGAATCATTTCAGCAGTTGTATCCCAGCCTTAGCCTTTACTAAAACGCACTGTTTCATAGAGATGATCCCATAATTACAGGGCAAGGAGACATTCATTTCATTGGGTTGAAATAAGCTAGTAACCTATGACGAGGGCAGCGAAAAGGAAATGGTTATTGCCATGATTAGCAGTATTACATGAAGGAGGCGAGGAGGAGCAGGCATCCTCCTCAGGAACAAGAAGAATCACACAGACTGGTCAAAATGGATTCGCTATAGACTCCATTACTATATTTTGAGGACTGGGTTGGACCTCATTGTTTGAAAGGCAAAATCTAATGGCCCGCAGGCTGCCTTTTTGGCGCTTAAGTAGGCTCTACATAAGCCAGAAATACTGTCCCAGGGCAAGAAAAGGAAGGAGAGGTAACATACACTCATTTTGCATGTATTGTAATTACCATTGGATGACAAGGCGGCTGGTTTCCTTGAGGGCAAACCAGTCAAAGGAACAGGGATGCAAACGTATAGGGATGCAAGCATCCAGGTCCAGATCCACACACTGGGAAGACTTGATCACAAAAGGTGTCCAAAATAAAGGCTTTGGCTTACATACAAAACCTCCCCAGTTGTTTTTACTGCAAGGAGAAAGAGACCCTGAAGTATTCCAGAAATTGTTTAGGGATAGTTCAAGATTGCAAGCTTGCTTAGAGATAATTCACGATTGCAAAAGATTGTTTCGATTTGTAATGCCTTTCAGTACAATGTTGGACTCATCTATGCGCCTGTGTGTAGGTATGAACACACACACCAAAGTACAACAAACCTCTCAATTTCTCCACAGGGTAACCTATTTTTTAAATTATTATTATTATTATTATTATTATTTATTAATCATGCCAGCAGTTGTATCCAAGCCTTAGCCTTTACAAAACGCGGTTTCATATAGATGATCACATAATTACAGGGCAAGGAGAAATTTATTATTATTATTAATATATTATTATTATTAATATAATAATAATAATAATAATAATAATGGATGCATGCACTATGCTCTACACTTATTAATCCTCCTTCCATGGTCAGAAGCATATGTTTCGTAGAGATAATCACATAATTACAGGGTAAGGAGAAATTAATTATTAATAATAATATATTAATAATAGTAATACTACTACTACTACTACTAATAATAATAATAATAATAATAATAATGGATGCATGCACTATGCTCTACACTTATTAATCCTCCTTCCATGGTCAGAACCAGATGATAAAGCTAACTGAAATTAATATCTATATCTCTATTTGTAGTCTAGTTTCACGCCTGAAATAAGGGAAGGATCTCGAACAAGAGGAAAATACTTTGTCAAGCATGGTCACTGTAAGGATGACCCCAATTCCCTCTATAAAATTAGATAAGCCGACGGGCCCATAAGCCCCTCTTCTAAAGTCTGTGACTGATATTATTTTCTCTTATTTTAAAGATGGTGGGATGTGAAATTCGAGAAACAGAAGTGTTGGTAATCCTCGCATAATGATTCACCTTAGTTGGCCTGGAACTCAATGGCTTAAATAGGAAGTGTTCATCTTGAATGACTAATGGGGCCGGGAATTTGGGCAAATCTAACCATGTTATGTTTCTCCCGCTGTTTTTTTAAATTATTATTATTATTATTATTTCAACTTTCTTTTCTTGTCATGTTAGCCTAAATGGTAAAGGTTGCCATTTAGGCATACATGTAATCTTTCATATAATCTGTTTACATGTAATTTTACATGTAGTCTTACATGTAATCCGTGAGGGCTTCTTTTGTCTTCTGCCCAAACAGACGCACACCACACATAAGGTCTAAACTCTCCCTGAACCCACATGCCGATCTTTTCCAAAGCAAAACCGGCACTTAGCAATTTGTGTCTATTAATAATATCAGCATCAGCGTTGTAATATTGATTAATATTATTCGGCTGTTTCAGAAATGGCGAGTGAGCCTGTTCTTTTTTTTCTCAGCCTATGTGAGCAAACTGGGTTGTTTTTTCACGTCCCAGATTTGAGTTTTCCCCTCAAGAAATGAAGCTTTCAGTAGATGCCAGGATAAGCAGAGATCTTGTTTGCTAAGGAGCTCTGGGATTAGAAGGAGAAAATCAAGTCCAGGAGGGAGAAAAAAGGAAAAGGGGAGAGAGACAGCTATCAATTCGAGTCTGGACAGACCATTGCATTAAAAAGAAGAGCTGACCACGACCACCAGCCTTTTTCTCTCTCCCCCACCCCCCCGCCCCATGCCATCTCCACTACTTCAAGGCCACATTCAACAACAAAAACAACCTCCGACGCTGCAGTCTGCCCCAAGCCCATTACGGAAGGGTTCCTCTGAATAGCCCTTTAATTCAGCAAGCTCAAGATTGCAAGAGGACGGGGGTTGGGGGGGGCGGTTGGGGGGACGGAGACCGTCTTTGGGGGGGGTTAACCTTTGGCGATTTCTACTCTCGAACCTTCCCTCCCCCCTTTTCTCCCCTTTTCTCCCCTCCCTTCGCCCTCCCCTAGGAAGTAGAGAAATATCTATTGTACCTCTTTTGGTGCAGGCTTTAAAAAATTCAGCCCAAGATCTTAGCAATTCGGTGAGACCTTGTCTCTAATCCGCCGCTGATCTCTCCCCCCACCCCCTCCTCTCTCTTTTTTGGGTCGGGATGACTTCTGTTTACAACTGTCTGTCTGGGTGGGCGGGGGCCGCCATTGCAAAGTGAAGGTCAAGTTAGCATCCTACCTTATATGGCTATACGGCTGTCCTCCATTTTCAGGGGTTTGTCACAAGGCGGCTCAATGGACATCGCCTGGCTTCCCCCAAGTAAACATGGGGGGGTCTCTGTCCTCCCCCAGCCCGCCATTCTTGTTTTTGGGGGAAAGGGGGGTCATCTGAATGCAACGAGAGAGGCAAAGGGGGGCTTAGAAGATCTACTCGTGACGACCGCGGCTTGGAAAATCCCCCCCCCCCTTTCTCTCTCCCTCGCTGCCTCCCTTCTCTCTCTCTCTTCCTCCCCCCCCCCCCTTTCTTGGATTGCAGACTTCAAACAAGTCTTCTTTCAGCAAGATGCAAACACGTCTGCCATGGAGGAAATTAAACGTCATAAAGAAAAGCCCAATTAGGGTTTTAATGTCTCAACATTCCCGTTTCCTCCAGAAAACAATGAAGTTCGCTCGGTAAGGAGGGGAGGGGAGAAGGGAGGGAAGAAAGGAGGGAGGAGGGAGGGAAGGAGAGAAAGGAAGACTTAGGTTTCCTTGTTTTGAAAAGTATAATCCTTAAAGGGAAGATGGTGGAGGGAGGAGATTGTCACTAAGGAAGAGGGAGCCCCAAAAGACGGGAGCGTGGGTGCGCGCGCGCGAGTGTGTGTGTGTGACTTTATAGAAGTGTGTGCTTATGTCTGTGTGTACACAAAGGCGGATAGACAGGAGAGGCGCGCGCACACGTGCACACACATTTACACACACACAGGGTCCTAGGCCAAAGCAGCCTTAACCCCCTCCGGACATCTGCCAATGATTGGGGAGTAAGAAAGGAGTGGGTGGTCTCGGGAAAATACAGAGATTGAGCTGATAAAGCCCTATAACGAGGAGGGGGAGAGGTGTGAGGGAGAAGTAAGGGGCCCCTGGGGGACTTTGGGTGCTCTCCTATCTCCCCTCTCTTATCTCCCTTCCCTGGGGCCAAGCAGTTTCCAGTATGGCAGGACTTTGTGGAGGAAAAAGCCCAAGGCAACCAGCAATCGATGCCACCCACCGGGAGGAGGATGGCTAGCCTCTGCCTTTGCGACCCAAAGCACACCCTGTGGGTCTCAGCCCTGACTGGCATCGTGCCCCCAAGAGCCAGACACTGGCGTTTTCCTGACACTTCCACAGACTCTTTTGTAGATTGTGACTGTGGGACAGGAGGAGAGCCATCGCGGGCGTCCTTTCCCCGCAATGCCCTAAATCAAGGAGTAGACCGAGTCTCCAATGACAGCCCCAAAAGCTGTTTAATCTATCCAAGGTGCGTGCTTTTGCGTGTGTCTTCCTCGACTGAAACCAGATGTGCGTTTAAAAGCTGCTCTTGTTTAAAATAATAATAATAATAATAATAATAATAATAGGAAAACGCCCCTCCCCACTTTGCACTCCCAGTTGTAACTTTTCTTTATTTGGATCTTGCAGGGATGGGAAGCCACTAGCGGCTTTCATAGATTGGAAAACAGGCAGATAGGGAGGGGGGTGCATTACCACATTTAAAAATAGATAAATTAAAAACAAATTATTTATCGAGGTTTTTTTTTACAGTAAATATAACTTCTTTCAATCCAAATTAGTCAATCATTTTGCCCTGTTACCCGAGAAAACCCCGTGATATGGTAGCCATATGTAGAAGACTTCCGCACTGCTTTGAACTGGAATATATGGCAGTGTGGATTCAGATAACCCAGTTCAAAAGATATATTGTGGAATTTTCTGCCTTGATATTCTGGGTTATATGGCTGTGTGGAAGGGCCTCTGGCTTCTTCAATGCATTGTTAGCTCTTTCTGCCACCCCAAAAGAGCTTTCCTCCAGCGTCCCTAATGCTAACTTGTCAATTTTTTTTTTAATGAAAGAGGGGACATATAGTATTATTTAGAGCAGTGTTTCTCTGGCCCCTTCCACACAGCTGAATAAAATCCCACATTATCTGCTTTGAACTGGAATATATGTCAGCGTGGATAACCCAATTCAAAGCAGATATTGTGGGATTTTCCGCCTCGATATTTTGGGATATATGGTTGTGTGGAAGGGCCCTTGGCATGCATACAAAAACTCATTTCTTTTGTCACCTACATGCTCTGGACTGTGATTAAAAAAGAATGAGACGCACGAGCTCAACTCCATTTGATTTGCTCCATAAGAAGGATTGGTAGCATTTAAAAGGAGTTGATTTTAATTAATTAATAAGCACTTATAGGGTTTTAAATCTCACAATGGGCACACAGCTTTGGGCTGAAGCTTGCAAGCAGCCGAGGATCTTTCTTTAATTGACTGTCGGGAATACAAAGCAGTGTCTGTGATACTAAGAGCATTCCTCTCTCTTAATCCTGTGTCACTGGTTCGGCGAAGTGATTCTTCCCCGTGTATTTCGGAGAAGGAAAGAGGAAACTGGAGTGTGTCTGTAAAGGAGAAAGGTAGCTACGGAAGAGAAAGCGAAAATATTCATTCAAAGGGCGGTAGAAAAGAAAGGGGGGAGAAAAAGAAAGAAGAAAGGAAAGGAAGAGGAAAGAGCCCTTTATCTTGAAGAAAATAAACATAAAACATGAAAAGTAAAAAAAAAACCATTTTCAACACAGAAACAGTCACTTTTTTAAAAAAAAATCCAGTGTATTTCAGTGATAAATAATTATTCTCTTTGGCCCCATCTTGGCCTTCTGAAAGGACCTATGGCCGAATATTTGTGTATTATTCCGACATTTCTTAAAATATGTCTAACCCACTTTACTCACTTTGGTGAGTAAAGTAGGTACTTCAATATGTGTTTTGTGTCTGCGTGCGTATACACATATATCTATATAAATATACTTGTGTTACTATGTATGTGTGCGTGTGTGTGTGTGTGTGTGTGTACACACACGCACCTCTTGAAATCTATATATGTATGTACACACACACATATATATATACTTCAAGGTATGTATATATATACACACAATAATACACATGTGTGTATATTACTGTATACACACACACATATATACTTCAAGGTATATATATAAGTGCGTTACTGTGTGTGTGTGTCTATACACACACCTTGAAGTATATGTGTGTGTGTGTATACAGCAATATACACACACACCTTGAAGTATATACACACACAGTAACAAACTTATATTTATGTGTGTATGTAATATGTATACTTCAAGGTGTGTGTGTATATATGCGCATGTGCACACACACACATATATACTTAAATGAGTGTGTATATATACATATATACACACACCTTGAAGTATACATATTGCATACACACATATATATGTGTGTTACTGTGTGTGTAGATACACACATCTTGAAATATGTGTGTGTATATACAGCAATATACACACACACACCTTGAAGTATACATATTACATCAGGCACACATATATACATGTATATTATTATGTGTGTTCATACACACCTTGAAGTGTGTATATATATATATATATATATATATACACACACACCTTGAAGTATACACACACACACACACACACATATATATATACACACACACACCAATATACATACACACCTTGGAGTATACATATTACATAAGAAACACACTCGCACATGCATATAAACATATATATGCATAGTTTATGTATGTATGTAAACACACATAGTTTATGTATGAAAGCTTTAAGTGTGAAGAGTCCCACAAGGTCTTCCAATCTCTCCTACAGACTTCAACCACACAGTCCAGAACTTGTCTGCATCATTTCGAGTTTGTATTCCTTCCTCAGTAACTGTCTCCAAACCATCCACCGCTAACTTTTCAAAGCCCTAAGGTGTGGTCAAGATTGCCGCTATTTGCACCTATGCCAATCTGAATTTAAATTGCACCCTATGTTGCTTTCAAAGGGATCCCTGGATGCCAAGAGACCCTGCGTGGAGGGAGAGAGAGAGAGAGAGAGAGAGAGAGAGAGAGAGAGCTCACATATCTGGAGAGGGCTGCCGCGCGCACGCGCACACGCGCTCCCATTCAAACAAAGAGGCTGATATTTCATAGCAGGGCCAAAAAGAAAGAATGAAAGCAAAGAAAACCGCCCTGGCTCTGAAGTATCGTGCCAACCCATACAACCGGATTCTGTGTTCGCAAAGTTTCACCGCATAATCATCCCAGACAATCCCGTGTCAGTTTATTCAGATTAGTGTGGATACTGGAACTGATCCCAATGTAACCCAGCTCCACTGAGGCGGGTGGGGTGTAGAGCAGCGGTTGGAGGTTGAGGCTGGGTGTGTGGTTTTCTCCCCCCCCCCTTTTCTTTCTCTTCTTTTATCCTCCTTGATCTCCATATATAAAATAGGAACAAGGAGGCCTGCTTGATGGAATGAGAGAAAAGTAACCATCAAGGTATATTAAAAAAATGAAAAAGAAATATTTTTGCCCAGCCTGAGGCACACTTCCAGAACCATAACACAAGGGGAAATGTGTCTTCTAAGCATATTTGGATCAGGCCCATCCTCAAAAGTCTTCAGACAAACAAAACTAAATCCTTTCATGGAATAATTGGGTTGCTGTGAGTTTTCCAGGCTGTTTGGCCATGCTCTAGAAGCATTCTCTCCTGACGTTTCGCCTGCATCTATGGAAGGCATCCTCAGAGAAATATTTGATTGCTCCAGAAGCATTCTCTCCTGAGGTTTTGTCTGCATCTATGGCAGGCATCCTCAGAGAAATATTTGAATGATCCAGAAGCATTCTCTCCTGACGTTTAGCCTGCATCTATGGCAGGCATCCTCAGAGAAATATTTGATTGCTCCAGAAGCATTCTCTCCTGACGTTTCACTTGCATCTATGGCAGGCATCCTCTCTGAGTAATCTATTTACTCTCTGAGGATGCCTGCCATAGATGCAGGCGAAACGTCAGGAGAAAATGCTTTTGGAGCATGGCCCTACAGCCCGGAAAACTCACAGCAACTCAGTACGTCCTTTTCCTCCCACATCTTGCCAGTCTTGAAGTCCTTGCTTGTAAACCGGTCTGGCGCCTGAAATACATTCTTCCTACTGCAAACCTGGTGTTGTGTATCCACTTCCCTGCTTTCCAGGAAAACGTGTTCGGACAATAAAAGCATTTTAAAATAAAAACAAAGCACTGTCTGGTCACTTTTGTAGCCTTTACATAAATGTATCCTTTACAGGAAACGCTGATGTACATTTCTGAAAGAGTTGGTTGCATGTCCTGTTGGTCAATACATGCAGCAACGAAATTTTCATTTTGTTTTTAAGTAAGCACCTAGAATAATTTCTGGAACACACAAAATTGATTTATTGGATGAATTTCTATGCTTCTTTTGATCCCCCCCCCCTCCCAAAAAAAAAACCCATCATAAGTCATGGGCAAACTCCAGTGAACTTGGCTTTGTGTGTTCTCGACACACAGCTTCCCTCCTCTCCTTCCTTCCTCCCCCTCTTCCCTCCCCCAAAATACTGGGGCAATGGTTTCTTTAAGACTGTTTTGCCAATGCAGATTTGAGGGTTCCTCAAAGAGATTTGTATGTGACCGCTGGCATCCCATCCACACCTCCTTGGAAGGAAAGCCACCCTGGAATGGGACTCACATCTGAGCAAAGCTACACAAAACTAGGCTTACCCGAAGGAGGTGTTGTGTCCAACTTAATCCAAAGTCTCCTTTCCTAGGAGGCGAGTCAGTGTGAAGCCCTGGGCTCTTCTCTTTCTCGTTGCCAACCCAGATCAGGAGCAGGGTTGCTTCTTTTCACCCCAGAGATGCTCCTCCGGGAGGCACTGCCTTTTAGGCCGCCTCAAAGTTGGCTTTGAGGGTGGCTGGGAAGCCGGGCCGCTTATCAGCTTTTATCTTTATTGGGTCCACATGATTTTGAACTTGCAACCCTGGCCTGGGGAAGATCTCTGACAAAAAAAGGCCTCCCCTCCGCTTTGTTTCCTTTCGCAGCTTATGAAGCCGTCTTTAGTAGGCTGGCTTATATCCAATTAAATTTATCTTTGCCATTGGGGGACCATAACATTGTCCAAGAGCTTCCTACTTGTGGCTATTGTCTCTTGGCCCCGGATTTCCTCAACGCTCAAGTAATCTATTTACTGGCACAGGGTTTTTTTTATTATTATCTGGCAAATATCCTTTGGGCTTCATTGAAATAGATCAGGGCATTTTATTTTGCCTCGGGAAGTCATTATCGAAGGCCCCTTCTACACTGCCATATAAAATCCACATTATCTGCTTTGAACTGGATTATATGGCAGTGTAGACTCATATAATCCAGTTCAAAGCAGATAATATAGATTAGCAGATAATATAGATATAGATAGATTATCTGCTTTGATGATCTGGATTATATGTCAGTGTAGAAGTTGCCCACATTAAATAAATATGTAACAGCATCATCAGTTCCAGTTTGGAACCCCAAACATATTGACATCCAAAAGTGACTTCCATTAGAAATTTCGAGATCATAGTCTTTAGGAGGCAAACGTTTGGGGAGGATTTGGCTCAATAAATGCATGGAAAACTGGTTGCATTAAATATTTGAATGGCGGGTTATTGCCTCTCAAATCACCTCTTAACAAGCTAGCTACCATCCCCGTGAATCTGAATTTTGGATGATAGAAATAAGAAACGCATAGCTAATAATAATAATAATAATAATAATAGATTGTTGTAAGTTTTCCGGATTGTATGGCCATGTTCCAGAATCATTCTCTCCTGACCTTTCGCCCACATCTATGACAAGTATCCTTAGAGGTTGTGCGGTCTGAGGATGCCTGTCACAGATGCAGGCAAAATGTCAGGAGAGAATGCTCCTGGAACATGGCCAAACTTACATGAAAGTTTTTGACAATAATAATAACAACAACAACAACAACAACAACACCTTTATTTATAGACCTCCCTATCTCCCTAAAGGGACATCTTCTACCTAAAATCCGCAACAGAAGCGTGTCCAATAAGCTGATTTCTCTCTTTTAAAACTAAAAATAAATCCAAAACCCATCCTCAGTACTTCCGCTTGCTTGTATGTTGAGGAAGATAAGAAAAATCATCCGAAATTTGGATTAATATACATTATAATATATGGTTCCCCAGTAAACACTCTCTGTAAAATAGTAATATGGGCAGATCTGACAAAGGCTTCTGTGTTATAGCCACTGCAGAGAAGCTTGCCTTAGTTTGGACCAGAAAGCTAAACCAAATTGACATTGGATGGCAAAGATGCATTTCTTTCTCAGAGGGATACTAGACCAAAGAGACTAGCTTCTTGACTGCGAAGGTGGATCAACTGTGTCCAAAACCTTCTTGGACATGATATCACGCTCAGTTTGGACTTAGTTAATGTGCAATGTACACAAACAAGCCGAAGAAGGACTGGACTTTTGCCACCGCGACGGTAACGTGTCTTTGGCCAACTCCGCCACAACTATAACAGAGACGGGTTCTTTGGAAGTTCAGTTCAGCCGCAGTGAAAGAAGGTTTCCTAGAAAGCCTTGCTTTGAAATGTTTTCTCTCTCGTTTTACAACTGAAAATAAAACAGCAAAAACAAAAACACTGGAGTATGTATTTCATTGCTCATCATTAAAGCAGGCAAATGAGATGGACGTTTATTTTATTGTTTGAACATAGGAATGCAATGCAATACAATGCCGAAATACTCTTGCAGCCACAAAGAACAGGCAGGATAAATAATATATATACATGCTTCTAATTAAAAGACGAAGCCTTGCCCAGGAGTTGATATGAATATATCCTCTTTCTTTCTTTCTTTCTTTCTTTCTTTCTTTCTTTCCTTCTTTCCTTCCTTCCTTCCTTCCTTCCTTTTATATTTTACGGAAACAATGGAGAAATCACACTCTCATGGAAGCAACTCTGAAAACTTTTTTTAAAATCCCTTTTCCTCTTGTGCACATGTAAGCGTCTGTAAACTGTAAAAAAGAAAAACTATCCCTGATGAAAGAAACCAGCAAACACTGCAGTTTATTTGCCCTACACACATTGAGCTTCTCTTCTTTTTTTTTCTTCCTTTAAGAGTGGAGACCAAAAGGAATGTGAGACTTCCAGTCTTCATTCTTCTGTTTTATGGTAGTCAGGGAATTGACTTTGGTGGTTCAAATTCAAGTGCTGGAGCTCGGCAGCTGTCTTTTCCTGGGCTTCTTCGCAGGAAGCTGACAAATCCTATACTTTCAACCGGGCTTTAAAAAAAACTGCACCACGGCACTGGGGCTTTGCTGAGGCTTACATCTACCTATTAAGAGCAATAAATTACTGGCACACCTAAAGGAGAGATCCTGCTCATTATTATACCACCCCACTGGCTTTCAGCAGCCACCCCCTTGAGACCCCCTTTGCTTTGCCACCTAAGCAGCCCAGAAAGATGGCGAGGTTAATCTCACCCCAAGAAAGGGAGAAATAAGAAAGAAAGAAAGAAAGAAAGAAAGAAAGAAAGAAAGAAAACAAGGAAGAGAGGAAGGAAGGAAGGAAGGAAGGAAGGAAGGGAGGGAGGAAGAGAGGGAGGGAGGAAGGAAGGAAGGAAGGAAGAAATAAGAAAGAAAGAAAGAAAGAAAGAAAGAAAGAAAACAAGGAAGGAAGGAAGGAAGAAAGGGAGGGAGGGAGAAATAAGAAAGAAATAAAGAAAGAAAGGAATAAAGAAAGAAAGAAAGAAAGAAGGAAGGAAAACAAGGAAGGAAGGGAGAAATAAGAAAGAAAGAAAGAAAGAAAGAAAGGAAGGAAGAAAGAAAGAAAGAAAGAAAGAAAGAAAACAAGGAAGGAAGGAAAGAAGGAAGGAAGGAAGGAAGGAAGGAAGGAAGGAAGGAAGGAAGGAAGGAAGAGAGGATGGGTGGGAGGAAGAAAGGAAGGAAGGTGGCATAGTCTCACTGCAAACATTCTCCCCAGTCAGACCCATAGCAAATAATATCCGCCTAATCCCACACACAATTGGAGTTGTTCTGTTTGTGGGTGGGCATGAACCCCCAGGATAAAGTCCCTCGTAAACAAATTCTTTATTAGTTTGGAGTTGGTATGAATATTACTTCGTAAAAAAGGGAGAGAAAGGCTCCCTGGCACTTCGAGTTTTAAAAGTTTGTGCTTAAACCAACAGCCAACTCGTAAAATGCAGGGGTGCCTGCTTGAAAGCAGCCCATCCTTACAATGAGCAACTTGAGTAGGGTGGTTGTTTCTTCTTCTCCCTCCTCTCCTGAACCCTTGCCTTAGCCCTCGACTAGAAAGGTGTGCTGGAGATACCAATAGGTTGTATGTTGAGGAAGATAAGGCAAATAGAAGAGTTTGGAGGCCACCTCTTTGACGGAAGGAAAGGATCTCAAGGCGAAGGGAAACCTCCAGAGTCCCAACGCCTGAAGGGAGGAGAGAAGGATGGCGCCTAGGTTAGGTTTCGCCTTGAAGGGAGACAAAACAACTCGCCTGCTTCTGAAGCCCATCCCAGCCAAGCGATGGGTTGGAAGGCTGCCTCTCAATGCCAAGGGTAGCCCCATCTCTCCCCCTTCCCAGCCCACTCCTCCTTGGGCGCCCTTTAAAGATGGGGCTCTTTTGTCAGGTAGAGTCAGTCTGCTTCTTTCCTTTGAGGAAAGGGCTTCCCTTCCCGCTTTCACCTCTGAATTATCATTCTTACTATTGTAATGATTCCGTTTTGTTTCACCCATCTTCTCCTCGGTTCCCACCCGCTTGTGACTAAACCCTACCTGTGGTTTCAGAGTGAAACAAATGGAAAAGAAATCTACTCAGAAGAAATGACTGAGGTCACCTCAGGACGGCTCTATTTGTGCCATTCATTCCTAGAATCGCATCTTTTCCCTTCTCACCTTTTAAACAACAAAAAGGGCTCCAGAGAAAACGTGTTGGGTTTGTTATTTTTTTTAAAGGCGTTCAAACGAGAAAAGGGTTCAGCTCCCAAAATGTATGGCAATAGACCTCCCTGTTTTGTTCCTGGACTGGGTTATTTGTTCCCGAGAGCTTAATTTACTGCAAGGCGAATTGACAGGATATCACTAATAAAGTCATTTTACACTCCTGATGCAGTGTGAATTTGGTTATGAGGCTTTTAAAACTGTCCAAAATTGGAGCCAGGGATGGAGGTTAAGGCGGGATGATGCTACGTAAACAAAGCCATGTTGGGAAGGGTCTCGAAGCCCTTCTCTAACGTTATAGAAACAACAATAATAATATTCCACGTCCCCCTCTCTCTCTCGCCTTCAGTTCTTTGAACAGCAACAGAACCGAGTCAGCAATATCTGGAAAGCGATTTTGCAAAAGAAAATAAAAATCGAGGCAGGAAGGAGAGGGCAAAGAAGCGAACAAAAGAGCTCATAGATAACAGCATCCGAGTGGGAAAAAAAACCCTTTAAAAAAGATCCACATTGGGTTTTATTTTCAACCCAAAAGGAATGATGTTCTATTGCCAAGTGTGAAATATTTTTGAGGCTTCGGGTGACTCGTGCCTAAAGTAATCCGAAGTATTAAGAGATTTTTTAAACACACATCTTGAGGTTCCTTCCCTCGATACTTAAGTATTGTAAACATTCCTTCTGTGCTTCCTCGAAGCTTCTTCTTTTACATTGGTATTGGAATTAATTGCTATTGGACCCTGTTAACAAATAGGTGACAATCGCCCGAAATGTTCTGCAAAACCCCCTGAGCAAACCTGCCTCCTTTCACCTTCCAGTCTCAACGAGATACAGAGAGAAAGAGGGGGGATAGGCAGCCCACCCTTTCCCAGCACCAAACCTAAGGACAAACGACTTTAATCAGAACCTTAATTTTTTCGCCCCTCCCCTTTTATTTAGCTGGTAAAATAAAGGTCACAAGGCATTGTGACCATACATTGATTGACAATAAACAGCTGCATTAAATATTCACTAGACCACTTTTCCATAATAAATATTTAACCAAACGTCAGAAGGCGCTTTGGAATAAGTATCAGCCCTCGACTTCATTCATTGGGTCCAAGTCTTGATCTATTTCCTCCCCAACCCCAGCCCGCTACCCTTAGACGAATATACTGCAATCCTAAGGCATCCTAAGGAATAGAAGCTTATCCCTGCTCATCACATGCAAGTTTTTGCTGGTTTTGGAGTTTACTTCCGGGACTCTGCTATATTTATAGTGGAATCACCCCAAGTGAGGGTTATTGTGAGCCTAATAGCTCAGATTCCCCAACATACTGCAAAAGTCCTTAAGCCGGGCCTAAATGTGTTCAAGTTTGGACTTAAATCCCTTGAAAAAGTTCCCAAGTTTGCATTGCTTTAAGGCACTGGAGAGATGTGTGTGTGTATGCAGATATATGTATGTGTGTGTGTTTGTGTGTGTTATTTAGCATTGTTGAGTTTGGGTATACCTGAAGTTCAGGTTTAAGGGAACAGGTAAACAGCCAAGCTTAGAAACTGGCTCCTCTCCCTCTTTCTCTCCCTATTTCAAAGTTTCAAGGCACATAACATATAGAGAAGTGTATAGCAAGATCTTGAGAATGGTTTGGAAAACTTAACTGAAGAACCTTTTCTCAGTCCTCTGGGCTTCTAAGAGCTGGTTCCACTCATTACTATGGTTGTTATTATTATTATTTTAAGGGGTAGGGATGGGGGAGGAGAATATATGTCTTATCACGCCTAAAATGTGACTGCCCTGGAAAAAAAAAGAACAAACATGTGACCGGGGAGAAATTACAGTTCACACATCTCTTAGACCCTCCCTCACCTCCCCCACCCCACCCCATATCCCAATCCCCCCTGAACCAGACACTGGAAGCAAAACCCAAATCGAGGAGAGAAAGAGAGAGAGGGAGAGAGAGAGAGAGGGAGAAGTTCACCAGCTCTCCATCCCCTCGCTCTCTGCTCTGAATGCTGCTTCCAATCCAAAGGGTGGGTGTGTGCTGGTGGTGGAGGTAGCAGAAAATGCCTACAAATCTGCGATTGATTTTCATAATGTTTCTGCGGTGTTTGAAAACCAATCGTTTGAACCTCTGAGATCTTACCTAAGTGAACCACTCCTACGCCAACGCGCGCCCTAAGTGCTTTTCCCCTCCAAACTGATATATGACAATATCTACTTTGAGGGGGGGGCATCACGTGTCCTGGAGCGAGCGACTAAGACGGATCGCGCGTCATCTCGCCGACCCCAAATTTGCTTCTTCCCCCCCTCTGCACCTCGGATCCCCAAACCCGGCTGTGTCTGTCCGCCAGGAGCCCGGTTGGTTAAAAAAGCCGGCGAGGAAGGGAAGATGTTTAACTCGGTCAACCTGGGCAACTTCTGCTCGCAGTCGCGCAAAGAGCGGAGCGGGGACTTCGGAGACCGAGCCGCCGCCGCCGCCGCTGCCGGGTGCGCCTCCAACCTCTACCTCCCCAGCTGCACCTATTACGTGCCCGAGTTCTCCGCCGCCGTGTCCTCCTTCCTGCCCCAGGCCCCCTCGCGACAGATCTCCTACCCGTACTCGGCCAACCTCTCGCAAGTGCCCCCCGTGCGGGAGGTCTCCTACGGGCTGGACCCCGCCAATAAATGGCACCCGAGGAGCAATTACGCCTCCTGCTACTCCGCCGCCGAGGAGCTGATGCACCGCGAGTGCCTCCCGCCCGCCACCATGACCGAGATGCTCATGAAGAACGAGGGCGGGAGCGTCTACAGCCACCACCACCACCACCCGGGCTCTAACCACCACCCGGCTACCACGGGCTTCTACGGCATGAACAAGAACAGCGTCCTCCCGCAGGGCTTCGACCGCTTCTTCGACAACGCCTACTGCTCCTCCGCCTCGGGAGACAACAACAACAGCAGCACCACCAACCCCGGCGCCGAGAGCTGCCTGCAGAAGGGCGAGGGCAAGCTGGACCCCGGCGAGAGCCAGCCCCGCGCCGAGCCCGGTGGAGGCGGCGGCGTCGACCCGGAAGACGAGGAGGAGAACACCAACCCGGGCTCCTCCGCCTCGTCCGCCTCTGTCAACAAGGAAGGCAGCAAAGCCAGCAACGCCAGTAGGTAGAGGGAGAGAGAACCAGAGAGAGAGAGGGCCGTAAACGGGAAAGGTTAAGGGACTAGCCCGCTGTTTTTGTCGGTCAAATTTTATGTGGAGTTTTATAAGCATTCAAAGGATTTTATTATAACCTACAAAAGCTCTTTCTTGCAACGAGGAGGGTTTTTACGATGGGGGGGGGGGGGGGGGGAGGGAGAAAGAGACGGAGATGCTAGGCGCAGACACACACACTCAGGGGTCTCCGAGTCTGTGAAATTTTTAAAAGCACACCATGGTGACAAATATTAACTTTGATCATGAACTTACGGGAGCATTTTAAAAGGAGTCCCCGTCCCGGGCTTCTCGGAGGGTAAAAGGCAATTGGGCAGAACACTGCTTTCGCTTCCTGTCCTCTCGAGGAGGAGGAGGAGGCCGGGTGGGGAAGGGAGAGGGGGCTTTCCTTCCTTCCTTCCTCCCTTCCTTCCCCCCACCCGCCCCCCACCCCCTCAAAGCCAGTGCAGTATCCTTGGACCTAGAACTGGAGGCATGTTGGGAGGAAAGGAAAGGCAGCCTGTTGGTGCCATTCACCCATCTCTTCGCCTTCAAAAGTATTCTGAGGCGGAAGATCTTGGATGATTTTTAATTATTATATAATATATTAATTATGAAAGTATATATATATATATATATTCATAATTTATATGAATATATATATATACTTTCATTACATATATTGATTTCTGATATATATATATATATATATATACACACACACACACACAATGTTTTATTTTGAAACTATCTCACTTTTAAAAGGGTGTTTATATGTGCAGGTTTGTGTTTCAGACAACGTTTAGCATGTAGTTATAGATCTGCATACCTAGATGTAGAAGAATGGTCTTTCTCAGGTGCTGTTAGCTATTCACGTCTAGGCAGGTTCCTTATCTCCCCTTTTCAAATTAAAAATAATCTAAACTGGGGGAGTTGATCCAACCAGTGACCTTCTGGTGTTCATTTTAATTGGTTTTAAATATGAAGTTGAACACAATTTGTATTTTATTGGCCATCCTTGGGGGAACATGCTGCCACCCAGCTTCCCTTTTGACTGCTTAGACGTGTGGCTTTGGTTTTCTGGGATTTGTGTGTCTCTTAAATATGAACTTGCACACAACTTGTATTTTATTTGCCACCCTTGGGGGAACATGCTGCCACTCTGCTTCCCTTTTGACTCCTTAGATGTGTGGCTCTGGCTGTCCTGGATATGTGTGTCTCTGTAGAGAGAGGATAGTGGAGGGTGACATTCCAGTTAATGTAAAACTGATGGAGGACATCCTGCTTCGTGCTTGTGACTCCCAGCATTGCTAGACTTGGGCAGAGGCAGCTGGAAAAGGTTGCAGATGTGCAGCCTCGGTGCCCGGCTTTCCTGTTTCCTCCTGAGCAGTGGATGCTTGGTGGATAGAAAGCCAAAGAGCCAAGGAGACTGTGGGGAGTAAGAGAAAGAGATAATTGATCCTGTCTTCCCGAAGAAAACTAGGGAAGAGGGTCCTCTCTCTCTGGTTTCCCACTGCACACTTTTGGGGATGCTCCACCTGACGTTGCAGCTCTGTATGTGAAGCTCTGTATGTGAGCTCTGAGCTGGAGGGGAGGGAGGGAGGCGGTGGAGAAATGGGACTGGGGTTTGTGTGTGTATATATATATATGCGGTGTCATTGGCTCCCTTATTTTCACAGACACACACTCACATACACACACACACGTGCATCCTTTCTGCTGGCACTTGTCTTCCTCTCTTTCTCTCTCTCTCTTTCTCCCCCGCAAGGTGCCCCCCGCACGAGGAAGAAGCGCTGCCCTTACTCCAAATTCCAAATCCGAGAGCTGGAGCGAGAGTTTTTCTTCAACGTCTACATCAACAAAGAGAAAAGGCTGCAGCTCTCGCGGATGTTGAACCTGACCGACCGACAGGTCAAAATTTGGTTTCAGAACAGAAGGATGAAAGAAAAAAAACTCAGCAGAGACCGCCTGCAGTATTTCTCTGGAAACCCCTTATTGTGAACCTCTCTTCTTCTTTTTGTTGTTGATGTGGTTGTTTCAAAGAGAAAACAAAAAACAACATTTAAAATCAATTCCTCTGCTCGTTGAAGAACCCTGTGTATGAAGAAGGGGACGGTGGGGCGAACTGACTGTGTGTGTGGAGCCTACAAGCAGCCCTCCGAGTTTGAAAAACCTTCCTCTTTCCTTCCTTCCGTTTGTCTGTTTTGGGACCTGTTCAGGGCATTCAGAAAGAGAGAGGCGTCACTTATATTCCTTCCAAACACACTCACGTTGGGGACAAAAAGGACTTGAATACTGTGCGAACTATATTTGTTTGTCTGTTTTTAATTTAACGTTGGGTGGAGAAGAACGGGGATGGTTTGGATTCGGATTTCTTTGCTCCATTTTTGTCATTCTCCTCCTCCTCCTCTTCGGCCTTTTCATTCCATGTTCCTTGGAAGACATGGCAGCACGATGTCCAGAGCCGTCTGGCTCTCCTTGTGCTTTATTTTGATGTGCAAACCGATGACATTTCTCAAGCAAAAGCGCCCCTCCAAGGCTTAGGCCTTCAGAAAAGGGAGAAGAAAGGGGAGGAGGGGGCTGTGAGCGTGTCAGCAGATGCGCGCAATTGTGCGCGTGCGTGTGTGCGTATGTATGTGTCTGTGTGCGTGTATATAGCCACACGTGTTCATCCGTGCACACACCCACCCACCATCCCTTAGGGTTCCCCTGCTGTACATTGCCAAGGACTGTTGTGCGTTGAAAGCCATTGGAAATCATCATCACCTCTATCCAAAACAGTGGTGTCCCTGCAATGGCCTGGTTTGGGTTGATTCCCTCGTGGATCTTTCCCCTCCTTGTGGGCCCACGCTCTGCAATCCCAGCTTGGGTTGACCCCCCACTTTTCAGCCCTTTCCACCCCTTCCTGCATCTGGGGTGGGTTAGGGTGGGCGGACTGGGAGGAAGGGGAAGGGCTCCAATAAATTTGCAATAACTGTCTCTTAAAGAGTGTGTCAATGCATTTCCTCTCCTGGACCTGGGCGGCCAACAGCAGGAGAAGAGCAACAACAACAACATTCACAACAACAACAGCAAGGGCAGCAACAATGGCGATTATAAATAAAATAAAAATTAAATGAAAACCCTTTGTGTATGTAAAGAAGTGAATCCCGGGAAAACTCTGTGAAATTCTGTGGCAAATAAAGACATTTCAAGCTGTTCTACATTATGATTTTTATTTGACCCTTTTACTAGCATGCCCCGCTTTTAAAACGCCTTGCGGTCAGCCCGTTATGGACTTTTTCCTGCAGTTTTTGTAGGACTTTCAATGCCCAAATAGAAACATTACGTGTGCATGTGCCTGTGTGCCAGAGAGATAAATGTGTGTTTGTGTGTGTGTGTGTGTGTACAGTGCCAATTCACACACACTTCTCTCTCTCTCTCTCTCTCTCTCTCTCTATATATATATATGAAATACAGCTCGATTAATATGAACCTTCTGCGTTTAACTAGACATTTGTTGTGGAGTTCATTGTTTTCATCATTGCTTTTAAATTTATAGGAATTTCTTGGCCCCATAACACCGCTCTGTGTTGGCCTCCAGATGTCTTTGTCTGTTTCCCCAATGCAGTTAACCTTTTTATTTCTTCTCCTCCTTCCCTCCCCCGCCTGCGAGAAGAGTCTACAGCAATATGCCGAAATCTTGGTTAAGGAAGGAATAATATGGCCATCGAAAACAAGGCGGTGGACTGGAGGGAAGAAGCTCATCTCTCGCTGCCCGAACAAAGAAGGCGATTTTTTCCTTAATGTCAAGGATAGAGTACCTCCCCCTTTCCCCTCCTCTCCCTCCTCGCTTTTTTTCCTCCCTTCTCTCCTCGTGCAAAGCACAAATGCAAAGTCAAGTCCTTAATTCCTTCTCTTAAGCAAAAACAAGTTCAAATCCGGGAGAGGGAGATGGAAGTGCAATTTGGTGTCCACGCGCGGCAATAGCCCTTCCTTCCACCGTGGAAGAAAGTGCCGCCTGCTTTACAACAGGACACAAAAAGATGCTCCAACCACACGAGGAAATAATGGAAGGGATATTTTAATTGTATCCTGGTTTTGCAAGAGGGCAAAAGGAGGGGAGTGGGGAGAAGAGGCTGAGACGCAATCCTTGGAGACAATGACACCCTCCCTTTCTTCAACTTTCCCATTCCTATTCCATGACTATTCGGGCCCAATTCTCCCTCGGTGTGTTTGTGGTTGAAGGGACAAGCAGTAACAAATCTATAGAAACATTTAGGGGCAAGGAGAGGTTCCTTGGATTGACTTTGAAAAAAAAAAACCCAGCAAGGAACATACTTTGATGTTGCCTTTTTGGTTTGATTTGTCAGCGAAGGAGAAACCCTCAAAAATGTGCTTAGCTTGCAAAAATAAAGAAAACATGGAGGAGAAAATTGGGTGAAATTTTAGCTTTTGGTCAGATCCATCTCCCGTTTGTCTCTGATAGTATCAGCTTATGTTAGCAGGCATGTTTTTCATTAGAAGAGGGAGGGAGGAAAGATATAGAGATATATGTGTGTATATAAACACACACATTTACATGTATGTGTATGTGCGTGTGTGTGTATACATATGTATATGTATTTACACACACACACACACACTCATATTGGGTGAGTGTATATAGAGATATGCGTATGTATGTGTGTATAGAGATATATGCGTGTGTATGTGTGTATAGAGATATATGCGTGTGTATGTGTGTGTGTATATATATATATATACACACACGCACACATTCAAATTGGGTGAGTGTATATAGAGATATGCATGTGTGTATATATATACGCACACACTCAAATTGGGTGAGTATATATATATCCGTGGCATGTGTGTGTGTAAATACATACGCATATGTATACACACACGCACATACACATACATGTAAATGTGTGTATATATATATGTGTGTGTGCGTGTGTGTATACATATATATATACACACACATACACACATATAAAATGTGTGTATGTATATATGTGTATGTTATATATTTAAGTGTGTGTATGACTATGTATATATGTGTGTGCATGGATTCCTAAGGGACCAGATTTTATATATGCACACCACACACAAACACACACACATATGCCACGGATCTATACACTCACCCAATGTGCATACTGGTTTTTTTTCCTCTTTTTCCTTCTCTTTCGGATTTGTGTTTGCTTCTAATGGAGACGCTTGGGAATGTGTGTACAGGCCTATAACCTTCCTCTTGGATTAAACCTTCAATAATGTAACTAGGCTCTGATGTGTGTTGCCTTAAGTACATTGGAAAGGCAACAGGATCCCTAGGGGACCAGATAATATTTTCCCAAAGCAAAGATGTTCCTAAGAAAAGTGGGGCTTGCCACTCGAGCCCCACACATCCACAGACATCTCGGTGTCTCAGGGACAAGATGGCGCATCATCCACAAGAAGCCGGCTTCCTTCTTGTTAAACCGGCTCAACCTTTTCCAAGGTTGCAGAGGGGAAAAGCATTTCGACGTAGGTGCAATAAGGTCCACATCTCCAGGTCAGAAAGTCCAGTCACTGAGGCGGTTGTCTGGACAAAGGGGGCGACTAGTCTAGACATTGTAATAAAGACTGCAGCACTAAACAGCTTAATTTTTTCCCTCTTAATTACCACCGTCTGGCCATAGAAAAAGACTTCCGCAGTAAATAGTAAACAAATAAGAGGGCCTTTGCTGAGCTTTCTTCCAGCTCCTCGACCCACCCACCCCCCAACACACACCAGCACACACTCCACCTCTCCCCCTCCCCTTGCATCCCACCCTCCTCTGTCCTTTGCTGGGGCTGCCACACAATGAAACTGGAGGCCTAGTTCAAAGTTTTCTCCAGCTAAAATGGAATGCCAGTTGTAAAACCCAAGTTTATAGACCATGTGGGACTTTACAAGGGTATTAAGCAGCAGTGCGAGGTAGGGATAACCCGTTAATGTTCTTTGGGGGGGGGGGCGGTGTAGAGGAGCTTTGTTTTTGTTTTGGGGAGGGGGGTGATTTGACTGGGGAAGTAAGCGACCCATCTGAGGCGACTGTAAGAAGAGGGTGTAAGGTTTAGTAGCCCCGAGATACCTTCCTGCCCCCCTTTCCAGAGCCAAAATAGGGGCCTCCAACAGGAAGAGACCCCAATAAGCAAAAAGGGGCTTTGGACACTGGGATTATACTTGTTGCATGTTGGTGGGAAGGAAAGGGAGGCGAGGGGGCCACGAGAAGAACAAAAAATGTGAATATATGATGTCTTTGAACTTCAATGGAGTCAAGTCCATCACCTTTAACCCTTTTGTAATAAACCGGAATCAGAAAGGGGTCTGCGTCCCCCCTTTTTCCTCAATGTTCCCGCCTACTGAGTTAGAAAACGGAGGCGGGGGGGGGGGGGGATTTGGAGTTCGAGTGTGTGTGTTAAATATGCACAGACCCACAGAGATTAATAGAGGGAGAAAGAGACATGCGTGTGGGTGTGTGATACACACACACACACACACACACACACACACGCATGTCTCTTTCTCCTCCTTCGAAATGTGTATTTGCGTGGGGTGTGTGATACACACACACACACACACACACACACACGCAAATACACATTTCGAAGGAGCGTGGTGTTTATGGTACTTAATATTTAACTCAGTCGCTCCGCAGCTTCATATATCTTGGAGAAGGCTGGCATGAGCACAGGCAGAGAAACACACCGACCTGAGTCCCATCCAGGCTTTATTATTGTTATAAACCTTTGGATATCTTAACTCAGAGCAAGTTTTTATAACTTTGTTTGGCATTAAAAGTTTTACAAGGGTGTCGTCCCCCCTCTCCTTCTCCCTCCTCTTCCTCCTCCCTTGAAATTCCTAGCAGGCATTGGAGGCTTTGCCTAAGACAGCTCTCTTTCTCTCTCTGCCCCCCCCCCCTCTCTCTCTCCCTCTCTCTTCACATCTCTGTCTCCCCGTAGGTCCGTCAACCTCCGTGGTCCCCCATAGGCTGGGAATCTCGGTGCAAAGCCACGTTAATGGCACACAGGCTAATTGCGAAGGACCTCTGGGTGTGACGTACAAACACCCCACAAGCGAGCGTGTTTTCCTACTGAACTTGATGGGAAGCGACGGGTAGCTGACTTGTGTCGCTCTGTGTGTGTATGTGTGTGTTACCGAGAGGGACACTGAGAAGAAAGTGGGGTTCCAGTTTAGAGCTATCTTTGAGGCAGGACCTAAGCATGCCTTCACCTCGGCTGGGCCTCAGGGTAAGAGAGGACTTCTTTCTAGTTGCTGCTGCCTTGGTTGCTGAAGATACACTTCTAGGGCCGAGGTGAATCCCTCCCGTCCTGGAGATATGGCCTTGAAGGAGAGGAGTGTCGGCGTGAGTCCCTCCAGCAAGTGTGCTTGGCTATCCCAAGGCTCCATCCACCCACCTCTTGGAGAGGGGTCCCAGCAGCGGGCGAGCCTTCTCCTCCTCTTCCTCCTCTTCCTCCTCCTCTGGGTTTTGGGAGTTGACGAGCCATAAACTTGACTGTGCGCAGCCAGGAGGCCGAGCACTCTCTCGGGTCTCCCTTCATGTAAATAAACAGCCGGGGGTGGGAGTTGGAGGTTTGGAGGGTTGGCCAAGCTCAGCGGATCTCCACAACACAAGCCCCTGGGCTGAGCAGGAGGAACCCCCCCCCCCCCATCCCACCCCTAAAGAAAAGGCCGCCCTGAATGTCCGCGGAGGGTTTTGACTTTGGGCTCGGCAACTTGGCCTCCTCGATGGACCCAGGCGACCCGGAAGAGCAAAGGCAGTGGCTTTGGCAAGTGGACTTGAAGCTCGCCCTCCGCCGGTCTCTTTCCTCCTCTCACAGAGCCAGCTTCGCCCTGCTGAGGTGGACCTATTGCGGGGTTTTGGGGGGCGGTGGTTGGGGAGCGGGTGGCCACTTTGTGGGGTTGTTTGCTTTGTGGGCTTTTTCTGTAGGAGGTACCTCAAAAGAGGTCGAGCCGGTTGGCAGTTTTCTGTAAGGGAAAACATCCCCTTTAGCCATTCTGAATCTAGAGACCAGTGGGGATGTTTCACAGCCTTCTCCCCCCCTCAGTCCCTCAGCCCCACAGCTCTTCATTGAATGCACCATTAATTTTGCCTTCTTTCTTTCCTTCCACTTCTGATGGACCCCCAATTTCTCAACAAAGCAGAGATGGAATAGGAAGAGGCCTTTCTCTCTGCACCTATGTCCCCCCCCCCTCCCAAATATTGTCCTATAGTCGATGTGAGGAAGCATTTGTGATGGGCGAAGGTCCCAAACAAGAGAAACCATTCTCGCTTTCCTGAGAGTGTATCTCTCCATAATCCCGATTTTAGTGAGGGCACACAGCTCTATATCCCAGAATATATTGGCAGAAATCCCACATTATCTGAGTGTGGACTCAGATTACCCAGTTCAAAGCAGATATTGTGGGATTTTCTGCCTTGATATTCTGGGATCTAGGGCTGTGTGGAAGGGCCCTGAGAAAGCCGAAAGTCTTACATTTAAATAACCCCCCCCCCCGTCAAAATGGCGACCCAGAGAGGCCTTGCTTCTACTTTGTAATCAAGCTGGAAACTGTCAAGACGTTGTGCATATTATGTTCCCCTTAAGACCCCTTTTCTGCTTTTGCTAATCTCTAAATTACAACAACAAAAAATCCGCAAGAATGTGTTTTATAGGCTC
Source organism: Anolis sagrei (assembly GCF_037176765.1). Classification (NCBI taxonomy): domain Eukaryota; kingdom Metazoa; phylum Chordata; class Lepidosauria; order Squamata; family Anolidae; genus Anolis; species Anolis sagrei. The sequence goes on along the minus strand of NC_090022.1, from coordinate 189,355,689 downwards.
TTTCTAAAACTTTTCAGCTTTTTTTCCCCTCAAAGGAAACGCCAGGGTCACGTTCGGGATGGAAAGTGGTATTAGAAAGGGTTTTTTTTCGACGTGGAAAGGGGGGTCACACTCCCTCCCAGCCCCTCGCCAAAAAACCTCGCCAAAAAACAAACAAATCAAATTCTGTTTGTGAATTAGAAACAAAACGAAAAAGGGCGGTGAAATTTTCAACATCAAATGTTTTAATAGGACAGGCATGTCTTGGTTGAAATTATGGCTGGAAGAATTGGATGTTTTTGTAGCCACTAAGGTGGGTTTTTTTAAATTAAGCAACTCAATACATTAATACATTAATAGACGTCCCCCAAAGGTTAGTGCTTTCACCGAGGTCGGTCTCAAAGTCATGGGAAGGGTTGTTTCCAAATATCCTGAAACTTGTCCCTTCTCACCGGAAAAATATCCAGGGATGAAATGTCAGATTAGCTTGTGAAAAGGCTCTTTCTGGCCAATATCCTTGGGAAGCGTTGTCGATGGCTCTCTGAAACTGGACTCACCTTCCGAAGAATGGAAGAATAGCCACCTCTTCCTGGAGCAAAGAGGGCTTCCGCACCTGGGTCATCCTGAAAATAGTGGGGTTCCCGGCGAATGGGAGAGGGAATCTGTGTTTTGAACTAATCTGGAAATGTCTCTCGGCCATACAGACAGGAAAACTCACAGCAACCCAGTGATTCCGGCCATGAAAACCTTCAATAACACAATCTCTCTTGGGTTTGAAAAAGTATCTGAGCAGCCACACTGCTCAAAGGAAGGACACTTTCATATCTTCTCCGAATCTCAGTCTCATTTCGGTTCCTCTCTTTTAAATAAAAGACACACATTTTGGTGTATTCTGGCGTTTCTCTTTGTGTTGGTTTTTAATATATATATATATTAAAACCCTATATTTTCCATTTCCTGGTGAACTGTTGCATTCTTTGTGTTCTCACAACAAACAAGGCGAGGTTGGCCCGCCTGCATTTGAAAGACAGTTTAGACCTACTTAAGTAATTTTGAGAATTTGAAAAAGTTATCAGCCATCGCGTTTTATCTTTGCCTCTTGTTAGTTCGGATCGGAATACGACTTCCCATCAGTTTTTCACTCTTGTCCCCTCATTTATCAGTCAAGCAATTTATACTACAAAATTAAGATGATAAATAGATAGATAGATAGATATCACGCCCATCCGTATATACAAGCAAAAAGAAAATATTTGGAGGAATTCTCATGTGTGAGCACTTCATGCATTTCCAATTGTTTATATCGGTCACTCTTTGGAGTAAAAATTGCCAACGTGAAATACATTTTACACAGCACATAAACTATAAAATACAAAAGGACAGCTTGTTTTGAAGAGGTATGATTTTTAGATTTCATTTCTCCTTCAGAGTCCATGTACCTTGCTTTAATTAAATTATAGATATGTAGATATGTAGATAGATATGTAGATATGTAGATATATAGATTATATAGATATGTAAATATATAGATTATGTAGATATGTAGATATATAGATATATATATAGAGAGATAGATATAGATATATAGATATATAGGTATATAGATATATAGATATATAGATATATAGATATATAGTCGTCCCCCCTCCCCAGTGCTGGAAATTAAAAGTTTTTTGGAACGTTTTTACATAAATTCACGGATATTCAGAGCAAGAAAGAGAAAAGGGGATGTGATGTGGGAAACTTCCTCTTTCTCTCTCTCTCTCTCTCCCTCCAACTCTGGTCTCCACGATCCAATCAAAGAGAGGTTGCCAAACTCATACCAGGGTTTTGGTGACTAAATAATATCCCGTGTTGGAGGCAGAAACAACTTGAGCACACTTTTCACTACCACCTCAAGGAACATAATATCATTCCATAATTCTTTGACTTAAGTTACTCCGAAAGAAGGAAGCAGTATAAGAGGGATTGTAAAGTTTGATAGATTTCTTGTGGTGATAGTTTACAGTTTCTAAGCCAACATCTAAAGGCGTGGGTTTTATTTTTGCATCACTGTTATTGTACTCCAGTGTACTTTGCCATAAATCAGAATTATTTCCTCCACAACACGGGGCAGAATACCAAGCAGAAATACAAATTTAAGGGAATCATTAAAGTGTTGCTACCAAAGACTTCTTAGAAGCGAAAATGAATGCTTGCAATAAAAAACGTGAAAGGGGGGTCGGGGGAAGAGTTGTTCTAAAAAAGAAGGGAAAAATACAATGGACATAAGAGGCGCTTTCCACGGCATAACTCAGGGTTAAATAATTAGGAGGGAAGCGGAGCAGGTAAAATATTATGTGCAAGTTTGAGGTGTACTTTGAGGTGAGTTATTGGACACGTGCGTTTCTTTGTGTTCCTCAAGAAGTGTTTTGGGTTGGAAAGGGGGAAGTGTGGCTGCCTGTGTTTTGGACGGTCCTCCCTTCACAGCCTCGGACCTTCCATGGTAAGGGAAGCCAAGGGGACATGGCGAAAAATCCCCCTTTTCCCAACAGGGGGGAGGTCAACTGAACTGTCTGCCTTTGGCATTCACAGGCAGAGCAATCAGACACCAGAGACAATGGGAGACCGTCTGTAGTTGGCTTCAAATGCCCAGATCTGAAGAAAGGAGGGTAGCAAAGCTCTGCGCCTTCTTCTTCTTCGCCTGACTCTTTCAGTCTCTCTCGCATCCAGTTTTGGATCAGCCTCCAATACTCTTTGGCTTCGTCACATGCTCACCACATTTGACAGAAAGGACCTTGGGGTGTCTCACTTTTCCAACATAAGTTTTTAGTGTCCTTATATGAATTGGGCAGTTCAGGCCGAGTCAGGTATGATCCATACATCATTTTGTAAAAGTTCTCTTTAAGATTCAAGAATTAAAATATCTTTTCATTCTTTTTGACCTCGTTTTCTGCCATGTTGTCGCCATGTAAGCCACTCTGAGTCCCTTCGGGGAGATGGAGGCGGGATACAAAAATAAAGTTATTATTATTATTATTATTATTATTATCTTTCTAGCTCAATATTCTGCCCAATTTCTCCCGCCCCTTTCTACTCTTTCTTTACTCCCTCCTTGTTCGGGGCTCAAAATATTTTTTTAAATCCAAACTAAAAATCCACTAGTCCACACACAGCATGCACATATCTATATATATATATATATATATATATATATATACACACACATGCTGTGTGTGGACTAATCTAAATATCTACATATCTACATATCTATCTACATAGCTACACATCTATAATTTAATTAAACCAAGGTACATGGACCCCGAAGGGGAAATGAAATATATATATATGCATGCTGTGTGTGGAATACATACACATACACATATATACACATATACATACATACATACACACACACACACGCCATGTGGGAATAATATCACTCCCCAGATCTGCCACAATAATTCCCTCTTTCTATTTTTAAAATTTAGTAAAGTGTATCACATAAATAACAAAACGCACACATACATACATATACATACATATATCCTCCAGAAAACGTTGGTGAGTTTTGAAATCCGCATGATGAATTATATTTTTACAGAAACACACATATGCATACACATACATACATATACCCTCCACAAAACACTGGTGCCCTTTGAAATCTGCAAGATGAATTATATTTTAAGTACATTTAGGCTGTGTTTCGGATATAGGTGCTGTTTATAGACACAAGTATACATACCTATGTCTAGAAACACGCACATGCACTTATATACTTTGCAGGCTGATTTCTAGCGGAATGTTTAAACCCGGCAAGGCTCCCCAGAGCAGGCTCTTCTGGTCTTTATTCCACACACAGGCTTTCCTCCTTTTAAGTTTTAATAGCATTTGTTGGTATTTATTTTCTGCAATTAGAGGAAAGCATTTCTCCCAACGGGGGTTCTACTTAGGCTGATGAATTTTATTTCTCTCCCCATTAATGACCCATGTTTATCATACTTCTAATTATTTTTTAACTTTAAGCAATATTCCGTCTCCTGGATACATTCCCTGACATCCCCTCCTCGCCTGTTCCTTTATTGGCCAGACCTGCCAGGGCTCTAAAGAGCCGGAATGAGGCCCAGAAATGGCACTTTTGGGGGGCGAGGGAGCTGGCCCTCTCTTCCAGGCATCCCTCCCTCCAGCTCCAGTCACCAGGGCCATCTTTTTTGTGTTTGTGTTTGTGAAAGACTTTGACCGTCAGCTCCACCAGAGACGTTGAAAATTCTCCCCTTACAAAAGGGAAAGATGGCTACAGACCCATGCTCCTTACATTTATATTTATATATTAAACCACAGCCAAAAGAATACACACACACACAACACACACATACATACACACATATATTATTCACCAGCTTGGCACATTTGGAAACACCTCTGCCTTGTCTTCAGGGCTATGGGTATAACTCTGTACCTACTGAGACTTCCTTGGCGGTGTGTGGGTCTATGAAGAGGATAAAAATCAAATTACTTGACAGGTTTCGCCACAGTGCGGTTTGCACATTCCTCTTCCTATAGAGGAAAAGTGGAGGGGGGAAATAAAGAGAGAAATATAACACACGCAAGAATGCACAGCAGTAAATAAGGATATTAGAGGCTAGGAAACATATTTTCATTTTTTAACCAAACCGTCTGGGGAGCGAGGTCAAATGTGGGCCCTCCACCCCACCCTTCAAGGAAAATAAAAATAAAAATAAATAAATGCACGTGTGAAAAAAACCTATATAAGGCTTCGGTGCCAAAAATTATGGAGTTAGCCACATGATCTGATTAGAAAAAAAAATCAAAAAGAAAGGAAAGAAAGAAAGAGAGGAAAGAGGGGGGTGGGTGGGGAGAACGAGGGAAAGTCATATAATGCCAAACTGCATTGGTCTTTAATTTCATCACCTATAAATGAGGAAGTATTGGTTCCCATGCTAAAGTTTTATCCTTTGCTTATAAATATTATGTGGAATTTTCGTTGGATATCATAAAACTGAACGATTTCTATCAAACTGTTTTAAAAAGACCTATGCAGATAACACAAATAGAGGCTATAAAGTGGCAAATAGCTTTCCAGAGGAAGCAAACGGCTGTTTAAAGTGCAGGGAAGCTCTTTAGAAGGGCTGCATTTCGGGTGGGAGGGGTGGGCTGGGCTGGAAGGGGCTTCGAGACAAGTCGGATGAGGAGGTCGTTTAAGACTTCCTTGGCCTACGATATTAAAACTTCTCACCCTTGAAGATGGGGAGTAAGTATTGGGGGGACTGGAAGGTGTGCCCCCCCCCCCAACCCTTCATCTTGGAAGGCCTTTCAAAGCCAACAGCCGAGTGGAATTGTAAAACAAGGTCGGGGGGGGGGGGGGGGATGGGTTGATAAAGATCTGCCTTGGCTTTAGAGAGCCAACCTTGCATTTTCAAACTGTAAACACACACAGTCCTAAATGACCAAGTGCCTTGTTTGCTTCCTCTAATCCCGCACAATATCCCTCGGTGTTTATTTCTCTTTCTTTTCCCAGAAAGAAAGAGAGACAGAAAGGCTCTTACTCACCCCTTGAAAATGACTATGAACCCTTTGAAGGTTTGCAATCCTTCGTCATGATCTTGAGATTCCCGCCGCCTGGCTCATTCCCCCCTTGCCATTAGGATCCTTATTATTTGTTGGTAAGCACTCCTTAGCATCTCCTTAGATTATTTAGAAAGTGTCCAATTCTTTATTTATTTTTCTTAGCAAAAAAAGGAAACAAAACCAAGATGATCACAAAAAAAACCTTGCTCAATTTAATACTTGCTAAAGAACCATTTGACTTAATTGCAACCCGTATAATAATAAAGAAAACAGCCACAAGGAAAACATCAAACCCAACATATTATCTTTATCTCCGAAATACCCGTTATTGTTGTGTGATGGTTATATTGACAGAGAGAGACGGATGAAGGAAGAGTTAGGATCATAAAGAGGAAATTAACTAAGATATAAACATACACATAGACTTTCATACAGACACAGCTTTGGATGGTAACGGAATCAATGAAAACTATATCAGATGGAAACTGTGTTTGGTCGGAAGTGCTTTCTGGAGAATAAAGCATTCTTAGAACATCCCACAGTCTGAAATTTAATTATTATTATTTTTGGGAGTAATTTCTTCAAAGGGAGGAGGAAGCATCCACATTTACGTTTCCAGTGGAGAATAATTCTATGTTCCCTTTTAATTGATCTATTTATTTTGATGCAATTCTGCTCTCTCTCTCTCTCTCTCTCTATATATATATATCAAACTTAGGCAAAGTTCGGTACTTTTTGATTGATCTATATATTTTGATGCAATTCTGCAAAAATATTTATATTTCAAACCTAGACAGAGCTCTGGACTGTTGGATGGATAAAAAGGCGGTATATGAATACAGTAAGTAAATAACTAAAAAGAGGAGTGATTTTCTTTTTTAAAGAAAGGAAAATTCCTATTAATTCAACATTTGTTGTGGGGCAATTTTTTTAAGTGCTGGAGAGAAGGATCAACAGGCGGAAAAGTTTTAGTATTAAAAGAGAGGGGGTAAAAAACTATTTTTGAATAAATAATTGCACCAAAAAAAAACTCAGTGGGATTTCAATTATTAAGCTGCTCTTTTCATGCAGGAAACACCTGGATTGAATAAACTGACTAAACGGCCGGTTTATATTTGCCCTTAGCCTAGAAAGCCGAAATAAGAGCAGTAATGCTGAGAGTTTTCGAGATCCTTCCATCCTCTTGGACTGTAGGGATGGCAATTTATTTTCCCCAGGATTAACAAATTAAAAAGTAACCCAGTCAAATATTTACCAAGGACCACAATTATAATTTCAGGGAGCAGCTTCTTCCATGTATTTCAAATTTGAACTGGGAAGAAGATAGAGGACAAAAAAGAGGATTTTTTGCTTAGAAGAAGAGATGAGAAAAAGGAGGAAAGTTCACTTAGGGCTTGAGGATATATTTAATTATTTGCCAGCACCACCCCACCCACCTCTAATATATAAATATATATATCTATATAGTATTGGGTTAAGGAGATAGGAAAGAGGGGTAAGGATGGAGGGATAGAGGGGGAAAGGAAGGTTGATTATTTGCTGACCTTTTAATTTGAATTTGACTTTGCTTCTATTTAAGCGCTGGCTGCCTTTATTTTGCCCCCACTCTGCCGTAGAGACACGCGTTCGTTCATTGGTAAACAAACTGGAGGGAAAAAGGGGGTCTCTCTCCTTTGTTCAACGTGAAGGTCCTGGGTTCTCTACCCTCCAGAAGCGGATAGATGTCGCTGTTGCTCCACGCTGGTTTTCTCCTCTCCCGACAACTTGACCCCGGTGACGTCACCGGCGTCTGAATCATCAAGGCCATTTTCAATCCTCATTGGCCTGGCCGTCACGTGGTTGGGACCAATGCGTGGATAATTATGGTGCTGATATTTTTCCCTAAAAAAAAGATGTCAGCCCCTGGCTGTAGTATTCCTCTTTAAAATCCCTCTCTGAAAATGTCATGTCCCAACAATGTGACTTCTAACTCGTTTTTGATGGACTCGTTAGCCGGTACCTGCAGAGGGGAGAATTATTCCTCTAACCAAGGGATGTATATGCAGTCTGGGAACGACTTCAACTGTGGAATGATGAGGAACTGTGGGATCATCCCGGCTCTTTCCAAGAGAGACGAGGTGAATAACGCCAGCCTGTCTCTCAACACCTATCCATCTTACCTTTCTCAGCTAGACACCTGGTGTGACCCCAAAAATACTTACCGAATCGAGCAACCTGTTGCGAGGCAACTCCCCTCCTGCTCCTTCCCCACCAATGTCAAGGAAGAAAATGCTTGCTGTATGTACAATACTGACAAAAGATCCAAAAGCGCCGCTGAGGCCACCCTCTACCCCAACCAGATGCCTGAGTCCTGCCTAAATGACCATGAAGTCCCCGTGCCCAGCTACTACCGAGCCAGCCAAGGTTATTCCTCCATGGAGAAGGCGCCCAACTGCAGCAACCCCAGCGAGTTTGAGGCAAGTTTTGAACCCAGGTCGAGCCTCAACCCAAGGAGCGAGCTTCTGGAGCAGCCACCACCGCCTCCGCCACCTCCACCACCTCCACCTTCTCAGCAGCCACAACAACAACCACAGCCACAACAACCACAGCCGCCGACACCACTATCGCAAGCAGGAGCTAAAGCCAGCTTCCCTGACAACACCAAGCCCGAGAATCCTCAGAACAGCCCCGCCAACGAAATCAAAACAGAAAAAAGTCTCCCTGTTGCCAAAATCAGCCCGACGGAAGCTGAGAAGGACCTGAGCAAATGCACAGACACCAGCACTGACAATTCTGACAACGAGGCGAAAGGTAAGAGGAAAATCTTCTTCACCTTGGGGGAAGGGAGTGGAAGAGCCTAATGAGAGGGCTCCTCCACACCGTTGCTACCTTTCGTTGGAGTTGTGGTTGTTGTTCCTTTTTAATTGCTGTATAATTATGGCTGTTGTTGTTGTCATTATTAAGGCAGTTGCGTCTTCTCCTTTTTTTATCCTGTTCAGAAAGCAATGCCTGAGGGGTGGCAGTTCCATCAGAATTGGCTAACTTTTCTCTGCACCCCTTTTAACGCAGCAATATATGTTTCCACTTTGGCAACGCTTCCTTGGCTAAATAACCCAACACATCAAAAAATAGTGGGGAAATAGCAGTAAATAAGAGACGCAACAGTCAACAGTGCCAACAACAACAAGCGGGATCAACTCCTTGGGAAACAAGGCGGCTGATTCGGTTCAAACGAACTCGAAGTTGACGTTGTTGTTGTGTTCATTTTCTTTGGGGAGCTTGGCGTGAGATGTCTCTGTTTGGGGTGCAGTTGGAAGCCACTGCCACCCATTAAGTTGTATTTGGTTCAGTTGGACTTGTGGTAGGAAGATTCCTATCAATAAATGCTCTTTTGTGGTGGAGAGATTTTTCAGAGACTTTGTCAAGGTTAGAAATACGTTTTCTGTTTGGATCGCCGCTTCTTCTATTTTTTCCCCTCCCTTTCCCTCATTGGTCACCAAAAATTGTCTTCCCCTCCTTTAAAACAAACAATCAAGCTTGTTCGTTCTTTCTGTCTTATTTGCGAAATCGGATTGCTTTCTGTGGCCAGAAAAGAGGACTGGAGAGGTGTGGTGGAAATGGTGTGGCCAACACTTCAGGCTGGACTTGGTTGTTGAGTTTCACGATCAATGCTGCATTCCTGCTTGATAACCAGCGGCTCCCGGCTTCAGGAGTCTGTTTGGGCTGGAAAACAGATCCCAGACCATTTACTGTCTGGAACATCTGTTTGATGTTTGAGCGTTCAATGGTTTTGAGCTTTGGTGGAGAAGAAAGTGGTGCTCCTTTGGAAGCTGGATTGGGCTCTTGAGCTAATTCTGCAGAGCAAGTTCTCTGAGGTCATTTAGATCCCACTCTGGAGAACTGGGACCCCAAATCTTTACTTAAGATTCCAGAAAAGGAAGAAATGGGGGTGTGAATAAGGCGCGTTGCTGAGGGGGGAAATTGGGGGAGGAGAGATGTGTATGAGGACCCCAAATCTGTTGTGAGGGGACTCAGATATAATAGAACACTTTGCTTGATTTGAGAGCAGCATGCGAAAGCGAAATTCTCTCAGAATCTGAACATTGGAGCATATGCTGATCAAAGAAACAGAAGAGAGTGGTATATTTGTGTGGTTATATGTCCTCCTGTGTTAGCACGTGCACGGGACACGTACATGCATACCTGTAGTACGTATGCATGTATCGCCGTCCATACATATGCATACGTGTTTTACCAGCTTAGGCTATCACAAAAGAACCCAGGTTTTCATTCCTTCGTTTTCAGTGATGTGGGATTTCGTTTTTTTCATTCAAACACGTATATTGTGTGCATGTATATATGTGTATCTATCTACGTATTCAGAAAGAAACACACATATATAGTAATATATACATATATATTCATATTTATCTATGCATTCAGAAAGAAACACACATAGATAGTAATACATAGCTATATATATCCATATCTATCTATGTCTTCAGAAAGAAACATACATAGATAGTAATGTATATATATATCCATATTTATCTATGCATTCAGAAAGAAATGCACATAGATAGTAATATATATCTCCATATCTATGTCTTCAGAAAGAAACATACATACATAGTTATATATATATACATATTTATCTATATATTCAGAAAGAAACACACATAGATACAGTAATATATATCTCCATATCTATCTATGTCTTCAGAAAGAAACATACATACATAGTTTATATATATACATACATATACATATTTATCTATGTAGTCTGAAAGAAACACACATAGATAGTAATATATATATCCGTATCTATCTATGTATTCAGAAAAACGTGCATACATAGTATATTATATATATATATTCAGAAAGAAGCACACATACATTGTGTGTGTGTGTGTGTATAGTGTGTGCGTGTGTGCGTGTGTGCATCTGTGTGCTTTTTTATTCTAAAATAATTGACAAACGGAATTTTTAATGCATCCAAGAAGGAATTATTTTGTCCGCCAATTCAACTGAAATAATAAAAGAATACATTTTTGGTTTGGAAAGTCAAGGTTATTTTTTAAAAAGCAAAGCAAAAACATTTTTTTCTTTATTTGTAAACCCTAAAGGTACTTTCACGCCCTATATATGCAGGGAATCAATTTTTATTTTTATTTTTTTACAATAAATATAAACAAAAGCTAAACACGGTAGGTCGGCCTTTCGTTGTGGAATGGGAAGAATAGAAAAATATATATTTCTAAAAGGCGATCACTCCCTTCTTTTTTGTTTTTATTTGTTTTCATGGTGGTGATGATTTCTCACTAAATGTATCCCTACGAAATGTCCCACCAGGAGGTTCAAACTCTTCTCTTTCCAATTTTGTTTCCTGTCAAAGGAGAACAGGCGTAATTCGCCACAAATCCAACATTCCATATATGTGTGTGTGTATTTGTATGTATATGTGCGTATATGTATGTGTGTGAGTGTGGGTATGTGTGTGTATATATATATATATATATACACACACACACCCATACATACATATATGGTGTCCTTGGAGCAGTGGGATTTGTGTTCATGTGCTTATTGGTTTGCTTTTGGTTTTGTCTCATTTCCTCGCCCTCTTCTTTTGTTCCATATGATCCCCTCAGGTCCATTTCTCTCGTCCCAGCCACGTCCAAGAGAAGATCAGGGCATGGAGTTGAGAGTTTGGGGCGTTTGCAGGGTTCAATGGCAGTGTTGGAGAATGCTCGAGGCACCTCAGTAGAGCCAACGAGGGGTTTAGGTGTGTGTGTGTGTTTTAAGGAGGGTGGGGAGGAACATATGACTGGCCTCTGAGCATTCCTTGGGAGAGATCTGGCAGACCAAACAGACTCGTAGGTTTTAATAGTGGCCAACACTTCCCATCTATCCCACACATTCACACCTTAGACAAATGTTCGCTGGCTCTGGCTGCCAAAATCTTTGCATGTCCACATTCAAATCCGAGGTGTTTATGTATCTCTATGCGCGTCTGAAGTGTGTGTCGGTGGCCGAGCAAAGGGCATGGCGTGTCTCTGCGAGGAGCATTTTAGCCTCTTTGGACAAGGCTAACATCTTTGGGGTTTGGTCCCTGCAGATATGTGTGAGGTTGTTTGTTCCTCGCTTTCTTTGCCTCTCTCTTTGTGTTATTGGGTTGTTGTTTTTTTAAATCCCCAAATTGTATGTTTCTGTTCTCCCACAGTAAAACGAAGGACTTCCTCAGAGGCTTAACGCCCAAATAAAAAAGGAAGTCTGGTTCAGGAGAGAGAGGGGGGCACAGCTAGTTAGTAAAATATATTTGCCCCTTAAATAACATTTCCAGAGTCTTGCTGTGTTTGGTCTGGTTCTGGATCTCAGAGGATAGTGGCCGAGAAAACCTCAGAAAAAGATGGTGTGTCGGGCTAAAAGGCAGAGCGAGATTTCAAATATGGGGCTTAATTTCTGAAAACCTGGGCGGAAGGGTCTAACTTATGAGAGCAATGTCACAAAAAAGATACCCTACCACATGAGCAACTCTTTGCCATAAGAGAATGCCAACAGCTTGTAACGCCCTATCTATTTCTAACTAAGGGTATAGATACCCCTTCCTTTCAATAGGCATCATTGTAAAGCCCATGAAACCAAGTATTATTATTATTTTGTCCAGGTAGAGTGAGCAAAACCCACCTTTCCCTGAACCAAAAGGGCTTGTTTAATGAGACCCCTCAAACCTGCACAGGGAAGTGTAGACATGACCCCTTTATTTGAGCCTCTTTGGACAAGGCTAACATCTTTGGGGAGAGAGATTCTGGTCTCAACAAAAGAATCTGCTTGAGAAAAAGATTTCAAAAATCGAGGTGCAAGCTTAGGAGGCTCTCGTTGCTATTCCGAGGATACTTATACAATAATATTATTTTTAACAGAGGATATAAAGGCAGAAAACACTACAGGAAATTGGCTGACAGCAAAGAGCGGAAGAAAGAAAAGATGTCCTTACACTAAACACCAGACGTTGGAACTGGAGAAGGAATTCTTATTCAATATGTACTTGACCCGTGAGCGCCGCCTGGAGATTAGCAAGAGTATTAATCTAACAGACAGACAAGTCAAAATCTGGTTTCAGAACCGCAGGATGAAACTCAAGAAAATGAACAGAGAGAACCGAATTCGAGAACTGACTTCCAATTTTAATTTCACTTGAAAATCTTCTCCAAGGGGAGGGGGATTGGGGAGGGAGGGGGGGAGGGAAGGAAGGAACCATTACAAATCTTGTGCAGTATTTTTGTTTAATTTCCCTCCCCTTGGGTATCAAATGCATTGCCTATGGGAGGGTGGTGGGGAGAGGGATGGGGGGGGGGGAGAAACAGAGGGTGGGGGGCAAGAACCAAGACCTCAGGCTCGTGTGCAGTTCTATGATTTGGGTATTGACAGTTTGTAGAGAGAAGGTGCATCCCATCGATATAAGCATGAGAATCTATAGCATAAATAAATAAATATATATATCTATATATATGGCATCAATGTTTCTATGTAAAATAAAGAGTAAGGGGGGTTGCTTTTTAAACAGAACAGCTTCTAAGGCGTTTTAAGTTATTCAAGAGCAGCACAAAGAAAAAAGGAAGAAGGGGGGGGGGGTGAGAGACTGAAGGACCTATTTCTATGCCTTTGATATGTTTAGGATCCTAGGTGCGTCTGTCTGAAAGTTTGCTTTTCATATCCTAGTGTAGTTTGCCTATTGTATAATAAACAGCCGTGACGACAATGAATTTCATATATGTGTCTGTAAATGGAAGTGGCAGTGGGAACATGCTCACGTTGGTGTAGTTATGCGGTCTCCTTCCAATGAGGTGGAACTATGAACCATTACATTTAAGAAAAAAGAGCATAATCAAAGCAGTATTGATATCTTATCATGGAGGGTGGGGAGGGAGCCTGGGGTGGGGTTTTGGGAGGAGGTGACTGTTATTTAAATATAATCTGTATGTGTTACCCTTTGCATGTATCTTCCTTTATGGAGCCAAATAAATTTCTTAGAACCGTGTACAACTGGGTATTTTTCAAACTGATTTCCGCCACCCCCATCTCGCAAAAAAAAAAAAGCACGCCCCCCCCCCTTTCCTCTATGTAGAGTATTTTTTCTCTCCCCAGGACTCATCCTTTTTAAGGCTTTCAGGAGAGTATCCTAGCGGGTTTAATATAAGTGAGAGACCATAACGTTGATTTAAATATTATCCAGGTGACCACAATAAGTCAAGGTCATAAAACAGTAATGTCAGGACAGTCTTGGTAAGCGCTGGAGGTGGATTTTATGATCTGCAAATATAATGTGCTGCAGCAGTAAAAGATGCATTTAAAGGTGACTGTGGAGGAGGGAAGCAAGTCAGAAGCTGAGCTGCATTCTTGGGATGCACACTCCTCATGGCTTTGGGTCTTTTTTTTAAAGGAAAGGCACGCTCCTTTTTTACCTCCCCTGGAAGAAACCCTCTATTAAAAAAAACAGGAATACACTTTTTTTAAAACAACAACAACAACAAGGAGAAGAGCCACAAGGCAGAAAATGGGATGTCTCGGTGGAAGACGTGCAAAGGTAAGACAGACGATTTCTTGGCTAAGATACATGGCAGAGGTACAAGTGGATTTCTGTTTTGTCCCTGTGTCTACTCAAGGTAAAGGCAGCCTGGAGGTGAACTCCACTTTGAAGCTACATGGCTTTTGCACGGATGGGGCGTTTGTTCGGTTGGCTTTCTCCGGAGTTGTCTTTTGGTTCGAGTTGCCTTATCCCTGGGTGACAGCTCATTTTCGACCAGAATATGCATGCACGGCTGAGGAACGGTGGTGCATAGATTTCCATTTCCATTCCCACAAACACCAGCTACTCTACCCCACCCTACGACTCCTTCTTCCTTTCCTTTTGGTTCTTGTTTTGGTAGTAACTTACTTGTGGTGAAGTTGAGCTCCTGTTAGAGGTCTTGGATTTTTTAATTATTTTTTTTGAAAAATAATAAAATTATGAATGGTCATGGACTTTCTCAGTGCAATGGATATGATTCCTTTTAACATGCCTTTTGATTTCAGAATTGTGAGTTTTGCAAAGGCGATGGAAGAGACTATCATAAGAACAGTGACAGTAATGGAACATTTGGTGGCGTTTGGGAATGTTGTGGACACCCACCCATCCGCGGGCGACCCCCTTTCCCTTTGTGGATGTGTCTCCCGTGATTTTCTGCCCCTTTTTTTCCTTTGGAGAGGCTGCTCTGGCAAGATAGCTAATGGATCCGGTCAGATCCGAGGTAGTTGGCCAGTGAAGGATCGTGGAGTGTGCTATAACTCAAGATATTCCAGCGGCTCCGTTAAACGTTTCAGCCGCAGAGACACAGACAACTAGAGGGAGAGTTCTGTCTGCAGATTCTATTAAAGGGAGAGGAGGGAGGGAAGAAGAGGAGGAGGAGGAGGAGGAGGAAAAGGGGGGATCTTAATGAAGAGATTAAAGATGTTGCCTTAATTTGAAGAATGTTTTCTTGAGGGACGATGGTTTGGCACTGGCGTTGCTTGCCTTCTGACTTTGGAGAGGGAGACAGTAGTGACATTACAGGAGAGCCCACAAAGGGGTTGGACGTCTGGTCTGGTCTTCTCTCTCTCTCTCTCTCTCTCTCTCTGTCTTTCTCTTTTTTTTCTTTCTTCTCCCCCCCCCCCCCCACCTTTTTTCTTTTTTTCGGTCTTTCTGAGTGCGGATCTGCCGCCCTTCCATGCAGCTGATCCGTGGTTTAGGTAGTTTCATGTTGTTGGGGTTGGCTTTTAACTCGGCAACAAGAAACTGCCTTAATTACGTCAGTTAGTCTTCATCAAGGGCAACCTTCTCTCTCTCTCTCTCTCTCTTTCCCTCCCTCCTCTTTCTCTCTTTCTCTCTCTCGCCTCCCCCCCCCCCCTTCCTCACTTATTTACACACAGTGAGACCAGAGCCGAAAAGACGAGGGGTGAAGCAAAGCTTGGAAAAATGGTTTCAGGCAGATGTATTTTGTTCAAAAATAGAATTGAGAGGGGAAGGAGAGAAGAGAGACCAAAAAAATGGGGTCTCGGTTGCATTGGGGGGAAAACAGACCTTCCAGACACTATAACCCCCCTCGTTTTGCCCTAAGCGTTCAACCCCCCCCCCCCCAATGCCCCATCCTTCCCCCCTCCAACCACATATCGCTGCTTATGGACCCAGATGCATTTTCTGAGTTGGTTTTGTTTCTCACCAATGGTGTTATGGAGCCGGACAGAGAGGGCTGCTCACCAAAAAGATTGGAGTTTGCTCAAGTTAAGGTTGCAATAGTTGTCTGAGTGTCAATTACGAGTGCCCTTCTCTCCCTCCCTCCTTTCCTCCCTTTCTTGCTCTCTCTGTCTCTTCTTTATGGGCAATCCAGGGCTATTCGGTGTTCTGCTTCGGGTTTGGGAAAGGCTCTAAGCTTCCTGAGCTCAGGGTCTTTCCAAGGAATATATATTCATATGTGTCTCCCTCTATATGTGCAAGTGAGAGCTCAATAAACCCAGCGTGTTGATGGCGATTGGAAAGCTAACACTACAGCCTAGTAACTTCTGTGGCAGTCTCCTGTTGCCATATCATGGCCGGTACCCCGGAGTATTAAATCAGAGAAGTTATAGCATATTATGTTCCCTGAAGGTGCCCGAAGAACAAAGCAATTCAATGGGAGCTCAAGGTTTCTCCTTAGGAATCTTGAACAGCTCAGGTTGAAAAATTAATAGCCATTTTACATGCTAAAAAGAAAAAAAATCCACGGTGGGTTATCACTTGCAGAGGCTCGTGTCTTGTGGTGGCTTTTTGAACACTACGTGGAACATAATCTGCTTTATTCTCCCCCCTCGTTGAAGAGACCTATGGAAGCTAAGTAACTGTTGACTAAGAAAATGACTCTGGTCATTTGGAGGATTAACAAGTTGTTGTGGTGGACGTGGTGGACTTTGAGAGAGAACAAGGACAACCATGATTTCTTTTCATTGGTTTTTATTTATTTAATGTATTTATTTGGTGTATTTTTTTTGTGGGAGAAGCAAAACACAAGGAATTAAAAAGGCAATGGTTGCTTTTCTCTTCTTTTTGCTGTTCCGAATATTATGGCGGATATGAGAGATTTCCCCATTCCCTCCATTGTTATCATACCTTTGGGGGGGGGGGGTTCAGAGTTATATTCTGATATTCTCAACCTCACACTTCATATAAAGGTGGTCAGAGGAAAAAGTGACCCGATTTCATGTAAATAGTTGAAGAAGGAAGAAATGTGTATAATACCTTGTGTGTTTGTGTTTTTCTCACCGCGAAGAGATATTGTCCACTCTTATAATTTTATCCCTTTTGAAAGTGACTGGATTGTGGTTACTGTAGTTGTTTTTAGTCTTCACATGTTGACCAACTTTAGAAATGAGGCGATTTGGTGCCCTCGCGACTGAAAGGACACATTCAGCTTGAATTAGGAGTAGTAGTAAACATGGCCTTCCAGGGGCACTTGAAGAAGACGTGGTTTTCGGCGTGATGTGCTCGCTTCCTTGCTTGATGGCTATATATACCTTTGAAAAGTCCCTGAAAGCCCAAAAGGGGTTGATTTTTGGCTCAGAAAAGAAGCCAAGTTATATTGGGTATCTTTCCAATGCTGAGTACTCCAAATGCCGCCAGGAGTATGAGTATGTTCCTAAGGAAGCGTAATACATATCTACAAAGACCCACTCCATTGTACTTCTTGTTCCTGTAAATTAGCATGGCACTAGATAAATGATCATGGATTCCGTAATTATTCGCAATAGTCCTGTGGTGGTTGATGGATTTCCCTATTCATTATTGAGAAAAAAGTTTCCCCCTTTTTTTCAAATTAACAGCTCTCAGATAATTCCCTCTTTTTTTATTTTATAGCGGCATAAGAAGTATGGTGATTATATATATATATATATATATATATATCATACATCAGTTATGAATTTTTATTTCTGCCCCCTTCTATGCGCACACATACAGAGAGAAGTCTCCAGTAATATATGCTTAATCGACCCAAGTCAAGAAATGTAATAAAAGTTAAATCCTCCCCTACTGTGTTTCCCCTTCTTTCCTTTTAAACGATTCTATTAGATCTGGGTGAAAGAGGAGAATTTACAGACTGACGCCTTATAACGGCATATTCCTTCATCTCTTCTGTAAGAACATGCGTAATTATGAGGATTTCGTGCTGTTTTGTGCTGTTTGGTCTACATCTCCCCCTCCACAAAATATTGTTTTGCTCGCTCGCTCAACATATTTTCGCCAGGGCTGTTGTTGGGCTTATAAAATATGTTCAGCATTCCAGTTTGTTTACAGTTGCTCCATTTTTCTTGGCTCTGTTGCTGTAATTCTGCCTTTCACAGCAGGTGTAAACTTCCCAAGGCTTGTGTCTTTTGTGTATAGACAGGCAGAGCGCGCCGGCTTTGGTTTTGTTTTGTTTTCCTGAGAGTTTGGAAGGTGATGGGAAGAGACACACTCACACACTGTGTCCAAACTGTATATTACCAGGCTCTTCGCTAGATATTAGTTTATTGTGAAATTGTTTGTCCATGTCCACATGAAAAAGTCACATTAGAGGCCACAATCCAGAACAGGGTCGACTTGAATTACTTCAAAGCTTCCTTATCTGTTTGCTGTGAGCTGAATGCTCAACTATAGATATTCTGTTTGTGCTTTGGATACTCTATGTTTTTGGGTAGTTTTGCCTAATTTTTTTCATGTCTGTGCATCTTTCTGGCTATGGATGAATACCGTTATATAATATGTGTGTAACACATGTCTTTGTCTATCTCAGTCTATCTATCCACTTAGGTAAATATTGCATATGTGTGCATGTATATTATATGCGCATATCTGTGTATATTGGCTGCGGGGATATTATGTATTATATTTATTATGTGTTTGTGGGGATATTATCCATTATATTTATTATGTGTTTGTGGGGACATTATGTATTATATTTATTATGTGCTTGTGGGGATGTTATGTATTATAATTATGTACATATGCGATATGGTTGCTTTTATATGCATATTATGTACTATATCTGTGTATATTGGAAAGTGAGGATAATATGTATGATATTTATCATGAACATATGTGGAATGGTTGCTTTTATATGTATATAATATATACATGTTCTTTCTCGCTCTCTCCTCTCATTTTGTGCCCCACTAAATGAACAGGAAGGTGTGTCTTTGCAACAATTAAGACTTGTGAGGTTTCTGTGTATTATGATCAACTGTGGTTTTACAAACTTTCATTGCAATGCGATCAGTGTGGACAATGCAATATTGAAGTCTGAAAATAGAAGCGGTTTGTGTGTGTCTGAAGGCAAAGGATCCCCTCGTGTTTTTGTCTGGCTTCCCTTCCTCCCTTAAATGGTTATTGGAAAGCTCACAGGAAGGGCCCCAGATTGTGTCAAAGCCCAGGGTGGTGTCTGTGGCATAAGGCTGGGGGTGTGTTTGCCAAGAGAAAGTTGCTTTTACTCAGCCCTGAGGGAAACTTGCCCGCCGAAAGCAGGTACCATTAACCGAGGCCTAGCAGACTTGGGGGAATCGGCGGCGGGCGGCGTGGCCTGCGTCCCTCCGCCTTCAATGAAAACTTGCCCTTGTTTATAAAAGACAGCCTCCCCTCGGTTGGGAGTCCATCCCTAACACCTTCCTTTCCCAGCCGGCTCGATAAAGCAGGCTCTAAACAGAAGACACCTCAAAACAGACTAAGATCTTGGCAGCCTTTTTGCAATGGGAAAGAAGACAATCCTGGAGGGAGAATGATCGAATTATGTCGTGGTCTCATTGCTCCCCGCTTTCCCCTTTTCCTGTGCTTGGGGAGTCTTTCCACATCCATTTGGGTACCTTCTGGCCGTGTCTGTATGTGAATGTGAATGATCCCCCCAAAAGGGAGCTCTCAGGCTGCGGGGAGCCACCATTTTCTGTCTGGTTTCAATGTTGGCGAGCCGCAACAGCACCCCGCCTCTGAATTTGTCCTTCCTTTCTTCCTCCCCTTGTTTCTAACCTGAATTTTTCCCAAGAAGGACAGGGCAACCACGCTCCCATCCACTGGGTCCTGAGGTTTAATTGCACTCCGGAATTTATTGTCTTCTACTGCTCCCAGCCACAAAAACAGTCTGGAATCCAAAGTCATAACATCTGACAAAATTCTTCGCAGCAAACCAGGGGGCGGGAGGGAAAGGCAGGAAAGCCATTAAACAGGTATCAACGCCTCCCGAGTAAATTTCCCTGGGATGAGCATTTGAGCATTTTCTGGGGTTGCTTCCCTCCCTCCCTCTTCCCCTTTACCCTTGAGTTAAACATAAAGATCACGTCCACTGGAAACAAACCTAAGTGTTCAGTTGCCCGCCATTAAAATACTGGTCCCGGAAAATAAAATTCAAAACTCATCAACTCAACAACAATAACAAAACCACACCTTGATCCATATATTTTTAAGAAATAGAGGTGAATTTCTATGTCCAATTCAGCTACTCAGTTGCAAAGTTCTCCTTTCCATGTTACTGTTTACATAGCTGTCTAATATACTAACACTGCTAGTATTTTTGCTACCACTAGGCTGTTCGATTTTTTCCAAAAATATATTATTATTGTCAGACATCTACTAGCAGTATAGTGGTGTACATATTGCATTTGGCTTTCCATGATAATTTTGGGATCAGGTTTAGGAAGATATAGAATCAAAGGTGCCAAGGAGATTGAGGGTAGGGTTATCACTCTTTTTTTGTTGTGTTGTCGAAAGCTTTCATGGCCGGAATCACTGTTTGCTGTGAGTTTTCCGGGCTGTATGGCGATGTTCCAGAAGCATTCTCTCCTGACATTTCTCCCACATCTATGGCAGGCATCCTCAGAGGTTGTGAGGCCATAAATGTGGGTGAAACGTCAGGAGAGAATGCTTCTGGAACATGACCATACAACATGGAAAACGCACAGCAACCCGCCCTCTGTATTGATACCGTTTCCTCCCTAAAGGGAGAAAGAGAGGGGTGAGGTGGGAGAAAGAGAGGCTGGGAGGGCGGTAAAATCAAGAGAGAAAGAAGGGTTTAAAAGAAACGAACTGATACATTAAATGCATTGCTAAGCCCCTCTACTCGGAAGTAAGCTTTGGAAGGGCCCTTCCTCCCAGGCAGGCTGCAGAGCTCCTTAAAGGAAGGGAAGGAGAAGGAGGGGGCGGAGTGGGGAGTGTGGAGGAGGCTGTTCTCTGCCTTACTCCGCATGGGGAAACTTCAAGGCGCGGACTTTATGCTTAGTTTGCTTTCACTTATGAAGGGCTGTCAACACTGCAACGCCTCGAGTTTACAGCTGGGGAGGCCTCGCAGGGGCTGCGAAAACCCGGGCCAAGGAAAAGAGGGTGGAGGGGGGGGGGAGTAAATCGGAGGGAGGGAAGGGAGAAAAGTGGGATTTCTTTTCTTCCTTTTTTAATCCGAACTTGACGGTGTTTATTGAACCGAGTGGGACACTTAGAGCGAAAGAAGGCGCCACAGGAGGAGGGGGAGAGAGGGATGTGTACCAGGGATGGTGGTACGTTGCTGTGCTCAGAGTTTAGTGGATGCAAGAAGGGAAAGGGGGAAAGAAAAAGACCCCAGATACAACCCTAACCGCCCCTCCGCGAAACTGGGTTCGGCCGCCAGAGACGCACGGGAGCCATTGACCCAAGAGGCCTCCTCCGCTGCTTCCTTGGGACCAAGGCATCAGCTGACCGGTAGCCCCAAGGCGTTTGGGGGGGGGGGTGGCTGAGGGCTAGGGCGCTTCCCTAGGCCTGGAGCCGGTCTCCAGGAAGGGATGGTGTCCGGTAATTGAGGTAATGGAGGCCTGGAGTGCAGAGGAGAGGAGGGATGCTTCAAGGCAGCCAGTGCTTTGGAGTTTGGAAGGAATAAGGTGGTGGCTAATGCAGAGAGGAGGAGAAGGTGAAGCAAAGTTAGATAGGCTTGGAGTCTTGTCCTTTGAAGCAAGAGGAGGAGTCTTCTGACAGAGAGACCTGCAGCGATCCAGTTCTGTGCAGATAAAGATGGGAAGCCTCAAGGAGAATTGTGAGTGTATGAGTGAGTGTGTGTGTGAGAGAGAGACAGGCACTGCATGGGTCTGCGTGTGTAGGAGACTTATTTTCCAAGTTTCCTTCCATGACAAGCTTCCTTTAATCACACAAATATTATATACATATAATACATATATTATATACCCATATGTATATAATATTTGTGTGATTAAGGGAAGCTTCTCTTGGAAGGAAACTTGGAAAATAAATCGCTTACCCTCCTAACAAATGCAGATACGGACAGTGTCTCTCTCTCACACACACACTCACTCACACATATATACATATATATGTATTACATGCATATAATGCATATATATGCATTTTTAAAATGGCGGAAGTAGGTTTGGGTCTCCTACTTTTTAGGCTCACAACCGAAGAGGATCAATAACTATCATCAATCCAGGTCACTCCTCCCTCTCTTGTCATTCACGTCACAGATGACGATTAGAACCCCCCTCCCTTGAAAAAATGCCTGAGATTTAAAATACATTGTTCTCCAAGAACGACCCGCCTCCTAAATAAAATATATAAAAATATATTTAATATTTATTTTATTTCGAGGTGAAGGGAACAGGAGACGCTGGGATGGGCCACGTGGTTGGGAAGGTGATTGGCTTCTATGAGAGACTGAGGGGAGATGCTCCTAGAAATCATCTCAGTCTGTTGCAGTGGCAGGAAGGAGCAGAAAGGTAGTCCCTTCTGCCCTCCAGGTAATTAAGAATTAGGTTATGGATGCCAATATTTCCCCTCTTTGTCCCGCTGGGGAAAAATAAATAAACAAACAAATCTCCAAAAGAAGAGCATTTCAGAATATATTTTTCCAAGGAAGTTTCCTCAAACTGGTAAAATCAGAGGCGTGAAGACACAGACCCGGATGATTTTTCCCTGCAGTTTCCTAGGAGCAGGCGGTGCTGAAGAAGGCAGTGTAGCAATGTTCTGCTCCTTCTGTCTCCAAGCCAGAAGGGTCTCCCATCTCCATCTCTGCGGATCTCTGCTGCTCTTTTCCTCTCTGTTGCGACGGCGGCTGGCTCCCGGTCGCAGGACCCCTTGAACGAGGAGGGCTTTGCACTTACAAGCCTCTTAGTAGGATCGTTGGCTGTGAACAACCTGCCAGCGTGAAAGGAAACTGGCTTGGCGTTTGCCATCTTCTTTGTCTTCTTCTTAGGCTGCAAGGCTTTCTTCCCTTGGATCGAAAAGGCACCTCTCTCGGCAGTTGGGTTTCTTTGGGAGGTGCTCCATCCAGCAATATTTGAATGACCTTGCTTGGTTGCATTAAGGTTACCAGCAGGGTTTACTTTTCCACGCCCTCTCCTTCACATGATCCACTCGTCTTGGCGTGTGTGATATTTAGGTTAGGCTTTCTTGCCTTTCTGAAATTATTCTTTTTTCTTTCTCTTTCTTCCTTTTCTACACAGATAGGGAAAATCAGTGTGTGTCTGCATTGGCTCTGTGTGTGAGAAGGAGATAGAGATTTCCTCGTTCATTCCCTGCGCCTTAGTAAACAGCATAGCCTTGGAAGATTTATATTTATATATTTGCCCAGAAAATTGGATTTCTTCCTGGAACTCGAGCAAACGTTGAATCCCTCCCACATACTGTATGTGTGTATATATCTTTGTGTGTGTGTACACAGTAATATAATATAAGAATATAAAATAATATAAATATAATAAATATAATAAATATAATATAAATAATATTATAAATATAATATAAATATAATATAAATAATATTATAAATATAATATACCTCCTCGCATTGTGTGTGTACTCCCTGCCCTGAATTTGTGCACAGAGGAAACATTAAAAAAACAAAATGGTAAAATAATAAAAAAATACAGAATGAAATCACGCTCGGTTAGGAACTCTGCTTTACGAATTCAGATGAGGGGAGAAAAAAGAAGTCAGTTGAGACCTTTGATTGACAGATAAATTGAACTCCAGGCAGGCCAAAGGACACCTTAAAAAGTTCCTATAGGAATATTTCCCTGAAAGAAAGTGCGAGGCTAAAAACGGTAGCAGAATAGCAGGCTGGCGAGGAGAAGGGGGAGTTCAGATTTCACAGCAAGACTGCTATCGAATCTGGATTTCTTGGACACACATGCACACCCCAGAGGGAAGAGAGGAGCACATCCCCATCTCTTTCTATTTAAAGGACGCTCCTTATGGAATGAAATACTGTTCCTTCAGACCAGTTAGGGAAGGCTGGGCTGCAGTGAGCCAGGACTCCTGAATTAAGATGTACTGGGAATCTTGAATCAGCTTTAATCAAGCAACTTTTCCAAAGTCAGAATAATAATAATAATAATAATAATAATAACAACAACAATATCACAGCAACCCAATAATAATAACAACAACAACCACAATGACACTCAGTAGGGCTAATAATCAAGATGATGACGGAAGAAGAAAGAGAAAGAATTTCCCTGGATTTACTTCATTTTCTCCTCCTCAGATCCCCCGAGCAAGGTGTCTAAAGGAACCCATTCTTGTTCCTGAGTCTATGGGGAGCCTGGCGCTGTGTGTTGGGGTGTCAGTTCACTGGTGGATCCTAGGTCCCTGTGGGACACATCCCTTCTCTTTCTCTGCTTCTCTCTGAGACCTCCATACCGTTCTCTGCTTCGACTTTTTCTTGAACCTCCCTCTCCTTTTGTTGCAAAATTACCGCACCTCCAAGCCGATTCTGCTACATACACTGGAAACTGTGAATCCTCTTTGACAACGTCGGGGGCAGTGGGGGAGTCTTTTCGTGTTGTTGTCCTTTTGGTGGTGTTCTTGGTGTTGCACCATCCAGTCAATATTATTATTATTATTATTATTATTATTATTATTATTCTGACGCAAAAACACAGTATGTCATAGCAAATGAGATTATTATTATTATTATTATTAGGAGAGAGCTCTCATTTTACAGATGTTTTCCCCCAGAAGAAACAAGCAACTCTATCCTTCCAGATTTCTCAAGGTACAAGCTAAATAAGAGACACCTACTACCTTATTCTGCCAAAGAATTGTTGTTATTTGTAAAACACACATAGAAAGAAGTCTTCAGGTGGAGTTCTGACAGCTATTTGGTAAAATGGGGAGTGGGTTGCATAATAAGATTAATTTTTGATTTTTCTTCTGCTGGTGATGGAGATGATGATGGAAGAAGACAACCCAAGCTCTTCGAAACAAGCACCCTCCCTGTTTCCACATGCAAATGTCCCTCACTCCCAGCCATGCCTTCTCACTGAAACTTCCTCGTACAGTTTTATTTAATGAACGACACATTTATGAACAATCAAATGATCCTCGTAAAAATTTTATTGAAGGACATAAAAACATCCACCACTACTTGCAGAATAAAGCTGCCTCACACAAGAGGAGAGTCCTGTGTTGTTGTTGTTTTGGAGTGGGGGGGGGGGGTTGTTATGATGATATTTCCATTCATGTTTTACAAGGTCATCCTCCCTGAAGAGAATCAACACACTCAAAGACAAATAAGCACCCATGCATATAGATAGGTATACATAAAGAGAAAGGCATGTGATGCCTAGAATGTCTTGCTGCTAAGTAGGTTGACAAATATGCATCTCAGGGTGAATGACAAAAGGTCCTTTGATCAGCCAGAAGTAGCTGACTATATATAGTCACATACATGAATATATATATAGATATATGCAACACACACATACATATTCATATGTGGGTGCTAGCAGGCGTGCATAGAGAAAGAGAAAGACACCCCTAAATGATTATATATCCATTCATGGGCTGCTGCTGCAGAAGAAGAAGAGATGAGCCAGCAGAGCAAACTCTGTCAGGACCTTCAACCGACCCCCTCCTCCTTTGCCCCTTTAAAGAAATTCCATGTAATGTATCCATTATAGAATACTAGCTGGAGAAGCCAAGAGAGACCAGACAGAGACAAATTGCGTCAAGAAATAGTTCCTGTGATACCTTGCTACACCAGATACCTAGCCCTCGCACACACAGGCACACAGCCTCTCTCTCCCTCTCTTTCTCCCTCTCTCTCTCTCTCCCCCCTGTCTCTCTCTCTCTCTCTCTTTCTCATTAACAGCAGAGCTATGGAAAAGCCAGGTCGCAGAGCGAGCCCTCCAGCCAGCGAAGGAACAGAGTCGCCTCTCAGCGAATGGCACGTAAGACCCAACTGCTGCTAATAGCTGCATTATTTCAAGAGTTTTGATGAAAACCTAAGTCGCATAGGCGCTATTTAAAAAGAGAGAGAGAGAGAGAGAGGAAAAAAATTGAAAGCGAGGGGGAAAAAAAAGACCTGCGGATTGATCTACACTGTATTTTGGGTAAATACAATCACGTGAGCGCTGAGAGCCAATGGCAAGCGGGGAAAGGCTGAAAAAATAATTACCTGCCCTGATTGTTCTATGAGAAGATAAAAAGTACACATACAGTTCATACAATAATCTTATGAATGTAAAAGAGGGGGGAACAATGTCGGCTTCGGGTCCCATAAGCAACTATTATGTAGATTCCTTGATTAGTCACGAAAGCGACGAACTGTTGGCATCCAGGTTCCCGGCGACTGGCTCTCACCCTGCGGCAGCCAGACCGTCAGGACTAGTACCGGAGTGTGCCGATTTTCCGTCCTGCAGCTTTGCCCCCAAACCGGCCGTGTTTACAACTTCGTGGGCGCCCGTGCACTCCCAGTCGTCCGTGGTCTACCACCCGTATACCCACCAACCTCACATTGGAGCTGACACCCGGTATATGCGCACTTGGCTGGAGCCTATCTCTGGCGCGGTTTCCTTCCCAGGTTTTCCAACCAGCAGCCGGCACTACGGGCTTAAACCCGACGCCTTCCACGGCCGCAGGGATTGCGGACCCGTGGATGCACGTAGTTACCCGGATTATATGTACGGATCCCCGGGAGATCTCAGGGACAGAACCCCGCAGACTATTCCCTCCCCGGAATCTGAGGCCATCGCTTCCAACAAACACAAAGAAGAAAAGACCGAATTGGACCCTAGTAAGTCGAAGTCATTCTTGTTTACAACCGGGAAGGCATTACAGCCCTCCCTGGCACAGTACTCAATAAAATGAAATTACCTTGCTGTTTAGGATTCTTGGAGTCCTTGCCTTGAAGCTCCAACTGGACAAGGCTGGTGTGGTTGTTGTTTGGAAGGAAAAGGAAAAGCAGAGTTAGAAGATCAGCAGTGTTTTGGGGGCAGAAGGGAGGCAGTGAATATTGTTTGTGAATATTATTGATGATTATTAAGGGTATTATTAAGGTGGGTGGGTGTTTTTCCCCCCTTACCTTTTCCTTTTCTCACCTTCGCATGATCAAATATTCATAACCTACCATGCCCTCACTTCCTTGCCCTTCGTCCTTCAGACTTTTCAGGAATTTGGGAAATACAACTGACTGTGGCAAGGAGAGGTTATCTTAATAGTATATGCATTACTGCTATGATTATTTTAAAAGGAGATAAGGGGAAAAACCATCAGAGAAAACTCACCCTTGGATTATGGGTCAGATGGGCTTACATAATCCTAGAAGATGTCTGAAATGTTTGGGTTGGGAAAGAGAGACAGAGAAAGAAAGAAAGGATAAGGAATGACTGTAGATTATTAAAAGTAAAATTGAGCAAAATATATATATATCTGAGTTGAATAGATGGGAAATGCAGGCATGTGTGTAGGAAGAGAAGTGAACCATTCCTTCTCCCTCTGTCTTTCAAAAAATGTTCTACAGTTCAACTTGCCAGCCAAGGGAGCTAAAGGAAGAAATACCCTTGAACATAGTGAAAACCGCCGGTAGGGCATCCAAAGGATGTGTCCACTAGTAGTTTAAAAACTCATAATTCTTCTCCCCAGCCCACTGGTCTCTTCCTCGTGGACATAAGCCATTTAAGTGCAGGGGGAATTGTTTCTGGGCAATTGGAAGTCAAGGCAAAATAGTGGGGATCCAGCTCACCAAGAATGAATGTTCCCTTGTGTGCACCTCTGATTATATTTTATGTGTGCATTTTTGTGCATGTCCTACACAGAGCGAAAATGGGCTCACATGGACACATGCACACTCCACAATCTGCCCCCCATGCCAGGTGTTTACAAAGCTTTTTATGGGCCTAACAATATGATCAAATGCTGGTTTGGTCCTCTGCTCTTTTATTTCTGTGATCTGGGCCATAAAGCCTGATAGACAGAAATATATCTGTGGCTCTATATATACATATGTAGAAAGAAGAGAAGCACAGAGCAAGGGGGGGGGGGGAGAAATTTGTTTAAGGAGCCTTGAACCAAGAAACTATTTATTCACTTCAAACTTCTTAAAGTCTAAAACGTGAGTTATTTCCCTTTATCAAAGCTACAAGCAAGTTTAGTATAGAAGAAGGTGAGTTAGGGTTGTGAGGGGATGTTTTTCTTGGAGCCAGTAGGCTTATCCTGGGGCATTCTCAAGATATTAAAAAAATGCCTGCAGTTCCATCAGTGGGAAGGTTATAGAGAGGGGACCAGAGAGAGTAATGGTTGTAAACAGAGTTTATGGGCCTATGAAGTGGTGGGAATTTTGACTTTTTATGACTATGCTCTTGGATTACTCCTACTGGTGTTCATGGGCAGCAGGAGCAGTGTTATTGCTCTCACTGTTATTATTATTATGACACTCTTTGCTCCAGTTTTGTTTTTAAAGTGCAACTTGTTGGAGATTGTGGTCAGTGAGTGAAAATAAAAATTATAGTCACAAACAGACTACAGGAAGAAAAGAAAAGAAAGACCGAAAACCCTCTACAAGGCTGGCAAAGCTCAGTGAGGAACTCCCTGTCTTGTCGAAGGCTTTCATGGCAGAAATCACTGGGTTGCTGTGTTTTCCGGGCTGTGTGGCTATGTTCCAGAAGCATTCTCCCCTGACGTTTCACCCACCTCTATGGCAGGCATCCTCAGAGGTTGTGAGGATGCCTTCCATAGATGTGGGTGAAACATCAGGAGAGAATGTATTGTCGAAGGCTTTCATGGCCGGAATCACTGGGTTGTTGTAGTTTTTTCCGGGTTATATGGCCATGTTCTAGAGGCATTTTCTCCTGACGTTTCGCCTGCATCTATGGCAAGCATCCTCAGAGGTAGTGAGGTCAGAAGAGAATGCTTCTAGAACATGACCATACAGCCTGGAAAACTCACAGTAACCCACTCCCTGTCTTCCTCGCTGGCTTCAAAGGTGGTGTCTTACACCTTCACTTCCTATCAAAGAATCCACATGCCCTTAAACTATCCTGAAGGTCAATTCAGATCTGATCAGAGAATGTTGCTAAACAAGCAACTTGAGAGACAGAGCGAAAGGGAATAAAAGGGAATGAGGCATCATAAATGGTTAAATAGGGTTCTGAGGATTTTAGAACTGGGAGTAAGTGATAAGTAGATTCCTGTGTACTTGTATATCTGTATATATATAAATATATATAAATATCCTTTATATATATATCTATACTTCAAACGTGGCAATCTTTCTTTTCCAGACAACCCTGTGGCAAACTGGATCCATGCCCGCTCCACAAGGAAGAAAAGATGTCCCTACACGAAATATCAAACGCTGGAATTAGAAAAGGAGTTTTTGTTCAATATGTACCTAACTCGGGACCGCCGTTACGAAGTGGCCAGGGTTCTTAACCTCACGGAGCGACAAGTCAAAATCTGGTTTCAGAACAGGCGGATGAAAATGAAGAAAATGAACAAGGAGAAAACCGACACTAAGGACCCGCAGTGAAATGAGTCCCAGGAAGGAAGGAAAGAAAGAAAGAAGAAAGGATAGAAGGAAGGAAGGAAGGAAGGAAAGAGGAACCCAGGCGCTGTTTCTTCTTCCTTGGGCTTCGAAGCGTCCCTGACTTTTCTTTTTCCGTGTGCTGATGAGTGTTTAGAATTAGTTAAACACGGCAACCATTCTGGAGCAAAAATGGACATACAAAGGAGTGCTTTTCTTAAAAAAACAAACACAAAATAAAAAAAATTGCAACTAGAAAAAAATAAACATTTTTTTCCTTTTCAGAAAACAACCACAAACTACTTGAAGGGTTTTTTTTGTTAGAATTTTATTTTGTAAGTTAAATTTTATCCAGTGCTTTTTTTTTGGTTTTGTTTTGATTTCATGACGTCGTGGCTGCATATTTTGTACAAATGGAAAGCAAAAAAAAGGGGGGTTGGGGAAAGAAGGAGGAAGGGGTGAAGGGGGGAAAAAGTGAACCGCTCCAAACAATGTTTCCTGTCATAGTGTTGAACCTTTCT
Source organism: Anolis sagrei (assembly GCF_037176765.1). Taxonomy (NCBI): domain Eukaryota; kingdom Metazoa; phylum Chordata; class Lepidosauria; order Squamata; family Anolidae; genus Anolis; species Anolis sagrei. The sequence goes on along the minus strand of NC_090022.1, from coordinate 189,325,844 downwards.
GGTGTACTTATTTGTGTCTTCTCTGATTGTCACAGAACCGTTCTGTAATGCTGTTATGTTTTGCCTATAGTAGAGCAGCTTTCTGTAAATATCGACCTGATGCCACAAAAAAGAGGAGAAAAAGAAAAAAAAACCTTTGATAATCGAGGCGTCTTTCTTTTTTTAAATATATCTATCGATATCTCTTCAATTCCTTTGGAGGACTAATCCAACCTGACAGTCTCATCCAACAACCCCCATTTGCAAACAGATTTCGAGGGCGGGAGAACCTAGCCTTGGCTTCCTAAAGGCACCCTTTTGGAGAAGGTGCAGTGATGGGGATTTGGGGTCCTTGGGAGAAGAAAACCCTCTTTCAGGAAGTCAGGGAGGGGGAAGAAAGGACAGAGCTTCCGCTCACAAGCCACCCGCCCTTTTCTCTCTTTATGTATTTATATCTGCACCCATTCTAGTGGTAGACTCATAAAAGGAGAAGTTTGGATCACCGGAGACAGTGTGCTTACACATTTCTTCTTCCTCTTCTTCTTTTTGGGCAGGGTAATTAATTGTACTAATTTATGGCCCCGGGCAATTAAAATATATGTTCCAGATTAAATATGTGGGGGAGGCCGCCTTTACCTTTTGTTGTCTCTCTCGGAGAACAAGCCTAGTGGAAATCCTTGGGAAGGACTCTCAAGGCAGGGCCAAAACACTTGTAACCCTGTCGCTTTGGGGCAATGTGTGCCACCCCCAAACCCCCTCCCTGCAAAAACAAGAGGTTGTTTGTCCTGCCAAGGGGTTTGGAAGGCGGGGGACTGGTCCCAAATAATTAATAATTTTTTAGCCATTTTAAATAAATAAATGCATCCAAGACGGCGGGCTTTAGGGCTGGTTGTTTCTCTTTCCAACCCTCTCTCAAGACAAAGAACTTTCCTTGACTTCTCCTTGGCAGGCTAACGGTGTTAAAAATCAGACGTTTGCCCTGCTTAGGAACGAGTTAAGTGACACGAGGCGGGTTGGGGAGGGAAAGGAGGGGGGTGCAAGGAGAGAGGCCAGGGATTCTCGTTTTTTATGGTCCATTTTAGCCTTTCCTACAAATGAATGTTTCCGAAGTCCCCGCTAAATGAAAGGCGAGGGGATAAAAAATGAGCAGTGGCGAGATGGTTCATCATCACAACTTGTGATGGGGGTCGCTTTCCTTAATGAGACGAGCTGAGCACGGTTTTAATCTTTCTAATGACAAACAGATCGGGGGTGGGTGGGTGATCGGCCGCTCCCTTCCCTTTCTCCCCATCGCATCCAACTCGGAACCACCACAACAAAAAGAAATATATGTATTTTTTGCAAGTACCAATAAATCTGGAAACCTTTTTTCCCCTCGTGGATGTCACACAAGGTTTTTTTCGGAATTGTGTCCTCAACCCCGTTGCAGTCCCGCCAGTGCCCTCCTTGCCGTTTTTGTTTGTTTGTTCCTGTCCTCATTGAGAACACTTTTGGGGGGCTGTTGGGGAGGAAGGAGAGGAAGGACGGGAGGGGAAGTGAAAGGAAAGGGCGAGGAAAAGCCCTTCTGGTCGCTACATTTCCCAGGGACCCCCTGGAAAGCATAGGAGAAACTCAGGTGGAATAATTATGTTAGTAATAATAATAATGGTAATAGGGAGAATAATATTAGGAAGACTCACATTATTTTTAAAATGCCATGTATGCATGAGAGAGTGAAAGGAATGAAAAAGAGAATATGCCTATAACCTTTCTTGCTTGCTTTCTTTACTCCTCCTCCTCCTTTCTTTCTTTCCTCCCTTCACCACCACCTCTCTCCCTCTCCCTCCCTCCCTCCCTTTCTTTCTTTCTTTCTTTTCCCCTCTCCCCCTCCTCATTTCAGGAAGGCTTATGGCCCAACCTCGAGGCCATTTTATTAACTTTGATCCTTCACCATGCTTGTCCAACTCTCCCCTTCCAAACAGCCTTCATTTTCAAGATGACTAAAGATGCGAGGGGCTCTTTCACCTTTCCCTCCGCCCCCCTCCGCCCCACAGCTCTCCTTTTTCCCCGGGCGCCTTTAGCAGGGGCTGAGCTCCCCTTGGAGCTGGGAGGGCTTTAGGTGAAAGGGGGGGGGGAGGGAGACGACGACGCAAAGAATGTAAGTTATGCTCCCTTTGTCTCCCTAAGACGCTTGTTCTCGCCCTCCCCCTCCCTCCCTGCCTCTCCCCCCTTCTTTCTTTCTGACTTGCTTTGTTTTATGGGAGAATGAAGGGACAGTTCATGTGCAAGTCTCCCCCCTCTGCCTAAAGCTTAAACCCACCCTCATCCCAGTTTCAGGAGGGCCCTGGCATATTTATTTGGGGGGGGGGGCGTTTACTCGCAAGTAAACTCCACTGGTTCACGCCACTTGGTTCAAGCAAACATCCGCAGGATTGAAACCTTGGAGATGACACATAGAAGTGTGTTTCTCTCTCTCTGTGTGTGTGTTTTATATGTGGGTGATCACCCATCCGCAATGCAAAATAACAATAATGGCGAACCCCCCTCCCATTACCTTGGTGGGTGCATTATTATTTTAAAGACCATTTCTTCACTGCCACTCCACCCCACTATCTCGTTCCTGTGTTCATATTTCCTCTGACTCTTACAGAAAAAAGGAAAGAAAGAAAGGGTTTCTCTGCTGTGTTCAATGCACACTATCTACACACATCCATTTTTGGAGAGAGTAAGTGCAAGGGAGAAAGAAAGAGAGCTCTCATCTTCAGCTTTGGAGAAATTGGGGGGGGGGGAGGAGAAGGAAGAGAAGCGACCCTTTTGTAGTCGACACAAAAAAGACAGGATACAGCAGCTTTGAAAGCAGCCCATAGGTACACTTCCGCAGCCCAAAAATGCCAGTTTTACAGCTCTGTTTGTCTCACTGCTGAGGGTGCTGAATAGGATGGAACAAAACAGGACCCCAGAACCGGCTAGACGTCTGGCCTTAATTGTTTTATGGTTTAAATAAGGTGGGTGCTCTTCTCTTTGAAACCGGATTATTGGAATGTTTTGTCTACCAGCAACAAACAACAGACGCACATCGCCCCCTCCCCAATTCTCCCTCTCCCTCTCTCTTTTTCCCCCCTCCATTCCAGGCCATTGCAAACCCCCTCCCTCCCCAGTAGAGGAAAAGCAGAGAAGGGGAGGGGGGTAATCTTTGAAAACACAAGGGGGTGAAATAGGAAGGAAGCTGGCCAGAAATGGTGAGAGAAGCTGCTCCATTTCCCTCGCGCTTTTTTGTGCCATTTTTTTTAGTGTGTAGGTGCTTTGTTGTCATTGTGAGGATGATGGGTGGTGGGTATAACACAGGCAGGAAACAATGATTACACGTGATTCTGTTGGTACACACATATAAATATTTATTTCTACATATATGGACTTTGTCAGTGAACACGGTGGTGGTAATATCCAAGCAATTTCCACTTTTCTTGACAGAATTCGGTTAAACAAGCAATGGGAAAGTGCTTGAGATCCAGCCCGGATTTGACCTGATTTTTTAAGCTTTTCTTTTTATTTATTTTTTTGAGCTCTGAGGTCAGATTTCTTCATATTCTCCTCCAGAATTTACGTCTGTGTAGACACACATATATAGATAGATATGGATACATAAAAATACATATATACATTCATATCTACCCATCATTTATGTCAGTCGCCAGAAAAAGTCTGCTGTTGATTGACTGAGAAATATGGGCAGTCCATTCTGCCCATATTTGTATTCATTTTGCCATAGTAAATATTTATTTATATATACATATATATCTGTGGGTGTGTGTGTGTATATATATATATACACACACACACATATATATGTACATATATGTATATATATGTATTTATACATATATATGTATTGTATGTATATGTGTGTATATGTGTGTATGTATATTTATATATATATGGTTATATATAATCATCTGCTTTTGTTTCTTTTCCTTTTTTTCACCTAATCGGACTCATTTGCAGAGGAAAGGGATGGAAGGATGTTTTTTTTAAAAAGGGTGGAGATTCTTGATGGCGGTTTTCCAATTTCCCCCCACCTCTCTTTATTTAACCCCAAGGTTTTGTTTTGAAGGCGGCGGTGCCTTGAGCAAAGCCAACGCGAGATGGCGCTGTTGCTCAATCTTAGAAGCCACCAGCTGCTTTCTTGACGTCGCTTGTGTGGGTTGAGCACCTCTAGGCCTCTTGCTGGGAATGCAAAGAAAGCAGACCTCAAAGCTAGAGAAATAAAAGTCTATCCTGAAAATATCAGCTGCGGCTTGAAAAATCAGGTCCAATCCGGGATGGACCACTGCGAATGTTGTGGAAATTAATTCGGTATTGCCTGCCTTGACCTTTCTTCATATGAAATCCATGGATGTGACAAAGGAAAGTCTATTGACGGCTAGGAAAATAACCAAACAATTTGGGAGGGCATTTTTTTGGCAGCTTTGTGTGTTTTCTTTATTAAATCCACAATAACATTTAAAAATAAATATAAATATTGTTATAAGGAAAGCACCAACGTTTCAATTGCAGCAAATATGGGTCTTTTGAAGATGGAACAATGCAGCATGTTTTTATTTCAAATGATAAGATACAACACAATCACAATATACAATAGCACCGGTAATTTCCAGAATAGAATCACACATATTGATATATACATTTGGAAAAGTCCATCAGGAGAAAATAACTGCATTTTTATTAACCCTGAAAGAAAGAAAGAAAGAAAGAAAGAAAGACCTGGTTTGAGTAAAATGGAGGAAACATTATCTGATTGTATTGTATTCAATTTTCTCCTTGAAAACTATCAACTTCTTTCAGGCCCTGAATTGTATCAGCTTTGAACTGGAATATATGGCAGTGTGGACCCATAACTCAGTTCAAAACAGATATTGTGGGATTTTCTGCCTTTATATTTTTGATTGTATGAGTACGTGGAAAAGCCCCAAGTTCCCGGTTTCCCAGTCTCCTTTCTGTCTCAGAATCATATGCACAACCCTATTGTTTCCCTGAATTTCTTTACTTCTGTTCCCAATGTATTTTTTCCTTGTTTGTAAAAAAAAAAAAACCAGAATAAAATCTTAAAAGATGTGGGCGAGTTGGGTGGTTAAGGGGGAAATCCACAACTTTCTGCCCTCACGGAATTTATTCCTCTTGCTCCAGATCATATTTTGCAAAGCCTGCATTTGCAGAGCCTGACACCGAATCTGTGGCAACAGCCGGAAGGTTTAACTGCTGGAATTTTAAAACTGCAAAGACATATCGATCACGCTCCCTGAGAAATTATCCCATTGACTCTGCAAGTCTTATCTGCCAATTAAGCTGGGTCTAACCCATTGGGGCTGTTACATGGGCTGTTTCAGAGCCACTGAGCTTGGCTACAGTGTTTTCTTCCTCCACATTTGGCAAGTGATCGCCTCTCTGTGCTGTATTTGAGACCACCAGTGTAGCATTTCGTGTGCCATTTTCATACCACACAGTACAAAGGGAAATTAAGCAGGTATTGGCATCTTTGGGCATGAAAGGGAAACGGAAAATCTCCTCGGGCGGATTTCTTACACACTATGGGGAGGGGAGGGGGAGAAAATCTATTTGTTTCATTTGGTAAACCCTTTGAGAAAGCTTCCCCACTCGTTTCTGTGCCTTTTGTTGAAAAAAGAAAATTACAAGCTAGTGACAGACTTAGGTGCTGTGAAAATGAGACAAGAGGAATGTCAGAATTAAAGCTAACAAAAGGCAGAGAAGAGTGTAAGAAGGTAAATACGCTCGGAGATTGGGTCTGAAGGATGCCTGACTGTTCTGCCCACTTCATAACAGTTGGGATTTCCCTAGCCTTGGCTTCTATAGACACACAACCACACCTGAAATTAATTTGCTTGACATTTTCTTGGGGGGGGGGGGGGAGGGAGGATATTAGAGGAAGAGGAGGAAGAAGGTTGCTACTGCTGCTGAGTTTATGAAAGGGCCTTGAGGAGAGTTAATTTATAGAAGTGAGTTTGATTTTTGTCGTTTCTAAGAGCCATTATATACACACACACTCATGCCCCGAGCACACATGCACCCACAACCCAGGAAATATTAATTTGCAAACTTTAGAAAGAGGGAAGGCTTCTGGTTTTATGCTTCTGTTTAATGGCCTGAGCTTTTTTTAATGCAGTCGTAAAAAATGAAGTCTCCCAACTGGAAGCTTTCAGCCAGTGGTCATTCTGGTGGGGGTGGGGTTGTATGTTTGTGTGGAAAGGCTGCAGAAGAACTCTTTGCTAGGCTTTACATACAACAGACATGCTCCATGCCTAGAATATTGGACAATTGTCCACCATTTGGTCCTAGAAATGAGGCTACCCGGAAACACTGACCCTCTCCTCCCTTTTATTTTGCCCAATGCTCAGCTAAGACATTTCCTGTATATAGATACCAAATCCTTACTTCTCTTCCTTTTCTTCTGGGATGAGAAGGTACAAAGAAAAGAGAATAACATACCACGATCCTTATTATTGTGTTGTTGTGAGTTTTCCAGGCTGTATGGCCATGTACCAGAAGCATTCTCTTCTGATATTTCACCCACATCTATGGCAGGCATCCTCAGAGGTTAACCATAGATGTGAGTGAAACGTCAGGAGAGAATGCTTCTGGAGCATGGCCATACAGCTCGGAAAATTCACAACAACCCAGTGATTCCAGCCATGAAACCCTTCGACAACACATCTTTATTATTGTATGCATGAACATATACATATGTGTGTGTGTATATATATATGTGTGTGTGTGTGTGTGTGTATGTGTGTGTGTGTGTGTGCAAAAAGGGATATATATATATACACATGCAAAAAGGATTCCTCTCTAGCTGAGGAAAAAGCAGCATAACCCTTTCTTCAAACCCTGTGTTGTTGTTGTTATGATTGTGGTGGTGTTTCTCCCCACTGAAGCATTTCACTTCACTCCCTTCCCCAATAATCACCACATGAAGAGTAGGGACAATTCCATTGCTGAGCTTGTCCCCAGCATCTGGCCTACTGTCAGGGTCTGCTGTTTAATGTCCTACCCTTAATAATAATGGGTTGTTGTGAGTTTTCCAGGCTGTAGGGCCATGTTCCCAAAGCACTCTCTCCTGACGTTTCGCCTGCATCCATGGCACGCATCCTCAGAGGTTGGGACAACCAGAAAACTCACAACAACCCAATGATTCCAGCCATGAAAGCCTTTGACAATACAATAATAATAATAATAATAATAATGACAAGGGGGTGGCATTTTATCCCGATTACCTGTTGAAGTAACCTAAATTGACCTCTCTGGCGCATGTATTTGCTCAGACAAGTGAAGAGGCTCCTTTGCAGAAAGGGAGGGGGGGAGAGGAAGAGCACCTAAGGGTATTCCTGCGCACCTTTCATAACCCTGTTTCATTCACCAGATATGAGGGCGGCTCTGTTTTTGTTCCCCTTTTTTCCTGCTGGCGAAGGGCTGGTTCTTTTTCACCTCCCCGTCACCCCACGAGCCCCTGATTTCCTTGTCATTTTCTTCCTAGCCTGTCTTGTGCTGCTGGTGGATTGATGAATCCAGATCGCGTGTGAGCCAGAGAGAGAGAGAGAGAGAGAGAGAGAGAGGCTCACCACCGGGATTTTGAGGAATTTGCCTGTGGTGTTAAAGGGAAGGGAAGAAGTAAGAGAAACTGCGAGAGAGCTCTACCTATCGACGGATATAAGAGAAGTCAAGAGCATTAGGCATAAGCAGCAGCCATACCCACTCAGGCACTATGAAGCGTCTTTGAGAGAGAGAGGGGGAGAGAGAGAGAGAGAGAGAGAGGGAGAGGGGGCAGAGAGAGAGAGAGCAGAGAGAGAGAGCGGGAGCATTTTTTTAAACAAAAAACAAAAAACAACCCACAACCAGCCACTAACCAGGACTTTGCAGAGTCCAGGGAGAGGGAAAAGCGAGGGTCCTTTAGCCCTGATCTCTTAACAACAGAATTAAAGACTTCCTTTTCCTTTCTTTCTTTTTTTCCCTTCAGAAAAGGGCATTATTTATTTATATTTGGGGGGGAAGGAGGTTGGCGTTCCCCTCTTTCTTCCTTCCTTCCTTCCTCTCCTCTCCTCTCTCCTCTTCTCTCATGCGAGAGCCATGAGTTCCTATTTTGTCAATCCGCTCTTCTCCAAGTACAAAGGCGGGGAGTCCTTGGAGCCAACTTACTACGACTGCCGATTTCCACAAAGTGTAAGCAGAAGCCATGCTCTCGTGTACGGTCCGGGCACCACGGCTCCCAGCTTCCAACACCCTTCCCACCACGTCCAGGAGTTCTTCCACCACGGCACCTCCAGCATCTCCAACTCGGGATACCAGCAAAATCCATGCGCCTTGGCGTGCCACGGAGACGCGTCCAAATTCTATGGATACGAAGCCCTACCCAGGCAGTCGCTTTATGGTGCCCAGCAAGAGGCAACCGTGGTACAATATCCTGACTGTAAATCCTCTTCCAACAGTAACTCTAGCGAGGGACAAGGGCATTTAAATCAAAATTCTTCTCCCAGCCTTATGTTCCCATGGATGAGACCTCACGGTTAGGATCTATTTTTTATTACTCTCCTCCTGTCTTACTTTTAAATGTGTTCTTGTCTGTTTTCAAGAAAGAAAGAAAGAAAGAGGGTGGGGGTGGGAATGGGGGTGTTTTTGTGGGGGGAGGTATTTCTGTTTTGGAGAGGCAGATCGAGACATAGAAAAGGTTGTTGGTTGCAAGAACGTTACTTCTTCCTGTTTGGGGAGGTTGGGAGGGGGACGCTTTCTCGAAAGTAAACAAGGCTCTGGTTGGGTTTGCAAAGCTAGCAAGCAAGGTGATGTCTGGGTTTAAATCACAATAAAGTAAAACTTTTGTTTAATGGCTTGCCTCGAGGAGAGCAATAAGATACAGCTCCCACGAGGTTATTAGCATGTTGATAATACTCTGCACCCCCCTCTTAAAATGTCATACAGCTTTTCTTAACTGCTTGACGTCTTGGGGTAAAAGGTGAGCTTAGAAAGAAAAGAAATATATCAAAACGTTTGATATTTGGGGAGATCTTGGAACTTAAAAAGCTTGAAACCTGTAAATGTCAACTTTGTTCATATATATATATATATATATATATATATCAGATGTATATATAGGATATATATATATCAGATGTATATATAGGATATATATATATCAGATGTATATATCAAATATATATATATGTATGTATATATCAGCTATATATATAATATATATATATAATATATATCAGATGTATATATCAGATATATATATATATATATATATATATATCAAATGTACATATCAGATATATATATGTATATATCTGATATATATCTATCTGATATATACATTTGATATATATACATGTGTGTGTGTGATATATATATATATATATATATATGGAAAATATTCCCCCTGAGACCCCTCAGGGAGAGAGGACAGAATATAAATAAAATTATTATTATTATTATTATTATTATTATTATTATATTTCAAAGTGTCCTGCAATAATTACTGATGCTGTGGATGATAGTAGTACTTAAATGGTAATGATGATATTACTACTACTACCATTAATAATAATACTAGTAATTAATACCAATGGGTAGAGTTTAGTCTAATTTGATTGACAGGCGCTCCATTAAAATGCCCCACAGAATTTTGTACTCATTCCCTAAGACAGCTTTCATCTTCCCAAAAACGCTTCTTGGAAGGCTTTTAAAAATCCAAACCCAAGAAATCTGACTTGGTTTTAAGAAGTTGTCCTATCTTGGCCCAGGACACCTTCAAGACACAAAAATAGATTTAAAAAAAATTAAAAGCAAGAAGTTATTGTTATTCAGATTGCCGATACTGAAATTTACAGCAAACCTCTCCTGGGACAGTTTCTAAAAACAGGGTGCATGTGGAGTTTAATGGTATGCGTACAGCAAATACTACATACATATTCTAATTTTCAAAATACTGCACTATATATCCATTGTTATAGGGGCAAACAGAAGGTTTAAAGAGTACCTTCTGTTTGTTTGTGTGTGTGTGTGTGTTGACACAGCCATGCATATGGATGGATAAAGAAGACACTCCCACAGATAGCAGAAGCATTGGCCCCCCATAACACACACACACACAACCCCTTCAAATGCAATCCCAAAACAAACAAATAAATACTGAGGAAATGTGTCCACTACCTATAAAGTCTAAAGGACAAGGAGGCTATATCTATCTGTTTATGTATATCTGCATAGATAGATATCAATTACAACAATAACAAACAACAAAACTGTGTTTGCACTAGGAAGGCAAAAGCCAATATTACAATGCACAGACATAGGGCGGGAGAAGAGAGAGGATGGAAGGAGGAGGCTGAACAGGGAAACTCGGGGAAACTAAGGCGATTTGGCTGAAAGAAAGGGTTTCTTTGGTGTGAGCGTAGGAATGCTCCCAAGAGTTTGGAGACGAGGAGGGAAAGCGCGCGTTGAAGGGGGCGGGGGGGAGAACAGAAGTGGCCTTTAAGGCTGAAGGAAAGGAAAGAGACCCCAACAAGTTCGATAAGGGTGCATGTGTGTGTCTATATCATCTATCGATATCCATATCTCTATGTTCCTTCCTGTTGTTGCTGTTCCCCAGCTCCCGGAAGGCGCAGTGGCAGGCAGACTTACAGCCGGTATCAGACCTTGGAGCTAGAGAAGGAATTCCTCTTCAACCCCTATTTGACACGGAAGCGGCGCATTGAGGTCTCTCATGCCCTGGGACTGACAGAGAGGCAGGTCAAGATATGGTTCCAGAACCGGAGGATGAAATGGAAGAAAGAAAACAACAAGGATAAACTCCCCGGAGCCAGGGACGAGGAGAAAACCGAGGAGGAAACCAACGAGGAAGAGGAAAAAGAAGAGGAGGAAAAAGAAGAAAGCAAGGACTGAGGCTCTCCCTCAGCTCCTTGAAGTCCTCGTTTTATGGCAGATGATAAATCGAGATGTTTACGACGGTCATTCGCTTTTATAGAGTATAGAATGGAGAGACTCTCACACAACAGTAACTACCTGTCAAACAGTTGTATTCTCCCCCCTCCCTTTTTTTTTTTACAATCATAGAGCTTCCCCTGGTTTTCCCCATTCCTTAAAGCTGATTTTTCCCCTCCCCCTGCAAAAAAATTGATTTAATTCTTCTCCCAAATAAACAAAAGTAGACCTGGATTGACTACAACCCAACCTCAATCCAGGATGATCCATTTCAATAGCAATGGATCTCACCACCAGCAAGAGTGAAATTCCCCTGCCTGCCTCGCTTTACCCCTTTCCTATAATTTAGTTATAAGCGAATTCATGCTATCTTAGATATTTATTTGAAGACCAGGAAGAACTTTCCTTTCTTCTAGGTCCCCTTCCACACAGCTGAATAAAATCCCACATTATCTGCTTTGAACTGGATTATATGGCAGTGTGGACTCAGATACTCTAGTTCAAAGCAGATATTGTGGGATTTTCTGTCTTGATATTCTGGGTTATGTGGCTGTGTGGGAAAAGCCCTGAATCCACAATGCCATATATTCCAGTTTAAAGCAGATATTGTGGGATTTTCTGTCTTAATATTCTGGGTTATGTGGCTGTGTGGAAGGGGCCCTGAGTCCACAATGCCATATATTCCACTTCAAAGTAGATCTTGTGGGATTTTTCTACCTTGATATTCTGGGTTATATGGCTGTGTGGAAGGGCCCTAAGTCTTGTTTTCCACCTCAAACCTACCCCCGCCCAACCATTTCCCCAAGTTTAATAATAATGTAAAGGGGATTGGTGGCTGGGCGGGAGTGTGCTTTTTTTTTTTGCTTAGGTTTTACTTATAGCAAATCTTTTCTTTTGAAGATAAATGCCAACCAACAACAAAGCTATCTACCTACATTTTCTGCCAAGCTAAAATCCAATTTGGGATATTTTTTTTAATTTGTAGTTGTCAGTCTGTATCAATGGAAGGACAATATTTTGGTGTGTGTGTGTGTTTGTGTTGGAGGGGAGATGGAGGCTGGACAGATGCCTTGAATACAGAGCCACATGCTTCTGAGATATATACATATACATACACACACATATATATGCATATGTATGTGTGTATATGTGTATGTATGTGTGTGTGTGTGTAATTCACACACACACTAACTCACATACCTGAACGTATTTGTATGCAAAGTCTACCTATCTGCGCCCTGCGATTTGGCAGGCAAAAGTTGATCACCCTAGGCGTATTTACTTGGGAAGAAGTCCCATGCAGATCAGCGAGTTTGACATTTGAGTCAAGATGCCTAGGAGAACTGTGAAGGACGTGAAACTATAATGATTTCTATGGGGTTTGTTTCTTAGATTACTTGTGTGAGCACTCGAAATTCTTAACATACTACCTAGTGGGAAACCTGCAATAATCATCTATTCGCAACAAGGTGGGGGGCTTACACGTATTAAAAAGGGAAAAAGAAAAAAGGAAATGGGAGGGGAGGGGGAGGGGGGAGGAAAGGAAAGGAAAAGCAACTTCGTGGAAATCATTTTGAAATCAAGAGTTGTGTATTGCCCTAATGCAAGCTACTAAGTAGCATAATAATAATAATAATAATAATAATAATAAAAGTTTTAAAAAATACAAAAAAAACATTGTAATGTATCTTATCACTACCTATAGAAGGAGTCATGCTTTGAAAGTATTTGTAACGCGGTTTTGTTGTCGTATGTTGCTGCTTATTTTTCTTGGAAAAAAAAATCCCAACAACTGAAACTGCCTAGATAAGAACGCACAGTATTGTATGATTTTATTGTGCTTATAATGTAGTTTAGGACTTAAATTGCACTGAATGTATAGTTATCTATTTGTCTTGACTTATCTGTTAATGCAACATGCTCGAAATGACACCAACACTCACAAAAAAAAGTATCATTTGTTTTATGTAAACCCATCGTCCTCTGCGTGTTCCAAACTCTGAATGTAGCAATTTCTGCCAGAAACCCAATTCTGGTCGCCGTGGATTTGTATTGTATACGTGAGACATTACGTAAATAAACAATAAAAATTGAGGGGGAAAAGATCTGGAGGATCGAGGCTTCTTCAATACTCGGGTGGTTCTTTAGACCTATATTATGTGTTCATTAGCCCATAGGAGGTCTTGGTGGATCCATATGTTCAAAGTTACCTAACAGTTCAAACTCAAGACCCAGCTTTTCACTTCTAAAGAAAGGAGGCGTTACATTGACACGTTCCCAGACTGGGGATTAAAATCCTAAATGCATTGATTTGGAACCAGGAAGACAGGCATCGCCCAGGGAGGAACAGCTGGACAGCAACTGAATAAACCAAGGCAGGAGGGGAAATGCCCTCTGATTCTGGGTAGGTGTTATGGGACTATTGCGAATGATCTCTTTGCCTGCAACCCACTAGTGAGTAAACCCCATTCACTTCCTAGCCATGTCTAAACTTGGGTTGCACATCAAGTCCGGCTTTCTACACAAAGACTCTCAGATGACGACCACCTAGGGATGGGTGGGTGATGGCATCCTCTCCCCAAGTTTATTTTTTTCCATCTCCTTTTGGTAACTTCCAGTTTACTGTTTACACTGGGATTACATTTATTTCTTCACTATACACTATGCCTTTTCGCCTCTTCCAATTTCCAACGGTCTAGCAAAGATGGTCCTTTCACTAGCACCGAAAACTCATATTTGTGGCGTCTTTTCCATCCTATTACGAATATTGCGCCTGGGTAGGATGGGATTAAAAGGCTCAAGTTTGCCTCAAGTCCCTCTCCAACCCTCAAGATGAAGAGAATGCAGAGAGCCAGCCCTTAATGGAGGCATCACATTAAGTCTTTGCAATTTAATGTAGAATATAACACACAAGCTGGCTGAAATGGAACCCGCTACATACCATCTACCTACATCCTAAATGATAGGTCCATTTGGGTGCCTTGACCCACACTTTTGTGGCTGAATGCGGCTTATCTGAAGTGGATTCTGACGGCGCTTCTGAACCTCGCCTCCTTTTCTCTCCTTCCATCTCTGATAAACACAACAGCCACGCATCATGGGATAGTTTGTCCAGTTTGCGAGTGCAAGGAGGGTGGGGGATAAGTGGGAAGGGAAAGAAATTCTATGGAAATGCTTTCTAGGCGTGTTAGGAATATTGGGACCTATTGCTATAGACAGACATCTCTCTCTCTCTCTCTCTCTCTCTCTGTCTGGTGAGCTGTGAAAATGGACCGCATCCTCCAGCGGCATCTGGTCTGAAAATGGACAGGTTGTTTACACTGATAGCTAGATAAGCCATTGTGGGATTCCTGAGAGAGATCCTGGCTTAGTCAAATGAATCTGGAAAAGAGCCTGGGAGGTTGGGAACATTCCTAACTTCCCCAAAAACCCATCCAGAGGTCCTTCACTATGTCAGTGTGTGTGTGTGTTTCTCTGTGCTGGACTCTCCAGAAGGAAACTGTACAAAGGGGCAGGGAAAGGGGGTCTCTCTATGCCTCCTATCTCCTTGCACCCATATTTGAGCAAAGTGCTTTTATGGGGTAGTAGAAATCCGGTGAGAAGTTGAGGCTCCTCAATACCTCACGAAAAAACCGTGAACCTGACAATGACAACAAAATATAATAATAATAATAATAATAATAATAATAATAGTCTAGCTCAAGTTATCTCTAAAGGCAGACCTTTCTCCACCAAAAGGGGGGTCCTACATTCTCGACCCTGCTTCCCAGGTGATGAATGTAGGCTCTGCCGACTTTTTTCCCTCTCTCCAAAACCTAGTATATCTGATAGCGACAAAAACAGAGATAGAGAATTACGACCATTTTAATGGTCGGGGAAGGGTCTCCATCCCACAGGCAGAACCCAAGCAGGGTCTTTGTGCCCTCTGGATAGGATCCGAATCCACGGCAAGAGGCGCACGCAGCCCTTCTCCAAAAGGCTTCTCCTCGTGGCGTGGACATCCCTAGGCTCTGTCTATTCGCCTCTTTTATGCCACAATGCTTGCCAAGGTATAGGCTTTGTCAGACTACAAGGTAAGCCCTTTTATTACTCATCCTAAGGCAAGGGCCCGGTTGGTCGTCTTTGTGTGTGTGTGCTGTGTATATACAGTACACATACCACACATACTTTATATACATATGGTATAGCAGTCCATATGCATATCTGGAATGTGTGTATGTAGCCTTCAGTGGGTTTAACTCTTAGAGCAAATAAGCTCAAAGTTGGACTCCGACCCCTTCATCCTTCCAAAGCCAAGCTCGGGAGCCTCTTTTTCTCCTGCTAGTGAACTACCCTTGTCTTCCTTGAGCTTACCCTCTTCTACACCTCTTCCTCCTTCTATATCCCTCCTTTAAGAAAGCCATTGGTTGGATAGTCCGACATTGGGTTTTAAATAGCTATAAGACGAGGCGAGGAAACTTAGTTAATTTCAAAATAAGGCAATTGAGAAGGGGAAAAAAGGGGGGGGGGGACATACAACAGAAGTGGGGGAGACAAGAGGGGGGAAAAAAGCTGTATCTGCAACCTATCCATCATATTTAAGTCCATGTTCCTAAGTGGTTTGATTTGGAGGAATCTCCCGAACGAGACTGATCTATCATAGGGTTAGGAGTTAAATTATTGAAATGGCAAGGAAAAGCTGTTCCATTTTGGGATGGGGGGATGTTTATGGCTTCTAGTCAAGGCAACCCATTCGCATCTTTCGATGAAACAGGCGTTTTTTTAATTTTATTTTTATTTTTTTGATGTTGGTAATCACTTCATCATTTGAAAGGGGGGAAAAAAGAAGAGAGACTGAGGGGAAAGGGCCATTTTTATGGGGTGAAGTAATTTGAAAGAAGATAACGCTTTTCACAAAGTGGCTGATTCGGAAATGATCATTACTTTACTATTACTGAAATGAGATTCATCCACCCGCCTGGAGTAAGAAATATCACCGTATTCTGCAGAGATTTTTTTTATATTAACCAATCAAAATTCCCTCAAATCTCCATTTGTGATTTGTGGAGAGAAAAAAAATATAATTTCTCCAAAAGCTGCATTGGAACATATTGCTCATTTTCTCTTAATTTATTATTCTAATCACAGCAGCCGTTACATGATAATGCATCCATTAAGCGGATGGGAAAGGATGCTGTGTAAAGTCATTTCGATTCGATATCGGGCAATGTACACAAAGGGCATTTGACACATACACGTCAAAGTTTGCAGGCACCAAGTTTTCAGACAGAAATCAAAAATAATCGGAAGGAGGGGAAATTCTCAAATAAAGTCGGGGAAAATGGATTTCTCTCCAATTTCTCTCTTTTCTTTCCTTCCTTCCCCTCTGTTTACCTCTTTATATTTTTGCAACTCAGTTTTAGGTTTTTTTGCAATGTTCAGTATTTTTTCTATCTTTCCCTCTCCGATCCGACATTAAATCCGCTTCAGGAGCGGACAACACGCTTTTCAGGACTAAAGAACTGTGTGAAGATAAAGCGGGATAGAGACACAAAAGGAAAGGAGGGCAAATGCGTCGATGTCCGACAAAACTGTTCAGGACAGGTTAGGTTGCTTCTGGTCGAGAGATCAAAATATCCTGTCCAGTTTTATGGGACCCCTTTTCCTCCCTGGAAAACGACGCTGTCCATTGTCTCCCGAGTCGCCCTTGTGAGGGTTCCTTCCTCGTCGTAACTTTTAACTACCTGTTATAAAATTTATGGGCGCTTTGTAAAAAACGAAAGAAAGAAAGAAAGAAAAAGTAATTTCCCTTCCATCCGGTTGGACTGCCAGCTATGGTGTGTTTTCAGACAGACAAACACTCGCACATGTCTTGGGGAACACACCCACACTTTGCTTCCTCCAAAGAACATGCCGAAAACAAGAGTCAACTGCCTGGCAGAGAAAGGAAAGCAATGGCTGGCACAACCCAGCCCCATTTGCCCCATGAAAAATGGGCAAAGTCGGGCAGAAGATAGAATCCAAGGTAGACTTCCTACTTCTCCTCACCAAATTGTCTTTCTGCCACCTCACAAAGTGATGGCTTCCTCCACCATCATATATATACAGTCTTCTGAAATATTATCTATATCTATATATATTTCAGAAGACAGTATCTCTGTTTATCCATCTGTCCATAAATTCATCTAAGTAGATCTCGATATTTGTATCATATCCGTAGTTGTCCTTTCTTCTACCTATATTTCTGTCTATTACCCCAGGATGGAACTAGCAAATCGAAAGGAAAATACTTTTGAGTCTTCTCAGATTAATAATCTATCAATCAGATGGATATATATACTCAAGGAAGTCTATTTCATCATAATTCCCACCATGCCACTTGAATCTCAGGGTATCACCATTCAAAGGCGCCTATAGACTCCTCCATGGGATACTGAGGTACTGGGATTAATGAAATCGTGAATGTGCTTTCTTTGTGTGATACTGAGGTATTGGCATTAATAAAGTCGCGAGTGTGTTTTCTCTCTGTGCAAAGTGGGAAAACGCTTCCACCTTTGAGGTCGCCTATTCCATCCTTTGTGGATTTGAAGGCCAAGGGGGAGAACACTTGCCCCATATGGGTGGATACTAGGTTTCATTCAGGAACCTTCTGCTCCTAACAAACCAACAGAAGGAGTTCGCCTGGACCTAAAATGCAGGATTTGGGAGGACCTTGATATGGTTTGAGTGGCATTTGATTTCTCAGAAGAGTGCCAAGTGTGGAAAGGAAGGCGATGAAAATGGCTGACTGTCAGTGGTGAGAGGAGCAGACAGAAGGGTCTGGGGATGTAACCCAAATCTTGGGTGCGGTGAGTGGAATAACCCTGTCGAGGGATATGTCTCTATGTTTTTGTGTGTGTTTCACACACACCCAGGTTGTCATTTGTGGTTTCTCTATGTTGCACCCCACCCCCGAACCATGTCATTTACTCCAGGAAAGGTCCAGTCCGGAAATGTGAACACCAGGGTTTGTGGCCCTGGTGGGTTGCCACTTGAATAAACAAACCAGATCCAGATTGGAAACAATAAGCAAACTAGCAGCAATAATAGGAAAAAGTGTAGTCTGGAATGATAGTCCTCCTGAGCTCTCTTGTCCCCGCCTTCGCTCCACATAGTAGCCAGCCTTTGTGTCTGTCTGTCTGTCTGTCTGTAAATGAATAAATAGGCTTAAAGAGAAAAGCCCCCACTTCTCCTCCCCCTTGGTTAGATATCTGCAAAATTATATTACCATTGTTTGTTAAGGCAGGAAAATATGAATGGGAAAAGAAAGACTTGAGAAACAAAGTCGGTGTGGGTGTGTGGGTGTGACTGTTCTCCCTCGTGCGCGTATGTATATATATATATATTCTCCATGCGCACACATATTGCACACATACACACACACACACATGAGTAGATCTCTAGGAAAGAGGAATTCTCTAAACATGGCGACAGAGAGGAGCATTTGCACTCGTCACAAAAATGCAACGCATTCTTGGTTGTTTGCAGAAAATTTACAGCTGAGCAATAAAAGTTTACGACTGAATCACAAGTTGGATTGGCCACAGGAAGTCATGTGGACTCCATCCATGAACGTGAACTTTTTATTGTGGTTTCTCTTATGACTCTTTCGCAGTAGTCCTTCCTTTAACAGTCCAAGCAGTGCCAGTGAAACGGGGGTACGATGGTATCTGTATTATTTTCCTCCATTTAATTATTATTAATAATTATTTGTGGGGGGTGGGGTGGGGCAGGAGGGGGTGCGAGGAATCTCGAATTGTCTCTGGTCTTTCTCTCCCCCCTCCTTTCTCCCCTTTCCCCCTCCTTCTCGTCCCTCTTCTTTGCCTTCTTCTTTCCTTCCTTCTCTCTCTCTATTTTTTCCTTGGGGTTGGAATTGTTGGTTGCTCTGGGCATTTTAGGAATAATGAGTTTACTGCTGCGGCTGGTTGCCTCCTCCTCCTCCTCCCATTCTCCACCCCTAGGGGCAAAACGCAACACATTTCTTTGGGAGGATGCAATGATGAGGGGGAGCAGGGGCTGTAAAATACCTTGATTTTTGTTTTGTTTTGTTTTTTTAAACGGGTGGGGGGTGGGAGTGTGGAAGGGGACGCTAGCCCAGCTTTCCCTCCCTTGTACCCTCATGTCACGTTCAAAATAGAGAAGGACTCCTTGGATGCTTGGCTTTATCTTTCTGCCTTCCCTGTTTGCTTGTTTTTCTTGTTTTGTTTTTTAAATATATATCTATTTCTGTGGAACTGAACGCAGCGTCAGTGCAGAAAAGAAAGAGGCAGAGAGAGAGGGGGAAAGAAAGAAAGAGAAGGGAAGGAAGGGAGAATGAGTGAGAAAGAGAGAGAGAATCGGGTAAGTGTTCCCTTATTGGCTAAAATGTGTAACTAATGATCCATGGCGGTGGGTGTTAAAGATAATGATGCATCGTGGTGGCGAAGCAAACGAAAAGAGGGGTGTAGCCTGGTTATGACAGAATATGATCAGGAAGGATCGGCGCAAATGTGGTTAATTTGCGGGGGGGGGGGGGTGTTAGGGCGGGAGGGTTTCGTCTGTGTGTCTGTGTGTGTGGAGTGGGTTTGCTGGCGGTGATGTCACTGCGGTCTGGTTTGCTGGAGATGCCGGCTGCAGTCTGCCTCCCCTTTACAATGGTGCAGTGTTGCCTGGGGTTTGGGGGGGGGGGCTATAGAGGGAGGGCCGGGGAAGGGGGAGCAAAGAGGGGGGCGGCGGCGGCGGCGAGAAAGAGCGAGAGAAAGACCCCCTGACGGCATTGCCCACCGATTACAACCCAAAGCAGTGTCTGGGTCCAAGCTAAGCCTTGGCCACTGGCCATCCAGTCCCTGGGATGATTCTGTAAAGGATGTGGTTTTGAGATGGGATAAACAAACACACAACCGACAGGAGCAACTTTTCCTAAGAGAGATCAGGGTTTGTGTGTGTGTGTGTTTGCCCGTGTGATTCTCCTTGCACATGCGCAGTATTCCACCCCTGTCCCAGAGAGAAAATCCCTCCTGTGGCGCAGCAAGGCAAACCAAAGTGCCATTTTTAATGAGCAATTATGGGTTGCTTCGGTTGGTTGTGTATTAGGAGGTTGGTTGTACATTTCTTACCTTTCCACTCCTACTTCTTCTCCCCCCACAACCAACACTACTCGCCCCCAACACTTGGTTTTCATTGGCTCCTGAGGGAAACCTTTCACTGGAGAGGTGGATTTTAGTCTATTTTTAGAAATTGTTCCTGGCCCTGTGAATGTGCCTGTCTTGCCCCCTGGTTGGTCAGTCACATGCCTCTCTATCTATGTATTATATATATATATATATATATATGTATTATATATATATATATATAATACATAGATATATATATCTATGTATTATATATATATATATATATATATATATATATATATATATATATGGTGTCTGAGTCCCTTTGGGAAGATGGGGCGGTATATAAAGTTTATTATTATTATATTATATTATTATATTATATTATTTCGTATATATAATGGTGTTTGAGTCCCTTTGGGGAGATGGAGTGGTATATAAATATAATATATTATTATTATTATATTATTTAGTATATATAATGGTTTTTGGTTCTCTTTGGGAAGAGAGGGTGGTATATAAATAAAGTTTTATTATAGATAGATAGATAGATAGATAGATAGATAGATAGATAGAGGTGACTGGGTCCCTTTGGGAGATAGGGTGGTATATAAATAATAATAATAATTATTATTATTATTAGTATTATTAGTATTATTTAGTATATATAATGGTGTCTGGGTCCCTTTGGGGAGATAGGGTGGTATATAAATAATAATAATAATAATAATAATAATAATAATAATAATAATAATATTTAGTTAGCCTCCCGCCTATATATATATAGGCGGGAGGCCTATATATATAGGTGTGAGGCTGACCAAACAACATCATTCATATATAGAGAATAATGTTGAGGAATAATGCTGCCCAGTATAGCAAGCCTTCCTTGTCTTGGTTTATCTCTGAATGTGATTTGATACAGTGATTAAATATTTTAGGCCATTACATGTTAAAGTTTGGGTCTGACCATCCCAATATTTTGGAACAGTTCTTTTGACTGTAACATTACACCAGTTGTTGTATAGATTACAATGTTGACTGGGCTTCTTCCAATTCTGGAACAAAATAGATGACTACTTCTCTTCTCTTCACTTTAATTGTTCTCCTTTAAAGCATTGGAGAGAAGTATATGTGATTTCTCCTTCACATGATTTATTTTGTTTTCCTTCCAACTTTGAAACAAAATACATGACATTCTGTCCTCCCTCCCAGCCTCCCTCCCTTCCTCATCCTTCCTTTTCTGCCTTCCTTCCTTTTAAAGATTTCCTTTTCTTCCCATCTCCCTTCCTCCCTTTTTCAGCCTTACCTTGCCTGCCTGCCTTCCTTCCTTCCTTCCTTTTTCTACACTCCTCTCTCTCTCTCTCTCTCTCTCTCTATATATATATATATATATTCATATATAGAGATAATAATGTTGAGGACTGTATTCATACACACACATGTGTGTGTGTGAATACAAACTGATTAAAAGAAAGACCCAGTAAATATGATCCCCCCATCTGGATACACATTTCTGTATCTAGATTCTCTATCTGGCTGATGACATCTAGATTTCCCACAGCTAACTGTAGACACAGGCAATATTCTAACCATTAGAGACAAAATAATCGAGACACAAATAACAACAAAAGCCAAAGCAAGGAAGACCAAGGCTTATGACAAAGAGCTGGGGGGGGGGAGGGGGAACAAAGACCGAAGACCCCTCGTGAAGTATTATAAATGGCGTCCCCTTGCCAATATTAATACAATATGTGGAGATGCAAATCTTAGGAAACGACACCCTGTTTGTCTCGGTTTTAGGCCCTTCAGCCTGAATTCCCCTAATGAAATATTTAACACAGTCGGCATCAAGGTTTTATAAAGGCCTCGCTGCAATTAAATGTGCCATTGAGCCCGGCAGCGAAGGGCTTTTTGGAGGGGGTTCTGCAGTGAAACGCTTGGCTCAGGGGATGGCTCCGGGAATGACAGAAAAAGGAGGAAAGGAACTGCCCTTTGGCTGGGGGAGAAAGAAAGAAGGCAGGAAGGGAAGGAAGGAAGGGAAGAAATGGGACTAAAGGCATGCGAATGATGACAGCCATTTAACTCTTAGGGAAACCATCACAACAGCAGCAGCAGCAGCAAGAACAACAACAACAGCCATCAAGCCACCGCATAGGGTTCTGTCCATAAGAGAAGGAAAAACTCAGCGACCGGTAAGTGGGATCCTTGTATGTATTTGCACCGACATGTGTGTGCACTGCAGAGATGGAGAGATGCAGTACCTCATTGGGTTTTGCTTGTGTCTGATGATGTTATGGTGTCTGGTTGAGAGCAGCTCTGAGCTCTCCAACCCTTGGGCTGTCATGCTTAACCTCCATCCCGGTGAAGGGAATGGCTTCCTACCTTTGTCATTGGTTGGTGTGTGTGTGTGGATGTGGAAGAAACCCATTAGACCTACTTGCAAGTAATTGGATTTAGGAGGAGGCGATCTAGACGCCCTTCCCTCCCTTGGCTTCCTGGGCTCTTGATATATGCTGTTGGTGCCATGGCTGTGGCCTAAACCGGTGTGTGTGCGTAAAGGCCTTTTAATAACCAAACGATGCTTATTAGAACCACATGGTCCCCGAAATGTCTTCTCCTGGTAGTATTTCGCTTTCTCTGCTCAAGGTTTTGAAGCCTGGGTGTTTGTTTCCTCCTGTCGTTGGGAGAAATGAATCTCTTTTTCCGGTGTCTTGGGTTATAAAATGTTATTTGTTGTGCCTTTTGTAAAAACTCCACAGCCTTCTGCAACAATCACCTCTCTGTCTCTCAGGTCTGAGGATCGCCCATACAAAACACATTTTCAGGTATCGATTTTGTCTTTAAATCTGACGTATGGCCGTCGTTCATAAACTCCCAACATTTGAGTAGATAGAAAAAGGACGATTGATATTCTCGGTATTTTGCAGACTAAACGGAAGGAAATGAATGGCTGCTTTTCTCTATAATATCACCATAGACAAGGGATTGTAGTGAGAAGAGGCGAGTTATTGACATACAGGTTTGGGGAAGGGAAAAAAAGAATAGATTCTTGGCAAACACACAGGAGCAAAATCCGATTATATGAGAGTTGCGTTGGCCTCTGGCATTGGTTTTAATTCTTGAAGAGGGGTCATAAACGCTGTAGTAAATGTGAAAATTGAAAACCACAAATTTGACACAGCACTATAAATCATATATATTTATTAAGGTGGCTGCTGGGGCCATAATAAAAACAATGGAAAGGAACTTTGTAGGCATTCCAGGATAGATCTTTACAAGCACACAACAACTTAATTCTAATCATCATTATTATCATCATTGCCAAGCTATTTTTCCCCCAGCACAGAGACAGAGGGAAGAATGAGAGGGGAAAGTCGCAGGCGAGAGAATATAAGGAGTCAAAGGTCTTAAGACGACAACTGCCGTCACAACAGTAATAATACACAGGCAATATACCAATTTACATTCCTTTCCATTTATTGAGAGGGGCTGAGAGGCTGGGATGAGCAAGCAGAGACTGCGGAAAGGGATATAATCAGGATGTCCTGAATTAGTGGCCAAAGATGTGCTCTTGTTGCTGTTTTCAAGCAACAAAAGCAACCATTGAGGTGCATCCGATGAAGATGAATCTTACAAAAATTAGGAATATTAATATCATCATTAAAGTGTATCTTTAACACAAGGGAAGCTGTTTTCCATTGGTTTTGGGATGTGTGCACTTGCCTGTATCGCTTAAGCCTCGCATTTCCATTGTGTTGAAAAGTGAGTTGTATTTATAGTTTGTTTGCTGTCTCAGAATGCCACCAATATTTCTGCATATCCCTTCCCCTATTCAATTTTCTTATGCTACAATCCTGTACCAATTTATATGCTACCAAATAGTATTGAACTGTATGGGTCTTACTACTGGGTGAATATGTGCTGTACTATTAACTTCGGTTGGTTCTAGTGAAATCTACACAAGTCTATTATCTTTTTCAACAATAAAAAATAATCTGCTCTGTGCAAAAAACACTTCTGAGTGAATTAACGCCGAAAAGGTTCAAAGCAAACAAAAGGGTACAATGCTTAAATATATATATCAGTTCTTGGCGAAGTTTTAAAGCTGTATTGTAGAAACACAGATCTGGGGAAAGTCCTTTGTATTTTGGAGAAGGAAAGTGCAAAGAGGGGTTTGTAAGGAGCAAAAAACTGTACCTAATTATTATTTATTATTACCTCTGTATTGAATCAAATTGGAATCTACTATGTGTTATCTCTTTGTGTTTCATGCATATTTTTTGTGTGTATTTGCACTCACATAATCAAGCAATGCGGGAAAGAGTGTGTGTCCACCTTTCAAGGACGCCTCTGTGTTGGAGCTGTCCTGCAGAGTCCCACCAAGTGACTTTCCTTGAGCTTATGGAGCCCAATTTCCTTGAGCTTTAAAGCAATTTCACCATTGCCCCTCCATCGTTTGGTTGAATGGAATGAGTAGTAATTTGGGAAAGACCGGTTTGAATGGGCCGTCTGTGGAGATGTTGTTCTGATCTGTTTCTGCTGGGATTGTGTCCGGTGTTTGCCTTATCACAGAGGGGAATGTGGAGTCCATTGTTTGGGGTGCGTGTGTATCTTTTTGGGAGCAGAAAGAAAGAGAGGAAAACACATGAATGCGTTGATCTCTCAAACGGCTAGGGATGGCGAGGAGTCGAAAGACTCTAAACCCCCTTTGTTGTTAATTTGGTGGATCAGATTTATTCGTGGATATGGGCATAATTAGTTTTGGTGATATTTGCATATATGTGGGATTTTTCCTCTCCTCTGGCCTTTTAATGCACTGACTGGTTTCAACTTCGGGGCAGGCCACGGCCTGTTTTATTCCATGCCTTCACCGCAACAGCGACTAAAACCGGGATCCGCCCTTGTCTAGATCTGAAACGACCTCGGAGGGTCTTTCCGAGCCTCTCAAAAGTATCCCTTTTGCAGAGGGATGATTTCTGCTGGAGAGAATGTAGCGCCGTCTGGTCTGGCTTTGGTTTCTGGTTCTGGGTCCCTTTGTTTGGTAAAGTCACCTTGGGAGCCTTGTTAGGTGTGGATCTTCTTATTCCTTCACTTGATCCGACTGAGCTGGTCTGGGGAGCTGGGGAGGATCCCACTTTTTCGATGGGCTCCTTGAATGTAGGCCTTGGTGGGAGCTCGGATTGATGCTACGTACACAATCACTCACCAGCACCCTTTGGAGGCCAAGAAGCCTTCCTCTACAATGTGGTTACTAGCGATGGTCTGGGAATGTGTTTGCTTTCCCCTCGGTCTCTGTCCCCTTTGCTTTTAATTGCTGCCTCCCTTTTTGTTGTTTACGTGTTTTGTATACTGCCACCAAGTGACTGAAAGCCGGCAAGCCAACCCCGCCGCGGTGCAGCCTGCTCTCCTTCCGCCCCTCCTTCTCCTCATTCAGGGGAGGAAGAAGACCCAAAGAAAACCCCCACCACACCCACACCCTTGTTTTCCCCTTCCCCACAACAGGAGAGTTCAAATGCTTGCCCAGGGAAGAGGGTTGTTTAGGACTGGGCGGCCATAAAGGCCGGAATCTGTGAGATGTTTACTACCTTCAAGTTAGGGCCGTCGCTTCCCCTCCCTTTCCTTTTGCTGCCCCATAAACTGCCCCCTCTATTGAGCTCCTGGACGGACAGGGAAGGCTTCACAAAGTTGGGTCTTTCAAAGTGGAGATGGTATCTATGGATGGGGGGCTTCCTCTTCGGCGGTTGTTTAAAGGCCTTCATCGCCAGAACACCCTCCCTCCCTCCCTTTTATTCCCACCAGATTCGGGGTTCACGCCTTAGTAAAAACAGGGGAAGGTGCTTCTGCTTCCCCCCCCCCTAGACAACCAAACACTCCATCATTCAGCCACATCTTTTCAGCCAAATAATAATAATAATAATAATAATAATAATAATAATAATAATATCACACAGTCCTAGATGCTTGGGAAGTGTTCGACTTTTGATTTTGTGATATAAAATCCAGCATAGAGATCTCGTTTGCTGTGACATACTGTGGTTTTGTGTCAGTCAGGCATGTGGGGGGGGGGGGGCTCGAGGGGCTTCAGCCCTCCCCTGAAATTCTCATGGTGGTTCGTGAAAAGGCCTTACTGGCACATTATTTAAACTGTTAAGTTTATTTATATCATGATCTGATCACCATGCTCAATATATCCCATATGCATGGGGGTATTGGGGTAAGGATACAAAAGGTTTGCTAGGGTAAACCCTCTTTCGCTCAGACTCAACCCCCCCCCAAACAAACTCAGCCCCCCCTATCGAAATCCTGGCTACGGGCCTGGTGTCAGTAAAATAATAATAATAATAATAATAATAATAATAATAATAATAATAATAAATCACACAGTCTCTGTGTGGCCACACTGGAATAAAGACATTTTACTTCACCTAGGAGACTGCTTGCTTTCTGTCACCAGTCTTGGGGTGCAGACCAAAGGGGTTCCCTTCAATAGATGCTTGGGAAGTGTTCGACTTTTGATTTTGTGATAGGAAATCCAGCATAGAGATCTCGTTTGCTGTGACATACCGTGGTTTTGTGTCAGTAAAATAATAATAATAATAATAATTTATTTATATTCCGCCCTCTCTTCCCAAAATAATATCTGTATTTAAAGAGCTCCTAAAATATGCAATTGCCCCTCCATTAAAGGCTGCGCAAATCGAAAAAGCATTGCCTCTTCCAATATAGAGTTTAACTCAGTCGACGCCCCTTTTAAAAACACACCTCATTAAAGCCACTAATGTTGGGCCATAACTTCTTGTTTCTCCTCTCTCAACTTCTCCTTCCCTCCTCCTTCTCCTCCTCTCCTTTCTTTTTTCTCTCAACCCCCTCCCCGTTTTTCTGGAGTCCTGAGATTAATTTTTCCCCTCCTCCCTCTCCCCCATGTGCAAACAATAAAATCAAATAAGAACTCGTAGATAATGACAACCATTTCTCATCGCTGAATTATTCTTCCCGAACGTATTAAAATCATATTCTTCTTTGTTTAATCGGCAGGCGGGGCGGGCGTGCGTCGTTGCTTATATCCCTATTTTATGTTTCGCCATAATATCACGCTTTATAATTTTAAGCCGGTTGCCGTTCTCCATGACAACTCGGTGGGTGTGACGTCAGCTCCCTTGAATGTCAAAAGGAAGGAGGGCCACCATTGTGGGGAACATTTCCGTGCCATAAAAAAAAGAAATAAAGAAGAGGAGCCCATCCAAGTCACCCATAAAGTTATCTAAACTGAACATCCCCTGGTGAAGTTTCCAAAGTTGGGCAAAGCTATTGGGAGACAGCAGACATTGCACAGGAGCCGAGGGGGGAGGCAGAGGAGTTTTAAGTCGACCAGTAAAACACAGACACTGTGTATGTGTCCAAGTATACCCCATTGATAATGGTGCTTGCAACAACAACAACAGGCTAAATACATTCAGGTAGATTTTCTGGTTCCAGGGACTCATCCAGACCCAAACATTTCCCACTCAAGAGTTGTTGCTTCAGAAGAAATGTCTTTTATCAATGAGCAAAGTTTAAAAGAGAGGTGATCCTTGCTCGTCATGTAGCTCCGCATCTCAGTCCTGAAGGTCCCCAATTTTGGAAAGGGAGCAGCCCGAGAAACCTAGAATCAAAGAAAAAGCGACAGATAAGGAAACGCATGTAAACACACCAGGCAAAAACCGTTCAGGCACCAGATCTAGACTGGGAAGAAGGGCTTTGGACAAAAATACCAGACAAGGACTGAATTATCTTGAGTTGAAAATATTCTCCTTGATTTTAAAAAATTAATCCTACGCTCAAACCACCTCGCCAATTTAGTCAATCTCAGAACTAGCTGTGTTTCGACTATGCTCAGATTTGCCACCCTCCACAAATCCTATGATGTTTTGATTATTGCCTTCTCTTCTGTCCCAAATCCCAAATGTCTGTTGCATGTTCTGAAATTGACCCATTTTTAACCATTGGCGATTCCTTCCAGCAATGTTTTCGAATATAAATTTTTCAATATCCATGTTTTAATTTGTGGGGAGTGAGAAAAAAAAACAGATTTCTCCTCAAAGTACTTCGCATGTACTCCGATTTTTCCACAAAAAATAGGGGAGGGGGTCCCCAGCGATTTACATTAGCTTGTATTTGCCCCAAGAGTGCGAGGAAGAACCAGCAGAGAGAATAATATGGCCGAAAGTCACAGAAATAATAATAATAATAATAATAATAATAATATATTGTCAAAGGCATTTTTCTAGTTTCCAACAGACTTCACAACTAAGTTCTTGTGGGTTTTTTCGGGCTATATGGCCATGTTCTAGAGGCATTTCTCCTGACGCCTCTAGAACATGGCCATATAGCCCGAAAAAACCCACAAGAACTTAGTGATTCCAGCCATGAAAGTCTTCGACAATACACAGACTTCACAACCTCTGAGGATGCCTGCCATAGATGCAGGCGAAATGTTAGGACAGAATGCTTCTGGAACATGGCCATAAAGCCCGGAAAACTCACAGCAACCCAATAATAATAAAAATAACAATAAAACTTTATTTATACCTCTCCATCATCTCCCATAGAGACTTACAAAATAGGACACAAAGATGCCATAAAATACCCCATACATAAAATAAAATACATCAACGTATGAAAAAATAATACATTGCATAAACCAGGCATATACACTGGATAGAACAACCTCTATCAAAATAGAATGAGTGAAAAGATCCTTGTAATCAATGTAGCAGCCCAGCTGAATGCACATACAATGTGGATAGAAAGTGCTAAGTGATTATAAACTGCTTTTCTCGGTAGTCATGGAACAGGAACAAAACAACCCCAAACAAACCCGGGGTTTCTCCTCACCGGAAGAGAGATTCGCGTCTCGTCTCCGGCCCTTTTGGAGCTCGTCTTGTTTTGGTTTGGTGGCTTTACAGTGAGGGCTATTGCAGGCCCAAGCGTGGACTTTGTGGGACAGGGACAGAAAGAAAAGTTTTTTTGGGAGGGCCCATTTTAAAAAATAAATTAAATAATGAAACATTTAAATAGCCAGAGTCAGCCCTGAGCGTGGTTAGTTCCATTTCTGTATATCCTGCACAACAATAATTATGGATAAGGTATTTCGTTTTTTGCCAAGGACCTTGGAATAGGGTTGTTCGGGCAGAAAGGAAGGGAGCGAAACTTCGCAGACTTCAGATAGTCATGACAGTAATAACAGGAGCAGATCAAAACAGTGCAAAACTATGCGCCAGGAGGAATTGGCCTGTGGCGTTTCATGTGCCTTATAGGTTCAGTTGCATCTTTTGTTAGTACTCTTCTTGTTGTATTGTGGAAAATTTCCCCTGCATCTGTGGCTGGCATCTTCACATTATTATTGTTGTTGTTGTTGTTTGGTTATTTACAGGCAGAGCAGAGGCAGCGTTTGATTAAGAAGCTGCCTCTTAAGGAGCAAAGCGCTCTAAAGAAATAATCACAAGTTGAGGTGCACAAAAGTCACCTCCCAAAAAGGCCAGGAGAACACATATAAAGTGAGACCAGCTGAAATTAGGTGTGCCACGTGCGTTTGCATGGAACCCATTAAAAAAATATGATTATGACCTCATTTCTGGACTTCTCTTATTTCTGGGGCTCCTTGAATAAAATCCCACATTTTCTGAACTGGAATATATGGCAGTGTGGACTCAGATAATGCAGTTCAAAGCAGATAATGTGGGATTTTCTGCCTCGATATTCTGGGTTATGTGGGTGTGTGGAAGGGACCTGGAGATAATGCCTCTAGACCATGGCCATATAGCCCGAAAAAACCTACAACGACCCAGTGATTCCGGCCATGAAAGCCTTCGACAATACATACTCACAAAAAAGTTTGCTCAGCAGCTTTTGTTTGCAAGGGAAGTGAATCATCAAGGAGGACTGTCTTACTTTTTTTGGAAATGTATACATATGGTTATATATATATACACATTACACAAACACACCTCTCACATGCAAAAAACATGCCTGCATGTTGCACTATGTTGTCGAACACATGTACACTGCTGCCATGCTAATTCCCGACCTATAAATTACACACGAATGGGTGCCTCGAGGAGGCAGACAGGAAGGGATTCTGCAACGAGAGAGGAAGGAGCGCGAGCGCGTGTTGCCAACGGGCTGGATGGGTGCGCGCGCCGCCGCCGCCTGGAAAAAAAGACAAGGAAGGGGGGGGGGCGAGGGTGGAGTCCTCCTTATCAATCTCTCCATGAATAATGCCAAACTTTTTCCACAGCAGAAATGCGGGCTGGCTGGCCCAGCACATGGGCAGTAAACAAACGCAATTGACCCAGGGGCAACGCGGGAGGCATCTCCAAAGCCAACCAGACACAACCTGCCTTTCTTTTATGAATAAGCAGTTTTCTACACCTAGGCAACAGACGGGGTGAGAATTTGTGAAGGGTTTGGGGGCTTTTTTTTGGAGGGGGGAAAGGAGGAGGGTGGGGTCTGCCCTTGGGTCGCAACACAGCGCCTGGTTATTATGAGCCTCGAACAAAACACCTTTCTCCCTGGAAGCAGACGAAGCAACAACAAACGCGCCTACATTTGCATCCCAGCTCAACACAACAAAACTCAGAAGCTTCCTGACAGCCTTTTTACTGCCGCTGCAAGACCGGAGGGGGGTGGGAAGGGGAAAGAGAGAGAGAGAGAGAGATCTATGATAAGTCTTGTTTCCTCCTAGCAATTAGTGGGGATAGAAAACACATGTGTTGAGTGTGCATTTTTGAAGCTTTCTTCCAAATCAGTTCATCAATTCGCTAATTACAGCTGAGAGGGAAAGAGCAGATTATTCTCCTCCCTCTCCCTGAACATCCGCGTGGGGCTGAAATCGGGGGTAACAACCCCAAAAGGGGGAGAAACTGTTTATGAGTCCAGGGTATGTTATTGCAGCTTTCTGTGGGCTCTTTAACTCCAGGGGGCAGGGAGGGGGGGGGGTGGGCTGGGAGAGAAAGACCCAACTGCTCTTCAAGAACGACTCCAAGACTTGCGCATATTTCCACTGCTGGTGGAGCAGTTTTAATAAAACATCTGTTCTTGCTTCTGCTATGAGTTTACATAATTGTTTGCAGACCAATTTAAGCAGAAACCGAGTGCTATACATTTCCCCTGTCCATGTTGGCAGCAGAGAGGAGCGGAGAAGTAGTCTCCTCCTTTGGCCACGTTCATTCTCGAAACATTAATGGTCTACACGCAAACATATATGCACATCGATATGTAAATGTCAAGGACGTGAGATATGGATTGCAACCAAAATATTACCCTTGGAGGATGCTGAGGGTGGGGTGTAGCTACCTTGGCTTCTTCCTTTCCCATCCCACCAAATGTTCAGAAAGGTTCTGTGCTTTTGCGCCAGCTGTTTTCTCTTCCCTACAACTCCGCCACATTTTGAGGTCTTCTCTTCTGTTTCCAAAAAAAGTCATAAAACACTTTGCCCTCGACACTTCAGCCCCTTCCATACAGTTGAATAAAATCCCACATTTTCTGTTTTGAACTGGAATATATGGCAGTGTGGACTCAGATAATCCAGTTCAAAGCAGATATTGTGGGATTTTCTGCCTTGATATTCTGGGTTATGTGTCTGTGTGGAAGGGCCCTCAATGTCTCTTGGTACTTATTCAGGTCGCTTTATATCAACGCATGAGACCTTCTCCTTTTCCTCACCTTCCAAGGCTAACTTTTCTATTTGTAATCGCATAATCTCAGAAATGTTAAGATTCCGTGAGGTGGATTATTATATAATTCTGCAAAGAAAAATAAACACTCCAATTTCAGGAAATTAAAACTTCACAACCTCTGAGGATGCTTGCCATAGATGCAGGCGAAACGTCAGGAGACAATGCTTCTGGAACATGGCCATACAGCCCGAAAAACTCACAACAACCCACATTAAAACCTGCTAGACGTGAAATTCTGTTACAATTGTTGCACTGGAATATTTTATTTTAATGCAGTCTAAACAGAAAAACAAAACTATCTTGAGAGGAGGGGTCATTAGAAAAACACGATCTCTCCTTGAAGGACAAAAAGACAGAAAGAGCACCCCTTTTTCTTTTCACACACATTGTGCATATATAATATAGAAATAGACAAATACACATACATGTATGCATTCATTCATTCATTCACTCACTCGCTCATTCACTTACGCATATATCTTTAGCTTCACAGGCAATATCACTACTTCTTCCGAGTAATTCAAATTTAAATTTGTCTATTTGGTTATCTTCTGTACTAACTATCTTCCTACACGTACAGGAACATAGGTGTATTGTTATGTATATTTCCAAGAGTGTAAAGCGGGGGAGGGTTAACTTTCTTGTCTTTCTTCTCACTTCTCATATACACACAAACACACACACACATACATATGCACAGTCATTTCCTCTCAGTATCTGTGTATTTTAGCTATGGACTCCTAAACACAATGTGCCAAGTAAATCAGAAAGGGAAGTTGATTATATTTAGCATACTAGGCTCTAATCCCCCATGACATATATACTAGCCATAAATGTGAAAAAGTTTGGATGTTAACTATGGTAGGGCATGTGTACACATGGAATAGGCAGAGACACATCTGGGAAGATATTTAACAAACTACACACACTCTTGCTATCTTATGTTTCCTGATGCCTTTTTTCCCCTTTCCCCCCTTTCCTTTAAAACACAAACACAACTCCCCCCCCCCTTTAGACTGATATTCATGGAATGCTTAAGGTTACACAAGATGAATACTTCAGGCCTTTTTTTGTCAGTTGTAGTCCCGTTTATGGCTTTATGACTACCATTGATTACTTTGCTTTGTTGCACAGAGGAAAAAGATCATAAAATCTCTGGGCATCTGGGTTCCTGTTGGAGTAGGGGGGCCTGGGGGGTGAGCTCCCCATTTTACTCCCTCCACCAAACCTTTCAAAGAGATCCCACCCCCCAAGAGAAATGTTCAAAGTATGGAGACACCCAGAGAACTCGTACTGAGAAATATTCTACGCTTTCTAGGTGCTGGGGTCTGATTTCATTTTATGGGCCATTCCACACAAATTGGACCTTTAAAATAACTAAACAAAAGCCGCAGCCACCCACTCCTAACATGTACATGGAAATCAGGCCAGGATTTCCTAGCCTTTAATTGAATTTTTAAATAGCAAGTCAATGGAATGATGAAGGGACCTTCCTCTGTTTACAGATCAGCAGGTATATTTTACATTTAAGGAACAATTTATGGCACTGGATTGGAATTAAAATTAGATTAGCTGTCTTCATTTCAATTAGTGTGTCGGTGCAAATCCACCCGAGGAGGCGAATAGAATCCACACTCCAATCTAACTAAATATTTCAAAGGAGAAGTTTTCTAATCACCAACAGTTATCTGGGACCATAAATATTTTTTCCTCCCCCATCCCCCCCTCACCCCCGCCTCACTTTCACAAAGGTAAACACGAGGTGGTCTCTCTAACAAACACCACTCCAAAAGGGGGGAAAAGTAGTGCTGGATTCAAAGTGGGGAGGCAGTTGGCGTTGCAAATGTCAACATTATTTTAGCCATTTCAACTTCAGAAAAATTACTATGAAAGTATTTAGAAACATATCTCCATATACTAGAAGGAGAGACTTAAAATGGACTCTGTCTTGCAAGGCGAGGTGGGGGGTGGGGGGGAAGAGAGAGAGGTCTGAAGAGCCTGCAAAGTTCTTCAGATTCCAGAATATTGGAATTCCACTAAAAGACACCAGTCTCTGTCCAGCTGTCACCCCCTTTTCCCCTTTCCTGGCTTTCAGGATTGTCTGATAAAGAACACAAGCCCTGGATCCCACGTTTATTGACCAACAGTAAATTAGTGGAGAGGAAGGGAATTTATGGTTTAATATTTTATGCACACTTGAGATTTATAGCTATAATTTCTGAGCTATTTGGTTGTTAGATATTAAGCAAGCATTTTCGAAAGAATAAATAGCCTGGTTCCTTTTCTGGGAGAATCTTTCCCCCCCCCCCCCCTTTAATTTTTCTTCATTTTCTGTTTGTTTTTTTTAAAGTAAAGGCTTATTTGGACTGTGATTTTGAAGAAAGAAATCTCTTTCTTTCTTCTTTTCCTCCCTTCTTTCCTCCTTTCTTCCTGTCCCCCTCCCCTTTTCAACATTCTTCCCCTCCCAACCCCCCCTTTCCAAGCTATAGTTACTATTTTCCCCCCTCTTCTTTCTAAACCCCCTTATATTTAGAATTTCGAGACTTACTTTCAATGCATACTTAGTTTCAACTGGGGAATCAACACAAGCAAAAGCAATTTTTCCGTGTCTTGACATCTAGCTTCCTATTGGCTGACAACGGGTCAGCTGACTTTGTCATTTTGTCTGTCCTGGAGTGGAGCCGTCCCTATAACAATCTAGTTCAGACTACAAACTGGAGACAGAAATAAATATTAAAGAAATCATACAAGCCAGGTATAGGGGGGAAGCGATGAATTCCTATTTCACAAACCCGTCGCTCTCTTGCCACCTCACCAGTGGTCAAGAGGTGCTGCCCAACGTGGCGCTCAATTCCACTGCCTATGACCCAGTAAGGCATTTTTCAACTTATGGAGCAGCGGTTGCTCAAAACAGGATCTATTCATCTCCTTTCTACTCACCGCAAGATAATGTTGTGTTTAGCTCCAGTCGGGGACCCTATGATTACGGATCTAACGCTTTCTACCAAGAAAAAGACATGCTTTCTAGCTGCAGGCAAAATTCTATGGGACACAATACACAAACTTCCATTGCACAGGATTTTACAAGTGACCAAAACAGGAGCACGTCCCAGGAACAGAAAACTAGCATTCAGATATACCCGTGGATGCAGCGCATGAACTCCCACAGTGGTAAGTTTTACAGCTTGCAGAGATAAATTAAATAAACTGAACCATCTTTACGACCGTCTCCCTCGCAGAACAGGCTCTGCTACTTTTTATGGCCCCATAAAAACAATAATATAGCTTCCTCACAGTTGCCGCTACAGGCCTTTTATTTGTTAAGTTGTTGCAGGCAAATATGGCTTGTTATGCTCTTTCTAATTAAAAGACTTTTGAGAGTGTAACAGATCCATAATAAAGTGCAATCAGCTCTGATTTTTACCCCCCTTGGAAGAAAAAAAATAGGGGGAGGGTGGGTTAAATAGAAGGTATAGGGAAGAGAAGCTGGGTCTTTCCCCTGATTTTGACTTGATTGCCTTGGCGTTTTGGTTTCTCTGTGAGGTGAGGAAAGAGAGGATTTCTTCTGAAGCGGGGGAGGGAATGTAAAAGGGGATGTGTCTGTATTTTATTTTGCAATGCCAGGCTTGAAAACTGGGATTTATGAAGATATATATATATATATATATATATATTGATATACATTGAAGGATATATATATATATATATATATGGAAGGAATGTGTATTCTTTGTCATTAAAGTAACATTGGAGGGAGATGTAATTAGGGTGCTCCCCCCCCCCCCAAGTCTGCAGAAATAATGCAAAAAGAGCACGTTCTGAACCTTTGCAAAGAAGACCAGAACAGTCTTTTGAGCAGAAATCCCTTCCACGTGTGATGGAGGGGTTTTAATGGGGGTAGCAAGACAGAAGGGGCAGAATTAAATTGTGTTTGCGAGAAGAGGAGGGGGGAATGTATGACAATGAAGGCAAGAAGATGGAGGCTGGGGTTGGGGAAGTGGATGGATTCCATGGAGGTGTCTCCCCCTTCCTTTCCCTTCCTGGGGTGCCTGTTTGCATGCACTTAACGTTTTGAAACCAACCCGTCCCTCACTCTGTAGCTAACCTTTTTTAGTTTGTGTGTTTTCCGAATCCATAGGGGTCGGCTATGGGGCAGATCGGAGGCGGGGGCGCCAGATCTACTCCCGCTACCAGACCTTGGAGCTGGAGAAAGAGTTCCATTTCAACCGCTACTTGACGCGACGGAGGCGGATCGAGATCGCCAACGCGCTCTGCCTCACGGAACGCCAGATCAAGATCTGGTTCCAAAACAGGAGGATGAAATGGAAAAAAGAGAGCAACTTGAGTTCCACCCTGTCTGGGGGAGGTGGCGCTGGAGCCGCCGCCGATAGCTTGGGCGCAAAGGAGGAGAAACGAGAAGAAACAGAGGAGGAAAAACCAAAGGAATGAACACTGGCAGCTCCCTTTGCCCCAGCCTCTTCCCACCTTCCAGTCCCCAACAACACACACGATCCCCCCTTGCTTTCTTTCTCCCCTTCTCCCTTTGACCTCCCCCTTTCCAAAATGTGCTCCTAGCCTTCCTTTGCCTTCCTCTGTTACCACTGCACATTGGGCCACATTATTAAAAGGAGAGAGACAGAGGGAGAAGGGAGGTGGGGAGAGAAATGTGGAAAGGGTAGAGTTCCTCTTTCTCCATCTCCCCTCCCCCCCATTTCCCCCACTTTTGGGCACTGATCCCCCCCCCCCAATTTCCTAGCCAGGTTTCAAACCTCTCTGGATGTCCTTCTAATGGTACCCCAAACCCTTCAGCCCCACCCACCCTTTCTCCTTCCTCCGAGGAGCCCAGCAATAGACATCTCTGCATAGAGACTTTATTTAATGCCACAAACCTTCCTCCACTCATCCCACATCTCCCCCCCCCCTCATCCCACATCCCTAAGCACCCCCTTCATCCCACTTCCCACTTCCCATCTTCCTTTCCCCTTGAAGAAATATTGGGTTGAAAAAGGCCGAGCACCCTATAGGAGCAGCTTTGGGGAGAAATGTTGGGATCCGCCATGTCAAAAGAGGTTCACTTCCCAAATCATGATAATGATGATGATGGAGATGGTGATGATGATGATAAAGAGACTGGAATTGCCTCTCCCTATGAAAATGCTGTCCCTTTGTACCCCCATCCTTCCCTCCTTCCTTCCTTCCCTCCTTCCTTCCTCCTTTCCTTCCTTCCTTCCTTCCTCTCACTCCCACCTTCCTCACCTCCAAGCTATGTCTACCTAAATATAGCATTTTCCAGAGTGAACTAATTGTATTTAAAAAAAAAACACTACCTGGGGTCATTATGCATACTACAAACTGTGACAGTTCCTGTGTGAATATTTTTAGCTGTATTTGTGGTCTCTGTATTTATATTTATGTTTAGCACTGTAATGTTTCAAAACAGTATAAAAGTGAATGGCATTCTATAGCAAGTAGGAGAACAACATTTTAAAATAATAATAATAAATCTTGTGTTAACACTCTCTCTAACATCATGTATAAAGGTCACGTCCAGAGGACTATGGTTGAGTATTTAATAAAAACTGGATATTATTTTTAAAATTGACGGCTTGATTTCTGGAATTGAGAAAAGAAGACGTTTCACAGGAGAGTGTGGATGTCCCTTTTTCTGTCTACCTGCTTTCTGTCTGCACCATTCTCGCCATGTTTACTCCAAAGTGAAACAGGGTGGTGGCAGAGAGAATTTGCTTCTGGCTGTTTATATGGGGGATCTTTCCTTAAAAATAAAATCTTGCCTGCACTAGACAGACACAGACACATATACAGAGGAAATATTGTTTCGGGACACTTCTTTTTTCTCACTACACTACAGTGAAAACTGCATAAAATATATATATTTACATATCCATGTGATTAAAAAAAAAACCTTATTAGAATATTTTCCCCCCTAAGGGCAGGTAATATATTTCAGAATAAACGTGTCAGTTTATTTAAAAAAATAAAAATAGGAAACTCTTGAAATTGTTTTCTGATTATCAAAATTATATTTTTTTCTAAAATTTATTTTGAGGTTAGAAATGTTACAAAGGGGAGTTGTGGCGATTTTTAAAAAGTGTGCCAAGAAATCCTTGGAAAATGCAACTGACTCGACTTTAGTCTGTAATGTGTGCAATAATGTGAGATTGCGGCTTTAGGTCAGGACTAACATGGATGCTCAGCTCAGAGAGCCAGATGCAAACGTCTGGGATCCAAGCCCTCAGCTCTAAATACAGACATTTCCTAAGGGGGCTTCCCTTCTCTTTAACGCTTGGAATAAAACAAAAGCCCCGAAGTGTCCTTGGAAACCCATGGCGAGGCGATTCGCTCCCTCTCTTGTGTCCAAAACCCATTCCGAGGATTTAATAACATCCCTAGCCATCTCCAAAGCTTAGAACAATTCCTACAGAGATCACACATATTTTAAAGACCGAAATATATGTCTATCGGAAAGCAAATTGTGTGTTATGTCTCTGTGTAATTTAACATTTCTGAGCCTGTTTACGAATGGCCCTCTACCCTGAGAGATCCAAACCTTAAAATAAGCATGCTAACAGGAACAAAAAAAAAAGGTTGTATGATTTGTTTGTTTTTTAAAAAAGGTATCCACTTAAATAAAAACACAATACCTGTAGTATTTAAACCACCATAAAATGAGAAGAGAAATAAAGTATTATTCTGACCCGGTTATTAAAGTGATGATTATGTTATTATATGTGTGTGTGTGTGTGTATACACACATATATACATACATACATACATATACATAGGTTGTGGTTCTATATCTATTCAGTTTCATTGGACTCAATGAGACTTATTTACTCTCTCTCTCTCTCTCTCTCTCGCTCTATCTATCCATCTATCTATATATATTTACTCTCTATCTATCTATCTATCTATCTATCTATATATATTCTCTCTCTCTCTATATATATATATAGAGAGAGAGAGAGTAAATAAGTCTCATTGAGTCCAATGAAACTGAATAGGTATAGAACCACAACCTTAGTAAAGAAGGCATGTTTTCTTATGTTCCCAGCTATATTTCCCTAACACTCAGGAAGAGCTGGATTTATTCTGTAGGAAATCCCCGCAGAACCAGCTCCATGTTTGCAACAAGCAAACTGCAATAAGCCAGGAAGGTGGAAGTTAGTACATACTTTTACCTGCTGGAAAGCTCCAGGGGCTTTTAAAAGAGGCTTCTCACGTGCTTCCACACTCAAACACACATATCCATAGGCAGAACCAAAAGCAAGGTGAATGTTTATGCATTCACCCGAGGTACAAGGCTGATTTATGGAGAGCCTGAGCTGATTCACAACCTCCACTGCACACACACACACATAGAAATATCAGCTCTGAAAGACACTGCACAGGAGGTATACAAAGACATATGCAAAGAAGAGGAGATGCTACAGCATCTGCTGAGGGTGTCTCAACAGAACAACAGTCCCATTCCATGTCAACAAAGCAGTCCATGCGTGAATGTACACAAAACACATGAACTGAGATAAAAATTCAGAAATATATATATAATATCCCATGTTTACCTACATTAGTGTGTGTGTGTGTGTGAATTATTATACTGAGGACACTAGAAGTGTTCCTTAGTTGTGTTCCATGTGGATGTAAGGCTTAGGCATGTATGATGAGAGGCCTTGTGTGTTATCACGAAATCCACCCAAGAGGCTCATATTGGACTGATCTCTGCACACACACACACACACACACACACATGTGCAGAAGAACAGGATTTCAGTAACAGAGTGCTACCTTGGAGGAAATATAATTACCTTGGAGGAAATGTAATTACTACATGCGTATGAAGCCTGAGGCCTTGTTGTATACCATCCTACATCAAAGGCATATTTTCCACCCTCTGGCCAGGAAACCATCCCTAGTCTTCCTCTCCTTCCATCCCTGAGAGGCCTTAGGGGCGGCTGTGCACCTCCTTTCCCACCCACCAGCCTGGAGCGTGAGTAGAGGGGTAGTATTTTACGAGGCGCCATACCCTCGACTCAGCACCAGGTGACGCTGTAGTCTCATTGTCTCGGTGTTTGGAGTGTGGGGCCTTTTCTTCCCCCGTTATGCCAACATTTCACATACGTTTCACGGGCTTCCATCAATAACCTCCTGGGGTCATCAAGCCAAATTTATGACTGGCCAACACCGTCACGTGATTCTATTTAAACATCCCATATTTGGGCAGCGCACATAGAATAAAGAAAAGAAGAATCCCCACCTATAAATTCTGCACTTTGGAGAACAAAAAACCCTGAACTTCAAAAGGGCCACAAATCAAGCCTAATCAAAGGGGTGTGAGAGAGGGAGAGGGAAAGAGAGAGAGAGAGAAAGAGAAACTGTGGGGTGGGGTGGGGGGGAAATATAATTCCTGACATGAGTTCCTACGTAGCCAACTCCTTCTATAAGCAAAATCAAAATGTTCCTGCGTATTCCATGCAAAGTTATGGGAATTATGGATCTGTGTCTGAGATTCAGCCATCCAGGTATTGCTACAGTGGGCTGGATCTGAGCATTACATTCCCTCCATCTGGGGCTTCCAACTCTCTCAACGGTGTGGACATGTCTTCAAACCCCAGACCTAACCCCGAGCGACCTTCTTGTACAGTCATGGGATCTTCAGGGCACACTTTAGGCAGAGACGACCAGGCTTCTCTGAACCCAGGAATTTACAGTCAGAAAGCTGGTGGCAACAGCAGCAGCAGCACCAACAGCCACCCCAACAACCCCACCACGCCGTTGGAAGATAGATCTAAGAGCAGTGGGGAAATCAAGAGTGAGCCGGTGCAAACAGCCCAGCAAAGCGGGCAGTCCCTGCAGCAGCCACAGCACCACCAACACCAACAACAACACCACCAACACCACCACCATCAACAGCAGCAGCAGCAGCAACAACAACAACAGCAGCCACCGCAAATATATCCGTGGATGACCAAACTACACATGAGCCACGGTAAACTTTCGCTTCTCGATTTTGTTTCACAGGATTTGCCTGGGTTTTATAGGCCATACGGGGCAAATAATAAGGGGGAAAAAAAACCTGGGGTCGTAAATTTTACGACTAAGGCATCAATTGCTCGTAAAACTGTCCACTAAAAGGCTTAGAGGCTATAGACGCCCAAATTTATGACGGCATAATTGGATCATAGAAACAAAACGGGTATAAAGGCAATATTCCATTTTTGGGGGAGAGAGTGGGGGAGAAGGAAAAAGATTTTGAAGGGGGAGAACAGACTTGGAAACCCGCAGAAGGTTTAATAGGAAGGAGCTGGGGGTTTGTGTTGGGGATTGGCTTTTTTATCGTTCCCCACCCCTAGACCTTTCCACTTCCTCCCCTGAAACCATGACTTTGCCTCTCTCCCAACCTAGGAAATGGATAAAATTTCCCTTCTTTTAGTACACTTTCCCAGGGTGGAAGTGGAAATTACTTTTTCAGTGACTAACCTTTGCTTGATCTCAAAACTTTATTATGTATATACATATATATGTGTGTGTGTGTGTGTGTGTATGTATGTGTATATATATATATATATATATATATACATACACACACACATATATACACACACACATATATACATCTGTATATACATATATGTGCGTCTATATATATACACACATATATATGTGTATATATATATGTGTGTGTATATACATATATCTCTGTGTGTACATGTATATGTGTGTTTATATACACACATATACATATATGTGTGTGTATGTGTATGTGTGTATATATGCATATATCTGTGTGTACATGTATATGTGTATATATGTGTGTGTATATATACATATATCTGTGTGTACATGTATATGTGGGTATATACACACATATACATGTATATACACATGTGTATATATATACATATATGTGTATATACATATATATATATGTGTGTGCGTGTATGTGTGTGTTTATGCATATATCTGTGTGTACATGTATATGTGTATATATCTGTGTGTATATGTGTGTGTATATACATATATCTCTGTGTGTACATGTATATGTGTGTTTATATACACACATATACATATATGTGTGTGTATGTGTATGTGTGTATATATGCATGTGTATACATATATATATGTGTGTGTTTATATATATATGTGTGTGTGGGTATAAGTATGGGTAGGAAGAAAAAAAGTTCTGTTACTTTCCTATATTTTGTTCTCTGTTTCCCCTTATTTCAGGATAGTTGTTACTTATGTTGTTGCTGTTGGCATTATTATTATTATTATTTGCTGCTTCTACGATTAGGTTTTTTTTTAATCACATGTCTTTTATATTCCAGAAGCAGATGGCAAACGCTCCAGAACCAGCTACACTCGTTACCAAACTCTGGAACTAGAAAAAGAGTTCCATTTTAACAGATATCTCACCCGCCGGCGGCGCATAGAGATCGCCAACAACCTCTGCCTGAATGAGAGGCAGATCAAAATATGGTTTCAAAACCGGAGGATGAAATGGAAGAAAGATTCCAAATTGAAAAGCAAAGAATCCCTCTAGGTAGAACCGCCTGGGTTTAGGCTGGGAATAGGGGAATGAGGGGGGGGGGGGGGGAGGGAAAGAGAGTCCTTTCACTTTGAAGCAGAGTGTTTGGGGTAAGCCTACCTTGAGAAAACTTTCTCTTTGGGAGGTGGGGAGAGGGAAGGGGCGGGAGGGGCGGGTTGCAGACTGGACTGAACCTCGTATTCTTGCAAATCTGTCAGACAAAGGCGTTCTCCGATTAGTATGCAAAGAGACCCTGGTCTTTAGCTCCTAGCAGGACTCAATATAAAGTTCTCTGGAGTTTTCTTCAACTCCCTCCAACCCCTTTACTATCAAATTGGGAAGAAATATCAGAGCCAGCCCTGAAATTAGCGATTAAGTCCTTAAATATGAGAAGGATGATGAGAATAATAAGGAAAGATCTCAGTTGAGGAAGGAATTCGCTCAGTTGTGACTTTTCCCAAGTGCTAAGGTCCCAATCCTATAGGCAGAACTTGGAAGGAAAATCTGGAGACTTTGCCTCCAGGAGTCCAGTGTGGGGGACACACTTATTTATAACTGGGAGACTTAGTATCCGCAAAAGGTCCCTGGGATCCACCTTCTAGCTATGAGACTATGTTTCCTTTTTGGTGGGGATTGAAAGTTTTCCCATCTTGCAGGCTCCTAGTTGCACTAAACCTGAAACGCTGGGGAGAAATGCTTGCTCTGAAATGTGTTAATATCTTGGTGTGGGGAGGGGGGTGTTTCGTTTTCTTATTCAACTCCTCCTCCCCATTGACTTATTTTTGTATTATTTGCATATGAAAGAAAAGTGAATGGACTATCCTTTCTCGTCTCTCCCGGGAGATAAGTTGTGCTAAATATTAAAACACTGTTGGTGAAATGGGTGGGCAATGAAGTAAAGGAAAAGGAAAAAAAGTGCGAATTATCTTGACTTAAATATTTCTGTGTATTTATTTGTTGCGTAACTAATGTAGCTTGGAGGGAAATGGCTGAACTCTTATCCAGATTGTACACTTCTGGTTTACATGTAGTCCATTTGAAGTCACGTCCCCACTTCCTTCTCCCCTTCTGTTGTACTGCATATATTTATTGGTTGTAATATCATATGTGAAAGACCATGGAACATATCTATTTTGTCATATTGAATAAAGGCTAAAGATACTTCACCAGCTAAAGACCAAGTTTGGGGTGTGGGCGACAGAGGAAAAAGTTCTGCCAAGGTGACTTCTCTATCTAGTCTTGGCTTCTCTCTAACTTCTCTTTGACTATATGTTGTGGAAGGCTTTCATTGCTGAATCTCTGGGTCTCACTCAGTTTCCATAAATACCAAGTGCTTCCGGGTTTTTTTAAAAGAGCAAGATTCCACTAAACTCGAGACAGGATCCATCCAAACCGAAACACTTCGGAGTTCTATTGATTTCAATGACAGGGTTGGAATCCATCAATTGGTTTCAACGATGAGGAACCTCAAATCTCCTGTGGCAATCAAAACATCCTGCTTTGGATGGATTGGATGGCCCCCTAGATGTAAAGTTAGGGTCCTATGCAGACCAATAAGTCTGAAACTTCTTCCCTGAAGCACAAGCTGAAAGCAATCACTATTCACTAGGGGACAAACAACAATTTTTAGGCAAAGGCTCCCCTGCAAATCATTTTAAACCTTGGGTATGGGCTGGATTTGAAGTTGTATCCAGTTCCTGCTGTGTCCGGAAGGAAAGGAATATTGTGAGATGATGCCTACAGAATTCCTGTTCTCTTCTTCAGCTTGTACCTAGCTCAAACAGTTGGGGCTATTCTTGAATTGTCCAAGTATTTTCACAAATACGACCCTGAGCTCTTCAGAAATCCTCCAGATTGCCAGTAGCTTCTCTCCCTGATCTTTTTTTGCTTCCTCCTCCCCGTTTACCACAACTTAAAGAGTCCAGATGCTCCACTTTCTAGATCTAGTTGAACCGAATCCATGGGACCAGCTCTCTCTTTGCTCTCAGAGAACTTCTCGAGGGTTTGGTTTTATTGTGTTGTGGAAGATGTGCAAAGAAGACCTGAACGATTGGTGAAATGTGGAAAATGTGGTTGAAAGTAGTAGCGCTTGGGCAATAGATGGGAACCCAAGATGGGCTGGAGGGGAAATGGTAGGCTTCAATTCCACCAGGTTGGGATGCATCAGACTTTCACTTGGATAGTTTATCAAGCAGCTCCCTCATAGGGTTTTCTTGGGCAAGGAATACTCAAAGGTGGACTAGGAAAGACAAAAGGCGTCCAAATCTTTTTTTTTTTGGGTGGGGTGGAGTGGGAGGGAGCGAAGGAACTGTCTGTATTTGAGTTGGATGTCTGAAGTCTTTCCTCTCCTGTGAGGATCTGTGGTTTTGTTGTTGTTGTTTGTGGTGGAGGTGTTGTATCCGATGATGTAGAAGTTTCATTGGGATTGGGATAAATCAATGGAAGCCTCAGATGATTTGGGGATTGTATATATATGTGTGTGTGTGTGTATGTGTATGTGTGTGTATTATTGAAGGCTTTCATGGCCGGAATCACTGGGTTGCTGTGAGTTTTCCGGGTTGTATGGGCATGTTCCAGAAGCATTCTCTTCTGACGTTACAACCACTTCTGGAACATTGTCATATAGCCCGGTAAACTCACAGTACTGTATAC
The DNA here is from genome assembly GCF_037176765.1 of Anolis sagrei. Lineage (NCBI taxonomy): Eukaryota > Metazoa > Chordata > Lepidosauria > Squamata > Anolidae > Anolis > Anolis sagrei. The sequence continues at coordinate 189,280,872 of NC_090022.1, read as the reverse complement.
ATATGTTTCTTATGTGTCTATGTTTCACTTCAATATATACTCAAACATCTCTGTATTGTCGAAGGCTTTCATGGCCGGAATCACTGGGTTGTTGTAGGTTTTTTCGGGCTATATGGGCATGTTATAGAAGCATTCTCTCCTGAAGTTTCGTCCTCACAACCTCTGAGGATGCTTGCCATAGATGCAGGCAAAACGTCAGGAGAGAATGCTTCTATAACATGGCCATATAGCCCGAAAAAACCTACAACAACCCACTCAAACATCTCTCTCCCTTGTTCTTCCTCCCTCTCTCTGTCTCTCTCCCACAAACCGGAGGTCACGCCTGATGTGTCTTCTGAACTATTTACAGTACAAACAAATGCTTGAGAAGTGGCGAGGAGGGGGCTCAATAGCTCAATAAACCTTTACAGTATTTCCTTTGCTCCTTTCAAACAATGCAGCAATTTCCTGAATCTGGGAACAAAAGTTACTTTCTAATTATTCTGGGAGCGTTTTGAGCGCCCAACTGCTCAACCTGCTATAATTTTTGTCCTTTAAAAAAATATCCGAAACACTCTTTCTGTGCTTTAGTGGTGCATTAGTAGGAATATCCCCGAAGTCTTTCGGAAGATCAAAATAATAATTGTCATCATGATGTCGACTGTATGATTATTTCGCTTGATCCCTTTTAGTCCTCCTGAATGTTCGCCTGCGACTTCCTTGCTTCACTTGCCCTTTGATTCCATTTTACACTGATCTCAACTCGAAAATGTCAAAGGGGAAGAAAATGCAGAGAATCCCAGAACAAATATACAAGGAAAGAGCAAAAACAGGACCATTTAAAGTCCAAAATAGCTTTTAAAACCCTTTGAAGATTGCCCTCCCGGAGAAAGAGGGGTATTTACTTCTGCATGGAGGCAAAATGGGTAGACCTGGGCAAGTGATTTCCCCCAAGCCTTGTGGGTTTACATTGTTTTCTCTAGTCTGTCTGAAAGGCTTATCCCCCTCTCCTCGGCCTTTTCCACACAGCGGAATAAAACCCCACAATATCTGCTTTGAACTGGGATATATGGCAGTGTGGACTCAGATAACCCAGTTGAAAGCAGATCTTGTAGGATTTTCTGCCTTGATATTTTGGGATATAGGGCTGTGTGGAAGGGCCCTGGGTAGACCTGGGCAAGAGATTTCCACCACGGGTGGTTGGGTTTGCATCGGTTTCATTCCACTCTGTCTGAAAGGCATTTTACCCCCTCCTCCTTATCTCCTCCACTCTGTTCTTCCCCCATTCCCTAAATCCTGGCATTCCCCTTCCCTTCAGTCGGAAGTCGACCAAAAAAATAATAATCGAGCTTGACAGGTTATGGTTCTCCAAATCAGAAGCACTCTTGCGTGATTGGGAGGGGGGGGGGGGAGCGGTGGAAAGAGGAGAAAGAAGGACGCCTTCTTTAAAACGCACAATAACCCAAACTTTTCTATTACCATAACGCGAACCAGCAGGTCTATCCAGGCTTATGATTAATCATTCGTTTATCCAGCGACCAACGTGGGTCTATTTGGGCCTCTTTGCTGTCTTTTCAAAAAGTAATTTTTCAGGACTGATTAATATTTGGTTGTTGGGCTTGTCGTTGACTTTTGCTATCAGGACCCCCTCCTCCCCTTCCTCCTTCCCTCCTTCTTCCACCCCCCTCCCCTCTTCTCCTTTCAGCCCCTTTGCCTAAAGAAACCTCGCAAAAAACCCAGAAGGAAATGAAACATCGCTTACCTTTCACTGTCATCCGTGTCAACACAGGGGGGACTTTTAAAAGGCCTCCAAACAAGAAAGGAAGGGAGAAGGGGGCAAAGTGTGTGTGTGTATGCATGCTTAAAGAGGGGGGAAATTCGGAGGGAAGGGAAGAGAAAAAAAAGAATAACAACAACAACAACAATAACAATGCTCGTAATCCAGGATGTCTTTGAGGCCCCCGCCTTTACGTTGCTTGAGCACATTAGCCGAAATACCCATGGCTTCTAAGTGAATTTAGTAGTTTAAAACTTTTGAAGGTTATTTATGTGGATAGCCCCAAGCAAAAGCCGTGAATGGCTCCCGGTGAGCACGTGATGTCATTAAACTAAGTTTTATGGTTTGGGGGAGCTGACATACCCACAATATATTTACATCATATATAATCTTAACTGTCCACCATCGCAGCTGCTGGAGCTGTTTAATGCTGGGACAGGGGGACAAGGCAGTTAGTGCGGATTACGACGGCTCAGGCTGCTGGTGGGGAAGGGACAGCTTCTCAAATGGATCCCAGGCGAGATCAGTAAGTTAATTTCCCTCTTCTTATTTTTTCCCAGTCTCTCTCCCTCCCCCGGCCTTCGTTTCTCTCCCCCCTCCCACTTTCCTAACGCGGTCTCCTGTTTTGTAGTTGTGCGAGTGGGAATCCCTTTGGGGTGAAAGTGTGGGGTTGTGAAGTCTTTTCCTACCCACCCCTTGTAGCGTTTGCATTTGGGGGAAGTGTGCTTATCAGGAAGCCACATCTCAGTCCTTGCTCGGGGGCTGGTTGGAAGAACAAGAGATGAGATAAGGACCCAGAGCCGATTAGACCAGTTTGGCAAAGCTCGCTCCATTCTCTCGACCTCTCTGCAAACCTTTGATGCTTGACCTGGCCGGGCGGTGCGTTGTCCTTTTGGGGGGTTGTTTTTGGAGGCGCGCGTTTGTGTATGTACCTGTGCACAAAAGAGGAGGGCAAGGTTTCCATCTAAACAGCAAAGTTTCGCCTTCCACTTTGGCGTCGCCTTGAGAGAGACTTGTTCACTCTTACCAACGACCTGAGCTGCTTTCAAGGTGGAAGGGAGAGATTGAGAAGGAGATGGCTTGAGTAAAGTGAATGTGCGCTGAAGTTTAAGATGTTTCCTTAAAAAAATCAAGTTGTGCTGGTGCTGCCAGGTGGGGCAACATAAGATTCCGCCGAGGAGGGAGGCCTAAAGAGACTGACGCTTTCAGTGGCTGGAAAAGAGAAAGGGTGTCTCACTTTCAGCCTTGCCTTCAGAGGTTGTCAGAAATATTTTCCTGTCCGCCTGGCACAGTGCTCCGTCCAAAGGAAAGATATTAGTGGCAAGATCTAATCATGCACTGAGGGCCCTTCCACACAGCCATATAATCCAGAATATCAAGGCAGAAAACCCCACAATATCTGTTTTGAAATGGAATGTATGGCACTGTGGACTCAGGGCCCTTCCACATAGCCATATACCCCAGAATATCAAGGCAAAATATCCCACAATATCTGCTTTGAACTGGAATATATGGCAGACTCAGGGCCCTTCCACACAGCCATAAAACCCAGAATATCAAGGCAGAAAATCCCACAATATCTGCTTTGAACTGGGCTATATGGCAGACTCAGGGCCCTTCCACACAGCCATATACCCCAGAATATCAAGGCAGAAATTCCCACAATGTCTGCTTTGAACTGGGATATATGGCAGACTCAGGGCCCTTCCACACAGCCATATAACCCAGAATATTAAGGCAAAAACCCCATAATATCTGCTTTGAACTGGGTTATCTGAGTCCACACTGGCAAATATCCCAGTTCAAAGCAGATAATGTGGGATTTTATTAAGCTGTGTGGAAGGGGCCTGAGCTCCAAGGATACATTTTCCATCCAGGTCATATTGGGTTGTGATGATCTTCTCATAAATGCTTGCTGTGCCCTCAATTTACCCCAGTCGGTTACATTCTTTTAATGGCAGCAATTCGCGCAAATGACAAGGAGAGCCCGCACATAAGGCCGAGCAAGATTGTCTTCCGAGAGTAAAGTCTTGGCGGGTGAATGTGGATCCCCAAGTTTTTTCACAATGAGGGCATTGATTTCCAGATGGAAGGCATTGTGAGGAGGCCCACGCAATAAAAGCTATCATATATTGGTCGACTGTGGAACTTGGTGCTCAAGGCATTCACTGCCTTAGAGGTCCTTAGCATAGCCTATCAGAAAATTCTTTGAGTTCTTTGTTGGCAAGACCACCTGATTTATATCAATCCTATCCCATGGTTTTCTTACCTAGGGCCCCTCCACACAGTCACATAACCCAGAATATAAAGGCAGAAAATCCCACAATATCTGCTTTTAACAGCGTTATCTGAGTCTACACTGCCATATATTCCAGTTCAAAGTAGAAATGTGGGGTTTTATTAAGCTGTGTGGAATGGGCCCAAGATATATCCATTTAGTCTTTCTTCAATGCTGAGAGAATATTACTTACCCAAGTTTTGGGAGGTTTCCATGGTATAGGGGGGATTCAACCTTCCAGAATCTTGGTCTGACTCTCAAACCACTAACACTAGACTGGCTCTTTCAGATGAATTTGCACCCAAATAAATCAGTTTCTCAAACTACTAGTGTGGTGTCTCTGCACACATTCCCCAACATTTCCCATAGAAAGACACTACAGGTCAGGCTTTGTTTGATTGCTTTCTACCTCAATAGAACCCGGAACAACCCAAAAATCCTTCTCAAGGTGTATTCCTTCTCGCTCTGCTGCTGTTTCTATAGAACCTCCACTGATGTCTTATCCTACACTGGTAGGGTTGTCAGCATCTCCAGAACAACCAGGAGGACCCCTGTTTTGGGGGACCCTTTGAAGAGGGGATGCTTATGGTTACAAAGATTTGTAGTGTTGCTAGGAGGATTCACTTGCGAAAGTTGAAGTGGAGAGCAGACACTTCCAATGGAATGGGACGAAGATGTGTGTGTTTTATGTGTGTGTCAAGAGGCAGGGTGGGGGAGGCTCTGGACAGCATTTGCCAAAAATCCCTGGAGGAAGTTGAGGACATGGGAAGGGTTTCAGCCTCTTTGTTTAGGGAATTGTCTCTGTGAGGAGAACAAACCTTCAAATGGGATTACACCTTCCTTTGATGTATTCAAAATGGAGCAAGGTTCTGCCAGACGTGTAAACCCACATGAAAGGAAAAGGAGAGGAAAGACATCCCTTCCTCCCCTTTTCTGCCCTCCTTTCCCCTCCATTCACTGCCCTGCATAAACAACTAGGGATGTCCCCTTGGTCCCGGCGCTGGATTCCATAGCCATTACTGTCCTTCGTTTTCCTTTGGAAAAGTGTGACTATCAAATTTCACTCCAGAAGGATGCCCAATAGGCAGCTTGTAAGAAGGAAAGGCAGTTGCGCTGCTGGTTAGGCCCTCTCTATTCGACCCTCAGAGAAATCGGTGTTGGGGGATTGAGGAGACAATTTCACTTCCTAAAAACTGTCTGTCTCTTCCTTCTGACCAGCTTTCAGAATTTTCATCTCAGAGAATAAGAGTCTAAGTATGACTGAGTGACTTTTCCTGATAAGCCCTCCAGATCAGATGCCTTTCCCCAGTTTAGTATGCACTATAGTGACTAGAGATGATGGGAGATGTATTCCAAGGCAACTGGAGCATGTCAAGTTGTTTCACCACGAGGTCCTGCTATCCCACAACACCTGAGTTTCTACTGTGTACTTCTCAGCATAGGCCCATCTATACAGTCATACAAAATTCAGATTATCTGCTTTTAACTGAATCATATGGCAGTGTAGACTCATATAATCAAATTCAAAGCAGATAATGTGGGTGATCTTCTTTGACAATCTGGACCATATGGCAATTTTGAAGGGGCCATAGGCTGGGTAGTAGAATTCAGGAGTAATAGAATTCCTCAATTGCTTGTACACATGCAAGATTGGAAATTTGAAGGAAAAAAAGCTTGACTGTGTTCCTTACTTTCAGTACTGAAATGACTTCTATGAGTTTAGCAGTAAAAGTGTGGGATACTTCTCTGTCATTCATAGTGCACTAAGCCCCTCAAAGATGCACAATTGTTTTTGGGGATATCTCTTTTAAAATAGCTAATCAAAACAAGAAGAATAAAACCAACACTGAGGCTTGCCAAGAACAGCTCCTGCAAAGTTTGCCTTAGGTTCACCATAAACCAAAACTACTTGAAGACACAAAACATCAAAACTGCCAATTGGAGTGTGTGCTGCTTCTGTTTGGGGACTACAACTAGAAGAACCCCAGATGGCTGAGGGAACTTCCCCAGAAGTTACCCTCCCCACCCCATGCACTTGTGTTTTTCACCATATAAGTCCCCCCCCCCCAACTTCCTTAGAATTTACCATGGGTATATGTTGACTCCAAGTAGACCTACTCAAAGAGCACAGAGCACCCCATATGAAATTATCTAACCTGATGCTGCTTATTCTATCAGTAACTATGGGGGATGGTCTTTCTGCTGAAGTCAGCGGGAACCTTTTGCCAAGACAGGTGTGGCATCTGTGCTTTTTTACAGCCGGAAGGCAGAGAGTAGGCCTAATAGAGCTTTGAAAGGGGAAAGAACTTTGCCTGTTCAAGGTAAGCTGGAGAGGCAAATGTCCTTACATATTGAACAACCATAGAGCTCAACAGGATATAAATGCTAGGACATGGGCATGTAAATATTTTACACATACACATTTGCCAGGAAAAGCTAAAGGGGCCTCAAGTAAAGGCATCCTATGCCTCTTCAACATCTGGAGGGTATACAGGCCTAAGATCTTATAATGTCTATCACAACCACAATGACTTCTCAGAGGGAAGCAAAGGCAAATCCATTCTGAACAAATTATGCCTAGAAAACCCAGTAATAGATTCTTCTTAGAGTCACCACAAGTTAGAATTCTCTTGAATGCACACAGCAGTAGCAGCAGCAGCAGCAGCAGCAACAACAACAACAACAAGGAACTTAGAGATTAAACCTTAATTTGAAGAGAGGGTGCAGGACACCCCTGTCCTGCTTTAGCATGTAAACTCAGTAGGTTTACGTGCTAAAGCAGAATTCAAACCCTGATCTCCAGAGTCCTAGTCCAATGCTCAAGTCACTACACTACCCTGGCTCCTTGAAATTATCAAAAATTTATCAAGACTCTTCCATAGTTGAGCTTCTTCTTGAATCATCATAAAGAAACAATAAGATAGAAATTGTTTCTTGATATTTCCAATAATAAGAAAGATTAATCCATTCCACACTTACATAGGAGCAAGTTATACCTACCTAGAGTAAACTTCTGTGTACACTTTGTAAGAGTATTCCATATTTGAGGGTGTTTGAGTGATAATGCATAGGGGTAGTAATTTGCAACCATGTGCAAGTATCTGACAAATAGGCAACTTCAACAGCAACCTGCCTGTTGATATTGGGCTTCTCCCACACACCTTTCAGGACCCTAGGCAGAGTAGGGGAGTTGGCTATATTTTCCTTTCCTCCAGCCAGAGCTATCAAAATCTCCTAACCAGCATTGTGGGGAGATTCAATGAGTTGTCCTTCAAAAAGTCCTCCCAACTATGTCTCCCTCTGAAAGTAATGTCATCTCAGGTTTGTCAGCAGAAAGCTGATTCTTGAGCCTCCTTTTAATTCCAGACTTGCCACCTGAAAGAGATAACACAGAAGAACCACATAACCAGACTGAAAGGACAGAATGAATCCAACCTCCCACTCACTCTACATAATTATAGCATTTGATACTTCTTTCGCCCTCAGGGCTACATCCTACACAATTCTGAGGCTTGTGGTTTGATTGGAGGCACTGGTGGAGCTCTTTGCAGAGAATTTTAAGTGTCTCTCCTAAACTACCAATCTTATGATTGCATTGGATGTAATCATGGGCATAAAAGTGGTAACTAAGTTTTATAATTAGGCCTAGGTGGAGATGGAAGAGAACAAAGACATAAAAGTGGTAATTAAGTTTTATAATTAGGCCTAGGTGGAGATGGAAGAGAACAAAGACGGCAAGGAAGGGAGAGAAAGGGACTGTTGCACTCCAACCTGTGTTCAACTGGTACCCATCCAGAGGACTGCTTCTATCATCCCCGGTCACCATCCACCACACTGTTGGCAAAGAATGGGAGCTGTGATCCCACAAACTGAGTAATCACCAGGCTGTGGAAATAATGATGTAGTCACAGGCTCCATCTCAGGATAGTGTTCCTTCAGAGGGATTCCATTAGGTGAAGGTCTTTCCTAGGTGCCCACTACCTGACAAAAGACCTATACAGAATGGAACAATGTTGTAAGGTGGAGCATTCTGCTACCTTTCCACAACCTGGTAACCTCCCAATGTGAGAGTTAATGTGGTACAATGATTTAAGATTAGGATTCTGAAGACCAGAGTTCAAATTCCTACTCAGCTATGGAAACTCACTGAATGATCTGACCAAGTCACTGTCTCTCAGGTCTCTTCTACACTACCCTGTACTTCAGGATCTGATCCCAGATTTTCTGTTTTGAACTGGATTATATGAGTCTCCACTGCCAGATAATCTGGGATAAAAAGATAATCTGGGATCACATCCTAGGATATAGGGGCAATGTAGAAGGGACCTCAGAAGATGGTAAAGGCAAGCCCCCTCTGATCAAATCTTGTCACAAAACCTCCATTATAGTTTTGCTTTTTGATCACTATAAGTCAGGGACCATCACCAACAACATACTTGCTACCTGATCTGTGTGTACAGCCACCTACATTCTAAGATGTATTTGTGTGTGTGCTGCCTTTGGTACCTTTGAGCTCTCTGCTCCAGAAACCTGGTATGGGTGATAACCAGGAAGAGAGCAACAACATCAACAGTTCATTGCAGAATTACATGGTATTCCATTGGAGGCAGACTTCAAACTGAGCAAAGAAACAGAAGGAAAGCAGGATCTGGTTTGCTTCTGTCAGAATTAACCTAGAAAGAAGATGCCTCTGTTGGACATCTCATCTCCTTCCCACACACACTTGCATCTTAAAACCTGGGTTGCTCAATTCCTTTGTCATTTGAGAGCATACATCCCCCCAGAAAAATATGATGCTCTTGCTGGCCCCTTGAAGGAAAGCTTGTGATGCAAAGGCAGACAGTTCCTTCTGAGACAGGCATGGAAGAAAGGTCTGAGTTGCCAGAGGACAGCGATGTTTTGGGTTAGAATCAGTGTTTTGTCACAATTTATTTCTCCACAAGTTGAAAAATAGGCTTTCATTTGGCATACTAGAAGGAAAGAAAGTCTGGCTTTAGTTAGGAGAGACACAAAGTCTGGGCTAAGATTCTAATCAAGGCACCCAGCTCTTCATTCAGGGCCATCACAAAATGAGATGGTTGAAGACACCATTCACTTGGAGGGTTTAAACAGGTTAAACTCATGGAGGCGATGGACAGATACACAATTTTTGATGCTACGGTTCCTAAAAAATCTTGACCACAGGTCATGAGGGCTTGGGCATTGTGAGGCTTGCAATCCAAAGACTTTTCATGTTGCTAATTAAGCTCCAACACTGATAATATACCTTTCAATATCAGGTTCTCAAGGACCAAGACCTTCTGAACTGGTCCATTTCCTTCATAGTCTTCTTATGTGGGTAGACTCAATGGATTGTGCTTTGCTCCAACTTTTTCAAGTATGATGCTGTTCAGGTGTCTTGGACTACATCTCCCTTCAGTCTTAGTAAACATGGCCAAGGGAGGATAGAAGTGGTGGTCTAAAATATCTGGAGATCATCAGCAGGGGAAAGCTGGAGATCCATTAAGACATTTTTTTACATCATATGAGAGAGGAAAATGCTATCTGTACACACTAACCTTCTGTTTGGGTCCCAATGTCCATCTTATAAATACATGTTGTAACCGGCATGGATGTGTAGAAGCCACTGTGTAGGGGGCCTTGTAGAGAGAGGGAGGGTGGGGGAGAGGAGATGGGAGGAAATTTGATGCCCCAAACCTCAGAAGTACTCACAAAGTAGTCCATCTATTGTGGGAAATTATTTCGAGAAGTTATGAGTACAGGAAGCCTGGCATTCCCCCACCCCCATCAATTCTCTTGATTCTTTCCTGGTTTTGTTTTCGTTCCTCATAATGGATATTTCGGAGTGGCTGATACTTCAAAATGCGAGCCTGCATCGACACAGAGGTCTTTCTATTACTGAAAGATGGAAAGGTAGCTCAAAGATTTGTACCCTTCCATGAAATCAAAACTATTTCCAGAGTGATGAGAAGCATGCCTGGAATCGGATCACATGCTCCTTGCCTTCCACTCAAAAAGAGGAGCTCACACATAAGAAGTGATATATGTGCCTCAAAGCCAAACAGAAGAAGACATGTTGTGACTGAAAGAGGCAGTCCGCCATATTTTCCACACACAGACCGAGCCACCAATCACCATCACGACCCGAAATAATTCAGTCAAACTTCATTAGTTGGAGCTGTACGTTTTATCTTGCCATACAATTATGTCTTGGTGGGAATATTATTTTTATTATTATATGAACAATATCTTTTTTATTAGGCAGCTCCACGAATCCTTAATTATGAATCTTGTGCACCATCAGTACTTTGCTGAAAATATTGGTATTTCATGGTTATTTTCCCCAAAACCCTTTATTTGTGTGTATGCACGAGGAAGATATATGTGTTGTGTGTGTGTGTGCGTGATTGGCTTCATAAAATCAAAATCAGTAAAAGGAGGGAGGGGGAGGCACAAATCACTTCCCCCATTTGATATATGAAATTGGAGAGATCTGGGATTAAATGGATTAAGTTACTCTACAATGGCAGTAGGTATTTTTTTTTCTGTATATATAATTCGGTGCCCTTGGGAAAATGGAGACAATTCCACCATCTCCTATGAATCTTCACCAGAACTTGATTTGGTTTTGGTTTGACTTGTTAAGGAAAAGGGGAGTGTGGAAAGTGCCTGTTGCTTCCTCCCTCTCCCATTGCCTTCAGGCAGGTAACTAACTGGGGGTGACTCATGAGCAAGAATAGAGTTGTGGAAGGCTTTCGTGGCTGGAATCACTGGGTTGTTGTAGGTTTTTTTGTGACCTCACAGCCTCTGAGGATGCCTGCCACAGATGCAGGCGAAACGTCAGGAGAGAATGCTTCTAGAACATGGCCATATAGCCCGAAAAACCCACAACAACCCAAGAATTGAGGTGGTTTACACAAAGACAGCCCCAGATTAGAGTAGCTGAGCACACGTGGCTGAGATAGTGAGACCTCGTGGCCCAAAGGTTTTTCCAAACAGAGATCCAAACCCTGGTCTCCAGAGTCCTAGGGCCCTTCCACGCAGCCATATAAACCAGAATATCAAGTCAGGTAACTTACAAAATCTGCTTTGAACTGGATTATCAGAGTCCACACTGCCATATAATCCAGTTCAATGTGGATTTTACACAACTGTGTGGAAGGGGCCCTAGTTCAACGCTCAAAGTTCATGTGAGCTTTCCTTCTGAAATGTGAGACAGATAAAGGTACATTAAGGACATGTCTATATCTTGGTCAAAAGACTCATAGAAACTTAGAATTGGAAGAGAGCCCAAGGGCCATCCAGTCCAACACCATTCTGTCATCCTGCAATACACAATTAAAGCACCCCAACACATGGACATCTAGCCTCTGCTTGAAAACCTCCATAGAAGGAAACTCCACCACCCTCCGAGGTAACATCATCTAGTGTTGAACACTACAGTCTTCCTAGTATTTAGGTCGAATTTCTTTACCTTCTCCTTGAATCCATTATCCCATGTCTCTAGAGCAGCAGAAAACGAACTTGCTCCTTTTTCAACAGGATAGTGGTTCTCAACTTGTGGGTCACCACGTGTTTTGGCCTACAACTCTCAGAAATCCCAGCCAGTTTACGAGCTGTTAGGGTTTCTGGGAGTTGAAGGCCAAAACATCTGGAGACCCACAGGTTGAGAACCACTGCAACATTTAAACATGACTTATGTCCCTTCTCAACTTCTCTTCTCCAGGCTACAGATATGTACCAGGCTCCTCATAGGGCTTTGGTTTCTAGATCTCTGACCATTTTGATCAGAACAATAAAAGAAAATAAGACAATCTGCCAAGGTACCCTTGTGGAGTGCTGGCAAGAAAGCTGAAATTTCCAAAGGACAGCCCTTATGTCACCTGCCTTGCTTTCTTTCTCCGTGGTGCCTTTCAAAACTCTTTGGGGTGCAAGGAGACCCTCTCTTCTCAAGCAGTGAAATCTCATCGAAGTGAATTTCCAGCCAAGCCATCTTGGGCCCCACTGCTGGGCAATATCTCCAGCCACTGGGGTGCCAAAATTGCCATTTTAAAAGGATTTTAAAAGGGTTTTAGATGGGACTGCCAGCCCATCTAAGCCCGTCAGGGCCCTTCCATACAGTCACACAACCCAGAATATCAAGGCAGAAAACCCCACAATATCTGCTTTGAACTGGGTTATGAGTCCACACTGCCATATATCCCAATTCAAAGCAGAGAATGTGGACTTTTTATTCAGCTGTGTGGAAGGGGCCTCAGAGGACTCCAGAACCCACCCCTCTCTTTTCAGTGAGAAGAGCCCTGGATGTCTTTTACATCTTTATCAATGGGGAGGAATGTCAGGTTTCCCCCTTTCTTTGTGCCAACCCAGCCGCAGGTAACTGCGTGGAGCAGCCTCTGCCTTTCCTCTCCGCCAAGCCTTGGTTTTTCCAGGAGAGAAGGAGATCCGGGCTGCTTTTGTATGTCTCCCGAGGGTACATTATAAATTAGAACACTTTAAAACGGCGAACAGTAAAGAACAAGAAACCCATTGAGAGTATTAATTAATCTGTAGGAGAGTGTTTGAAGCAGGGAAGGATTCTCCTTCAAAATATTGCAATACTCAGGCGCCGTATAGGGATAGAATAGCTCAAGATTGGACAAAACCTTCTTTTTAGGTGGTTGAGCCCCATCGCATTCCCTGGTTAGTACACTCTCTTCAGATCTTATTCCTTGTTGTGTTGCTTTTTGGATAAGAAGTGGGAGAAAATCTTACGCTAACCCCTTAAAAAAAGAGAATGCGAAAAGAGGTCTTTCTCTTGCGCTTATCAAACCGCACAGATTGACGGATTCGTGGCTAATATTGATTTATGATTTGGTTCAGGGGGGAAAAAAAGCCTCTCTGTCACGTGATGTTTCCGATGGGTCAAGAGTTGAATCCCCAGTTATCGATTTTGTATAGTATTAATTAATCCATTAATAATACCAATAATAATATTAATTAATACCAATAATATCAATTAATTAATATTATTGTTGGTATTATTATGGTTTTCTTGACTTGCGACCTCTGTCTTTCCTACCAGAGAGTTTTCTTACTGCTCTCTCTCTGTATCTCTATCTCTCTCGGCCTCCAACAATGCAAGTTGGCAACCAAATGCCATTTTCACCTTCCCCATTTTCCTTGGCAGTGGGCTTGGGAGCATTTCCTTCTATGGCGACATCAGTCTCCGTGTAGGAAACCAAACGCTGGTCTTTGTTTACAAAACTATTCCATGATATTCTTTTCAAGAGGGCATGAAACCCGATTTGACCCGTCTGCCTTCCTTCCTCCCCCCTTCCAAACTGGGAATCGACCATTTACAGGAGCCAGAACTAATAATTAATAACCGATTTCCCTGTATTCTCGATTCTTTGCCGATATCATCCACCCACTGTATAATATCGCCTGTAATGCAAAGGAGTCCTTCCTAGGGGTTATCCATCTTCCCCTTGCTCTTTGATATACCTGCCTGAGTATCCCCGACACAGGAGCGCGTTGATATCGGGATTGATCGCTTCCTGCTTGTGTACAGACAAGGACGGATTTCTCCCCCTTCGTGACCCGGGCATGAGCAGGGAATCACGTGGGTGGGGCGCGGGAGTCGGTGACTACTGTTGACCTTTCTATTTATTTTCCATCCGAGGCAAGATTAGAGGCAGCCAAGTCTGTACATAAACAGTCCCAGGAACATGAGTGGCACCGTCATTTAGAAGCAGAGAGGATTTGCCTTTTAATAGGACCCACTAAAGAGCCACCCTGGGAGGCAGAAAACTCTCTCTTTTTTCTCTACCTCAGAAGCAGAGGAGGGAAAGGGAAGACGTTTAGAAAGAGGGCTTTGGAAAAAACAACCCGCTCCCCGCCACTTCCCTTTCGGACCCTAGTGGTGTCCTTTGCCTCCCCAGGTGGCCTGGAACAATATCGAGAGCCTCTCCTGACCCCCTCTCCCTCCCCGATCGTCCCCTCAGATAAAAGTCTTCTGAGGCTAGACTTTTATGGCAGGAGTCAGGAAAAGAAGCCGGTCGTAAACTCAGGTAGGTGTCCGGTTTGATCTGTCCAAGCGCAGGAAGTGGAGGGCCGAAGAGGAGGCGGAATCGGGGTTGTAAACCCTTTGCTTTCCCTTCCTTTCTCCAAAGATGAAACGACCAGGCACCGAGTCGGCGGCGAGGCCTGGGGTGATGGGAACTCTTGGGAGGGGGGAGGGTGCAATTAACCCGAGGCTATTCTGCAGAGACAACACTGCAAAGCCCCCCCCCCCCCCAACTTCATGTCCCACTTATTCCTCTTTCTTTTGGCAACCCAGCTCTGAGCCAACGCGAATTTTCCCTGCCTGGGCTCTTTCTCGGGCAAGTTATGGGTCGTTTGAAGATTGAGGAGGCCCCAGGCTCAGCCGAGGAGGTCTAAGAAACTGACGCTGTTTTCTGAGGACAGGACTTTGACACTCACATGCCACATGCAGCTAAGACCCTAAGAGACCCTGTTTAGGGCGAGTTGTGTTCAGACTTATAGCTCTTGCGGGAGGTTGAAGAAAAGGCAGAGGGCGAGCCTGCTTGTGAAAGATAAGGAGGCATCGCTTGGAATCTGTTGTCTCCCTGGGAGGAGGTTAATGCTCTCGCTATTGAGATTAACAAGAGAAAAGAAGGCTTGTTCCTTCCTTCCTTCATTCCCTCTCTTCTATCCTTGATTTTAGCTTGCTTTCCCCCCCTTCCTTCCTTCCTTCTTTCTTTCCTGCCCTTCCTTCTCTTTCTTTCCCGTCCCTCCCTCCTTGTTTCCTAGTTTGTTTCCTTCCCTCCCTCCCTCTTTTCCTTCCCTTCCTTCTTTCTTTCCATCCATCCATCCTTCCATAGTTCCTCCCTCCTCTTTCTCCCTCCTTTCCTTCTTCCTTCCTTCCCATCTATCCTTCCATATTTTCTCTCTCCCTTCTTTCCATCCATCCATCCTTCCATATTTTCTCCCCCCTTCTATTCTTTCCATCCATCCCTCCTTCAATATTTTCTCCCTCCCTTCTTTCCTTCTTTTCTTTTCTTTCTTTCTTTCTTTCCATCCATTCATCAATCCATCCATATTTTCTCCCTCCCCTTCCTTCCATCTTCCCTTCCCTTACATCCATCCATCTATCCTTCCATAGTTCCTCCTCTTGCTCCATCCTTTCCTTCTTCCTTCCTTTCTTTCTTTCTTTCTTTCCATTCATTCACCCATCTATCCTTCCATATTTTCCCTCCCTTCTTTCCTTCTTTCCTTCTTTCCATCCATCCATCCATCCATCCATCCTTCAATATTTTCTCCCTCCCTCCTTTTATTCTTTCTTTCTTTCTTTCTTTCCTTACTTTCTTTCCATCCATCAATCTATCCATCCATATTTTCTCTCCCCCCTTCCTTTCCTTCCTTTATCCCTTCTTTCCTTTCCTTTCCTTTCATCATCCACCTATCTTTCCAGATTTTCTCCCTCCCTCCCTTTCCTCTTTTTCTTTCTGTCTGCCTTCCCTTCTCCCCCTACCTTCCAGCTTCTCCTTCTCTGGGAAGCGCAGACAAGCTTCCTAAACCTCAGTGGAGATGAATTACCCACGCAAGCCCAGGGACACGGAGCAAATCCACTGCTCACCCGGGCTCTGCTGTCAGACCCTACCAACCCTCGTTGGACCCCAGAGGCTGGGAGTGAGGCTCTGGATGAGGGGGCTATTAGCACACCTGATTGCACGGCTCTGAAAAGGATCAACACAAAGAGATGAAAGGGGTCCCTTTCCACAGGACTCCTGATTTATGGGCCCGGGTGGGAGTGTATCCTGGGATAGGAAGTCCTTTCTTCCGACGAGGGCTGCCTTCTTTCTACTTTGCTAATTATCGATCTGTCTTTCTGATCTACCTATCTAATAAACCAGCTAAGTGACACAATAACAAAGAATTTCTTTCCTTGTCCCCAGGAAATGCTATCCCGGTATCTTCCTCCCTGTCTCCCTCCCGCCCTCTGTCTGCCACGCAGCTTGGAACAAAAGACATTTTCTCCACCATCCTGAAACACGTCTAAATCCCTTGCCAGGTCTTTCCAGACTGTAGGGTTTATGAAATAAAAGCAGCCCCGTTTCCTGATCGTGTTGGTGCTTCTCTTTTCCAATCTTCTTTACTCATTAGCTTTCCCATAGTCCTCAGTGGTCAATACATGGAAATATTCCCCGACTGGAACACCCTGGAACTTTACGTCTGTGTGGTCGTTCGCTGGGGGGGGGGGGGGGCTGTCTGTGGGGATTCATCCCTCAACAATGTGGCCGAAAACATGGAGCAGTTGTGGGGATGTTATGTAAGCCCATTGCACTAAACATTGCCCAGTTTCCAACAGAACCCTCAACGTATTGTTGAAGGCTTTCATGGCCGGAATCACTGGGTTGTTGTAGGTTTTTCAGGCTGTATGGCCATGTTCTAGAAGCATTCTCTCCTGACGTTTCGCCTGCATCTATGGCAAGCATCCTCAGACCTCACAGCCTCTAAGCATGCCTGCCATACAGCTCGAAAAACCTACAACAACCCAGACCCCTCAATCCCTGAGGATGCCTGCCATAGATGTGGGTGAAATGTCAGGAGAGAATGCTTCTGAAACATGGTCATACAGCCCGTAAAACTCACAGCAACCCATTGCACTGACAAATCAGTCTATCTGTTCTCTGTACACGTGCTATAAGAGTTTCATCACAGGAAGGAGTAGCTGTCATTCTCTTTCTGTTGACCCTTCACCCAGCTGTGCTCACTCTCTTTTCCCTCCAAAAATAATTATGCTCTTATGAAGGGATCTATCTGGAGATTTGGGTTGCCCAACTTTCTGATTTCTACTCGTTTTGGAATTGCATTGGGAGAAGTTTTAGGGGTGACACTGCATTGGGGTGGACATCCTGACCAAATGCAAGGAGAATTGGAAGAGGCTTAGTATTCTTAGTACTTTCCCCCAAAGATGACGTCCAGCTTTTGTTTGTTTTTGTTGTTTCTGCTGCTAAGATGATCTGAACTCAGCATCAGAGGCCTGGTTCTGTATATCATTCCAGAGATGTTTCTCCTCCAGCTCCACCGCTCCTTTGGCTTCTGCAGCCTGACTAATGTCAGCTGCAATTGTCAAAGCCTGCAGAAACTGCCACCGCCTCCTAACATGTATTTCAGGAGACCTTCTTTCCCACATCAGCCCAAGTTTCTTCAAGTTCCGCCTGCTGCTCTGTGCTTACAGTTTACAGCCTTCTCCGAATCGCAGGGAGCTAATAAACGTTTTATTAAAAGGTTTTGATGGATTCACCTTTGGGATTAACTAAGATAATAGTTTATTACACTCTGAAAGATTAAACTGAGTACCCTGGTGGGGAAGAGGAGGGAAAAAATAAACATTACAAATAACACAGCTCCTCTTTGAACGTAATGTACCATTGTTTGCAGACACAAAACATAACTCAACCCGTTTTTGTGTTAAGCACACACACACCACGATTCAGATATGCATCTGATATTAGAAGACAATTAAAGGGATCTTCCTGGCAGAGAAGACGCCTGTACTCATACACATATATACAGATCATTGGGGGGGGGGGGGTGTATGTGTATGTGTACATCCGATTTCTCCCTCGGTGGAGATTTGCGAGGAGAGAGGGATATGCCTGATCAATTGGAAGATCAAAATAAGACCTGTGTGTGTGTGTCAAGGCTCTTGGAAAGGCAAAAGGGAAGGTTAATGGAATTAAAAAGATCCCAGAGCGATTATTCTGCACGAGTTCTGCTCTTTCCCTCTGTCTCTCGCTTTCTCTCTTGCAAGGCAGATCCTGCCATTCAGCCACTCCTTCAAATATTTGCATGGTCACAGAACTCTGTAACCTGCTTCTTGGCAATTAGGAGGACCAAACAGTCTGGATCATCTTGACAAACAGATTTGAAAGCAAGAGCATGCATTCACTTTTGTTCTACAGCTTGTATGATCAGCAACAAGAGGACAAATGCATATAAACAATATGGAGGAGTCAAAGAGAAGTGCATGTTCATATCAGTATGTGCTTAACAGTTGCAAACCTTCTGGTTTTGGGTTGTTGTGAGTTTTCCGGGCTGTATGGTCATGTTCCAGAAGCATTCTCTCCTGACGTTTCGCCTCCAGGCGAAACGTCAGGAGAGAATGCTTCTGGAACATGGCCATACAGCCCGGAATAAACAACAACCCAGTGATTCCGGCCACGAAAGCCTTCGACAATACCTTCTGGTTTTGATGTTTGCTATTATTTTGTTATTTTAGAACACGTGTAAGTTTGTGCCCACAAAGGGGTGAAGAAAAAGGCAAAAAGATAGACTATATTTGACTATATTTAGCTACATATCCATATCCAATAGTATGTTTAAATAAGGGACGTGTAGCTAAATATAGTCAAATTCACCCGAAAACTTACCCATGAGAAGAATTGTGTATATTTTAAATTTCATTTATTGAAGGCTACAAGTATGTTCTGCATTATTTCCAAGGAGACAGAGGCATGGCTTCTCATTGAAAGCAAAACAACAAAAACTGTACTTTTCATCTGTCCTTAACTTGGCTGCTAGAATATATTTGCTGCAAGTGAATAGAACCGGGGTTTCCCCTAGCCTCATCCACTACCATTCCCAACCTTTCCTCTGTTGCTGTGAACTGGACAATCGATACCCAAGAGTCCCATTAATTTGAGCATTTTTCTAATCAGAACAAAGGATGGCTGCGTGGCTGCAGCCCCATAGGTGAGGATAAATCCCATTGAGATCAATGGGATTTAATTCTCAATAGCCCTGACATCCAATAGCGTCTTGAACTGGAGATCACTCTTCCTTTTCCTCCTTAACCCTTTCCCAGGGCCCTTGCACACAGCCCTATATCCCAGAATATCAAGGCAGAAAATCTCACAATATCTGCTTTGAACTGGGTTATCTGAGTCCACATTCAGATAATGTGGGATTTTCTGACCTGATATTCTGGGATATAGGGCTGTGTGGAAGGGCCCCCAATGAAACTAGATAATATTGCAGTTATCTGGGGAGGAAGTTTACCTTTCCATGTCCATCAAAGCTAACTCAAAGGAGACCAGGCTTTCACATCCACAATCTAGGTGTAGCCTCTGAAGCTACTTAGATTAATCCAGAGTAGACTTCCCCAAAGGTTGTTCCAGGAATTCTGGATCACTGACCACTAAACCACAAGAATTAGGACCCTTCCACACAGTTGAATAAAATCCCACATTATCTGCTTTGAACTGGGATATATGGTAGTGTGGACACAGATAACCCGGTTCAAAGCAGATATCATAGTGGAATTTTCTGCCTTGATATTCTGTGATACAGGGCTGTGTGGAAGGGCCCGTAGGCAATGGAGCCATTTAGTATTTGAAGATGCAGTTCTTGTCAGTACATAAATTGATGGGGAAAATAATTCCCAACCTTCTGTTCAGAGAAGAAGAGTCTGCTTTCAGAGTTCTCCTGCTCTTTATTGCTCCCAATGATATGGTTCCCTATACTCCAAGATTTTTCTACAAAACTTCTACAAAACCCCCCATAATGCCACAGACACAATTAGGAACAAAAGTAGCACGAGTCCTGTGGCACCTTAAAGACTGCTGAAAAAAAATCCCACATTATCTGCTTTGAACTGGATTATATGGCAGTGTGGACTCAGATGACCCAGTTCAAAGCAGATATTGTGGATTGTCTGCCTCGATATTCTGGTTTGTAGAACTGTGTGGAATAGCCCTCAGGGCCCTTCCACCAGCCCTATATCCCGGAATATCAAGGCAGGAAATCCCACATTATCTGAGTGTGGACTCAGATAACCCAGTTCAAAGCAGATAATGTGGGAATTTTTCTGCCTTGATTTTCTGGGATATAGGGCTGTGTGGAACGGCCCCCAGTTATTTATCCAGATAACCAAAGTAGCTGGTGGATTAAAAGCAGCCAGAAGGAGAGCTGGCCCACAGATCCCCCTCCAAAAAGCCAAGTTTCCCCCACACAACACCTAAACCCATTTCCAATGCCATAACAGGACTGCAAAAGACAGAGTTCTGAATGGGCAACATTGATGAATGTATTACATCTCTTAACTGCATTTATTTAAAAAAAGTTCTCCAGCAACAAAGTCTCAAAGGTGGCAATTGTTTGTGAAGACTTCCAGGGGGTTTTCCAACACATCTTAGGTCTTTTTTCCCCCTCCTGGAAATCTTCCTGGATTTTTCTGATGGGCTGCTCTGCAGATCTACCACAGATAAACATCAGAGAGGTATTTATGACAGAAAATGGGCGCATTCAGTGCATTCCTGTCATTGTTGGGTCTTGAAAATCCTTATCTGGAATTAGCAGGCATTGTGAGTGTGTGTGTTTGTGTGCCTTCAAGTTACCTGTCGACATGGATTTCTTAGGGCCCTTCCACACAGCCCTATATCCCAGAATATCAAGGCAGAAAATCCCACATTATCTGAGTGTGGACACAGATAACCCAGTTCAAAGCAAATATTGTGGGATTTTCTGCCTTGATATTCTGGGATATAGGACTGTGTGGAAGGGCCCTTGGTTATCTGAGTCCAAAGTGCTATATATTCCAGTTCATCATCATCATCATCATCATCATCATCATCATCATCATCTTTAATTACTTATTAATCACCCTCCATCCGAGATGCTCCAGGCGATTTACATAGCAGAAATTATACAGGATAAAACACATACATACAAATATTAAAATTAACATGGGTCAGTTCAAAGCAGATAATGTGGAATTTTATTCAGCTGTGTGGAAGGAGCCTTAGAAACATTTCTCAAGCTGCTGTGATTCAAAGGAGTGCTCTACAAGGACTTACATGTTGTCAAACCTAGAAAGCAAGCGTGTTTACCCCTTTTTAAAAACCTCATATAATTTCCAATAGGCAGATCCCGAGAAAGTGAAGAAATGTCATGGTGATGCCAACACACTGTAGTAAAATACACAAAAGCCCAGAAATAGTGCACACACTTACTTGAGAGTTCATCTTCCTGAAGTCAATCCATTTAATTCTGAGAGCAGTTCCACACACCCATATAACTGGATAATGCACAGATATCTATACCAATGTAGAACAACAATGTATGCATTTACACTCTGTTACTAGTAAATGATGTCACTAAGATATAATTACTCTTAGACAAAGTTGTAGAAATTATATCTTAGTGACATCATTTACTAGTAAACATAGAGTGTATATGCACATACATTGTTGTTCTACACACCCATATAACCTAGAATATCAAGACAGAACATCCCACAATATCTGCTTTGAACTGGATTATCTGAGTCCACACTGTGGTATAATCCAGTTAAAAGCAGATAATGTGGATTTTTATTCAGCTGTGTGGAAGGGGCCTGAGTTGACAAGTTTTGCATCTATTACCACAAAGTAACTGCTATTCTCTGTTTTATTTTCATTCTCCCTATACAAATGTTAGTAAGTTTAATAGTTAGGGATGTTTTGCCCAATTTTTAACAAAATATCTACATAAGAGTAATTTGAAAGCACATTCGCTCTAGATTAAATCAAAATTAGTTATATTAACTACCTTTCTTAGTGTTTATTTTTTTTTCTTATTCAGAAAACAAACTAAAAAAACATACAAACAAAAGAAAACCAGTAGTGCGAGTCTAATTCCTTCCTGCCCAAAAACAAATGTTCTGAATTTTTCAAATAGGCCAGTCTTGAAGAGTTCGTGAACTAAGGCGCTTGGACTAAATAAGTAAATAAATGGATCTGCAATACAGATTCGGGTCTGGCTTCATCTTCTAGAAGGATAGCTGGAGGAAGGGAAGGGGGGCGGGATGGGAAGGTTTTCTTTTCTTTACCCCAAACCAGATATTTGTTGTTTTCCTTTCAAAGGGGTGCAAAGGGTGGGGTAGAGGGGGGCAAGGCGAAGAAGGCAAGAAGCAAAAAAACAACAACAACAATTCCTCCCGCATAGAAATGAAACCTCATATTCGTTTGCCTTTGGGCTTCATTTTTTCCCTTCTACATTATAACTAGTTATTGAACTCGCTAGAAGATCTAAAGGCCATTTGCGAGGAGACAAATTTCAATGGAGGTTCCCCATCAATAACTCCTTGGCAGTGACCTATTGGATCAAGTCAAACAGTTGAGGTGAAATTCAGGTCACGCCGTCTAAGCAATATTAAAATGCGCCCACTTTTTAAAAAGCCACTTTCAACGAGATTTGAAGAAAATTGAATTCCTGGGAGAGGGAGGGAGGGGTAAAGGGAGGGTGAGGGGTGAAAGGGGGGCTGTTGCGGAAGGGAGAGAGAAATTTGTTTGCATGCATGTGCTTTTGCCATCAAACAGGAAGAATCCGTCTCTTGCGTTTTGTACAACGGGAGGGATAAATATTTATACCTTGGCTTCCATAAAATTTCAGTGCTACTTTTAGTGATATTCTTTGGTTTTCCAAATCGTTTGAACACCCCCGATTACTTTTCTTGACAACAGATTTAAAAGAAGGGAGAAAGGGGGGGGGGGTGAAGAGAAATCAATTAAACATTTGCATATTTCTTTGCATAAATTAGACCTGTCTCCATTGTGGGGAAGGGAGGGAGAAAGGAGAAGACCTATATGTTGTTGTTGTGTGTGTTGCAGAACACCAAATTATTTGACTGAAGCTAAGTGGTTTACAAGTTGTTGAGTATTTTTAAAAAAATGCAAGGTCAATATAATTTTGGAGTGCAAAGTGTCATTGAGAAATTAACTCCTTTTCTACTTCTCAGGAGATTTTTTAAAATCCTTTTCTATCTACCTCTCTGGTAAATTGAATTTACTGAAAAAATGGAATTTGTCCATTGAAGTCAGGGCCCTTCCACACAGCCATATAACCCAAAATATCAAGGCGGAAAATCCCACAATATCTGCTTTGAAATGGAATATATGGCACTGTGGACTGGGGGGGGGGGGGGGGGGGCTCTTCCACACGGCCATATAACCCAGAATATCAAAGCAGAAAATCCCATAATATCTGCTTTGAAATGGAATATATGGCATTGTGGACTGGGAGTCCTTCCACACAGCCATATAACCCAAAATATCAAGGCAGAAAATCCCAGAATATCTGCTTTGAAATGGAATATATGGCACTGTGGACTCAGGGCATTTCCACACACTCATATAACTCAGAATATCAAGGCAGAAAATCCCACAATATCTGCTTTGAACTGGAATATATAGCACTTTGGACTCAAGGCCCTTCCACACAGCCATATAGCATAGAATATGCAGGTAGAAAATCCCACAATATGGGTTATCTGAGTCCACACTGCCATATTTCCCAGTTCAAAGCAGAAACTGGGGAATTTTATTCAGCTGTGTGTAGAAGGGGCCTCAGTAATAAAATTAATTTTACTTTTCAAAAGGAGAAGGGGCTGAATAGAGAAAAAAAGGTGAGCTTATGTGTGTTAACAAACTTTTCTTGGAAAAGGTGGGGTTTTGGAGGCATTTTGAATTTCCATCCCATTCTACCCAAATTAAATTTATTATTCTTCTATTATTTATTATTAATTTTCTTCGAGGGGGGTGTTTATTTGTTTGCCCAAACCAATAAGCACCAACACCCCAAAGCCAGGGAGGAGAGAGAGTGCTTTCCCTTCCTGGAGGCCCTTCAATGTAAACTGACGGTTGGAGGTCAGCTTTTAGAACGGATTTTCCTCTTTTTTTTTCTCCATCCATAAAACCTTAATTCGAATAGGGCTCACGTGGCAAGGGCTTTGTCTTATGATTATTACTAGCATTATGACTATTATGATTACTAAACACTGAAAGAGCAAAAAATCTCGGCGCCGGAGTGTTTTCCACCTCCCCCTCCCTCCACATCCCAGTCTCCCCCCCCCCCCTTTATTTTGGTCCAAGATGCACAGATTGCAAATGGCGAGAGGTGTAGGTTACCAAGCGGTCAGTATGGTAATCGCTTGCACAATGAATCCGCAGGGACAATGAGCACTTATTTTTCTTCAGTACTGTCAAGGAGGCGCTTTGTACTCAGAAATAGTCCTGAAAATGGTAGCCAGATAGATACACGGGGTGCTGGGCTTTTCTCTCTCTCTCCTGCAAACCGATTTCTGGCCAGGGAAAGACTTAAGGGCCAGAAATATTGTTCTAAAAAAATAAAATAAAATCTAGGCGTTTTTATTTATTTCCCCCCAGTTGTCACTCAAAAGATCATAGCAATAATTGTGTTTTCCTGACCTAGTTGGTTGGTTTAAAAAAAATAAGGAAGGGGGGGGGGAGGACTGAGGGCAGAAGTGTGAGAGAGGCAAGAGAGATGCTCTAGGAACAAAAGGGATTTGTTCCCCACTTATAATTTTTTCCACACTTTCTTGGAACTTTCTTTGATAGGAAGCATAAAAGAAACTCACCCGGACACTTTTAAAAAGGCCATTTTATTTTATTTTTTATTTCATTTTTAAAGTTTAGAAACAGAAAAAGAATATATAAACTTTGGAATCTAATTCAAATCTTGGAGGAGAGAAAAACAGGAATCTGTTAAGATACAGAAACAGACACCAACAAGGAGGTAAAACAAACAACCCCAGCATGGAAAATGAAGGGGGGGGGGGGGGAATAAACCTAAAAGGTAGAGTATGTCTACAATCCTGTATGCACTTATTCGGGAGAGACTATTGCTTCCGAGTAAACATGATCAAAATCAGGAGACTGTGTCTACAGGCGGATCTGATGCAAAGAAAGAGCGAGATCTTACTTTTAAGTAGCTTTGCATACATCCTGCTTCTTGAATCTGTTCATGCTTACTCGGACTTTAAACTCCAGTGTATAGATCTGCTATCTCTTATGGAAGTAAGACTCGCTGGAAACAATGTGTCCTCATTTCCAGTTATTACCATCTCCCATAGCCGCATTGCTCTTTTTTCCATGAGCCCTAAAAGAATGATTAAGAGGATAATAATATGGATATATGTATTGTCGAAGGCTTTCATGGCCGGAATCACTGGGTTGTTGTAGGTTTTTTCGGGCTATATGGCCATGGTCTAGAGGCATTCTCTCCTGACGTTTCGCCTGCATCTATGGCAAGTATCCTCAGAGGTAGTGAGGTCTGTTGGAACTAGGAAAAAGGGTTTATATATTTGTGGAATGACCAGAGTGGGACAAAGGACTCTTGTCTGTTGGAGCTAGGTGTGAATGTTTCAACTGACCACCTTGATTAACATATAATGGACTGACAGTGCCTGGAGCAAACTTTTGTTGAGAGGTGAATAGATGTCCTTGTTTGTTTCCTCTCTGTTGTTGTGCTGCTGTAATTTTACGTCAGGAGAGAATGCCTCTAGACCATAGTCATATAGCCCTAAAAAGCCTACAACAACCCAATATGGATATAGTTTTATTTGTTTAGTTCACCCTTATGAATCAGGAAGTTTAAGCTACAATTATCCAGGATAGTCTCACCCTGCCAAAATAAACTGTCTACTGAGGCCTCTTCCACACAGCTGAATAAAATCCCACATTTTTTGCTTTGAACTGGAATGTATGGCACTGCGGACTCAGCTATTCCAATTCAACACAGATTATTCTGCCTTGATATTCTGGATTATATGGCTGTGTGGAAGGGCCCTGAGTCTCTGTTGTGGCTAATGGGAGTTAAAAGCCACAGAGGCCCCTTCCACACAGCTGAATAAAATCCCACATTATCTGCTTTGAACTGGAATATATGGCAGTGTGGACTCAGATAACCCAGTTCAAAGCAGATATTGTGGGATTTTCTGCCTCGATCTTCTGGGATATATGCCTGTGTGGAAGAGTCCTTAGTTCAATGAGGTTTACTCCCTATTAAATGTGCTTAAAAGTTATAGCTTCAGTTGGTAAATCTTTCATCCCTCCTCCTTATCTCTTCATTTGAATTCTATTAAGGTCCCCAATGGGCACTCTGCATCTCAAATCAAGCACTTGAAGGCTGCACTAAATTCAGTGGGAATTTGCTCAGCATATACTGAACAACACAAAGACATGTGGTCTACTCAGATGTAAGTCTCCCTGATTTCAGTGAGGCTAACTCCCAAGCAAGTGTGTATAAGACTGATGTTAGATATAAGATTTTGATAGTATATGTAAAAGAGTATAATTTTAACTAGTCATAGTGATGGCAACTGTATAGCATTGGTAGTAATAGTAAGTGGAGCAGAAAGAGTACTCATATTACTAAAATCAGAACTAATACTTTTTTGAAACATGAAACAGTCATGGCAAACACAAACTTGGGGAGAATGAGTTCCATACAACTATTACAATCCATAAAAACCTGATGGAAGGAGTAATATGGGTGTTTGTAGAAACAGTAGGGATACTTGCTTAATATTATTCCTAGTTGGTGAGTGTTTCTATTTTTCAGCATCTATCCTATAATTTCAATAAATAAATAAAATGCATGTTCTCTCTCTTTCTCCCTCCCTTAGTACTATTCCTGTCATGCCTGCATATCTTATAGATCCCAAGCTTCAACGTTCTCCTTCAATGGAGAATGTATAGAATGAACAAAATCAGGTGAGTTCTCAATAGGAATGACATTGTAAAGATAGTCTGAAATGTTCCACTTACACTAGGACTGGTCATCAAAAGAAAAGGTTTCCTCCATTTTCCCCTTCTTTTGGAGCAAACCACATTTCTCCTCCTCAGAATCTATCAATCAATCAACCAGCAAGCAAGCTGACAATTCCACATAGTATTTGTGCATGAAAAACCTTTTCAGGGTGAACTTGGCCCAAATATTTCATGGACTGATAAAAAGAGGCTAATCAAAACAGTAGATTTTTATGTGGTCACCTGAATAGAAATGAAGGTCATCTTTCAGGGCCCAGTTCTCAAAGTGAGGAGAAGTGGCAAAATTCTTCAGAAACATGCATGCTCAACTTGGGAACTGCTTAACTTGTTTAATGACTTTTTGGAAGTCTTGAGGGCTGCTCTCTTCTGCCCTTTAGCCATCAAAAGAAAGAAAGGCTGGTGGAGGACATCCTTTGGTGTGGGCTTGGAGAGAAGTAACCTTCCCCCCTCCTCCTGAAATAGGCAGTCCCAATTCTCCAGTCGTTTATATGTACCCTGTAGAATCGAATTTGTGTGAGCACCTCAATCACAAATTCGTCTCTAGGGGAGTATATGGACGATGCAGAGCTTTGTTAAATGTTCTCCTTTCTTGGGGTTCTTCTCCCAGATGTTGCAGTTAACAGGCTAATATTTGAGATTTCAGAGTGGTGAGCTTTGTTAAATGTTCTCCTTTCTTGGGGTTCTTCTCCCAGATGTTGCAGTTAACAGGCTAATATTTGAGATTTCAGTGTGCTGTGCTTAAAGATCTTGAAGAGCACATTCTTTGAACAAGAACACACGCTTTGAGGCAGGGTAAAGAGATTGGTCGGGAGGACCATCATACAGCCAGGTCTTGAATAAATAATTAGAATAACAGAGAAGGTAAAGTGTGCTCCTGATAATAAAATCCGGAATTGTGACTTCTCTCTTGCAAAGAAGGAGCAGCAGTCGCTGAAAAGGCAGCTCAGAGCTCACACAAGCCCTTGCCAGAGAAAGAAGGGAGGGAGGAAGAGAGGGAGAGAGAGAGACCTAACCATTTCAAGTGACTGATTTATGGCGTTTTACAGCCCCATAAAAACTGTTACAACCAGCCCAGAGCCTCCGACACCGCTGGCACATTTAGTCTAATAAATAAAACATAAACAGTTAACTTTATGTGTCACTTTTATTGTTATCAAGTAAAATATTGCAATGCCCTGCAAGCTATGATTTTCAACTATAATTGTTATCAAGCAGTACAAGGGATTAATCCGACTGTCGGTGCCCCATCTTCTTAATGTAAGCTATAGATAAAGCCTTTTAACTGCAATAACTGCACTCTTTAAAATGTTTGCTTCCCATCCCAGCTTGCTGAGCCTACCCAGAGGTCTGTTTATGTATCTTATGGGGGAACACAGGCACACTCAAGCAGGGCTGCTTCTGCCCATCATCCCTGACTCAAGATTGAAACCAGAGATTGTGAGCTGACTCTTCCTACTTCTGCAGGGATTTCTGGCTGGGAAGAAGAATAGAATATCATACCTCTTGTATGTGAATGGACACCCACCTTCCTTCCTTCTTTTCCTCCCTCATTTAGACTATATGTATGTGTGTTCTTTCCCACAACAATGCCTTGACATTGAGCAGGAGAAGATTGGTATAAAGCAAGCACCCAGCTACCAGTTTCCCAACAACAACACCTCCTTCTACTAGACTCCTCCACCTCTCCATCCCCTGGTTAGAAGAAGAGAAGGTTGGTGGCCTTGCCATCTGTCTGGAAGGAACTTTTCCTGCTTTTCATCTTCGCCATCCTCTCTTATGAAAACCCCATCAGACCTCCCTTAAGCAAGGGTTGATGAGCCTTTCTAGAGCACTCTCACTCCAAATGACGCAAAGATGATTTGCATACTCCCTTCCCCCACCTTCTCTTCTCCTCCCCCCCCCCCCCAGGTAACCTGCCTTCTTTGTCTCTCTGCCTGCAAACAATTGGATGACAGATGTTGAACTTCCTTTGAGTTTTTGAGTTTTGTGTATGTGTGTAGGTTGGGAGTGGGGGTGGGGCCAGATCTGCAGACAAGGATCCCAGCGGTGTCCTGGATGGGGGGGGGGGGGGAGGAGGAGGGGGCACATCTCTCCCCACAGCTTTTAAGGTGAAACAAGCAGAGCAAATTTGAGCATGCTGCAGTGTTTAAAAAATGGTTGTCTTTCCTGCTTAAGGCTGGCTTAGCTCTTGGTTGTCTACAAGAGAGGACTTGCTGTGCACCTAGAAAACAAGGGGTGGGGGTAGTTTGGGGGAAGAGATTAATCATATAGGAGGTACTCTTCCACACCATCTCTCTGTCAAATAAATGAATTTACTTCTATTAATATTCTGAGCATTGATACTACCTTTTGAAGACGAGGAGCACACACAGGACTGCCTGCCTGGCTGTAAGATCTGCCCCTTCCTCCCCCTCAACCTCTCTCTCTCTCTCTCTCTTTCCCTCTCTCTCTTTCTCTCTCACACACCCCTCTTTTGCTCTGAGGGGAAGGGGATCACACCAACAACAACAAGAACACAGGCACCCGCACCCTGGCGCGCGCTCACACACACACACACACAAATTGGATACATTTTGAATAAGCTTTTGGTTCCTTATCCGGGGACTCGCTCGGCTGGCGTGATTGGCGCAAATAGTCACATGGTGAAACTAACTTTACGGGGTCGCCAGCTAGTAGGAGGGTTTTATGGAGCAGAAAAACGACAAAGCGA
The DNA here is from genome assembly GCF_037176765.1 of Anolis sagrei. Lineage (NCBI taxonomy): Eukaryota > Metazoa > Chordata > Lepidosauria > Squamata > Anolidae > Anolis > Anolis sagrei. The sequence continues at coordinate 189,251,530 of NC_090022.1, read as the reverse complement.
GAAAAATTATTTTCCACTCCAGAAATTAATGATCATGAGCTCGTATTTGATGGACTCTAACTACATCGATCCGAAATTTCCTCCATGCGAAGAATATTCGCAAAATAATTACATCCCAGACCACAGTCCGGAATATTACAGCCGGACCAGGGAGCCCAGTTTCCAGCACCACCACCAGGAATTGTACCCTCCGCCACCTCCTCCTCCGCCACCGCCACCTCCTCCACCTCCTCCTCCTCCACCGCGACCCAGCTACCCCGAGCGCCAGTACAGCTGTGCCAGCCTCCAAGGTCCCGGCAACCCCTCCGTGCATCCGAGGGGCCATGGACCACCGCCTGGAGGCCACCACCTCCCCGAGAAGCCCCCGCAGCCGCAGCTCTGCGACCAAACGGCTCTTCCCAGCGCCGCCACCTCGCCATCCCCAGCTCCCCCAGCCTGCAACCAGCAAAACCCCGACCACCCCAGCAGCACGGCCTCTAAGCAGCCCATAGTCTACCCCTGGATGAAAAAAATCCACGTCAGTACGGGTAGGCAACTTTTGCTCCTCTCCTTCCCCTTTTCCTCTCTCCCTCTCTCTCCCTCTGCTTCTTTCCTTGTCCCTGCCTCAGTCTCTTCCTCCTCTCTCTCTCTCTCTCCCTCGCTGTCTGCCTCTCTCTCCCTCCATCACCTCCTTTGCCTTCAACGAGAGTCTTTGGGTTAGCACAATTGAGCGGGATTTACGACTCCGAGTGGGTAATTACACCCACCATAAATTTTATAGCCAAGCTAGTCTGGGCAGCCCGAGCCATGTGGTTCGTTCTGTTATGTATGTGTGAAACTCCAACGGCTTTGCGAGGGGTGCATAAATAATTCAGGCTCTTTGCAAGCCAGGGAAACCCCTTCTTAATCCGAGGGAAAGTCCTGGGTTCTTTATAACCCATTGAGCTGATGACTTCTTCTTCTTCTTCTCCTCCTCCTCCTCCCCCCTTTCTCTCTCTGTATTTCTCCTCCTCTCTTTCCCTTGAGCCACTGGAGATCTTTCTTCCTCTCGGTGTGTGCATCTAACCCGCTCCCCTTCCTTTCCCTTCAACCCTTCTTCCCTCCCTCCCTCCTTGGTTTATTCACGGTCCTCTTTGGTTTTTCCAGTGAACCCCAATTACAATGGAGGCGAGCCCAAGCGATCCAGGACTGCCTACACCAGACAGCAGGTCTTGGAATTAGAGAAAGAGTTCCACTACAATAGGTACCTGACCCGGCGGAGGCGGATCGAGATCGCCCATTCCTTGTGTCTCTCGGAGAGGCAGATCAAGATCTGGTTTCAGAACAGGCGGATGAAATGGAAAAAAGACCACCGGCTGCCCAATACCAAAGTGAGGTCCACAGCCCCGGCCAATTCCTCGGCCGGATCCCTCCCGGCGGCTCCTTCCAACGCGGTGGTGGTCAGCAGCGAAGACCACTCGCAAAGCTCATCTCAGGAAGCACGAGCAGAGGATATTACAAGGTTATAAACAAACAGAGGGGAAAAAAAACAAAACAAAACAAACAGAACCGGCAACAGCAGCAGCAGCAGCAAAAAGAACCACCTCCCCCTCATAAAAAATGACTCTGATTATTTATAGAATCTAATATATATATCTAATTCTATATATTTTGTTTCTCCCCCTTCTCTCTCTTTCTCTCTGTCTTTCTTGTTTCTTCCCCTTTAACCCCCCTTCTTCCCCTCCTTCGTAGTTTTCCGGTGCGTGTGTGTATATATATATCCCCATGAGCCAAGGAAAGGAGGAAAAAAATAAAAATAGAACCACAAACACACAAAAGAATGAGGTCTTTTGCCAGAGATCTCAAGCTTTAGGTGCATGTCTTTATTAGCATGAGAGGCCAGGTGAAATAATTGCTGTTTCTTTCTTTCTTTTCTTTTTTAAAGCGCCATTTTCAGGGTTTTATTTATTTTTTTAAAAGGAAGGGATGAAAGAATGGTGGGAGTGTTGATGAGTGTGTTGTGTGTGTGTGTGTATGTGTGTGCTGGGGTGGGGGAACCTAATGTTCTGTTTTCGATGAAAATGTGAAGCATATGCTAATAATTACACAGGCAAGGAAAGAATGCAGTTGTGTTGCTCTCTGTGCATTTACCAATGGAGAACAAAAAAGAGGACAGAGAAAAATGGATCATTGAGCGCTTTCTCTTCCCCTTCTTGCTTTTTTGTGTTGTTGTATAGACGTTGGGGAAAAGACCAAGGAAAGAAGGGCAGACAGCACAGAGGAGTAAGCAGGAAAGCGGAGAAACTTATGATTTATTTCAATGTGAGAAGCAAACCAGAGAAGAGGGAGGGAGGGCAAGAGAGAAAGTTGAAAGAGAAGTGTCAGTGGATATAGAATCTGTTTGGGTTTTTGTCGTGGTTCTTTCTCGTGTTTTTTATTTCCCCCCTTTTTTGGATATTTTTTTATTTTGGACTGATGATTTGACATGGTCATTGTAAACTTGCAATAAAAAAGAGTTTTAGTGTATATGTGAAAGTCCCCTTGTTCAATAATAAAAAACAAAACAAAAGCAACCAACAACCATTGAGTGTGACACAGATTGATTTTGGAATATCTGGTGAGTTCTTTCGCTTCTTTGCTTTCTGTTACATAGGCAAATGGGTCTGGAGGAGGGGGTTAATGCACCACATCAGCTCCCCCAGGAGGGATATTTTCCCTATTAAGATTCCCTTGCTTTAAAAAGAGATTTGGGGTACCACTTGGAAGAAGTCAGTGCCCAATCTGCCATTGATTTTAGGGACAGTGGGGTCACCAATGGGATAATATGTTTGGAATGAATTTCTTCCACCAAGTCCTAAACATGGAATTGCATATATGTATTATATTGGAAATATTTGTTCCCTGTGTATCCTTCTCTGAAATTAGAGGTCTGTGTTTGGTGCTGGCCTATGTGTCTTGCTGGATTTGTTCCTCCCTTGTAAAATGTATTTATTCTTCCTTGCATAAGATGCCAGTTCCTGTCCCATGTTTTTTTTGTCAAAGTTAGTTCCTTCCTTTCAATGTCTGTGTCAATAACTTTAGCTGAAGTGAACCTTTGCTCCTCTACTTTGAATAAATTGTGAAGGTTGACACTGTGGTAGATATTCCAGGGAGGTATTGTAGCGAATCAGTGTTTGTTTACTTCCCTGAGGGAAAGAGAAAGGGAGGTTGGTGGAGGAGTGTGGAAGAAGTGTATTTGCCTAGGGAGCACTTCCAGTGTGCTTGTGCATGTATATGAATGGGGAGATAGTCTAGATAGATAGATAATAGATTAGTAAGTGCCTTTTAAAAAGGCACTTATTGTTCCACTGGGTCTGGCCTAGAAGTAGAAAAACATGGGAAGGGGTTGTATTCTGTATGTTTTGCTCTGGAGCAAAACATGACATTTACAATGTGTAAATGCTCAAATATCTCCCATTTCTGTTATTTGTAGAGCATTTTATACAGTCCAGATTATCTAAATTATTTTGAACAGTGTCCCTGCTTTTAGGTCATGTGTCTATTGAGTTGCAAGAAGACACTGGAAGTCTTTGCACTGTTTATATTGGGGTACAGCCAGGACAATGTAATTGTCCTGTGGAGCAAGACTTCTGACAGAAGTTTGAAAAATGACAGGTTCTGCTATCCTCCATAATCAAGATAGTCCTCATGCAAATGTTTTCAGATTCCCTGTAAAAGGCAGACAAGGCAAAAGAAAATAGGGCACTTGGACAAGTCTTGCTAAAGTTGAGGCAGATTCTCTTCTCATCCCAAATGGCTCAGAGAGAAATTTAAAGGCTCCAGACCAGATCAGTTTAGAAACAGCACCCAAAGATCCAGGATATCAGCATTTCAAAGCTACCATCCTTTGCCTAACAGCTGTTATTTTGTAAAAATGATGTCCATATATTGCCCCTATTTGTATGTTTCTGGGTTAAGAAAATACCTGTTGTAAGAGCATCTCATAAACCTGTTTATCCTAGTTATACAGAGCAAAAGGTGAGGATGAGTGCATATTCTGGGTGTCCTTGAATTGCTTGCACTGTTTCTCAGTTTCAGGCCTACTTCTTCACCTTAGGTTTGTGGGATGAAATGGCGGAGTGGTTGGGGTAAAACAAAGCTACAGACCTCTGCCCACTTACTTTTGGAAGCAGTGGGACCTGCTCCTGAGTAAGACTGAATGTCATTGGACAGTACACTGAATGTATCACATGTGTTTATCAATGTAAAAAATGTTCAAATTTATTTTTCTTAGCCTACTGCTGAGATAGATAAAAAAGACCCAGGGCCCTTCCACACAGCCATATAACCCAGAATATCAAGGCAGAAAATCCCACAATATCTGCTTTAAACTGGAATATCTCAGTCCACACTGCCATATACCCCAGTTCAAAGCAGACAATGTGGGATTTTATTCAGGTGTGGAAGGGGCCTCTGTTTTCCCTGAAATGTCCTCCCAAAGACCCCTTCCACGCAGCTGAAGAAAAACCCACATTATCTGCTTCAAACTGGGATATATGGCAGTGTGGACTCAGATAACCCACTTCAAAGCAGATACTGTGGGATGTTCTGCCTTGATATTCTAGGCTACATGGCTGTGTGGAAGGGCCCATAGATTCCTGAAAGAGAACAAAGGTTTTAAAAGGTTTAAAAAGTCCTGACTCTCTCTCTCTCTCTCTCTCTCTCTATAATGGTTTATATAACCATATTCTAAAGTTGCTTCTCACTCCACTTCCCTTCCCCCTTCCCCTACACACATGCACAGCAAAATTGAAGAATGCATAAGGGTTCCTCTAAGTCTCTCTCTGTATGTAAGGTTTGAGAGAAAGAGAGAGAAAGAGAGAGAGTACAAAACTTGATAAATGATAACCAAGTGCCTGTGAAAGAATCAGGCTGAATATGATGAGACTTTGTCTTGTGCGTATTCTCTGTGTCTGCCGAGGAAGCCCAGAAAGGAGGGAGGAGACATCAATCACATTTGCAACAGTATAATAACCATGTTCATTTTTATTAAAAGGAGGAAAAATCTCTAACATCTAAAATATAGAGAGCCATCTTCCTTTCAGCAGAGGACCTTTCAGCAGGTCCTCTCCCTCTACCCACTCATCCATGCACTTTGATTTTATTTTTGCTGCTTGGCATTTACTTCCCTCTTGACAATTACCTTCTTCTGATGCTTTAAAAAAAAATCTAATTCTTAAAGCATGGGATTGGGCCTTTAGACTTGGCCATGACACAATCCTTCCAAAGTAGTCAGATTATGAATGAGTTATAAAGGGAGAAGGAGAAGAAGAAGAAGGGGGGAAAGGGGGTGGGGTGGGGGGCCGAGAAAGAAAGGGGAGATATCATGAGATACAGGCAGCCTGTCCCATCGTCCCCCTGCCTTTCTTTTCTCCTCTCTCTTTCTCTCTCAGCTTTTTGACGCCTCCATGTTGGGAGCCTGAAAAGGTACTTTATTGAAGTTCGAGTCAAAGGGAGGGGGGAATTGGGTTCACCCAGAGGACAACTTTTCTACGCCAGCAGTTTTATTCTAGCCACTCAGGCTGACCTCCGAGCCCCCAGTGACCCGAGCTCAGTCTCCCAACGTGTACCTTCTGCGCGCCCGACACACATTGGAAGGCATGGCCACTGTTTCGGCGCTTTGTCAGGAATTTACCATAGTAATGGAAAGCCGGGTGGGTGGGGAAGGGAGGGGAGAGGCGGAGGGGGCTTGGGCAGAATCGATGCCTGTTATCGCCTGGTGTTGTCACCAAAATAACCCCAGAGAAAAGAAGGCAGGGTGAAGTTTCGGCCAAGCCTCCCTTTCCCCTCTTTCCCGCCTTCCGATCACCAGCTTGGGAAGTTTTCCCAGCTGGCTCAGCTGGGGTGGCAAGAGCAAAGTTTCCAGCGCCAAGTAAGTAGCTTGTGATTTTTATTACCCTCTTTTCCCCCCTGAAAGAAAGAAGTTTCAAGATTGTTGTTGCGGTTGTTGCTTATTTTGCTGCCATCATGGACATTCTCCTAAGTCTCTGTTGGGGAGCTCTGCTATATTTTGATGGAATTGCCCTAACTGTGGGTTATTTTTGAGCCTAACAGCTCAGATTCCCCAACAGTATCTCTGTCTCTAAAATGGAGGTATATGATAGCCTAGTAAGGTGGTACCAGACCTTTGATAGCTTCTCCTGCCCCAAACCTGCGCCTGCAAAGCAACCAGGAAAGGTCTCCAAGCAAAGGGTCTACTCTAGATAGTTGCTTTGCCAGATGTAACTGGTGTCTTTGTGTGGTTGAGTGGAGTAGGTGCCAGGGTGGAGATGAGGGTGAGTGGGGAAGAGCTACCAAAGTGGAGACTGTCCATGGAGATATCAGTCCATGGAAGATATCAGTCCATGGAGAAGGACTGCTTCGGAGCTATCCCAGGAAGACATCAGACCATGGAGAAGGACTGCTTGGGGGCCACCTTGTTGCCCAAGCTTCTCCCATTTCTCCATGGAGCTGATTGCCACAGGCTGGCTCCATTCTTTCAGACGCCTTTGGGCTTCCTTCTTTCCCTTGTCACAAGTGGATGAGGCTACACTTGGCGTAAGTTTCACTGTTCCCTGGTTGGGCCTTGAAAAAACAACAGCATTGCGCCCTTTCCTATCTCCTGAAATCAGGTCCTATTGGGTCTCTCTCAAAGGCATCCTGAACGCCTTTCTGAACTTGTATGAAAGGAAACTCTCTCACAGTGCTACGTGAAACAGTCACTTGCTCAGTTCGATTTCTTTCGCTTGGGGTGATGTGTGTTTTTCCTAGAATGCTTTGGTGGCAACCATCTCTTCTCCTAACAGCCGTGTGGGGAGCACTTCACGGGGACTTAGGCGGCCATAAAGGAGGGCGTTGGAACAGCCCCCTGTTTGATAGTAGGCGATCAAAATGGGCAATGGAAGCTTCTCAGAGGCCAAGGGGAGCCGTATTCTTTTGTAACCGCCTTCAGACGGGACAGAAATACCTTCAAATGCAACTGTGGTGGATGGACAATGAGCAGGGTATACTTTGAAAACACACACCTGCCCTCCTTCCTGCACATCAACTCCTTTCCCTTCCAATCCGAACAGGAGGTAGCCTAGCTTATGTTCCTAAACGGACAGTTAGTAAATTATGTACAAGGATTTCCCCCCACTTTTAGCTTCTGGAGTTTCTCTTTCCACCCTTTCTCTCTACACCCCCTATACACACACACACACACACAGAGTTCAGGAAGGCTGGGAGGGGGGAATAATGTTCGAGTACGTTGTTTAATTGTAATTAAAACACAAACATTCCGCCAGGGTTAAATGGATGAGTTACGGGTTTCCAACCATAACTGCCAGCAGCTTCAACATGTAACTTATATTTATTGTAGCCTCGTATATCATTATCCAGAGATATAGTTTTATGTACTTCCTAATCTGTCGCCTTGATTTATTTTGATGGGCAAGATACCAAACCAAACATTTTGGGACTTTAGTGAAAGACTAGTATTTCCTCGCAGGCAGCCAACAGTCCTTATGTTAATGGCATTAACAATTTCTGGCCAATGCTGCCTTCCTCCTTGTCTCTTTTCTATATCTTAAACACAACCACATGCCAAGGCTTCATAAAAAACCTTGGAAAACTGGGCACTTTTTATTGAGGAAACTCAGCAGTGCTTAACCAAAGGTAAAGATCCCCTCTTTCCAAAATCACTGCATTTTATCTGGTTGTACATATATTTCTCTGGCCAACATATATTTGTTACTGTTATTGGCTGTGAGTTATGGCAACCCTCTCAAAGAGATCCCTCTCATCTATTACCCTGCTGGGGTCTTTCAGACTCAATGCTGTGACTTACTTGACTGAATCTATCCAACTGTAGGACAGTCTCCATCTTTTCCCACTGCCCCCCACTATGCTTAGCTGTGTTGCCTTTCCCAAAATCAGTCCAAGTAGGGCAGCCTCACTTTGATCATTTTTGCTTTTAGTGATTGTTCAAGATCCTCCACCAGTGTCATCCCCTCTCTCCATACACACATCCAGTATTGTTGCTGCCCACTAACTGTTTGGCAGATTGAGTCTGATTCTTCAACAAAGGCCTTTCTGATAGTGGAGAGACTACAAGTAATATTGTTGCCAAAAGCATGCCTCTTGCTTCCCAGGAACACCCAACCCATCATCATGACAAGGTAGTGCAAAGTGGGCCAACACTACTTCCCCTGGCCTTTTTTCCAGCATAAGGCAATATGTAACAATAAGTCATCATTCTCAACTACCTCTCTTTTTTACTTCTCCTTATTTATCCCAAGAGTGAGAAAGGATGTGTTCTATTGTTTGTAATGCTCTGCCCAAATATTTGTCCTCTTAAAATACATACACACATCAACAAATATAGGGTGTAATTCACACCCTATGGGAGTCCATGGAATAACTTAGCTTGATTGTAATGGTGTGTATTGAACCCACTACTTAGTCCTAGATACATATTATAAGAAAGGGCTGGGTGATAGTTTACAGTGCAGGACTTCTCTTGTGTAGTCATGGTGGTTAATGTAGGGCGACAGCATTAGTCCGTCAAGTGGAGAAACACCCATGCTTAAGAATTTATTAATGCAAGTGGGTTGCCTGAGGAAGAAGGAGAGCTTATAGCTCCCCAGTTCATGTGTGCTTCACAAGGTGAGCCTAGGAATGTACCCATGGCTTTATTAGAAGGATCTTGAGTACACCAAGGCTGTCTTGCTGGAACAACTCAAAGTTAGAATTCACCCAGAAGTGTAAACCTGATCTTTTGGGATAATATGCATTGCTTTGTTCCCAGCATGCAACATTTAGAGGCCTGCTAAGACCTATGGCCTGTGGCTATGCCAACTTAACTTCTCTCTCTGGATTTTCCAATCCCCTTTTAAAGATCTCTTCCAGACAGGCCCTATACCCCAGGATCTGATCCCAGGTATTCTGCTTTAAACTGGGTTATATGCCAGAGAACCTGGGATAAACAGAAAACCCTGGATCAGATCCTGGGATATATGGCATGTCTGCAAGAGTCCCAGTTCAGTTGCCACCACATCTCCTGAGAGGCTTCCATGGGAACCCTTACCTGGCCATGTCTCTCTGTGTTTATTTTCTTTTCTGCATCTGTTAAATCAACTTTGAATCCACTTAGTATAAGAAGAAAGTGACATTTCTCAACACTAGGCACATTGTTCACAAAGTTTAAGCTTGGAATGGCCTGAACTGTCTCCTTCCCTGCCTAAAGCACCAAGGAAGTCAAGGTGTGTGTGTGTGTGGGGGGGGGGGGTGCACACTTCAATTCAAATGGGATCTTCTCTACATCATATTCAAAGGTTATCTCCTCCTCAAAGGCCACTTCTTGTCCTTCAACCTCTCTAGAAAGGCTTCTCTTCACACAAGAAAGGGAACCATCCTGACTTCACAGACCCCTTGGGTTGAATCTCTTCTCCAGATGGGGAGCCATTGTACCTTAGCCACCTAGAAGGTGGAGGGGAAGGTGGAGTGTGAACTATATAGCTTCTGAAGCTCTCTTGCCCCTATCCCCGAGTTTCAGGCTCAGTGTGGTCATTTCTGATCAGCACCTTCTGCTCCCTGCTCCAGACACAGGAGAGATAGGGTTATGAGGTGGAGGTGGAGAGAGAGCAGTGTGGATTTCTCTCTGCCAGTGTCTCCTAACTCAATTCTCTGTCCCATAAGGAAATGTGTGTGTGTGTGTGTGGGGGGGGGGGTGTTGTTGTTGTTGTTTGGGCTTTTTAAATCTGTAGAAGCCCCTGCCTAGTGGACACAGAAGTGATATCCTCCACTACTGAATTTCTTCAGCCTTCCTTTTCTAACGCAGGATATTAGCAACAGAAGGAAAGTACAGAGAATTTGGGGGAAGGGGGTTCAACCACTTCTATCTCCATAAATGGGGGGGACGACACACAAACATATCCCATTCTCTTAGAGGATCCATTCACTCCTTGGCAAAATGCCCCCTCCCCAATTCCGTCTTGTTGGTTTCAAGAAAATACACTAACACGATTGACCTCTCAGAACAACACACAACCATTAACCTTTGAGACTGAGCCCCGTTGGAGAGGGCTGTAAATAAAGGAGGCCTGCCAGGTAGAAAAAGGCGAGGGGAATTTCCGATGAAGCCAAAGAGGAAAGTCCCAGGGTAGCTCTCTACTCCCCAATGGGAAACAAGGCCTCCCCACATAGTCTTCCCAGGCCATTTCGTCTTCTTTCTGGCGAAGGAAGCCCCGTCTTTATTCGCCCTATTTCTTTCATTGGCAGTTCCAGGGTGGAGAAATTGCTGCCTTATATTTCGGGCTCCTTCTTCAGGCCGCAATCCCACAACATAGAGCCTGGGACAAACTGAATAAGCCAAATTTTACCTCCACCTCTCCTCGTCTCCCGCCTAACAATACTATAGGACTGAGTTTCTGCAGCACAGGCGAATCCTTTGGCATCAACCTGCATAATCACAAATATACATAGTATACATACATGTACACACACATATATCCGTGAATTAGATGGATTTCCCTATACATATTCAGGACGAACACATTCATGCAAAGCTAGGAAGACACTTTCCTTCTTTCTCGCTATTCCTAATTGTGTCAGTTCCTAAACATGGGAGCTGACTCCAACATAGTGCAGTCCAATGGAGAATGATTGGATTTCAAACTAATCTTCAAGCATAAACCCACCGCAATAGGTCTACTCCTGAGAAGTCTTACATTGACTTATCCCACGGAGAGGCGTCCTGTCCTGTCCGCAGGTGCTATTTTGCTTCCTTCTGTAGAGTTTCTCTAGATTTAGAAAGCGTTAGTAAGGTTGGTATAATTATATAGGCACTGGCAGATCTGGTGTCCCTCTAGCTCTTGGGGGTCTGGTCCTTAACCCGCTAGTATGTGTCCATAAACAGAGATCCCCCCCCCCCCCCCGGCGCCTACAACTTGGGCGGACCTGGGCCGGGTTAGAAGGTTTTGACTTGGAGACTCACCCTGCTCTTCAGTTTCTCCCGAAACGGGTTTAGTCGGAGCACCTCTTTAATAAATATTTAAAGAAGCTCCCCTAAAATGTTTACTCTGGGGTCGGGCTCTGAACGAGGTCGCGACCCCAAATGTGGACAGCAGAACAAAGGGAGGGTTGACTTGAGGGGCGGAAGGGAGGGGGGAGCGAAGGTCTGGTTGTGGAGGGACAATGGTGTGGAGCAGCAGGTTAATTTACTTGTTCGGCAAGACCTCCAAAAAGTCTGGAGGGCAAACTTTAGCCCGGGGCTGTGTCGGTGGAAAGGCGTCACCTACACCAGCGCCCACCAATATTTATATAGACATCAGTGCTAGGGTATGTCTGTGTCTGCTTATAGAAAGAAAAACAAGGAAGGGGGGTGGAGAAAGGGAATGAGAAGGGAGATATATGGATAGAGAAGGAAGGAAGAGGGAAGAAAAGAGATGTGTAGACAGGGAAGGAAGGGAGGGGAGATGGAAAAAGAGAGAGAAGGAAAGAAATGGAAGGAAAAAGACAGGAAGAAAGATAGATATATGGACAGAAGGAAGCAAGGGGGAAAGAAAGAAAAAAGGAAGGAAGGAAGGAAGGGAAGGGAAGGGAAGAAAGAGAGATATGGATAAACAGGGAAGGAAGACGAAAAAAGAGGCATATGGATAGACAGAGAAGGAAAGGAAAAGAGGGAAAAGAAAGGAAGAAAGATAGATGTATGGACAGAGGAAAGGAAGGGGGAGAGAAAGAAAGAAAGAAGGAAAGAAAGAAAGGAAGAAAGAAGGGAAGGAAGAGGAAGAAAGAGAGATCTGGATAAACAGGGAAGGAAGAGGGGAGGAGGGAGAGAGGCATATGGATAGACAAAGAAGGAAAGGAAATGAAGGAAAAAGAAAGGAAGGAAGGAAGATATATGGACAGAAGAAAGGAATAGGAAAGAAATAAAGAAAAGAAAGAAAGAAGGGAAGGATGGGAAGGAAGGGAAGGAAGAGGAAGAAAGAGAGATATGGATAAACAGGGAAGGAGAGGCATATGGATAGGCAGAGAAGGAAAGAAGGAAAAAGAAAGGAAGAAAGATAGATATATGGACAGAAGAAAGGAAGGGGGAGAGAAGGAAAGAAAGAAGGAAAGAAGGAAAGGAAGAAAGGAAGAAGGGAAGGAAGGGAAGGAAGAGGAAGAAAGAGAGATATGGATAAACAGGGAAGGAAGAGGGGAGGGGAAGAGAGTCATATGGATAGACAGAGAAGGAAAGAAAAAGAAGGAAAAAGAAAGGAAGAAAGATGGATATATGGACAGAAGGAAGGAAGGGGGAGAGAAACAAAGAAGGGAAGGAAGGAAGAGGAAGAAAAAGGGATATGGATAAACAGGGAAGAAAAGGAAGGAATAGAGGTAAGAAATAAGGAAAGGGGGAGAGAAAGAAAGAAAGACCTTTGCCTTCCTAACAGCAAACCAACACGCGGTCCAATTGACTGGAGAAAACTTTTCAATGATAATGTCAGACTTGTCACAGAGGACATGGGCATTTCAGTCTTCAATGTTTTATATAATAGCGGATTCCACGGAGATAACCAATGGCATAGCCTCCTGCTGGATCCGTATTTGTATTCCTACCTGGGAATAAAATGTTAATTTTTAAAAAATGTATTGTTGATCTGATCTGTTCTGCCTTTCTCCTGATCCTATCGGAGTGTGAAGGTTATATTTTTACATTGAACGTGGATCGTAGCGGTCAGATGGAGCGGGGGTGGCCTTTTGCTCCGTCCATTCAGTCCCTCGGCTTCTTGTCACACCGTGGTGGCACCAAGGCTGCAATTCAAGCCCTCCTTCCGGCTGAGCAGGCAGAAGGCCCGGCTGCCCATATCATTCCTTGCCCTGGGAGCTACCTCCAACTTGGAAAGGGAGCAAGGCATTTCGCCCTTAACTGATTGACTAAGCAGCGAGAAATCCGGCATTATTTCCGCGCCCAGGCAAGGTATCAGTCAACACATCTTGGCCAGAACCCCTTCGGTGATCGAGCTCTACCTTTCTCTTCGGAAGACTGCATTTCTTTTGAGCACATTTTCTGGGTTGTGATTAATTTCACGCATATCGCCCGGATAGGATCAGGTCGTGTGTGTATCTATGTGCCTTCAAGTCGCCTCTCGGTTTATTATCCCCCCCCCCCCCCGAAATGAAATTCATAGAGTTTCCTTGGACAAAGAATAGGCAAGGGTGGTTTTGCCAATTCCTTCTTCTCAAATGTAACCTACAGTCCCAAGTAGTAGTCCTCCATCCCATATTAAGGAGGGCTGGCTATCCCTGGCTTCCAAGAGCAGCTCGGATCTGGTGATTTCAAGATAGCATAGGCAGGGGTGCAAGTGCTAACTCTTCTGGGCTCTTTCCGCCAGATACAGAACTTGCATTTCTCCTCTATGCCTAAAGCAGGCCACATACCTGTCCTGTTATCATACCCAGTTTGGGGACAATATATTAAATCATATTATCATTATATTATATAAATTGTCCTAAGATTGGTATGCTTAGGACACTATAATGTAATATATGAGATATATTATATTACATTATATTGTCTTAAGCATACCAGTCTTAGGACAATATATATATGATAATGATATGATATGATAATATGATAATATATATTGTTCTAAGACTGGGTATGTTGGATATCGCTCTGTCAGCATATCCAGTCTTAGGACAATATATATTATATTATATTGTTATACTATACTATAATTATATTATATTATTATAATATACTATACTTATATCATATTATATTAATTATATTATTATTGTCTTAGGACAATATGTATTATATTATATTGTTATACTATATTATAATCATATTATATTATTATAATATACCATACATATTTATTTATTTATTTTATTTACATTATTTCTATCCCCACCCATATCAGCCGAAGGTGACTCAGGGCCTATAATATATTATATTAATTATATTATTATTGTCCTAAGACTGGGTATGCTGGATATAGCCCTGTAAGCATACCCACTCTTAGGACAATGTATATTATATTATATTGTTATACTATACTATAATTATATTATATTATTATTATATACTCCACTTATATCATATCATATTAATTATATTATTATTGTCTTAGGACATTATATATTATATTATATTGTTACACTTTACTATAATTATATTATTATAATATACTCTACTTATTATATTATATTATATTATATTATATTATATTATATTATATTATTATTGTCCTAAGACTGGGTATGCCTGATATAGCCCTGACAGCACACCCACTCATAGGACAATATATATTATATTATACTGTTATACTATAATTATATAATATTATTATAATATACTCCACTTATATGGTATTAGTTATATTATTATTGTCCTAAGACTGGGTATGCTGACAGGCCAGGCGTGTGGGCCGCTTTGCAGGCATAGAGGATATATGGAAGCACAAAGACCTTGTCCCAATGCGTGTTTAAGGCAGTATTTGACTCCAGGATCCCTGTCCTAAAGGCTTGTGTTTGGTATTCTAGTCCTTCCGAGATCCCGGTGAATTTGTACTTGATGTTTTTAATGAGCCAAACCATAAGCATCCCTTTCTACACGTGAGAATCTTTCTCCCTTGTTTTCTCCCAAGCGTTCTGAGTTAAGCTCCGGTTTGTTTCTTTTAGGGTGGGCACTGACTGAACCTGTGTTAAGCGCTTAAGGTCCTGGGGTTAGGGAGAAGGGCTGGGTTTGTTTACGTTCAGTGCCCGGCAGTATTTCTCTCTATGGGCTGAGAAGGCGCCGGGCTGGGAATGAAAGCAGGCGAGCGGAAAAAGTCAACCCGAGCCTTACTCTTGAGAAGCAAGGATTGTCTTCCTCCAAGTGAGGCCAGTGGGATTCAATATTCGCCTTTACCTCGTTCAGGATCGCCCCTTTGTCCTCCTGAGCTCAATGGGATGCAGCATCTCAGAGGAATGGCAGAATCCGACCAAGGCTGCAACCTAACCGAATCCCTCCAATCTTTCCCATTGAGTGCAGGGGGACTCCCTCCAGCTTTCCAGTTTAGAAGGAAAGGCCATTTGAGTTCAAGGGAATCCCCTCTTCGGGAAATGGCCTTACTCGGCCTTAAGAGCCACTAGACTTCAATAGACTTCTTCCCTGGAGATCCCAGTGAGTGTTCAAGCGGCTTCAGATGGCGTCCTTCGTTTTTGAAAGGTTCCTTGAGCGAGGAACTAGATTGTCAAACCTTCAAACCTTTTGAGAGAAGCCGAGGCGGTTTTGTCCCCAAATTCCCCTATGGTGGACTTCAATTGACTCCGGTTTGCAGCAAGAGAGGCTTTAGTCACCCCTGAAAAAAATGAAGCTTTATAGCACAAGGTTGCTGTGAGTTTTCCGGGCTGCATGGCCATGTTCCAGAAGCATTCTCTCCTGACTTTTCGCCCACATTTATGGCAAGCATCCTCAGATGCGAGGTCTGTTGGGTTTATCTATCTGTGATGTATCTATCTCCCACCCTGGACATTCCACAGATATGGGTTGCTGTGAGTTTTCCGAACTGTATGTCCGTGTTCCAGAAGCATTCTCTCCTGGCTTTTCGCCCACATCTATGGCAGGCACCCTCGGAAGTTGTGAGGTCTGTTGAGTTTATCTATCTGTGATGTGTGTGTCTATCTATCTATCTATCTATCTATGTATCTCCCACCCCGGACATTCCACAGATATGGATTGCTGTGAGTTTTCTGGGCTGTATGGACATGTTTCAGAAGCATTCTCTCCTGACATTTCGCCCACATCTATGGCAGGCATCCTCAGAGGTTGTGAGGTCTGTTGGGTTTATCTATCTGTGATATATATGTCTATCTATCTATCTATCTATCTATCTGTGATGTGTGTGTCTATCTATCTCCCACCCTGGACATTCCACAGATATGGGTTGCTGTGAGTTTTCCGGGCTGTATGTCCGTGTTCCAGAAGCATTCTCTCTTGACTTTTCGCCCACATCTATGGCAGGCATACTTAGAGGTTGTGGGATCTCTTGGGTTTATCTATCTGTAATGCATATGTCTATCTATCTATCTATCTATCTATCTATCTATCACCCTGGACATTCCACAGATATGGGTTGCTGTGAGTTTTCCGGGCTGTATATGCGTGTTCCAGAAGCATTCTCTCCTGACTTTTCGCCCACATCTATGGCAGGCATCCTCGGAAGTTGTGAGGTTTTATAACACATTTCTAAAACAGTAGGCCATCCTGCTTTAGGCTTACTCCTAATTGATCTGCTACAGGATTAAGGAGGTTTTGGAGCGTGTGGAACGCTGACTGAAAACATTAAAGCCGAAAGAAAGATGGAAATCCCCCTTTTTCCCCAACTGGGCTTTAGTAAATACGATTCCATATTTAAAAACGACTGGGCGGGGTGGGTCTTTCGCTTGGAGGTCCCAAAACAGAAGGGACATTAGCGAAATCGCTCTCCTTTGCTGTCTTTCTCATCTTCTCCCCTCTTTGAACCAGACCCTGGGCTAGGAAGGCGCCCCTGCTTTTGGTCTGGGGTCATTCCCAACACAAACCCGAAGCAATACGGGCCTGTTTCTTCTCCCGGGGACGCGGGGAGGCACCGAGGCGCCTTCGGAAACATCAGTCCTTTCGCCTCGGTCTGGAAACCATCTCGCCCAGGCTCGGGAAGACAACTCCTTCCTAAAATGGCTAGAAAATAATCTTAATCTCGGGATCCTCGTCAAGGAAGCGCCCGGAGAGATAAATCACAAAGAGGTTTGTGTACTTGCGTGGGGCCCTTGTGTACATATGTGTGTGTTTACCCGTCTGTAGCTCCGGGCGCCTTGCTTGGCTTTCAAGTGTTAGATGGGGACGGCCGAGTGGAGTGGAGACGCTTTCCAGCGCTGTCTTCTGAAGAGGCTTCCTTGGGAGAAGAACCCTTCTCCTGCCAAAAAAGGGCGATTATGCAGCCCAAGGAGGATTTCAAAAAAATATTCTCGGTGTCTTGGTTTTAGGCCTGTTCCTGAGGTTATTCGGAACCTTGATTTAGAAAATTGCATTGGATAGACCGCACCAGCTCTACTTTCCTAGATATGCTTATAATTGTTTTCTATGAGTGAGCAGATGAAAGGTGAGAGATGTTCGGTAAGTCAAAAACTAGAGCAGATAGAGGAAAACTGGTACCATTTTTTTAATCAGCAGGTCAAATATACCAGAGACAGGGCTAACTAAAATGTGTGTTGGCTTGTGTTATTGAAAACCAAACCAATTCCAACCCAGGTCAACATCAAGATTTGACCTTGATTTGAAAGTAGACACGGGATTGGAGTCTTTTTGACTCCCAGGACCCTTCCACACAGCCATATAACCCGGAATATCAAGGCAGAAAATCCCACAATATCTACTTTGAACTGGGTTATCCACATTGTTATATATTCCAATTCAAAACAGATAATATGGGATTTTTTTTCAACTGTATGGAAGGGGCCACTGAAGCCCTAAAGGACAAACTCCATTGTATGGCGTTTCTTTGCCTTGTGTGTGTCAGGACTGAAGTGACAAGGAGCGGGTTCTTGGGACTTTTTGCTGCACTTAGTGCTGGATCGGGACCCTCTGTTGGATTTGGGCTTTGAGCCAGCTATCTTGAACTTGGTGGCACATTTAACATTGAAGGATTTTATTACCATCTAATACTTCTTGCATTCCACTGCATCTGAAGGATGAGGATTTCCCATACACGCACACACATATCCAGGGTTGTGGAATGGGCAGCACTGATACTAGAGTGAATGCACTGCAGAAAATCACTCACCCCCTATTGCAACCTCCATACAGATCTATCTATCTATCTGCGAACATGCCCATCCATCTATCTGCCTTCTAGTTAAGGATAACACTTCAGGTCTCTAAGATAAAGTAGTGGAGAGAAGCTTACAACCTAGTAAATGTGTTAGTTTTAAAGGTGCCACTGAACTCTTTGTTGCTTTGGGTACAAAAGACTTTCCCTGCCCTTCAGGAGATTCGCCCAGACTTCAAGATTTTTACAGCCCTGTTGTCAGTGGCAGAAGAAGATTCAGGATTCATTCCTCTGTCCCAGAATGAAATCAATGGGAATAAAGGAGTGATAGCTAAATCCAACGATCCTCCCAATTAGATCTATGGAATAAATGAGAAATGTAAGATCAATACTTCTCTCCCATTGATTTCTTGCATTTAGGGCCCTTCAAGGGTCTGGAGAACAAGCCCTATGAAGAGCGGCTTAAAGAGCTGAGCATGTTTAGTCTGAAGAAGAGAAGGCTGAGAGGAGATATGATAGCCATGTATAAATATGTGAGAGGAAGTCACAGGGAGGAGGGAGCAAGCTTGTTTTCTGTTTCCCTGGAAACTAGGACACAATGGAGCAATAGCTTCAAACTACAAGAAAAAAGATTCCATCTGAATATTAGGAAGAACTTCCTGACTGTGAGAGCCGTTCAGCAGTGGAACTCTCTGCCCCAGAATGTGGTGGAGGCTCCTTCTTTGGAAGCTTTTAAACAGAGGCTGGATGGCCATCTGTCAGGGGTGCTTTGAATGCAATATTCCTGCTTCTTGGCAGGGGGTTGGACTGGATGGCCCATGAGGTCTCTTCCAACTCTATGATTCTATGATTCTTCTACACAGCCCTATATCCCAGAATATCCAGACAGAAAATCCCACAATATCTGAACTGGATTATCTGAGTCCACACTCAGGTAATGTGGGATGTTCTGCCTTGATATTCTGGGATATAGGGCTGTGTGGAAGGGCCCTTAGTCTCCTTGGGGCCAGGAGTTGGATTTAGCCCTAAAATGTAGCTCCAGACAGGTAGAGTTTAAAATTGCATTGGGGAGGGGGTGGGAGATGTGGGATCATTGTATAGAGAGAAGGGGCCTTATAATCCATAACTTAGGATATCCTCTGATATCTACCAACACCAGGATCCCATAAGAAGCATTCAGAGCTGCAGTACAGGACTGGTGAGAATCCAGGGCAAAAACAAACAAACAAAAAACATGCATTAGTGTGAATGGGCAAGATCTGATTTATTTGTAAAAATGTGTGGATATATGCTTAACCAGAGATAGTCTAAGCATAATTTTCAGGAGGTTAGGAACCCGTATACCCTAAAGTAGGCTTGCACAACCCGCGGCTCTCCAGGTGTTTTGGGCTTCAGCTACCAGAATTCCTGGCCATTGCAACAGCTGGCTAGAGCTTCTGGGAGTTGGAGTCTCAAACACCTGGAAGGTGGCAGCTTGTGCAGGCCTGCTCTAAAGGAACTAGATGCTTCTGATCATGATCATTATACGTGTGTGGACTCAGATAACCCAGTTCAAAGCAGATATTGTGGGATTTTCTGCCTTGACATTCTGGGATATAGGGCTGTGTGGACAGTTGACCTCCACTTCCTAGGGTTCTTTATCAAGTATCGTTCAGGTGGATCTAAGCCTGGATTTACACAGTCATACATTGAGGGATCTGATCCCACATTATCTGATTTGAACTGGATTATATGAGCCTCCACTTCCAAATAATCCGGGATAAGAAGATAATCTGAGATCAGAACCTGGGATATAGGGCAGTGCAGAATTAATGCAGTTCAGCACAGCTAGCTGCCATGGTTCAATGCAATGGAATACTGGACCTTGCAGTTGTACCAGATTGCTAGCCTTCCTTGTGAAAGAGTGTTGGTGCCTCACCAAATTACAAATCCCAGGTTGTGGAAGTATTCTGTGATCTTAGGGCCCTTCCACACAGCCCTATATCCCCGAAAATTCTGCTTTGAATTTGAATATATGGCAGTGTGGACTCAGATAACCCAGTTGAAAGCAGATATTGTTGGATTTTCCGCCTTGATATTCTGGGATATAGGGCTGTGTGGAAGGGCCCTTAGGTTGGATCTACACAGGCCTATATCGCTGGATATGATCTCAAATTATCTGCCAGATAATCTGGGATCAGATCCTGGGATATACGGCAGTGTAGATCCAGTCTTAAGCTCTGTTCCTCCTCCTCCTGTGCTTTGTTATCAAATGTGTATGTGTACATCTTCTTTCACATGGTTAAATCACACTAGGACTCTTAAGCATAGCCAGAGGCATACCTATGCATATGTGTGTTGTGCAACTGTTTACACAGTCTTCTTCGGTCGAAATTCGAGGCTGTTCCGCTTTTTAACTAGGGTTCCTACCACACAGCTGAATAAAACCCCACATTATCTGCTTTGAACTGGACTATATGGCAGTGTGGACTCACATAACCCAGTTCAAAGCAGATATTGTGGGATTTTCTGCCTTTATATCCTGGGCTGTGTGCAGGCCAGGATTTTGAAGGGGGGGGGGTTTAGTTTGATGCCCCCCCCCCCGAGTTTGATTTTGAGGAGGGAGGTTGAGGATCTACCCTAGCAAACCTTTTGTATCGTTACCCCAATACCCCCATGCATATGGGATATATTGAGCATGGTGATCAGATCATGATATGAATAAACATAACAGTTTAAATAATGTACCAGTAAGGCTTTCTCACGGACTACCCTGAGAATTTCGGGGGGGGGGGGCAAGCCCCTCAAGCCCCCTCCCCTCCGCTCCTACATTCCTGGCTGTGTTGAAGGTTGGTCATGGTTGCTGCTGTTGCTCCTTCCCAGTGCTCACCAGATCAGTTTAACCCAGATGAGACCTGCCCAGGGAGGGAGATGGAGGAAGCAGTGAAAGGAGAGGCTTGCAATTCTCTGCCTTCCTTCCTAAAGTCCCATTAGTCTCAATGGAACAGGCCTACGTTTGTAGCATAACAGCTTGTCCATGTTCCGCCTTGAAAAGCGATTTATCCTCCCCTAGCTCGTTGGTCTTTTTGTCCGGGCGAATCTTCCCTCCTTCTAGAAAAAGGGGGTAGAGTGAAACTCCAACTGGCTTAAGGACACCTTTGCAGTCCAGCTTGGCCTAAATTTGGAGCTCAATTGTAAACAATGCTCTTCCCTGGGACACAAAGGCAGTGTTATCCCCTCTGCCCTTGCCAGGCTTCACCCAGGATGCATCTCTATATGGCAGGATAAGAGCACTTGGATGCCACTTTTAACTGCCAGGACCTAATAGAGTTGTAGTTCTACATGGTCTTTAGCCTTCTCTGACAAAGAGTGCTGGAGCCTCACCTAATTCTAGTTCCCATGATTCTATGGCATTCTATGTCACTGCATTAAATTCCCAGTGTAGATGAAGCCTTCCTCTCACTCAGCTACTCTTGTTTTGGAGGTATAGCTTGATCCTTGGAGAGCAGAAGGTGAGAGAGCTTGCTTGGAAGACATCAGTCTTGATTCCCAGAAATATATGTATAAAGGAGATGGGTGGAGAAAGAGTTCAACCCTATATAGCAGAACTGATGATGAGAAACAACATTTTTCAGCACACCAGGAAGAATCTAGACCCAAGTTTCACAGTGTGACATATATTTATATCTCCCAGTGAAAAATCTTAGAATTTACAGACAACTTTTAAAAAATATGCCATAAAGCATGCCATTAAAAACCAATAGGGCATGATTCTAAGATGCTACCATTGCTATATGTGTCCTTAAGTATCACTGAATCTAAGGCCCCTTCTGCATTGCCATATAAAATCCAGATTACCTGCTTTGAACTGGATTATATGGCAGCATAATCCAGTTCAAAGTAGATCATGTGGATTATCTGTTTTGATAGTTTTGGGTTATGTAACATTGTAGAGGAGGGCTAAGAGGATTTTGACTTGCTCAGATGCATGGGACAAGGGCCCACCTGCTCTACATTGCAGAAAAAAATGTAATTCGATACCTGCCATGGCTCAATGCTGTGGAATCCGATATAGTTTGGTGAGGCACCAGCACACTTTGGCAGAAAAAACTATTGACCTTGCAAAACTACATTCCCCCATGGCAGTTCAAATTGTGTAAAACTGTATTATTTCTCCAGTGTAGAAACACCCCCAGGCAGTGGGAGTTGTTGTTCAGTTTGTTTTTTTCATATAACACAGTTCAAGCTTTCTTGGCTGTGTCTGTTTCCCTCTCCTTGCATCTGGGCTGGGCTGCTTCTAGTTACAAAGAAAGCAGCGACTCTTGTCAATGGGGACCCTTCTCAGAAGGATGCTGCAGCCACCCCATCCCACCCCCCAAGTTTGTGGCTTTTGTCTATCTGAATTCGTTAAGTGAGGGCACTCGGAGGTCAGTAGCCGGTGGAGCAGCCCTGCCCCCCCCCCAACTTTTTTTTACCACAATGTTCTCCTAAGTCATTCAATTACAACCAGTGGAAGAGCTCAAAACCCTCTTTATAGATCGATACTGCAGCTCGGACTGGGTATGATCATGAATATCCTCATCAACACAAGAGGGAAAGCCAGACCTGACCAAGTCCAGACTGTTGTGGCAAAACACAGGCACATGTTTAAAGGACAAGGATGAGATGAAAAGGCAGGGGACTGGGTTTTCCTGATAGTATCCAATGTAACAACTTGCGTCCTCTTCCACAACTCAACCCTGGAAAAAAGTCTAGCAGTGACCAAGGGCCCTTTCGGACAGGCCCTATATCCCAGGATCTGATCTCAGGTTTTCTGTTTATCCCAGATTATCGCCGGGGGGGGGGGGGGGGTTGAGGGGCTTCAGCCCCCCCCCCCCCCATAATCTCATGGTGGTCCACGCGAAGGCCTTACTGGTACATTATTTAAACTGTTATGTTTATTCATATCATGATTTGATCACCGTGCTCAATATATCCCATATGCATGGGGGTATTGGGGTAACTATACGAAAGGTTTGCAAGGGTAGATGCTCTTTCACTCAGACTTAACCCCCCCCCCCCCCCCCAATCAAACTCAGCCCCCTGAATCAAAATCCTGGCTATGGGCCTGCCTGGGATCAGATTCTGGGATGCAGAGCCTGTCTGGAAGTGCTGCAAGATGTAAGTTCTTTCCAGGATGTGCAGTGTACATTAGCTACCCACACACCACACACATGTGAATATAGGGTTCATATCATTGCAACATTCTGCATAACTTCTCTGTAGCACTATGTAACCAAATTTGAAAAAAAATCTGTTCCTGGTTTGAAAGTGTTATTTCCTGTTTAAATTGTGCAGTTCTTACTTTGAAAGTAGTTGTTATGCTTCAGAAACTTGTTTTTGTGGTTGCCCTAACCTATGTAGAAGACTCTATGAGATATTAATTTATAACCCAGGAACAAAAATCGTGCTACTGAGGGCCCTTCCAGACAGGCCCTATATCCCAGGATCTGATCCCAGCTTTTCTGCTTTAAACTGGATTATATGAATCCCCACTGCCAGATAATGTGGAATAAACAGAAAACCTGGGATCAGTTCCTGGGATATAGGGCCTGTCAGGAAGGGCCCATAGTGTAATGGGTCTGGAAATTGGGGAGACCCCTTTCCATTATTTGCTATCACAAGGCTATCTCTCAGAGCAACACTTCCCTGGAGAAAATAAAATAAATGGCATTTGCTTCCATCCAATAGAAATGTGTTCTTTCAAATGGTTTTCTTAGGCAAGGAATACTCAGAGGTGGTTTTGCCAGTTTCTTCCACTTCCTAGTGTTCATTGGCACTCTCCTACCCAAGTGCTGTAGAACTTGTTGACCGGATGGGGTGAGCAACCTAGCAATGTTAGCTCTTTGGCTTAGAAATGGAGATGAGCACCCCTGCCGCCAAGAGTTGGATTCAACTAGAGTTCATGTCAAGGGGAAACCTTAACCTTTAACTTAGTGCCTTTAGAGTATTTAAGCCAGCATTTCTCAACCTGGGGGTCGGGACCCTTGAGGGGGCAAAGGGGGTGTCAGAGAGGTTGCCAAAATCAGAAAATACAGTACTTTCTGTTGGTCATGAGGGTTCTGTGTGGGAATTTTGGCCCAATTCTATCATTGGTAGGGTTCAGAATGCTCTTTGATTGTAGGTGAACTGGAAATAGGGTTGTTTTGGGGACAAGTTCAGTGTTTCTGAGACAACCTAACTAGTTCCATCACCAGTTTGGTACAGAGTGATCTCTTGAGTGTTGGTGAACTACAATTCCCAGAATTCAACCCCCCCCACCCCATTAGTATGCAATGTTGGCCATGTAGGTAGTGTGCCAAGATTGATGCAGATCCATTGTGGGCTGAGTTCAGATTGTAGGTGAACTAGAAATCCCAGCAACTACAACTGCCAAATGTCAGGTTCTATTTTCCCTAAACTCCACCAGTGTTCACATTTGGGCATACTGAGGATTTGTTCAAGGTTTGGTCCACATCCATCATTGTTTGAGTCCACAGTGCTCTCTGGATGTAGGTGAACTACAACTCCAAAACTCAAGGTCAGTGCCTACCAAACTCTTCCAGTATTTTCTGTTGGTCATGGGAGTTCTGTGTGCCAAGTTTGGTTCAATTCCATCCTTGGTGGAGTTCAGAACGCTCTTTGATTGTAGGTGAACCATAAATGCCAGCAACTACAACTCCCAAATGACAAAATCATCCCCACCAGTATCCAAATTTGGGTGCATTGGGTAATTGTGCCAAATTTCATCCAGTGAATGAAAATAGATCCTACATAACAGATATTTACATTACAATTAATAACAGTAGCAAAATTACAGTAATGAAGTAGCAACAAAAATAATTTTGTGGTTGGGGGTCACCACAACAGGAGGAACTGTATTAAATGGTCATGGCATTAGGAAGGTTGAGAACTACAGATCTAAGTCCTTACTAGGTTTTTTATGAACTGTGTAGATTGATTCCCCTTGCGTCTTCCTACATTTTGTTTGATTCTGGCCTAGTTCTATCACAGAAATAAAAACATGCCGTTTATTTCTGTGCGGTTGTTTGATAATCACAAATTGGGTGTGCAAACAAAAATACTGCATTTGCAAATGTTGTGAGCCACTCTATTTGTGATGTTCCATTCAGATATGCATGTTATCATTTGGAGGTGTAATCTTCATTGGTTGTGTGTCTGTTTACTCTCATTTGTTCCCTAATCTCCATTATCTTTCCCCTCCTGGGTCCAGCATAAATGTATAAATGTCAGTAAACACAAACTAGCACACTCCATGATTTCACTTATAATGAAATACTGTTTAAAAAGTCAAATTTCCAAATCCTATAATTCAAGGGGAGTGAAGAGGCAACACTGATTTGTTTAAAAAACAACCACCCCATTTTACATAGATAAAACAGGAACTTACAGTATTTGAATGAAAATATTTAGGATGTCAGCCTAGTAGCAAATTAATTTATATAAAAGTGCTTTCTAGAACAACCCTCCCATTTAAAAAACCCCAGCACCAGTGTGCTATATTGGTTTGAGTACTGGACTTTTAGGAGACCAAGGCTTGGCCAGGGAAACCCATTGGATAACCTTAGGCAAAATGCAACCTCAAAGGAAGGCAAAGGCAAATCCAAATCCATTATGAACTAATCTTGCCAAGAAAACCCCATGAGAGCGGTGCCTTAGGGTTGCGATAAATCAGGAATGACTTGAAGGCACATAACAAGAACAAAGTTTGGGAAGTTTCCAGTGTAGCTGATGGATCAGGTCCAAAACCTTAGTATAGAGTTGGTTCCATCCCTATTAGATAACACACCACATTTGGTAACCTAGTGATCATGCATTTTTTATTTGCAGACTTTATATTAACAGACGGGGAAACACACACTTTAATTATATTATAGTTGGAATTACATATTGTCTCTGAAGAGGCAAGTGCTATGATATACGGCATAACATCCTTTGAAGAGAACAGGTCTGTGCAAGGATGAAAGGAATAATTAGAACTAAAATACTTTAAATACATTTGCCCAGGCATAAATATGGCTTTGTTGGATGCAACAAAAGAATAACCAACACACCAATGTATATTTAATTAAGAGATCTTGATAAAATAAGGGGGAAAGTAACTTTTTAAAAGTAGCATATTGGGCCCTTCCAGACAGGCCCTATATCCCAGGATCTGATCCCAGGTTTTCTGCTTTAAACTGTATATGAGTCCGCACTGCCAGATAATCTGGGATAAATGGAAAATCTGGGATCAGATCCTGGGATATAGGGCCTGTCTGGAAGGGCCCACTGTATGTATTTTATTAATTTTCCCTGCTTTTTAAAAATTTCCAAAATTGCTTCGTTCATTTCCCATCAAGCTCTGACAAAGAAGTACATTTCACAGAAATAACTCAGTTCTAGCCAGGAAGGAAAACTTAACTTTGGTCATGAAAATAATTGCATAGAGTAAGAATGAACACTTGTGACACTCTAGAACAGAGCTTCTTAGGCCCCTTTTACACTGCCATATAAAATCCAGATTATCTGCTTTGAACTGGATTATATGACAGTGTAGACTCATATAATCCAGTTCAAAACTGATAACCTGGATTATCTGATTTGATCATCTGGATTATATGGCAGTGTAGAAGGGGCCTTAGATGTTTCCATTTGGGATCCTTTTTGGCTCTAGAAATTTTTACCAGACCCCAGGTATATAGGTATAAAATAAAACATTTACTGAAAATAAATCAGCATTTGGAAGACTTGCTAAACAGGCTGCTTTTCCTTTTTGTGGAGTACAGCTGAAGGTTTTTTTTTTTTTTGCAGAGTCCACTGTAAACACTGCACATTGCTGCTGACAGATTTGTGCTAATGGATAGTATTCAGAAATCTTTCGCTGTTGCCAATCTTTTTGTGATTCCAACATTAAGCTAAGGGGACTCAATTTGGGATCAGGACACATATTTTAAGAAGCAGTGGTCTAGAAGTTGTTAAATTGCCTTTTTTATTAGCTTTACCCAGCATAGCCAATTGTAGTGGATAATGGGAGTAGTTGTGCATCAACATCTGGAGGTCTACCTATCCCAAGGTTTCAAGTTCACCTCCCCTTTGCAAGGCTTTCCACAGAGATGTAAACCCCTGATTTTTGGTCATAGTTTAAAGAGAATTATCTCTTTATAGAAAATAAGCAGCAAGACTTAGTATTTTGGGTTGCTGTAGGTTTTTTCGGACTGTATGGCCATGTTCTAGAGGCATTCTCTCCTGATGTTTCGCCTGCATCTATGGCAAGCATCCTCAGAGGTTGTGACTCACAACCTCTGAAGATGCTTGCCATAGCCTCTAGAACATGGCTATACAACCTGAAAAAACCTACAACAACCCAGTGATTCCGGCCATGAAAGCCTTCAACAATACTTAGTATTTTGCTTCTCTTGGTTACTTTCTGGTCTTGTTTCAAGTCAGTCTAAATTTGGTGTGTCAGGATGAATGATTTGTATAGATGAAGATCCAAGAATGAGGACTTGGTCTGCATTATCTTAGCTAGAAAGATTCGTTCTTCAGGGTTCAAGATGGGACATTCTGTATAACTGCACCCACATGCTAGTATATTATCCCAGTGTAGTCTGAAAGGCAACTATCCTGCTGTCCTCAATTTACCTACTGTGTTATCAGTTAGAGGCACAGAGCTACTTGTCTCCTCACTATCAGCCAGCCAACCTGTCCCATGACCATGTAGATAGAGGATGGTATGGATTGTAGTCCAATACCACTTGGCAGAATCATTCGTTTGGCAGAATCTGAGCTGTGTTATAGATTCAGATTGTACAAGAAGCATTTAAAAAGTTATTAAGGATATATTGCTAAAGTGAATTTGCAAATAAGTTATAGTCGTGCCTTTATATCATTTTCCTTTTTATTTGTTTATTTTATGTGATGATGAAATGTCTTTATTCTTGGTGACCAATTAGCTGCTTTGGTTGTCATTTTGTGGCACCAAATTAATTCAATATATAAATATTATTAACAACAAAGCAGGGAAGACGTGGTGAGTTTTTCCTAGAATAGAAACAAGAAGTGCTTTTGAATTACAACTATTCTGAGTTGCTGTGAGCTTTCTGGGCTGAATGGCCATGCTCCAGAAGCATTCTCCTGACGTTTCACCCACATCTATGGCAGGCATCCTCAGAGGTTGTGAAGTCTATTGGAAACTAGGCAAGTGGTGTTTATATATCTGTGGAATAAGATCCAGGGCGGGAGAAAGAACTTGTCTGTTTCAGGCAAGTATGGATGTTGCAATTGGTCACCTTGATTAGCATTGAATAGCCTGGCAGCTTCAAAGCACGGCTGCTTCCAGGCTATTCAGTGCGAATCAAGTTGGCCAATAGCAACATTTACACTTCCTTCCAGCAGACAAGAGTTCTTTCTCTCACCCTGGACATTCTCACAGATATATAAACCCCACTTACCTAATTTCCAACAGACTTCACAACCTCTGAGGATGCCTGCCATAGATGTGGACGAAACTTCATGAGAGAATGCTTCTGGAACATGGCCATACACAGCCCAGAAAACTCACAGCAACCCAGTGATTTTGGCTATGAAAACCTTTAACAACACAAAGAGCCATTCTGTTAGGATAAACATAATCTCTATACATTTTTTTTTCAAAATGAATGGTATGACCATATCCTTTTAACATTTCACAGATGAAAATCAGGAGTGTTGTGATGAGCATTAGACTGATAAGCATTACTAATATGAAAGACTAACTTAGGGTTAGGGTTCCAGACAGACCCTATATCCCAGGATCTGATCTCAAGTTTTCTGTTTATCCCAGATAAACTGGCAGTAGGAATTCATATAATCCAATTTAAAGCCGAAAGCCTGGGATCAGATCCCGGGATATAGGGCCTGTCTGGAAGGGCCCTAAGAAAAGCTAGAGTGTTTTGCTTTTATCTGAGGTTGGATTTACACTGCTATATAATTCAGTTTCTGATCCCAGATTATAAGATTTGAACTGGATTATATGGCAGTGTAGACTCATACAATCCAGTTCAAAACAAACAATCTGGGATCAGATACTGATAATATAGCAGTATAGCTCCAGCCTGAGTCTACTGAGAGTGGCAAGAATCCACTGTTTCCTCTTCTCTCCTGGCTGGAAGCTGGAGCTTCTGGAAACTCGGGCTCAAAATATCCAAAATACGTTTGGGGATAACTGGTATACATTCACAGGGAAGTGGCATTATTGCACAGAATTTCTATTTCAGAGTTTTGTCATCTGTTTTTTTTTACTTCTTTCTTTTCTATTAAAAACATTCTAGGCTTCTTTTCATTTCAAAAATCCAAAATTCATATTGCAGTCTTAAATAAAGTACAGTCCAATCTAATAATAACAGCAATCACGACAGTGCTATAATTATTCTGAGTGACTGGATAGGGTAGCTACTGGGATTCATTTTTAAAAATGCTTATTGTATGGGAGATAGGGTAAGGTGCTTGCTTCTGTGCTGTGTTTGCATAGCTGGCCTCCTTTGTGCTTTTGTGAGTCTAGGGCAGAGGCAAAGGTGTGGCCTGTCTGATTAGAGCCTTGAGATGCCCCGGAGAACGGTTCAGGTTAGGGTCAGCACCATCCTCTTCAAAGGAAGAGATGAATAGCAGCTCAGGAAGGAAGGGAGCTCAGCAGTGATTTCATTATTGCTATGGATTGTTTAGAAACAGAGAGAGAGAGAGAGAGAGAGAGAGAGAGAGATTGTACGTGTAGTGTTTGTAGAGCTGAGAGACAGGGCTTGATTTGGAAGACTAAAGTATTAATATATATAAAACCTCAGGCAATAGGGCAAAGGTACTATAGATCAAACACTTTGAAAAAAATGCTATAGGTCTCAAACCTTTCCCATATATTCTTGTTTCACTATGCAACCTCATTATTGCCCCACCCCTATAAAAGGTAAAGGTTTCCTCTTGATATTAAATCTAGTCGAGTCCAACTTTGAGGGTCATCTTCATTTCTAAGCTGAAGAGCCAGTATTGTCCATGGCCACCTCCTAGGTCATGTGACTGGCATGACTGCATGGAGTGCCCTTAGCTTCTGTAAACACTTCCTAGGTCATGTGGCCAGCATGACTGCATGGAATGTCTTTACCTTCCCGTCGAAGCGGTACCTATTGATCTACTCACATTTGCATGTTCCTGAACTGCTAAGTTGGCAGAAGCTGGGGCTAACAAGGGGAGCTCACCATGTCTGCGGATTCCGCCGACCTTCCAATCAGCAAGTTCTGCAGCTTAGCGGTTTAACCCACTGTGTCACTACAGCCCACCCCTATGACAGCTGTAAAACGTATTTGATATTGCAAGGTATTCTATGGACCTGGTCTCCAAGAAGGCTAAGTAGGAGGTAGGGCACCTCAGATGTGATTGGACCATAAGACAGTCAGCATCCCCCCTTTATAATTTTCTTTTTTAAATATATAATAAATTGTATTAGTTTAAAAAAAAGAAAAACAGAGATATACATTTACAAACAGAGCACACAACATACAGATACATTAGCAAACACAGTGGATAATACAGTTCCTCCATCCCGCACCTATAAACTCACCAGCTTGGACTTCCACTCCTGCTCACTATGATACTTATAGGGTATAGGTATCACAGTCAGCATCCCTGACTGTTCGTCATATGGATGGAAGCTGTAGCTGTTATGTGCTGTGTTCAATGACTCCTGGATGGCTGCATGTTCTCACCTCCTGGTCTGAAACATGCTTTAAATTTAGTATCCAAGTTTATCAGATCTTGCTATTACCTTGGTCAACCTGCAATTTCTCTGCTTAATGTAGATTCAGCATCTTGGGTAGCTCTTTGAAACCTGGATTAAAACCTGGAGCAGATTCACCACCCAACTCTTATGAGCCACATCCATTGCCATTTATGCCTACTAATATAATAATAATAATAATAATAATAATAATAATAATAACAACAACAACAACAACAACAACAGTAAAAACAACAACAACACAGTTGAATAAAACAAATAGTTTCATGGATGTTCTAATAATGATATTAAGCTATAGTTATATGTAGTGGTTAGTTATGATTTCCTGTTTAACTTGTATGTTGGCATTGAATTTTTGCAATTAACATTTTGTAAGCTGCCTTAAGCACCCCAGGGGTGAGAAAGGTGGTATATAAATACAGTAATTAAGAAATAATCAAATAAATTCTACCGATCTGGGCTAGGTCTATGAGCAATGGGCTCTATAGGTGTCACTCACGGGATAGCCTATCCCATCCAGTGAACAAAAGGTTGAAAATCTAGTGCCAATTTGCCCTATGTGATACCCTGTAAATGTATTAGACTGCAACCTTTCTCATTTGCAGCCATCATGGCCAAGGTACTTTAACATATTTGGAGAGTACCAGATTAAGAAGACTGACCTGGGATGAGCCACAATGTGAAGACTAAGACAGGAGCAATTTCCAACACAATTTTAAATGTGTGGAAATTTGAACACTTGTCTCCTGAAGTCTTTATCCATTGCTCAAACCATCTTGGCTCTCTACAATTATAACTGTGAAGTTAACTTAGAGAAGACACACATATATAATTGTATTGTGAATTTCAAACTAGGCAGGTTATACTCACCAGCTGGAATCTGGGCCTGAAGTCCAGACAAAGAGTTCGGAGATGACCAGGCTCTCAGTATTGGACGAGAGGCCTAACTGCTGCCTTGAGTTCAATGAAGGAAAGGGGGCTATTCAGTATAATTTAACCTATCTTTCCTTTTTCCTCCACATTGGGACCAAAGGAAACTTACAAGTATTAAAACAGATTCAATTAATAGCTGTCAATAATAAAACAAAAATGAAATATAATGACACTATCAATATAATTAAAATAACATAATATTAACACTTTATTTATATTCTTCCCTATCTGTCAAAGGTGACTCAGGGCAGATTCCAGAATATATACAGACACAGGCAAATATTCAGTTAGGTTCTTGTGGGTTTTTTTCGGGCTATATGGCCATGTTCTAGAGGCATTTCTCCTGACATTTAGCCTGCATCTATGGCAAGCATCCTCAGAGGTAGCATCCTCACTACCTCTGAGGATGCTTGCCATAGATGCAGGCGAAACGTCAGGAGAAATGCCTCTAGAACATGGCCCTGTAGCCCGAAAAAACCCACAAGAACCTAGTGATTCCAGCCATTAAAGCCTTCGACAATACATTAAATATTCAGTTCCTTGAAACAATGAAACACAAATAGACAGGCAAAAGCAAAGGCTTCCCCTTTCATCTCTGGCTCTAGGGGTGGTGCTCATCTCCATTTCTAAGCCGAAGAGCTGGCATTGTCCATAGACAACTCCTAGATCATGTGGCTAGTATGACTGCATGGAGCACCGTTTACTTCCCTGCCAAGGTGATACCTATTGATTTACTCACATTTGCATGTTTTCGAACTGCTAAGTTGGCAGGAGCTGGGGCTAACAGCCAGAGCTCACCCCATCCTGTGGATTCAAACTGCTAACCTTCAGGTCAGGAAGTTCAGCAGCTCAACAGTTTACCCCATTGTGCTACTTGTGGCAATTAGAAACATATCAATTTAACACAACTAACTAAAATAAAATAAAGAGCGATGCAGCAGAATTACTAAAAGCCCTTTCTCCCATGAACAACTCCCAAAGGCCGGTTGAAACCCAAATATCTTCTGCTACTATGGGGAGGGTCTGACCATCCTTTCTATGGAAGGCTGTCCCAGGGCCCAGAAGCAGCCACTGGGAAGGTCTCTTTCCCACCAAATGTGGTGGGGTTCATAGAGGGTTTGCTCTGAAAAATCACAAAATCGAAGCAGGCTTTATATGGAAATACAGTTTTTCTTAAAATCTGAGCTTTTTTGACAAGGGTTTTTGTGCTTCCTGTAACTAGCCCCAGTCAATAGTCCCCACTTGCTGAAGTTTCGAAGCACTCTTCAAAGGCAGCCGCACATAGAATATGTTATAATGATTCAAAAGGGATTTAATACAGGGATCTGTCACCACAATCAGATCAGGAATTTCTAGGACCAGGTACAGCTGGCACACAAGCTGAAAATGTATTCCTGGCCATGGCAGAAACCTGAGTTTTCAGGCTCAGGCTTGCATCCAGGCTTACACCTGAGATGAGAACCGGAGTCTTCTGAAGGAGCCTAACTCCTTCCACCACATCCTGAGTTCTTATTCTCTGCCCCCCCTTTCATTTGACTAGGAACATCTTTGCCTTGTTTTGATTATGTTTCACACATACACACGCTGGACAATGGGATAAAGCATCTATGTTCTTCTCTGATAATAAAAGCAAGACAGGCAATAATGATGACATATATACATTTAGAATTC
This sequence comes from Anolis sagrei, assembly GCF_037176765.1. Classification (NCBI taxonomy): domain Eukaryota; kingdom Metazoa; phylum Chordata; class Lepidosauria; order Squamata; family Anolidae; genus Anolis; species Anolis sagrei. The sequence continues at coordinate 189,218,431 of NC_090022.1, read as the reverse complement.
AAACTCTGCACATTTCCAAAGACTGTGATTCTGCTTCTTCTTCTTTTGGCATTAGCTCAGAATTTGCATCTGGTTATCATCTCTCAACAGATGTGCAAATTTTCTACATAGAAGCAGTTTTGAGGCAGCTGCTTTGAAAAGAAAAGATCTGTGTGTACATCTTATAATATTCTGTAAGGCACATTCAAAGAATCGTAAGTCAAAATGGAAATTGGTGAAATTACTTAGTCTGACCTCTGAGATAGAAGAGGCCATTCAATGACCTACAGTTATCATTTGCATAACAAGGCTATTAGATAAATGGGGAAGGGCCATAGCTCAATGGCAGAGTACAAACTTTGCAGATAGCAGGTATGAGGATCAGACTGAGCCATCATCAGGCCTTGGGATGTCCCTTACTTGAAACACTGAAAAACTGCTGCCAGTCAGAATCAGGCATAGTTAGCTAAATGGACCAGTAGTAATCTCCTGTCTTCCAAAGATAAGCTAAATCCCCCTTCTCCTTCTCCTTCTTCTTCTTCTTCTTCCTTTTTTACAAGGATGGCTAGCTTGCTTTGATTTTTGCCTTGAATGAAGGGGATGGTTGAGGAAGACCCATCCTCTCACTGGCTATGTAAACCAAGTGTTTAAATCTTTCACCACCTTTATGATTCTTTTCTCACCTGGATATGCTCTGCTTTTGCTCCCAGGCATTGTTTCTTTTACTTTTTTTTTACTAACCACTGTTTGAAACTGAAATTTAATGTAATTTAAAATTCTAAGGCATCTTTTTTACTTTCTTTGACTATATATTCAAACCATCTTGAATCCAAATGCTGGGGAAAAGGGAGGATGCTAAATGCATACCTATATCTTTACAGTTTCCCAGTTGTATGTAATTTGAAATGTTTCTATGCATTGTGCATGGGAAGCTGTGTGTATGTGTTTGCGTGTATGTGTAGTATCTTTTCTTTCTCTGAGAATAGGTTCAAGATGGCTATATATAAATGCCATAAATAAACAAATTAATGCAGTGTGTTTGAAACATCCACAGTAACCAATTGTTGTTTTGATTTCAGGGCATTCATATCATGTCATAGAACATCCTGAATCTTTTTGCTAATCCTAACTGGAATAGATTGACTGAATCCGTACATCAACCAATAATAGTAATAATAATAATAATAATAATAATAATAATAATAATACTTTATTTATACCCCACCCTCTCTCCCCAAAGGGACTCAGAGCAATTTCCAAAGTATAAGAAAAATGGCAAACATTCAACGCCAGGAGCAAAGAAACAGCAGTCATAACAAAATTACAAAATTTGAAATAAAAGAAACTAAATATAATTTATAAACAACAGAACTTAAACCAAGGATAAGCTAAATACCAGTTAAAACACAATACATTAATACATTAAAAGTCTAATAAATTATATCCCAACAGAGGGCTGAGGTAGGTATCAGATGTTTAGGTGAGAATGTGTGTAAACAATACTAATCCTCCTCCTCTCCATAAGCTAGATAGCAAAGGTAGGTCTTTAAAAGCTTTTTAAAGGAGAGGAGAGATAAGGCAATTTTTAGTTCTTTAGGAAGCGAGTTCCAGAAGTGGAGAGGAGCCACAGAGAAGGCCCCCTCTCTTGTTCCAACCAACCGCTCTTCAATGGGGGTGGGATCAAGATCAGGGCCTCCTCTGCTGACCGCAGTGCTCGTATAGGTTTGTAAGTGGAGATGCAGTTTTCAAATAGCCTGAATGTTCTAGACTATTATTTTCCAGTTTATTCCAGAGATTCTGACTGGCTTCTTCTCTGCCTACCAGTGCTCATTCCCCAATTCACAAGAGGAAGTGTAGAAAATGCCAGAGCTAAGCTGTGCCACAGTGTTGAAATTGGCCCGCATGAGCAATTCTTTGTGGTTACTGGAGCCTCAGGCAACATTGCATTGGACCACAGTCCTTCAGATTAAAAAGTCTATTTTGTGATTCCAAATACAGGAACAAGGACAAAACTATCCCATTGGTAGGTCAGTTTCTTGGATTAGTTTGTAGATATACGTATATTCACCATGTGATGGCTGTAATCGTGAAGTCATGATTTGCATAGTAAATGTGCAGTTGCTGGTTAAATTCTATATACTGAACTTCTGCATCATTTCACATTGCTTTTAAAAAGAAGGTTTTATAATCATTCACATCTGATTATGAGTCATCAAGTAAACGTTCAGAGTTTGGCTGCCAGCCATGACTAGCTGGACTAGATTTCTGTAAAAGTTGGAGTGTCAAAATTTTTATCTCATTCTAGCGTCTCACCAAGAAGTAGAACGGAAGCAGGCAACATACAGGAAGGAGCTGTTCTTGTTCTCATTGAGTTCATTAGAAAATAGTAAACAAACTACAACCTATGTATTATCGAAGGCTTTCATGGCTGGAATCACTGGGTTGCTGTAGCTTTTTTGGGCTGTATGGCCATGTTCTAGAAGCATTCTCTCCTGGTGTTTCACCTGCATCTATGGCAGGCATCCTCAGAGTTTGTGAGGTTGCAACCTGGGGGCCAAAAGAACAGTGGATTATCTATTTTGCCTTAGATGCTAGGGGTACCAGGGGCAAGGATCTGGTTTTACCTTACTCTAATTCACTCCTATTGAAAACAATAAAATAGATATTTTGAATAACAATTATATTGGAAACCAAATATCTGAATAATACCTTAATTTTTTTTGTTGCCTGTTTTGAATTCATGTTTTTCTTCAATCTCTAGGTATTCACAACAGAAAGAAAATTTTAAAAAAGGTTCTTGTTAAGTATTCAGTAATGGCTAGTTATTTAAGTCCACTGCCTCTTGGCTGCTACAAGACATTGACCTGTAATGTAATGTGTCTTGTTCTTGTTGCTGTTCTATACAAGCTGGACACAGGGTGAGGCAGTAATTCTGCCAGAACTAGAGGCATTGATTGCAATGCCAGACTTAAGAGCATGTCTTTATTACATCTGTCCAGCTTTAAAACCATCAGCTTTAGCTAGATCATACTCCATATCTGTTTTAGGTTATTGCTCTGAACTCCAGTCAGCTAAGGAGCATGTGAGTCTGAAAGTTTACAACTTCCTGGGCAATTGGTGTCTTTCCAGGTATTGTGTTGTTGTTCTTGTTGTTGTCTGTTGTCAAACTAGCTTTGCTTTATGGTGATACTAAGAATGAAAGCCCTCTAAGAAATATTGTTATTAGAAGTGATACTGGCTTTTGGAAACTCTTTGGCTTCCTTGATTGAGTCTATTTACCTGTAATGTAGCTTTCTTCTTTTCCTAATGTCATCAACTCTTTTTAGAATTATCATTTTTCCCAGTGAGTTATGTTGTCTCATAATACATCAAAAGTATGATGGCTGCGGTTTTGTTATTTTGACTTCTAATGAGAGTGTGGGCTTGATCTGCTCTTGGCTCCATTTCTTTCTTTCTTTATTTTTTGGTTTCTTGTGTATCTGAAGAATTTCCTCCAATTTCAAACGAGTTGATCTTTTTTCCCCCTGCCAGCTTTCTTCCCTGTCCAACTTCTACATCCAGTCAGAAATACTGTGGTACAGATAATTCCAGATGTTATTGGGCTGAAAATCTCATAAACCCTTAACCAAAAGTCCAACAACATCTGAAGGGTCACATATTGTACAAGTTTGAGTTGAACAATAAATTGACCCAGCAAAAAACAACAGTTGGCTCAGCAATTGACTACTGTCAACACTTTTTAATTACTTGGCAGAACTGAATCATATTTGCATGGACATTTGTTTCTTTTGTGGTGATAAAGACAGAAGTTCTAAAATAATGCTTTCGGGCAATGTTGTATTTGAGCAGCCTCCAAGAAAGTCTAAGTAAGAAGAAACTCTTAGGGCTGTTTGTTTATTTGTTTGTTTGTTATGGCAAAGCTTATGAAAAGGATTTTAAAAAAGCAATTGTGTTCCATTTTTTTGGAGAAACATAGAAATAATCTCTTGGGTAAAAAGAAAAAGAACGGAAATGCATGGGGTGATTCCTTCCCCTTATCCCTCCCTTATCCCCCTTTTTGGAAGTTTGTATGGAAACTGAATGTGCTACAGAACTTTTTATCTAAAGATCAGACATATATGTGTAGAGAGCTATAGTGGTGTTATGAGGAATGGAAAATAGTTTCTTTGCTGTTCAGTTGACATGAAAGTCACAGAAAGTGCAACAGGACAGAGCGTAGATGATGGATGTGGAGCATATAGTGGTAGAGACAAAAGAATGGGAATGGTTAGAATTTTCCAATGAAAATACCAATGCTACAGCTTTCATATATTCCACCAAAACAGTTTTAGTTAAGCTATCTAAAACGGTTTAGGAGAGAGAACCTGGAAGAAGGACTGAATGCTACAGTCAGTTCTGTGATCTCTGGCTTCAGCATCTCTCCCCCAAACACTGGGATTAGAGATCTCTGGTTAATTCATTGGTTGCAATTAGAAATTGAACATCCAGTCACAAATAACTATGTCCCACCTTGTCATGGAAGAGACCACAAAGGCCATCCAGCCCAACCCCTACCATGCAGGAATACACAGTCTCCCAAAAGATGTCTAGTCAGTCTCTATTCTAAAAATATCCAAAGAGGAGACTCCTTCTACCCAGGAATAGTCTCATATGGTGAGCTTTAGAAACAAGATATTAATTTGGAAAAATATACTGTCCTTTTATCCTTCAACATTCAAACTGCAAATGAATCTTCAGGAGGATTCAGGTGGATTTGGTCTTCTTCTACTTTGGTTTGACCATCTCCTTAAATCTATCTAAATCAGTCTGGTTTGGATTTGGGATTCATCTGAATCCAAAGCATTCTCTCCATAAGAGAATCTCTCCCAGCTAGGAAAGAGATTTTCTAATGTATGACAAGACTAACAAGATAAAGTGATTTAAAACAATGCAAGAAAAAATCCTAGAGTCACAAGAGTTGGAAGAGAATTCCAAGGTCATCTAACTCTTGGTGGGCTGTCTTTGTTTAACAATCTCTGATGGATAAAGGAGTCTGCTCTACTGTTAAACATGTCACACCTTAGGGCATCATGTGTCATATTTAATCAAATCTCCTTTCTTACTGTTTGAACCCACTGGATCTTATCATTCAGAGGAAATCAGATTAACAATTGCTCCATCATATATAGTCCAATTGTCTATGTGATATGTATTGTCGAAGGCTTTCATGGCCGGAATCACTGGGTTGTTGTAGGTTTTTTCGGGCTATATGGCCATGGTCTAGAGGCATTCTCTCCTGTCAGGCCATTATATGCTAAACAAACACTGTCAGGCCATTATATGCTAATCAAGGTGGTCAGATGAAACATTCACACCTAGCTCCAGCAGACAAGAGTCCTTTGTCCCACCCTGGGCATTCCATAGATATATAAACCCTTTTTTCTAGTTCCAACAGACCTCACTACCTCTGAGGATGCTTGCCATAGATGCAGGTGAAACGTCAGGAGAGAATGCCTCTAGAACATGGCCATATAGCCCGAAAAAACCTACAACAACCCAGTGTCTATGTGATAACTTTTCAAATATGTAATTGTGGGGCATCTTGAGTTTGTTTTTTCCCCAGAGAATAGGACCTGAACCAATAGTGGGTTTGGGATATAAGATTACAAGAAGAAAGAATGACTAAATATCAGGAGGAAAATTAACATGTCACATTTTTAGATATACAGGCAGTCACCAAGTTGTGAACAAGATAAGTTATGTATGTTTGTTCTTAAGGTGAATTTATATGCAAGTCAGGACAGGTACATTTTAAGTGTGTGTGTATATATATGTGTGTGTGTGTGTATGGATATATATATAGAGAGAGCTTTGGATAGCATAGGGAAAGGTTAACACCCCTGTGATGTTTGTTTTGCTATCTGTACCTCTGTTCAGAAGATTGCACCTCACTTTCTGTACCAATGATGGATTTTGAAAAAGAAAAAGGTTTGCTCTGGAAACAAGGACTGCTGATAAATTTATTTATTTATTATTTGCGGTATTTGTATACGGCCCTTTTCAACTACAAAGGGGACTCAGGTCGGTTCACCGTGTTGGCAACAATTCCATGCCATTGATAAAATGCAGTATATGTTGGTGAATTGCAACTCCCAGCATTCTTCACCATTAGCTATGTATCTGGGGCTGATTGAAGTTGCAGTTCACTAGTTGGTGGACAACTGCATGATTTCCACTCTCATTCTAAATGAATTTTTCAAAATATCAAGTGTGAATTCAATTGGTATTATCGATGTACATGTGAAATGGAAGCTGGCATTAGCTGCAACCTTCTGTTTGATGTACACTCTGTGGAAAACCTGCATTTTCTGCTACATAATGTGTGAAACACTCCATGAGAACAAAAGAATACAACCTTGGCTTAGATTTGATGGAAGGAAGCATCTTAAAACAAGTAAATAATTGCCTAGTGCAAGGGTTGTTTGCTCATATACTGTGTGGGTTTAGGTAAATGCATCCTACACAAAGACTGTGAAATTTAAGCAGGTAAACTGTGGGCAGAAAAAGGCTCTAGAGAGGTGAAATCAGTGGGTGTCTACTTAAAAAATGACTACAGCTTGATTGCCTCAAATCCATGATCAACTAGCTGCATTGACTTCTGTAGAGGAAAAGTACTTTAACATCCATGACAGAAGTAATCCTATCTGAAGTCATCAAAACATTAGCAGCACCTGCTTAAATCCCACTGCCTCTCTGTGACATTTAATCACTTGAACTAAGTTAAGCACGTGGTTAAGAGGGCTTTGTTGAAAAGGGTGAATTAAAAATAACATTCAGAATATAGAACAATGATAGAGCTTGAATACACTTAGAGAGGTGGGAGCAGGGGCAAAACAATGGTGAAAGTAGCAATTTTCTGACAAGTTGCATTCAACAGTGGGTATCCCTCCAGCAGACTGAACATAAGTTGTGATAACCCACAACTTGTTTGACTGTGACTCCCAAGCAGCCCCAACCACCATCAGTGAAAAGTAAAGATGAAATGATATTTGTTGAGATGCACTTCGACCACTTCCATCCTCTATGTTTGTTTTAACTTATATTATAAGCTGCTTTGAGTCCCATCTTTTGAGAAAAGCAGGACATAAATCAAATAAGCAAATAAGTAAGTAAATAAGCCACCAACTATTTCCTAAGCATACAGTCAGTGGAGTAGGAGATGTGGAATCTGTTAGAAAAACTGCACCATATCCTTCATCCTATCACCTTTCTCTCGGTGGAAACAAATAATCCCAATCAGATCCTCTCCTGGTGGTGAAGTGAGTTAAACCACTGAGCTGCTGAACCTGCTGACCGAAAGGTTGGTGGTTAGAATCTGGAGAATGGGATGAACGCCCGCTCTTAGCCCCAGCTTCTGCCAACCTAGAAGTTCAAAAACATGCAAATATGAGTAGATCAATAGGTACCACTTCTGCGGGAAGGTAACAGTGCTCCATGCAGTCATGCTGGCCACATGACCTTGGAGGTGTCTATGGACAACACTGGCTCTTCAGCTTAGAAATGGAGATGAGCACCACCCCCCAGAGTCGGACACAACTAGACTTAATATCAGGGGAAACCTTTACTTTTTTACTAGATCCTCTCCAGGTGGTTAGACTAGAGTTTTCATCATCTCTGTCCATGGGTTGTGCTAACTGGAGCTGATGGGCAATAGCATGCAGCACATGTGGACAGCAGTATCTTAGGGAAAGCTGGTATGGATGGGAAGACAGTCAGGTAGACCGCATAGAGAAGAAGGAAGTGAGATAAGATAATGAAAGAGTTCTCACTGTGTATCAGCTGTGAGGCAAAATAAAGAAACTTGTGGGGAAAAAGGCGTGGTAGAAATGTATGAAATAAATAAATAAACTTTTTTTTGTATACTCTGGAATGGGAGGTGGTAAGGCACCATCCTAGAGTCCCCGAATTGAATAAGGCTTGTATAATCTTCAGAAGAGGGTAGGGTAATATGGTTGTTAAAATATCAAATATTTTAATGTCAGTAGGGTTGTTTGTCTGATTAACATCCTAGTCCAATGCTCGGTGCCTGAGGAGTAAATCCAATAGGATTAAACAGAACTTGCTGAAATGTTGGCAAATGCAGCATTGGGGCATTTGGATGAGTTTGGTGCAGGGTGGCCCAATATCAACACCCTTACAGAAAGAATTTCAGAAAAATGTAACAGAGTGGGCAAAGTGTAGGGAAGGTAAATTCGGGTGAGTTGGTGAACAAGCTCTATGTTTCATATTACAGTTCAACCAGAAGCTAGTATATATTTCATATTTAATAGCCCTAATGTAAGCAAATTTGGGTTACAGGCAAACATTTGCTCAACACTAGTCTTTGGCACTTGTGAATACTTCAGCCACCACACAAATACTTACTACACCATCAGTGCCAGTTTAAGTATGAAGCATTCATTTTGGCAGAGCATTCTGCTGCTCACACCTGATGTTTGACTCACTTGTGCACTGGCTGAGCAGTTGGATAGATCTGATATTTCATAAATAGATATCCCAAGTGATGATACTGTATGCAATACAAATCTATCTCATTGCCCATTGAAGTCAATACATGAAGGTGTCTAAATCGGTGGTTCTCAACTTGTGGGTCCCCAGATGTTTTGGCCTTCAACTCCTAGAAATCCTAACAGCTGGTAAACTTGCTGGGATTTCTGGGAGTTGTAGGCCAAAACACTTGGGGACCCACAGGTTGAAACCACTGACCTAGATGGTATCCATTGCTTGAAAAAAAAATACTATTGTGTATGGACAGTTTAATATCATGCCCAACAATGGCTATCCCCATGGAAAGGTGTTGTTACTCTCTTTCTGTTCTGTGGCCTATCCAGTAATTGTGATATTAGCATACAAAGAACGAGGGGTAGAAAGAAAAGCACATCCCATGGCAAATCACAGATTCCCTTCATGCCAATTTCCTTTCATCTCCCTTTGACAGAGTGGGCCTTTAAAAGCTCTACACTTTAGCCAGCTTTTTAAGATGTACGCTCTTTGATGATCGAACCCTAATGAATTTGTTTTGCCACCAATAAATCAGAAGAAGTATGGGCTCTTCTCCCACACCCCCACCTACTTTTCAATGCTGCCTTCATAGCCTGGTGGGGAGGGCTGACATATGATCATAGCAGGAAGCTAGCAAATTAACATGCTGTTATTAACCAAGCATTGCCCTTTATAAAGTTGCACGGGTCTTCTTGGTGCCTTGAAAGTGGTAGATTACGAATGAGCCTAGGCACACTAGGCACGTGAGATGCCCTTGCTGTGCTCCCCGCCTTAGAATGTGTTTACTTGCACTGCAATTCTTTAAGCTGTTCAGCCAACAGGAGCGAGTATTTTCCCCATGGGTGTGATGTGAGAGGGCCTCAGTGCCCTTTGATTAAAAGTAACTTCAGTTGAACAGAATATGTTGATCCTTAGAAATTGGTTCCTGACATTTCCTAGCCTCTGCGGAATGTGATCAATACGGTTATGTATGACCAGTTCTGTTGTTTTTACACATCTGCTTCCCCCATACATTTTCTAAATGCCTCCAGTGTCAAAGATGCAGGTGTTTGAGCATCAGCTTATATGGTTTATCTATATGTGCGAATGATTGTCATGCTGCTCTTATATAACAATGATAAGGAGCTATGAGAAGATGCCTAAAGTGTAATTTCAGACAAGTGGGCCACTCAGCATCAATTAGCGTGGATTAGTTATCTCATAACACACTTCAATTCACTTTTTCTTTGCTCAGTTGAATTAAGGATGGCACAGTGACCTAAATACAATTGTTAGACACAACTCGAGCAAACTCCCTGAATCAATGGGACTTACAAAGTTGTTTATTTACCAAGTTCCCATCGATTCAAGTGGGTTCCCTGTGGTTGGAATTAACTGTAAGATTTAGGCTGATCTCTCTCCTCTTCTTTTTCTTTTGCTTCTTTCACTGCTTCTACACATAGCACTGAAAAAAACAAAATTGGCAACTCTTTTGGCAGGACTAAAACTCTGTTTTATGTGAATATTAGAAATTAGAAATAATGGGAATCCAACATGAAACGAGTCTGTGCTAAATAAATCAGAATCAAAGAGTGCCAGCCACAAGATATGAGAGCATCTATCATTAGGTTGGGAGAGCAAGCATGTGTCGTTGTTTGAGCATTGTACTCTGTCGACCAGGGTTCAAATCTCAGCTTAGCCTTGGAAGCCCATTGGGTGGGCAATGGTCAAGTCACACTCTCTCAGCCCCTGAAGGGGCAAAGGCAACCCTGCTCTGAAAAACTCTTGCCAAGAAAACCCATTACAGGGTTGCCATAGGGGTGCAGTAACAATATGCTTTGGACTACAGCTCCCAATGGTCCTTTTCATTGCCTTTGCCTGCTTGGGATACTGGAATTTAGAATCCAGCAACGTCTGTAAGGCCACAAGATTACCATCTGTATTCCAATAGATACTACAATAATACATAATAATAAAAGTTTATACCTTGCCACTTTGTGAGCTGACCTGAGTCTCCCAAAGGGACTCAGGTCAGGTCACAAAGCACTCAGAGATGCAAACACACAAAAGACAAAAAGCGCATAAACAATAACACAAAAGCAATAACAAACAACATAACATAAAACCCTACTGGTTAAAATCAATAAAATGCAACAATAGCTGCAGATATGAAACAAACTGCAATCAATGGAAGTCTCATAAAGTGCAAAGTGAAATTATCTCTAGGTCCTTGAATATGTTCATTAAAGACATCTAAACATGGTCAAAGGCTCTTCAATTGTGTTCAGAAGGCTTGGAGAGAGGGGGCTAGCCTGATTTCTCTCAGGAGGGCATTCCAGAACTGGTGAGGGCACCACTGAGAAGGCCATTTATTTACTCTTGTTCCCACCAACCACACTTGAGATGAAGGTGGAACCAGTGGGACTGAGAGGTGGGCCTCCCTGGCAGGTCTCAGAGCCCATGTCAGTCCAGAGAAAGAGATGCAGTCTTAAAGATAGAGGGACCTGAACCGTATAGGACGTTTTATAGGTGATAATCTACACTACAAGATGTCCTTATAGGAAATATATGGGGAAGCTAAACAATGTTGGAAACTACACCCCTCCCTCTTTTTTCTGTATGGGTAAAGATACTACACCACACTAAGATATTCCTGTGTATCCTGGATTCCTTGGAATAAAAAAAGAATCCGGATCCTAAAGCACAATTTATACCAATTCTTTTTTTTCTTTGGAAATGGATTCTAAAACTGACCTTCCTTGAGAGGATCTTATGTGCTTCTCTATTCAGCAGCTCCAAATAGATTTTGGAGCAGCTGAATTCCTTGTGATTATTTGTTGTTCTGTTTCTTGTATTTGAACATCAAGCAGAAGGGCTGCTTCTAGACCAAAAGGATACAATATTGTCCAGTATGAAATTAGAATTTTGGAGTAATGTGTAAAGCTCTGTCTGTTATATATAATTCCTTTGTAAACACATACACATGCACACGCACACACACATATACCTGGCTAGCTCAAAATAAAAAGATTTGTGTAAATGCTAAAATAATTAAAAAAAACCCCAAAAGGATACAATGCAAGTTACATATTTGCAATACGTTTTCTTTTCTCCCCCTTCTTTTTACTCTGTATCACATTATTCCTTGTGTTGTGTTGTTATGGCTACAGTGGAGATAATAAACTTGTAATAAACTTGGTGTAGGATTTATAACCTTGTTGGATTTGAAAAAGCAGTGGGCTGAACAGCAAGATCTCAGCACTCGTCTGCACGAGCACTTCAGCGGGTGGCAAAATGGGATGATTTTCTCGTGTTGGTTATGCTTTGTGAGCATTTCAGAGTAGCTGTACAACCGTCTTCTGCGTGTGGTAGCTTAAGTATGCTCTTCTCCATTAGCATCACTGATATATGCCTGTCAGGAATGGCTAAGGGTAATAGGAACAGACTATTTCTCTTTCACACACACACACATACACACATGTTGACTCACAGACAATCATCAGAATGCTTCCAAGTCATATACAAAACAAAGAGAACTGTGTTGATCATAAGACAAACTCCATAATCCACTTTTGGGCAATGCCTTTATGGCATCAAAGAAAGCATAACCATTGTTAGCAACCTGGAGTCTGGTAAGGCACTCCGGGTTTACAACTTCCATGCTCCTCCTGGCAACTTTTGCATGTTGCTGTCTGTGCAAATGGTATCAGGATTGACTTAACCATGATGAGACACCAGCAATTTCTTTGGACGACAGCTCCAAACTTTCATTCTCCGTATTTGCAATATGTTCCATTTTAAAAGAAGTGAATGGGTAGAAAAGATCTTGACTGGACTTCTATTTTGCCAAAATACCTGAAAGTGATGCTCAGTGTTCAACAGCTCATAATGAAAATACAACATACTATAGGCTGATTATAATGCTGGCTTTGCCATTAGTCAAAGTGGAGAAGGGATGGCTCAAATTGGTTATTACTGGAATTGGGATGTTGTAGGTTTTTTCGGGCTATATGGCCATTTTCTAGAGGCATTCTCTCCTGACATTTCACCTGCATCTATGGCAAGCAACCTCAGAGGTAGTGAGGAATTATTTTCTGGTAGGGATGAGGAGAGAACCTTGTGACAAAACAACTGGGCTGGCTTCATAGGCTAGGTATACTTTGAATAGGATATGCAAAGTGTTACCGTTGGCTCTGGTTGATCTGTTTGAAATATGCCCAACTTCTTTGCATTCTGCATGTGCTAAATGATAATTGTTATGGTGATGTTCTTGTGTCAATAGGTCTTTGATGTATTATGTGTGTGAAAGATGCTTGATAATTTACAATTGGTTGCTGCTTATCAATAACCCTTTGGCCTAAATCCAGTTTTGACTTCCAATTAAAGTGTGCCAGCTAAAACCGGGGGAACTTGATAAATCAGCACTTAAGTAAGTGCAGTTGATTCAGTGAATTTACTCAAGTTGAGACTTACAATTGTAATTATAGCTTTATTTTCCTGAGTTGTCTGTGATATTTGTGTGCTTAGGCCCACTTGGTGTTCACCCAGCATCCACAGACGTCACTGTCAATATTTTCTCCCCTTTAATGAACCTGGGTTGCATCCAAGGGCTAGCTAGGGCCCCTTCCACACAGCTGAATAAAATCCCACATTTTCTGCTTTGAACTGGAATATATGGCAGTGTGGACTCAGATAACCCAGTTCAAAGCAGATATTGTGGGATTTTCTGCCTTGATATTCTGGGTTATATGGCTGTGTGGAAGGGCCCAAAGTTTGCCATTGGACCCCACAGGAGCCACAGGCAATGAGAGTTACTTCAAGAATTTACGAAAATAACAATATGCTTTTCATTTATTTTGTATATGTAATATTTATATCTATACACTGAAATGGCCTGGTTAGATTCCAAAATCAGCTTCAGATCTTATTTCCACCTTGGATTCCTATTTTTACTTGAAGAAGAACCTTACATTGCAATCCTTTGAGATTGAAGCCCCTTCTATGGTGCCATATAATCCAGAATATCAAAGCAAATAATCCACATTATCTGATTTGAACTGGATTATATGGAGCCTCTTCTACACTGTCATATAATCCAGATTATGAGTCTAGACTGCCATAAAATCCAATTCAAAGCAGATAATCTGGATCTTATATGGCAGCATAGAAAGGGCCTTACAGTCATTATATTCAATGGAATTTGGTCCTGTGATTGACCCTCCTGTGCATTTGTATCACTCTTGGGAATGAACAGTGTATGAAAATACATGGTAGAGAATCAAATGTCTTTGGGTGAGGAAAATTCAGTTTAAAATATTACCTACTTAAAAATTGGGAAAGTTACTTTTCGGGAGAACATTTTCCTGAATCCCTGATACTAGAAGGGGGGATTCAATGAGGTGTAGTGCATAAGAGTAAGTTTATCAAGCTCAATCTCCATTCTTGTCCCTTAGCCCACACTTAAGTCACCTTGGGTCCTTATATCTGTAGAAAAGCAGGATAGAAACAAATAAATCTGATTATTTCACTATCTCTCTTTGGGTTTATATAGTTGGTTTGATCACATCATGCACAATACACTGGCTGAGGTATTTACAAATCGACTGATCCCGAGTGGGGTGGTAGAATCATGAAGCCTGTGAATTAATGAATATATTTAGACTTCTGCATCTTCCATGCAATCAGTACATTCTGAGATATTCCAATGTATTGCCTTTGCTTAGATCTGAGCCTTCATGTGCTTGGGTTTGCCTGTGTTTTTCAGTCTCCATTCTCTCGCTCTTACATCCACTGCTGCTTCTGTAGGGATCTCAGCCCAGTCCCCTGATTTACTTATAGGTTCTCATTTGAGTGACAGGGAATGACACACAGCTATGGAGAGGGGAAAACAAGGCTTCTCTACATTCTTATCTAATATTAGACATTTAAAAGTTTCTTCCACAATAAGGTGATTTGTATTTTATCTTTCTATAAAATTACCTGAAGAGGACACCAGAATTTGTTTTGTGATGGATGGTAACTTTTTGTTATTCTGATTTCTATCCAAAGGATATGTTTTCAAAGAAACCTTATAGCCTCGCCTAAGCAAATTGTTATGATTTCCCTAGGAAAACCATGTCCTCATTCAAAACATGTAAGGCAAATGTGTGAAGCTTGAGCCCAGGGCTCTCTTGTGAATGCACAGGTAAACATTAAAAAAAGGATTTGTGGTTCTGAAAGGGGAGGATGAAGAAACATTCCTGAGACTATTATTTGCTTGTAAAGTTGTCTTTAATACAGTTGAAAAACAATTCATTTAAAAGTCACCAAGAGATAAAAATATAGGGAGATTCAGGTCTTGCATCATAGGTTCAACCGACCACAGCTTGAAGATATATCTATTTTTAAACCCAATAAGCAAACCTACGTTCTGCCATATTATACAAGGATTACACACAACGGTTGCACAATTATATATAATTGGTTTTGAGCATCCACAGATTTTGCTGTGTATCTTGGACCCAAACCCTAGTGGATTCCAGGGATCTACTTTACACACAAATTTCTGCTGTTAAGCTTTTTTATACACAAGTGAGGCAAAGCAAAAAAAATTCTTCTGAGCTTTTGTTTATTTCAACTCATCCATTTGTGTGTATACTTCTAACTCTAGATAATACCTCAGGTATCTAATGTGGTGCTTTTTATGCCATTTAAAAAAAGATTAGACTTTAAGATGTCACAAGGTTCTTTGCTCCCCCCCCCCCTCAATTTTGAAAATAAAAAGGCAAATAAAAAACCACATAAAAACACATAATTTTTCAAAATAAAAACTCATTACAAAGTTCTTTGTTAATACTGTTTCAACAAATGTGACTGTTATTCTGCTATACCAATTAATAGATCTGATAAGCCCTATAATGAGCAATACATACTGTCTTTCCAGTACTTTCGTTATATTTTCCTTCCACATATTTGTTCTTTAGTCCAAAACTGCCTTTTCCAGCTAGTGATAATTGGGTTTAGATCTCAGCATTGCTAAAGTATCTTGTTCTACTCTGAGCAAAAGAGATTTAATTAAGGACTTAGAACAGGATGAGTGTGTGTGTATCTGTGTCTTGGAGACCCTTTGAGTTCTGAGGGAAAATATGAGAAAGAAACCACTGTGCTACACATAGGCTACTATGATGGTTGTAGCTATGGTTGTGGAAGTGACAGGGTGCCCTTTGTCTTCTGAGGGGTAGTCTGTGTTGTTTTCCTAATAATATTGGTAGCCAACAGGATTTGGAAGTACAAGTGGTTGTTGTTGCTATTGTTGTGTGTTAAGTGGTTTCTGACCCTAAAGTGAACTATCATTGGGTTCTTTGAGCAAGATTTGTTCAGAGTGGATCTGACTTTGCCTTTCTTTAAGGCCCCTTTTGAAATCCAGATTATCTGCTTTGAACCGGATTATATGACAATGTAGACTCTGATAATCCAGTTCAAAGCAGATAATGTGGATTATCTGTTTTGATAATCTGAATTATATGGAAGTGTAGAAGGGTCCGAACATCTCTTCTACACTGTCATATAAAATCCAGATTATCTGCTTTGAACTGGATTATATTATTTATTTATTTAAAAGTTTTATATACTGACCTTCTCACCTCTCTTGAGGAACTCAGAGGCAGTATAGACTCATATAATACAGTGGCAGTATAGACTCATATAATCCAGTTCAAAGCAGATAATGCGGGTTATCTGTTTTGATAGTCTGGATTATTTGGCAGTGTAGAAGGGGCCTAAGACCCCTTCTACACTGTCCTATAAAATCCAGATTATCTGCTTTGAACTGGATTATATGACAGTATAGGATCATATAATCCAGTTCAAAGCAGATAATTTGTGTTATAGGTAAAGGAAATGAAGATAAAGGAAATGAAGACTTGATGATGGAACTGGACAATGCAAACGTTTGGTACGCTATTACAACCTTAGTAATTCTGGTACTGCTGCAGGTGATGTAAGGAGGGTTGGAAAATGTGGGTGTCAGTTGTAAGAGGTGTGAGCTGCATTACTACTAGTAGTAATGGTAGCAATTGCAAAACACAGCAAGGCAGTTATTTGGAGATGGGGTTTTCTAAAGATCCAGGAGAGCGTAAGTAGGCAAGATCCAGAAGAATTAGACAAATAGTACCTACAAGGCAAGGAATCCTTGGAGTAACAGCGAGGTTGTTGGTTCTCCTCCTTCCCTCCCTCCTTCTTTCTCTGAGGAGAGAGAAGAGGATTCCCTGCCATGCAGTATCCCTTCTTGGAAGTGTCCAGAGAGTAGCGAGGCGAAAGAGAAAGGAGAGGAACCGAGTGAGTGAGAGAGAAAGATTGTGAGGTATTTAAGGCACTCCAGACAATTGCTCATTCCATAATGAGTTATTACTCTGCCGAGCCAAAGGTCATTAGAAAGGATAAGGGCGGCCATAAAAGCGGCCCAACTAGCAGGCTTTTCCTATAGAGATTATCATTATTGGCTTATTAATACGCGATAATGTTGAATTATACAGGGCAATAAATAGGAAAAAGGTTGACTTGGAGTTTTAAATATTTTATGAATCTCAAAGCGAATGTTCCAAGCAATGTGGGCTGGTTTCAAATGACTGGAATCGCCAGCCAATTGCCTCTCCCCTCCCACTTTGTTTTTTCTTTCCTTTATAAAAGGTTTTTTTTCTTTCTATTTTGGGATCTTTAAAAGCGACTCAACAATACAGCCGTTCCATTCTGTTGACTTACCTGGGAATTATAATAATATGCAGTGAGACCTTGCGAATTGCACTGAAAGCATTTCCACACAGCCCTATATCCCAGAATATCAAGGCAGAAAATCCCACGATATCTGCTTTTGAACCGGGTTATCTGAGTCCACACTCAGATATCGTGGGATTTTCTGCCTTGATATTATGGGATATAGGGTTGTGTCGAAGGGACCTGGGTTATCTGAATCCACACTGTCATATATCCCAGTTCAAAGCAGAAAATGTGGGATTTTATTCATCTGTGTGGAAGGGGCCATTTGCGCTGAAAAACAACAACAAGGACATGCATAAACAAAACAACCAAAAAGTCCCTTCAGAGAAAAAAATCTCTCAAACATTAAAAATGCATTTCAATCACCAGCTGTCTTGAACTATTTTAGAAATAAAAAAAATCCACCCTTGGATGGTACTTTGAAAAAGAATGAATCGCCAAAACACGCTCGCTTTCGGGGAGTCTACTGAACTTCGTGGGACTTTCTTTCCACTAAAAATGCCTAGGAAACTCTTAGAGATCGGAATATTTTTTTATCCCCCTCCCCCTTTCTTTCTTCTTTAATTTACCCACTCCGAGGCATCCCGTGATTCCTGCAATCTTCCAAAAATTCAGGGGCAAAGACAAACCAGGCCCTTTCCACGCAGCTGAATAAAATCCCACACCACCTGCATGGAACTGGGTTATATGGCAGTGTGGACGTAGATATCCCAGTTCAAAGCAGATATTGTGGGATTTTCTGCCTTGATGTTCTGTGTTATATGGCTGTGTGGACTGGCCCTAACTTTGTGGTCCTGGGGACTGGGGGCCCTTCCACACAGCCATATAAACCAGAATATCAAGGAAGAAAATCCCACAATATCCCATATAGCCCAGTTCAAAGAAGAAAATGTGAGGTTTTATTCAGCTGTGTGGAAAGGGCCCCTAGCCTGGCTCTAAACTGCCCTATATCCCATTATCTGATCCCTCCTAGGTTATTTTCTTATCCCAGATTATCTGGCAGTGGAGACTCATATAATCCAGTTCAAAGCAGGTAATCTGGGATCAGATCCTGGGATATAGGGCAGGGCAGAGCCAGTCCAAAACTCTTGCCAACCAGCTAGTGCCTTCCTGGAGGAGAAATCTGGAGACGGAGGAGAAAATATTCTTTTACACAAACCGAAACAGAAACCTTGTTATGTTTTCCTGCCATTAAGGCCCCTTCTACACAGCTAAATAAAATCCCACATTTTCTGCTTTGAACTGGGATATATGGCAGTGTGGATTTAGGGCCTTTTTGCACAGTCCAATATCCCAGAATATCAAGGCAGAAAATCCCACATATAACTCAGATAACCCAGTTCAAAGCAAATATTGTGGGATTTTTTTTGCCTTAATATTCTGGGATATAGGGCTGCGTGGAAGGACCCTCATATAATCCAGTTCAAAACCGATAACGCGGATTATCGGATTTGATAATCTGAATTATATGGCAGTGTAGAAGGGGCCTGCTTTTGAAACTCCAGTTGCAAGACATTCATTAGAAAGATGCAAACCCACCGGCGCTCCTAAGGCCCCTTCTACATAACCCAAAATATCAAGACAGAAAATCCCACAATATCTGCTTTGAACTGGGTTATTTGAGGCCCCTTCCACACAGCTGAATCAAATCCCACATTTTCTGCTTCGAACTGGAATATATGGCAGTGTGGACTCAGACAACCCAGTTGAAAGCAGATATTATGGAATTTTCTCCCTTGATATTATGGGTTATACGGCTGTGTGGAAGGGCCCTGAGTCCATAATGCCATATATTCCAGTTCCAAGCAAATAACGTGGGATTTTATTCAGTTGTGTGTAAGGGGCCTTCCACAGAGCCCTATATCCCAGAATATCAAGGCAGGAAATCCGATATTATCTGAGTGTGGACTCAGATATCCTAGTTCAAAGCAGATATTGTGGAAATTTCTGCCTTGATATTCTGGGATATAGGGCTCTGTGGAAGGCCCCTTAGTCCCCTTCCACGCAACTGAATCAAGGCAGGAAATCCGATATTATCTGAGTGTGGACTCAGATATCCTAGTTCAAAGCAGATATTGTGGGATTTTCTGCCTTTATATTCTGGGATATAGTTAGGGCTGTGTGGAAAGGCCCTGAGCCCACACTCAGATATTGTGGGATTTTCTGCCTTGATATTCTGGGATATAGGGCTCTGTGGAATGGCCTTTAGTGAACTTGGGGGGGGGGGGGGGGTTGCAAACGGGCAAGAAAGGTTGGGTTAGTTTTGATGGAAGGGGATGATTTTAGGAGCTATGGGACCACGCTAGGTTCAGAGCCCTTCCACACAGTCATAAAATCCAGAATGTCAAGGCAGAAAATCCCACAGTATCCGCTTTGAAGTGGGTTATGAGTCCACACTGGCAGATAGCCCAGTTCAAAGCAGAAAATGTGGGATTTTATTCAGCTTTGTGGAAGGGGCCTCCCTCCAGTTAAATTGCATGCAAAATATTTTTAGTAGTTTCTGCGTCTTCCTCCCTCCAAATAGTCCACTGCACAAAACCACTCACAAACCCCCAATATCTTTTTTTTTCCTGATCGACATGCCCCCCCCACCCCCGCTCCTCGGGCCACCCAACTCCCAAACAAGGAAAAGGGAAAGACTTTACCCGTCTTATTTCGGTGTCGTCGTCCTCCTCCTCCTCGCGCTCACACGGATCTGCATAGCTTGAAACTCTTTCTCGGGGCCCAAAAAGCTGGAAAACAACCCCAGATATACTTACATCAGCATAGCCTAGACACACAGACCTAGTTCTCTCAGAAGGTTCTTTTACCATTGAGCCGAGGGACTCAAATCTGTAGATTTCCTCTTTTGGCGATCCAGGCTTCTTCTCGTAGATATCATCCAAGACAAACACTTTCTCTTCTACAAGAGCCTCGTGGATTCTGCGGAAGGAAACGAGAGAAGCGTGGGTTACTGAGGAGAAAGACCCAGGGAAAGTTACACTCCTCAGTCCATCCCACCCTGAGATGCAAACGAGTCATACTTCCTTTGTCAGCAATTGCTATTGGGGACGAGGGGACTGTTGTTGCTTTCTTTTAAAGCAATGGGTTGTTTTTCTCTCCCACCCTCCCCACAGTAGTAAACTTCCCTTTCCAACACCCCCTTCTCTCTTTCTCTCTCTTTCCCCCACACACCACACCCCTCCCTCCTCAATCCTTACTCATCCTTCATCGTCGAAAGCGGCGTTTGCAGCGACGGCTTTATTATGGCTCTCCTTCGAGCTTTTCTCGGTGGGTTTTCACACAACCGCTGTCCCTTTTTGATGGGAGCGTGGGCAAGAATAAAGACCCCCCCCCCTTTAAAAAACACCCCACAACATTATAAGGAAAGTTGCCGACTTGGTCAAAACTCCCTCCTACGACCTGGGCTATTTCTTTTAAGACACACAAACACCAAGAAAGAAAGGGAAGGGGGGGTGCCTTTGGAGGTCCCCATTAAGAGCACCGAGTCCTGGACTTCTTTTCTCCTCCTCCTCCTCCACCACCACCCCCTCCTTGTTTACAGCTACAGAAGGCAAAAAAGCCATAAATCTTGCGGCAGCCTACAGAGACAAGTGCATTTGTATGCATCGTTAGAACTAGCTAATACCTAAACCCATTAGCAAGCCATGTAGAATTCTAGTTTCCGGTGTCCATTAACTTACAGTTAAATTCGAGAGGAAAGGGCAGGGCGATTAACATAAACTAGATCCATCATATTGTTTGTCATAATAGATTACTCAAGTATGGATTTGGGGGGGGGGGGGGAGGAAAGAAAGCGCGCGGGGAACTTTCTCTCTCCTTCCCCAATCCTCTGCCGACCTTTGGAGGAGAAGGGAAAGAGGGCCTTGGAGGTTGCAAAGGGAGGGAGGAAGCAGGGGTGATAGCCCCCCCCTTTCTCTGTTGTGGGGTGGGGGGTGTCATTGCATCCCTTGAAGACAGGCTGAAAGGAAGATCCTGTGAGATTAGGAAGAAAGGAAATGGACGGAGGGATAGGTAGGAGAGAGAGAAGGTAGGCAGAGAAGTTGGTAGGCAGAGAGAGATACAGGCAGCGAGCCACAGACTTGACAGGCAACTCTTCCTCTACACAAATCATACACACGATTTGTGACTAGGGGGCCTTCCACACAGCCCTATATCCCAGAATATCAAGGCTGGAAATCTCACATTATCAGATAACCCAGTTCAAAACAGATATTGTGGGATTTTCTGCCTTGATATTCTGGGATGTGGGGCTGTGTGGAGGGGCCCTGAGTCCACATTCTGATAATGTGGCATTTTCTGCCTTGATATTCTGGGCTGTGTGGAAGGACCCAGAGAAAGAGCCTACCTATCTATCTGCCCACCTATTTATCATCTATCTACCTGTCTGTCTGTCTATCCACCTATCTGCCTATCTGTCCATCGTCTGTTTACCTACCTACCCACCGATCTATCATTTACCTACCTGTCAGCCTGCCTATCTGTTTACATACCTAACCATCTATTTATCATCTGTCTATCTATCGTTTACCTACCTACCCACCTATCTATCATCTAGCTGTCCGCCTATTTTGTATCTATTTATTTACCACACTTGTATTCCGCCCTTCCTACCCCTAAGGGGACTCAGGGCGGCCTTACAACTGGATGCTGCATATACATCGATAACTAAACAATTGCATTAAAATCCAACCAATTAAAACATACATATTAAAACATCAATTATACATCATTTATTTACCTATCCGCCTATCTGTCTGTCTGTATGCCTATTTCTCTCTCTCTGTTTACTTCCCATCCAATGATTTATCATCTGCCTGTTTATCTTTCTAATAATAATAATACCCCGCTTTATACCTACCTACATATCTGTCTACCTATCTGTCTATCGATCTGTCTGATTACCTACCAACCCATCTATTTATAATCTCCCTGCCTATCTGTCTGTCTGTCTACCTACTTACCCATGTATCTATCATCTGTCTGCCTGTCTGCCCATCATATATCTATCTGCCTGGCTACCTGCCTATGTATCCATCCATCCATCCATCCATCCATCCATCTTATCTATCTGCCTATATATTTGTCTGTCTGACTGTTTATCTATCTATCTAGCTGACTATCTATTTCTCTATCTATTTATCTATCAGTTGGCTTATCTGTCTATCTGCCTATCTAGTTATGTATTGGCTTAGCCTATCAGCTTATCTATCTATCTGCCTATGCCTGTCTTTCTATCTGTCTGTCTATCTATCTATCTATCTATCTATCTATCTATCTGCCTATAAGCCTGTCTGTCTATCTGCCTGCCGGCCTGCCTGCCTGCCTGCCTATCTATCTATCTATCTATCTATCTATCTATCTATCTATCTATCTATCTATCTATCTATCTATCTATCTATCTGCCTATCTGCCTATCTGCCTATCGATCTATCTATCGATCTATCTATCTATCTATCTATCTATCTATCTATCTATCTATCTATCTATCTATCTGCCTGTCTGTCTGTCTGTCTGCCTGTCTGCCTGTCTGCCTGCCTGCCTATCTGCCTATCTGCCTATCTATCTGCCTATCTATCTGCCTATCTATCTATCTGCCTGCCTATCTATCTATCTATCTATCTATCTATCTATCTATCTATCTATCTATATCCATCCATCCTATGTCCTCCTCGGCCTGCTGGACAGGAGGCCTTTCTCTCAGGCAAGCCCACTTCAGATGGGCCCTTCTGGTTTCCCATGAAGCCTCTCAAAAATGGACGGCCCCACTAGTGACTTGTCCTCCACCCCCTCCTCTCATGCTAGGGTTTCCTTCCTGCGTGTCCATGTTTATTTCTCAAACCGTGGTTCAGTGGCAGAAGGGGACTCCCTTGTCCCCCCCCCCCCCCCGCGCACCAGATTTACGCTTGCTGTCCGGTTTTCTCCCCCACTCCCCTCTTTACCCCACCTCCCCCTCCTCGGCCGCCGTCTTTGTTTGAGTGACGTCCGATGGCGTCCTCGCTTCCCCTGCGCCCCCCTTTTGCCCCACCACTTCCACACACACACACACACACGCTGATTCCACCCCTTCCTTCCCGCCTCTCATCCCCCCCCCCATTAGATACCCCATCCTCTCCCCCTCCCCTAAACCCAGCTCCTTGTATCGGCTGCGCAGAGATCTGTGAACTTTGGGTAGCTCTGCTTGGCCGTCTTCGCCCGCGAAAGCGTTAAAGGTAAGGGGTCTGGAGCTCGCAGGCAGCAGCCGGCTTTTGTAGCCGTGATTTATGGCTTCAATCTTGGTTCACCCAGAGTTCACATGGATTTGCTGCTTCTGAGAGCTAAAAGATGGTCTCACTTGACAAGTGTGACTATTCCAAATGCCTCTCCCTCTCTTTCCCCTCCCTCTCTCCCATCTTCTCTCGTGCAAAATCGTTTATAATTGAACCTAACCCCCCCCTCCCCACTCCCCGTTTGCTCCAGATTTGTGTTTAAAGGGGCAGAAAGAAAAGCGGTCTCTGGGATCCCATTGATTACAATAGAGAACGAGAGAGGAGATCCCTCTGTGCGTGCTTTTGTGTGTTAGATATAGGATTTATTTCTGTATACAGGGTTTCCCTCTCTCACACAAAAATAATATGTTACGCACCCTTTAAGCGGCTAAGAGTAGCTGCGATGATGATATTATATCGCAAGGCGTTTCCCTCGAAGAAGAAATATTATAACGACGGTGGGATCCGAATTTTATATTCCAATTGAAATCTTTCGGATCACATTGTAGTCTTGGAGCAGATTGGGGAAGATCCCTTAAAGTTTCTGGTGAAATTTTGGGAGCTCGAACCCTAGACTGTAAGCATTTTTGGAGGGGCCAAATAATTTTTTAAAAATCGGAATTATTATTATTAATTATTATTAATTATTATTATTAATAATAATTGTTGCATACATTATGGGGAAGGGTTGCGAAAATTAATTCAGAATTATCAGCGGTTATGAATGTATATATTTGGGGTGGATATAATATGTTTCCTAGGCACAACCCCAGACAAAAGAAGGCAGAGAATGGGTCTCATCTTTGCCAGCCACCCCAACGCTCCTTTCTTTTCCCGCTCCACCTTCCTTTGTTGCTCTGCAAGGAGACGAGGAGAAGTCGTTTCAAGCTGTTTACCTTCTTCAGTCCCAAATAAATTCGAATTCTCTCTTTTGGGGCGAGCATGGGGTGGGAAAAGGCATCGCAGACTAGTTTATTTCGCCCTGTTTTGCCCCCACCCTACTCCTTCTTATAACAATGACCCCTCCGAAAGCATGGTTAAATATACAACCAGAAAAGAAAAGAAAGAAAATGATTCTGCAGTATCATCAGCCCTAGATTTGCATAACGTGACCGGCCTGCCAAGTGGCTTCACCTCCAGTCTCCGGTTTTCAGGGCTGGATCGAAATAAACGAAACAATAAATATCTCAAGAACAGAAGTGGGACATCCCAATGTCAGGCTCTATGGGCCCTTGCACAACAGCCCTATATCCCAGAATATCAAGGCAGAAAATCCCACAATATCTGCTTTGAACTGGGTTATCTGAGTCCATGTTCAAAGCAGGTATTGTGGGATTTTCTGCCTTGATATTCTAGGATATAGGGCTGTGTGGAAGAACCCTATATCCTAGGATCTGATCCCAGATTATCTGTTTATCCCAGATTATATGGCAGTGAACTCAGGCTCCTTCAGAGCCCCTCTACACAGCCCTATATCCCAGAATATCAAGGCAGAAAATCCCACATCATCTGACTATGGATTCAGATAACCCAGAGCCCTTCCACACAGTCCTATATCCCAGAATATTAAAGCAGAAAATCCCACAATATTTGCTTTGAACTGGGTTATCTGAGTCCATGTTCAAAGCAGGTATTGTGGGATTTTCTGCCTTTATGTTCTGGGATATTGGGCTGTGTGGAAAAACCCTAAATCCTAGGATCTGATCCCAGATTATCTGTTTATCCCAGATTATATGGCAGTGAACTCAGGCCCCTTCGGGCCTTTCCACACAGCCCTATATCCCAGAACATAAAGGAAGAAAATGCCACAATATGTGCTTTGAACTAGGTTATCTGAGTCCACGCTCAGATAATGTGGGATTTTCTGTTTTGATATTCTGAGATATAGGGCTATGTGGAAGGGGCCTCACATAATACATGGCCTCCCACATTTTCTGCTTTGAAGTAGAATATATGGCAGTAAGGATGGATTCAGGATGGCATCCTTGAAGTGACTGGATTGACCTTGAAGGAGCTGGGGGTGGTGACGGCCTACAGGGAGCTTGGCGTGGGCTGGTTCATGAGGTCGGGAAGAATTGGACATGGACTCAGGTAACTCAGAAACACGTATTTTGGGATTTTCTGCCTTGATATTCTGGGTTATATGGCTGTGTGGAAGGGCCCTCACATAATAAATGCAGTAAATCAATCAATAATAAATAATGCAGTTCAAAGCAGATAATCTGGGATCAGATCTTGGGATAGGGACAGTGTAGATCCAGCCCAAGGAATGGAAATAGCCTGGTTTGCCTGTCAAATAAACCGTTTTGGGTTGATCATGGTATGCAAATATATTCAAAGGTATTATTACCGTGAGAAGCAGGGAGTTTTTGAACTTTGATTCGTCAAGCTTGTGTGTGTATGCATATATAGAATATATACGTGTGTGTGTGTCTGTGTGTAGATATAGATCGATATAATATAGCCACGCACACACATAGGTTAAGTGACCCCTAGAACCGTAGGGTAGAGAAATAGCTCACACTTTGCTCAAGAGGTATCTCTTCTCTAGGGGCCCTTCCACACAGCCATATAACACAGAATATCAAGGCAGAAAACACCACGATATCTGCTTTGAACTGAGTTATCTGAGGCCCCTTCCATACAGCTGAATAAAATCCCACATTGTATCAGCTTTGAACTGGAATATATGGCAGTGTGGCCTCAGACAACCCAGTTCAAAGCAAATATTGCGGGATTTTCTGCCTTGATATTCTGGGTTATATGGCTGTGTGGAAGGGCCCCCAGTCCACACTACGGTATATTCCAATTCATAGCAGATAATGTGGGATTTTATTCAACTGTGTGGAAGGGGCCTAGGGATCCCTTAACTTCTCTCTCTGTATGTGATTATATTATATCTATCTCTATATATGCAAGATTAGTTCTAAGCCGTTTGGAAGGAAGTGTCTTTGGACTCCATGAAACGGATTTGGATTCTAAGGGTCCTTCCACACAGCCCTATATCCTGGGTTGTTTGTGTCCACATTTATACAATGTGGGATTTTCTGTCTTGATATTCTGGAATACAGGGCTGTGTGGAAGAGCCGTTATTCGATCCAGGAAAGATCTGGATATCAGGGCATGCAGTTTAACTGCATTGAAATTCATTATGTGGCAGTGTAGACTCATATAACCCAGTTCAATAAACTTCTGGCTGAAACTGCATTATATGGCAGGGTAGAGGGGGCCTTTCTCCATCTTTTAAGCGCCCCAACTCCTTCCAAAGGAAGTCAAAGCAACCTATTTTTGTGGCTTGGAACTGCATGAATGTCTTGAGTCTCAGGTTCCTTCCAAACAGGCCCCATATCCCAGGATCTGACCCCAGGTTTTCTGTTTATCCCAGATTATCTGGCAGTGTGGACTCATATAATCCGGTATAAAGCAGAAAACCCGGGATCAGATCTTGGGATATAGGGCCTTTCTGGAAGGCCCCCCCCCCCACGTGTCTCTCATCGCCCTTCCTGTGTGAACTATCCCCAAGCCACCTAATCGCAGGTAAATCGACAGAAGGCCTTTTCCTCCACATTAGTGTCTGGGCTTGCTTTCAGGTAAGCAAGCATACTTTGGAAGTGTCTAAACTAACGTGGTGATCTTGGGCATGTCCTACTCTCTCAGCCTCAGAGAAAAGCAAAGGCAATACTCCCTTTTCCCAAACATTGCCAAGAAAAACTTTGAGTTTGGTTCGCCTATAGTCGGAAATGACCTGAAGGCACACAAGAGCAACAAGGAAGCCGAGGACTCTCTTCCACTTTACACATCTTGCTGTGTTGGGCTGTGTGTCCAGTTGTGTGGTGTTTAACCGGTTGTAAAGATGAGACGAGAAACGAGGGAGCATCTAAACTGAAGCACTGATGCAATTTGGCACCACTTTTACTGCCACGGCTTTTTAAAAGAAGCGAATTTAGAATAGACTGCAAGTCGCTTCTGGTGTGAGAGAATTGGTTGTTTGCAAGGACGTTGCCCAGGAGGGAACGCCCTAATGTGTTACAATCCATGTATTGACGATGTTACTTGGAAACCGCTCTGAGTCCTCTCGGGGATATGGAGCGGTATATAAATAATAATAATAATAATAATAATAATAATAATAATAATAAGCGGTATATAAATAATAATAATAATAACTACCACTCCAAACTACAAACTACAACTCCTAGGATCCCATAGCATTGAGCTATGGTAGTGGCGCAATGGGTTAAGCCCTTTTGCTGGCTGAACTGCTGACCTGAAGACTTGAAGATATGCTTCCCATGTGGGGACATGAGAGAAACCTCCCACAGGATATATAATAATAATAATAATAATAATAAGCGGTATATAAATAATAATAACAATAATAACTATTATTATTATTATTATTATTATTATTATATATCCTGTGGGAGGTTTCTCTCATGTCCCCACATGGGAAGCATATCTTCAAGTCTTCAGGTCAGCAGTTCAGCCAGCAAATATACCGCTTATAATAATAATAATAATAATAAGCGGTATATAAATAATAATAACAATAATAACTATTATTATTATTATTATTATTATTATTATTAGCGGTATATAAATAATAATAATAATAACTATTATTATTATTATTATTATTATTATTATTATATATCCTGTGGGAGGTTTCTCTCATGTCCCCACATGGGAAGCATATCTTCAAGTCTTCAGGTCAGCAGTTCAGCCAGCAAAAGGGCTTAACCCATTGCGCCACTACCATAGCTCAATGCTATGGGATCCTAGGAGTTGTAGTTTGGCGAGGCACCCTCACTTTTGAACAGAGAAGGCTAAAGGTCTTGTAAAACTGCAACACCCAGGACTCCTTAGCCCTGAGGCATGGCAGTGAAAGTGGTGTCAAACTGCATGTCAAACTTTTGCTCCTAAAATACCGGAGTTCTCCACAGGAAGAGATATCTCAGCTAGAGAGGAGTTGGAATTGCCAGATCCTTAGGCCCTATCTACACTGCCATATAAAATCCAGATTTATCTTCTTTGAACTGGATTATATGGCAGTGTAGACTCACATAATCCAGTTCAAAGCAGATCATCTGGATTGTATATGGCAGTGTAGATGGGGGCCTTAGTTGTAGGGCAGAGGATTCCTGACTATGTCTCCCCTCCCCATGTTTCTTTTTTTCACGAGTGCGTAACACAACACCTCAGTGGAAAAGCTGCGATGGGGATGCATATATACATATCAATAGGACGCAGCACCGAGAAGTTCCATTAATGCAATTCAAAGTCATCCATCCTTTTTCCAAAGGCTTGTCAGTTCCCTGGCGAAGTTCTAGAACTGAAACTTGAAAAAGAGAAACCGAGATAGCAGCCCATTTTTCAGGCCAAGCAAACCACCTCCTTCTCTCTCTCTCTCTCTCTCTCTTTGTGCTAAAGACACATCTCAGCTCCTTACAAGTCGCCTAAATTTGGTGAGTCAAGGGAAGGGATAAGGAGTGGAGATGAAATGGAATCTGAGGTCGAATTCACCCACATGAAGAAGGAAAAAAATCAGGACTTGTAAGAAGAGGGAGAGACCTGACACTTTTTTTTTAAAAAAATCCTCACATGTCATTTTCATTCTCCTTCTCAAACAAGTCCAGATGTCTATGTATGTCTGTGTTTTCAAGTTGCCTGTTGACATGCGGGGACCCTATGCATTTTAGGCCTCTTCTACACTGCCATATAACATCCAGATTATCTGATTTGGATTATATGGCAGTGTAGACTCATATAATCCAGTTCAAAGCAGTTAATGTGAATGATCTGATTTGATAATTTATTGATTCATTGATTTACCCTATTTATACCCCAAGGGAGACTCAAGGAGGCTAACATATAGCAATTAATGCCTTAAACTAGGGGTCTTCAAACTGTTTAAACAGAGGTCCACGTCACAGTCCCTCAAACTGTTGGAGAGCCGGATTATAATTTGAAAAAACATGAATAAGGACCTGCTTTTGAGATAGGATCGTTGTAGTTGTTGTTGTGTGCTTTCAAGAAGTTTCAGACTTAGGTTGACCCTGAGCGAGGGCTGGGTAAATGACCTTGGAGGGCCGTATCCAGCCCCCCCCCCCATAGTTTGAGGGCCCCTGCCTTAAACACACACAACAGTAATCTTAAAATCCATTGAATTAAAATGAATACATATTTAAAATAATCTGGATTATATGACAGCGTAGAAGGGGCCTCAGAGGGGTTTCCTAGATAAGGCTTTAGAGCTCTTTGGATAAGGCAAGACTGAGCCCCTTCAACACTGCCATATAATCCAGATTATCAAACCAGAAAATCCACATTACCTTCTTTGAATTGGATTATATGAATCTACACTGCCATATAATCCAGTTCAAAACATTCACACCTAGTTCCAACACACAAGAGTTTTTTCTCCCACCCTGGACCTTCTACAGATATATAAACCCAATTTTCCTAGTTTCCAGCAGACCTCACAACTTCTGAGGATGCTTGCCACAGATGCAGGTGAAACTTCAGGAGAGAATGCTTCTAGAACATGGCCATACAGCTCGAAAAACCTACAACCACCCAGATAATCTGGATTTTATTTGGCAGTGTACAAGGGGCCCAAGAGACTAAGCAGTGTTGCCAAAAGTGTGGCGCTCCAGGGGTTTTGGATTTCAGCTCTCAGAATTCCTTACCTAGCTAGGGCTTCAGGAAGCTGAAATCCCAAACATCTGGAGGGCCACAAGTTTGAAACTTCTGGACTAAGGGGATGCAAACACAGCAAATGGAAGTTTTAGGTGTGAGCCATTGCCAATGCCCCACTTCTCTGCAATACTAGAAAAATACAGTTATTAAGTCTCCTGGGTTGTTGTAGATTTTTTCGGGCTATATGGCCATGTTCTAGAGGCATTCTCTCCTGATGTTTCGCCTGCATTTATGGCAAGCATCCTCAGAGGATGCTTGCCATAGATGCAGGTGAAATGTCAGGAGAGAATGCCTCTAGAACATGGCCATATAGCCCAAAAAAACCTACAACAATCCAGTGATTCCAGCCATGAAAGCTTTCGACAATACATATTTAGTCTCCTCTTTGTCCAACATGTGGAGAAAGGGCTTACAATGGTGAACACTTCTAAATCGTTGTGAAACAGCAATATTTTAAATGCTAGAGATTTCATACCTTTTTGGATGTTCTTCGCAGCACAGCACACAAAACCTTTTTTTTGTCGTGTCAGGAGTGACTGCAAGTCGCTTCTGGTGTGAGAGAATTGGCTGTCTGCAAGGACGTTGCCCAGGGGACGCCTGGATGATTTGATGTTTTTATCATCCTTGTGGGAGGCTTCTCTCTTGTCCCTGCAGCTGGAGCTGATAGAGGGAGCTCATCTGCCTCTCCCCGGATTCGAACCTGCGACCTGTCAGTCTTCAGTCCTGCTGGCACAAACCTTATTGAATAGCACTTACTTTTAGATAGGTGGACACGACTGCAGTCTTATTGTACTCATCCATTTTAATAAAAGTGTATGAACTCTTGATTAAAGTAAAAAATTTTTTTAAACTGCCCTGCATGAAATATTGCCAATAGTCCCCTCTCTGAGTCCAATTGAACCCTTTTCCTGGTTAAATAAAGTGCTGTAAGTACATGTAACTAGCTAAGGCCTTGAAGTGCTCCCTTGTTCCCATCTTTCATTGCTCATAAATATGCTGTGATCAAAATACGTTTCATCCTGAACCCCTAGAAACATGGGTAATGTCTACATATTAAAAAGGCAAATATATTGCACTCAGCCAAGGTAGGTCACAATAAATTCCAGTTGAAAGCAATGTGACTCCAATTAGTTACTGCTTTCAATGGTACATTAGTCACAATAAAATGCTGCTGATTTGTGCCCATCATAGGTAGCTGTTTTCATCCATCAGTGATCACAAACACAAAGATTTTATGTACATACACTTACAGATACATCAATAAGCAGCCAATGCCATCCCAGTCAGGCTGGTAAAGTTTGTGACATAGTTCCAGAAGTCCAGATTTTCACAAGTTGCTTGTGATCATAAGAAGAAGAAAAACAACAAGAGTTCGGAGGAATTTATTCATCTCCCCCTTTCCCCCATCTAGGACTTCAATGGGAAGCTTTTGCAGAAACATAGAAATGGACAGGCACAGAATATCTCCTGCTGACAATTCTTTCTTTATTAAACAAAACAACAATAAGAGTTTGCCCCTTAGGATGATAGTGAACATAGTTTTTACATTAATGCCTGGTGAAAGGTTTTGGCTGATAGGATAAGACTTAAGTGTCAGTGAAATACTGTATTGTCAAAGGCTTTCATTTCCTAGTTTCCAACAGACCTCACAACCTCTGAGAATGCCTGCCATAGATGCAGGCAAAATGTCAGAAGAGAATGCTTCTGAGACATGGCCATGCAATCTGGAAAATTCACAGCAACCCAGTAAAATACTATTTCCTGTCTCCTTTATTCAGATGATCAAATATGCAAAATGCATCTTTTAACACACACACGCACACTTTATATAGAGATAAGGTAAAGGTAAAGGTTATCCCCTGACATTAAGTCCAGTCGTGTCCAACTCTGGGGTGTGGTGCTCATCTACATTTCTAAGACGAAGAGCCGGTGTTGTCCATAGACATCTTCAGGTCATGTGACCAGCTTGACTGCATGGAGCGCTGTTTTATAGAGATATAGATATAGAGATATGTAATCCATATATAAATATGTAAACATAGAATTCATATTTATTTATTTAGTTATTATTTACAGTATTTATATACCGCTTTTCTCCTCCTGGGGGAACTCAAAGCAGTTTACAAAAAATAATGGCAAAATTCAATGGCTTACATACATAAACCAAATCATAAATCAAATAACATATAACAAAGAATAAATTCAATAGGACAATTCACCATAAGATAAAAAGGCATTTAAACATGAAACATAAAAATTAAAAACATGTAATAAAAACATTAAAATCACACGATCCAAACTTGTAGACCGGGCCATTCCAAATGTCGATTGAACATATTCCATATTTACTTCTTGTACTGCATTTCTTTACGAATCAAAAGCTTGGTGAATGTGAATGCTAAAGATAGAACATTCAGATATACATTTATGTATATATTCATGAATTCAACATTCAGAATTTAAATTTTCCTTTGTGCAAAAAATATTTTTTTCTAATACCAATTTTGGTAAAGTGCATGGTATGCCCTGTTCTTTCTGTCTCAGAATTTTCATACCACAAAAGCACACTTTTGACCCATTAATTTCCTGAAATAGCAGCTGCTCACAGAGTTTTACCAGATAACTTAATTATATTAGCTCCCATTGCTCTTGCTAAATCAAATACTCCTTTCTGAGATTTTTTGTATGCCTGCTGCCACCATTTCCACAAAGCCAATGACTTTCCCGATAACCTCTGCTCATCTCTCTAAGGCGAATACAGCTTCATTTTTTAAAAAATACACACACACACACACACCAACACACACCAACACACACCTATGCACACCTGCCTATTGAAGAATCTAAGGTCATGGGGTGAGTGAGGAAATGCTCACAAATACCTCTTGCTTTTTTTTTCACCCACTTCAACTGCATTCATTTGCTGTCAATAGATCCTGTATTGGCTGCAAGCCAAATATTATTCCATGAACGATTTCGGTATTTACATGAAACAAGCAATTACTTCTAACATAGGCATCAATAGCAATTATAAAATACAGACCTCTCTGTAGTGCAATCTCCATTCTTCTACCATGCAGCATTTCCAATGATAGTAAAATTATATTTACAGTCTGCCCGCCTTTGAAGAGTCATTAACTTTTATTTCTAGAAAGAAAGAAAGAAAGAAAGAAAGAAAGACGGACATCTTTCATGATTCTGAACATATCAAATGAAAGAAATGGGGATAGTAGAGATAGTGTTTATTATTAGGTCATTAATAGAAATAATGGTGATTTTATCTATTGAATGTACAATGAACTTGTTAACCACCTTCAAGTCAGCTTTGGCTTTTGGAGACACCATGAATGAGAGATTGTCAAGTCACACCATCATAAACAGTCCTGCTCAGGTCTTGAAGATTCAGGGATGTGGCTTCACTGATTGACTCTCTCCATCTGAAATAGAATAGAATAGCTTTATTTGTCATTGTGCTATTGCACAACGGAATTACATGCCTTCCTCCACACACACCACAAAAACAACACATCCCTCCCTCCACACATACCACTATGACCACCACCACCACATAGTCCCCAATGCCACATCATTGTGAAACCACAGACTTCAACATAGCTACAGCTCTAGGAGAAAAACTATCCTTTGTTCTGTTTGTCCTTGTTTTTGTCACCCTGTACTGTCTGCCAGATGGCAATAATTCAGAAAAAGAATATGCAGTCTTCATTTAGTCCTATTGCCTTCAACCTTACCAAGCATGATTGTCTTTTCTGGTGAATCATGTCTTCTCATGATGTGGTCAAAGTGTGATAGTCTCAGGGTTTTTTTTTCATGTCAGGAGTGACTTGAGAAAGTCACTTCTGGTGTGAGAGAATTGGCTGTCTGCAAGGATGTTGCCCAGGAGATGGCTGGAAGTTTTACCATCCTGTGGGAGGCTTCTCTCATGTCCCTGCATGAGAAGCTGGAGCTGAGAGACGGGAGCTCAAACTGCTCCCTGGGTTTGAACCACTGATCTTTTGGTCAGCAGTCCTGCCGGCACAAGTCTCAGTTTAGTCAGTATACATACGTAAGATGTAGAGTGCAAATATGTCCATCAGGTATACAAAATTATGGGAGATACTGTGGGAAGTATTTCCTTATGTATGACATTAGCTCTTGTTTGCAATCTTCTTTGGGCAATTAAGCTATCCTGGATTTTACTCCAACCAAGGGATTGAACCTATTTAGGGCTGAGGTGGGGGAGAGATTTATCCCTCCCTGAAATAGATTCAGTCACTTGGATAGCTCTCTTAAGCCATGAAGTATTATTAATCTCTGCCCACAATAATATTGGTGCCACCAGTTGCCCTTGCTTGTCAAGCATATCCTTGGTAGCAACTTCAGATGTTTTAGGGGATTTGTACAAGCTTACTGTTCCCTCTAGCATAAGGTGCCTCACTTCCCCTGTCCTGAAGAAAAACAATAAGAACTGGGTGTTCTCAGGGTGGGAGAAGAAATGTTGCTTCTTATGCTAGTGGAAATGATGGATTTCTACTAACTCCTCACACAGGGGCTCATCTGAACTCAGTACACTTAACAAGCCATAATTTGCCCTCCTTCCTGTCACATGAGAGGCAGAACTGAGGCTTCCAAAGCAATAGTGGAAAAGCACTTGGAGAACAGTTTTTAAGTTAGATTTCTCTTTTACATTGTTATGGGCCTTCAGACTATTTGCAGCTCGTGGTGACATAAGGTAAACCTATCACAGAGTTTTCTTGGCATGACCTGTTTAGAGAGGGTTTTAGTGCATATAAAATAATAATAATAATAATAATAATAATAATAATAATCTTTATTTATACCCAGAGGTGGCCCTAGGTAATTTTCAACGGTAAGCAAACAGTATCCCCCCCCCCCCAACCAATCACTGCTATATATTTTCTGTTCGTCGTGGGAGTTCTGTGTGCCATATTTGGTTCAATTCCATCATTGGTGGAGTTCAGAATGCTCTTTGATTGTAGGTGAACTATACATCCCAGTAACTACAACTCGCATATGTCAAGGTCTATTTTCCCCCAAGAGCACCTCAAGAGTGCCCCTGGGCAAAATCAACTATACTGCAAATGCTTACTTTGCGTAATGGGTTGAGCCGCCCCTGTTTATACCCCACCGCCATCTCCCCAAGGGGACTTGGAGCGGCTTCCACGAGGCCAAGCCCGACAATACACAAATAAAACAAAAACAATAAGCAAAAACAATACAATTAATATAACTCACATGTAAACAGTTACACTCTGCATTCACATGTAAACAGTAAAAGCCAGCTTGTGTGTTTTGAACTGGATTATATGGCAGTGTAGACTCATATAATCCAGTTCAAAGCAGATAATGTGGATTATCTGGTTTGATAATCTGGATTATATGGCAGTGTAGAAGAGGCCCCAGAGAATGTGACTTGTCCAAGGTCCCACTGTGCTTCCATGACTGATTGGAGATCCAAACTCTGGTCTTCCAAAGTCTTTGCTCAACACTCAAACCACAACACCATTCTGGTTCTTACACCTAAATTAATATTTAAACCTATTTTAGTGCAATGCTCTGAATGTTTATTCAGAAGTAGGTTCCACTCTGTCCAATGGGGCTTCCTTCTTAGTAAGCATACTTAGAATTGCAGCCCTTTCCCATCTATTTTCCTGCAGCAGTGAATACTTGGCCATCCCTTAGAATATATCTGGCCAGTGACAACTAGTGACTTCCATACCAGATCTGCTCTGGGCTTTATTTCAGATCGTTCAAAGCTGCTAAATCTTCTTTGCAAATTCAGTTCAGTCCTCTGAATAGCTGTTTAAAAGTTCAGTATAAAATCTAGAGCTGTTTCACCTCAAACAAAGGAGCTACTACCTAACATTGACTCTGCCTGTAGAAGGAACTTCAACCTTTTGCCATTCAGATGCGTAGGACTGGAAATCCCCAAACCCCGCAAACAAGGGAATCCAGCAAATTGCAGCCCAGTTCATCTGAAGCTGCTGTTTGTAGGCAGGGGCGGCTCAACCCATTACACAAAGTAAGCATTTGCAGTATAGTTGATTTTGCCCAGGGGTGCTCTTGAGGTGCTCTTGGGAAAAAATAGACCTTGACATATGCGAGTTGTAGTTACTGGGATGTATAGTTCACCTACAATCAAAGAGCATTCTGAACTCCACCAATGATGGAATTGAACCAAATATGGCACACTGAACTCCCACGATGAACAGAAAATATATATCAGTGAATTTGTTGGGGGGGGGGGCGCCAAAATACTGTTTGCTTACCGTTGAAAATTACCTAGGGCCGCCTCTGGTTGTAGGAGGCTGCTTAGATGTCTCATCATCACCATCATTCAGTAACTACCGCTTGGCATGGAATTTATGTATACTGAAGTTATATCAGTTTGATTTCTACTTTAACTGTCATGATTCCATCTCAACAAACTGTGGGAATTATAGTTTTGTGTATTTCTGATGGTTGTGTTTGTTGTGTGCCTTCAAATCATTTCCAATCTGTTGCAGCCCTAAGGTGAACTTATCACAGGGCTTTTTCAACAATTTTTTCTTCAGAAGGAGTTTTCCACTATCAATCATGATAGTGGAAAGAGCAGAACATGGAGTGAATAGCCCAGATTTTACCAGTATGTCAATCTCTGATGTTCAGATTTTGGTTTTGGAATTAGAATCCAAATTCTGAATGTGAACTGCCCAGAGAGCTAGGGACTTTGTGGCTTTTCTTCCTCTTAAGGTAGTTCCTTGAAGGTATCAAATACCAATTGTAATAAATTCTCAGAAATGTTTGGCTAACAAATGCTATATATATCCTAGAATGGGACTGGGAATCATACAGGACACGGGGCAGATTTGGTTCAGGTGCTATGGAATATTTGGAGACATTGAATTGAATGAAGGATTCTGAAAAGACATGTGGCTGACCCGGACACTGAATAATACTATTCTATTCTGCACTATAGCATTTTATGATGGATCCCATGTGTCAAATAACTAAATATTAATGCTACCATATAGGGCAGCTGTTGAACATTATTCCACACAAAGCTACATAGAAAGCTAGAATCCACTTATGCCATCAGTCAAATACTGCCAAATAATAAATAATATATTAGTTTCAGGTACTGTCAAATTTGTTGCTGTTGTTGTGTGCCTTTAAGTCATTTGTGACTTATGGCAACCTTATCATGGGTTGAATTTGTTCAGATGTCACTGCCTTCCTCTGAGGCCGAGAGAGTGTGGCTTGTTCAACTTTATCCTATGGGTTTTCATGGCTGAGTAGGGATGTTACATCTGATCTCTAGAGTCATAGACCAACACTCAAACTAATACACCACACTGGCTCCCACTGTCAAACACTAAATATTAAAAAGTCACTTGTGCACAAATAACAAGTATCTAGTGTGTTTTGACAACTTTTGTCGATATACCTTATGAGAGTGGATTCATTTCCACAAAAGACATGTTGAAACTCAAACAATTGTCATTTTTTAAAAGATCATATTCCTTTCATAGCAGATTTGTCCCCAGAGGCCAGAATAGCTGGCCAGTGTTGTTGTCCAAAGAGATGAGAGCAAGGTCATTGAGGATGTTTGCCCCCTGACTTCTGCAATATTTCACTGAGGATTGCCTTTCTTGAGCAGTAATAACCAGGGTTCTGTTTTCTGGATTCCTTTTGCCTTCATTTCAAGGTGTCAGTCTCCTTCCCCATCCCTAGAGTCAGACAAGAACAGGAAATGCAAAAAGCTCCTCATGAAGATGACCAGGAATCCTCAGAATGCAATTTGCACCAAGATCTCATTAAGGGAGATTCTTTTAGTCAGCAGCAATTTCCTGCTCTGTTGGTACAGCAGGAGCCAGAAATATCTACAGGGTCTCCAACAGACCAAATGAGATCCCTAGAGAACAGTAATGACAGCCAGACCTCAAGGTCTCAGCAGCCTCCATTGGTTACCAGTTCCAGTCCTTGTGACATTTCCACCAATGGCACTCGCAACGTGCATAAAAGCCACCCACCAAAGCGAGTCTTCCCATGGATGAAGGAAACAAGACACAACACCAAGCGCAACAGTAGCCTTCCTTCTGCAGGTACTTTCTTTCATCTGTCTCATCCTTTGCTTACTATCCATGTGCATGTGGGACAG
The DNA here is from genome assembly GCF_037176765.1 of Anolis sagrei. Taxonomy (NCBI): domain Eukaryota; kingdom Metazoa; phylum Chordata; class Lepidosauria; order Squamata; family Anolidae; genus Anolis; species Anolis sagrei. Next base: position 189,180,073 of record NC_090022.1, on the reverse strand, counting down.
TCTTCTTCAATGTGATGTCTTCCTGGTGTATTCAAATAGAAATCCATCTTGTCTATTTGCTGGTGATAATGGGAGTTGATGCCCAACAGATCGAGAGGGGAAGTTTGGTTTAAACTAATGGGTTTCCAGCAATATTTATTTGAAATGGCCATGTACATGATTTTCTCATTTTCCCTCCCTTCATTTCCTTCTTTCTTTTGTTTATATTACTGAAAGATATAAGCCTTACATTTGGTTAACTGGTGGGTTCCCATTTATAGTGAGGTTCTCATAACCTTGTCAATTGGACCACGGGATGTAGCAATAGAAGATGGCTAGATAGCTAGGTAAGCAGACAGGCAATATTTGAATTCCTTGCAAATTTAAAACCAAGGTATTACAAATGTACTTTTTAAAGAACACAGATTATTCTGCAGTTTCAATGGAGAAGAAAGAGATACTGAAACCCCAGTTTGAATTCTCATTTCCTTCTCCCAATAACAATTGGCACAATTATTACCTTTGTCTTTTGGGACTATTTAGCCTTCTGATTTGTACTTTCCCCTCCTTCTTAGATGAATTGCTTAGGTGATCTCATCCAGTGATAAGAATGGACAAGATGATGTCACAATCCTAAACAGCCAATCAGATTTAGGTGTATGATGATGATGCCGTGATTGGTGGCTGCTAAATTGGGCAACTTCAAATGGGAGGGTTGAATACATGGAGGATAAGGCTATCAGTGGCTATATGTCATGTCCAGTACTTGAGGCACCTTTCTACATTAAAGCCTTGGGCCACCAGTGGGTTTCATTATATATAATTATATAGTAATAATATAATGTCCCTGATGTAAAATGGCAAATATGAAGGTTTGCTTTTTGGATATTTTTGGTGAATATTTTCAAGCCATGGATGATTGAATCCATGGGTGCAGAAACTGTGGATACGGAGGGCTGGTGGTACTTGTAAAGTAAGCATCAAGTCTGGAGACCCTCTGAATCTCAGGACAAATGTGATCCATGAGGGCAGGCCTGTAGCCAGGATTTTGATTCGGGGGGAGGGGCGCTGAGTCTGAGTGAAACAGGGTCTACCCTAACAAACCTTTTGTATCGTTACTCCAATACCCCCAAGCATATGGGATATATTGAGTATGGTGATCAGATCATGATATGAATAAACATAACAGTTTAAATAATGCACCAGTAAGGCCTTCTCGTGCATGAGGGTGTTTCCATCTGACTTACAAGTTTCTTCTAATTTCATCTTAAATCAGCGTAGACATTTTTTAAAATGTTGATTTCTTACAGTAGAAATATTTTGTGAGACATTAAATTTATTCTCTTGATACTATCAGGGGTTCAACCTGAACAGAATCTTTCCTTTCCTTTAGACCCTGGATCTCCACCACACCTTTCCTCTTCCAAGAGACTCCGCACGGCCTACACTCATACACAGCTGGTGGAACTGGAGAAAGAGTTCCACTTTAATAGGTACCTCTGCCGCCCACGGAGGTTGGAGATGGCCCGGCTTCTCAGGCTGTCAGAAAGGCAAATCAAGATCTGGTTCCAGAACAGAAGGATGAAATACAAGAAGGATATTCGGTCAGCCAAGGGGACCAATAAGAAGTCACCAAACCAAAGTCCTCAAGTGAGCTTCTATTACAGTGAAATGGAGCCTGAATGTGAGACAGACTCATTGAGTTCTTGCAACGAAGCCCAGGGTGCAGTTTACAGCACAGCAACAGAAGCTGATGCCCTTTTCCTCAGCCCCCTAACTTCTGTCCCCTTGGAGTATTGCCCCCTCTCTGTTCAAGGAGAAAGCCATTCTTATGGACTCCCAGTCCTGCAAGAAAGCCTGAGTGAGATGGGAGAAAATTACCTGGGAAATGTGCCTGAGGCCGATTCAGTCTACAGCTTCCCTGATTGCTCCTTAACAAACCTGGACTACAGCTGTTTTGCTGAACTCCCTGGCCACCACCAGCTTGGGCCTTCCAACTCACATCCCGTTTACACAGATTTTGCCACACATCCTGTGCCTCAGGGAGATTCTCAGGGACCTGTAAATCTTATGCATCTGTGAGGGGCTCCCTGCCATGGAAACCAAAGCAGGGAAATTGCTACAGTGCTATTATCTCATTAAGAAAAAATACCTCTAAGTGCAACCAAGAGAATGCCTTCTTCCCCCAACCTCTCAGCCCACACATTACCTCTTATTTATTTAACTGTACTGAAAATCATTCAGAGTGTGGGGGCAGAGAGCACAGGGCTGAGACCTTGCCAGGTTTTACCAAGGCATATTGCCAGCTATTATTATTATTATTATTATTATTATTATTATTATTATTATTATTATTATTATGTCAGTCTAATAGCTTAGTTTATGCCTTATGTAAATAAATATTTTAACTGCCATCAAGTCAACTTTAACTTATGGTGACCCCATGAATGAGAGATCTTGAAATCACTCTATAGTAGTCAGCAGCCCTGCTCAGGTCTTGCAAACTTAGGGCTCAGGCTTCCTTGATTGAGTTTGTTCGTCTGAAATGTAGTCTTCCCCTTTTCATGCTGCCTTCTACCTTACAAAGTGTTATTATCTTTTCTGATGAGTCATGCCTCCTCATGAGAAAAAAAAAACACCTTTGTGAAAACAGCATTTCTACCCCACGGCTAGAAATTACTTTTTTTTTTCCGTGTCAGGAGTGACTTGAGAAACTGCAAGTCACTTTTGGTATAAGAGAATTGGCCATCTGCAAGAAAGTTGCTCAGGGGATGCCGGATGTTTTTGATGTTTTACCATCCTTGTGTCTCATGTCCTTGTATGGGGAGCTGGAGCTGACAGAGGGAGCTCATCTGCACTTTCCCTGGATTCAAAGCTCATCTATGTTCTCCCCGAATTTCAACTCCTGTTGGCACAAGGGGTGGGGAGCTCCTCCTAGAAATTACTGAGTTAGGGAGACTTGAGTGCGGTGGGATTGGCCAAACACAATGAAATGAAAAATAAAGGAGACACACAACACATGCAAGGACATTATATCTAGTTTGCATAATTTGCTCCACATCCTGGAAATCAACGTGTAGGTAGGCAGGGTGAATGTCAGCCATTGGGCACAACAGATAGGCTACTCTTGCTGGGTCCTTATGCTTTGTTGGGCTCTAATGCCTTCTTTACAGATCCATGATGAGGTCCTGATGCATTCCCTGTGGATACTACACATTTGTAGTGGATTTCTGACATTCTGTACCTCTCAGCCTTATGATCTTCTTCTTAAAGAGAGACAAGCAATAAAGTAGTAAAGATTTCTCACTCCCAATTATATAATAATAGCAGGAAGAAAATAATTTTCCTATTCTTAGCACCCCTAAATCATACTGCAGAAAACTTTGTGCAGACAAGAATGGTTTTTTTAGGGACTGCTAATTCTGCTCGGGAAAACAAATTCTAGGCTTCTGCAGTCCTTAGTTCTAATATATCTGTCTTTTGCATCAAACTCTGATTGGTGGCTCTCAAGGTAAAACAAAACAAAACAAATTGGATCATGCAAATTAAGTTTGCTGACTCCTATGTAGAAAACACTTTGAAATCTACAGTCCTACATTGCCAATACTTGGAAACCAAATCACTATCCTCAATTGCTATTGTCTCTCTTACAAATATTTTCAGAAAGGGGATTGTAGCTCCTGAATCACCCCAGCTAGCATAGACACTAACCATGTTGGCTGGGGGATTCTGTGAGTTGTAGTTAAAAAATGTAACTTTCCCAAGCACTGAGCAAAGCTGAAGAGATATGTCCTCACTTCTTCCTCTTTCACCTGCTATTTGGCTTACAATGGGTAAAGCTTGAAATGGAGATACTCATAAGGAAAGTAGTAAAATGCAGGAATCTATGTTTATTCCCATCAGCAAACCAGTTCTAACTGTTTAAATTAGTGGTTCCTAATCTGTGGTCCGTGGACCACCAGTGATCTGCAAGAATGAAAATATGGTCCATGGTCTCACCATTATTACACCGTTGTCTCGAAACCACGCAGCAACGGGAGCAACTGGTCTCACCCTCTTATAATGCCGAGACAATGGGGATGTTAGGAGGGAGAGACTGACTACCTACAAAAGATTACTACTACCACATCAGCTCTAGATTATTAAATAAGTTTTTTTATCGGCAAGCAGATGGCATATGTTCTGTATCAGAAACTAGAGCTGATGTGGTCTATCCAATGCAATTTTCAGAATCAGTACTCCAAATAACCAAACTGAATCTAAAGTTGACCAATACCGATTTGTAACCCTTTTTGTACTAGTGTTGGAAAGTGGTCCCTGGTCAAAAAAAGGTTGGGAACCACTGGTTTAAATCTTCAGTAGAGGCTGGTCTTTTGCAAAGCTAAGAAGTCTTAATTGCCTGTTTAAGGAATATCTTATGTGACATTGGTATGGGCTCTCAATAAGAAAAATACAATGAGCTTTGAGGGTACATGAAAAACTCAAAGTGGTTGTGATGGCAGATGATGGCCTCTTCCACTGCCATATAAAATCCAGATTATCTGCTTCGAACTGGATTATATGGCAGCATAGACAGATAATCCAGTTCAAAGCGAATAATGTGGATTATCTGCTTTGATAATCTGGATTATATGGCAGTGTAGAGGGGGCCAATATCATGATCCCAACTATCCTAAAAAGTCTTGATGCTCCAACTCTTGAGTCCTGACTCCACTATAACTTTGCTCAATGCATAACAACCTCAAACTGTTCCAATTAGGCAGGGACAGTCCTGATTCATCCTTTGTCATTCCACTTTCTCAGCTGTATCTAAAATGCCCCAATTTCTCTCCCCACACCCCTTTGTCTCCAGCTTACTTTGATTGTTGAGTTCAAAATGTAAAAGTAAAATGAGGTAAATTCAATGCTCAGGTTAAAAGTTGAGAAGGGGGCAGAATCTTGCTCTCCCCTGTAAATGTAGACAAAAGCAAGTTGCTGTAGCTTTTCCTAGTTTGTGTGTTCTTTATTAATACGTTTTGCTATCTTGACCACACTCTGGTCAAGAGTACCATCTCTGAAGAGTATGCAATATCTTGAAAAGCCTAGAGAGAAATCAGGGGCAAACCCCACCACAAATTTTGCAAATCCATTCAGAGGAGACCTTGCTAAAGATCTTCTGCTCTACATCTACCCTAAAAAGATGAAACTTGAAAATGGAAGGCCACATTTTAAGATTTTGTTTCAGTTGAAAACAAGCAGGAGCATCAAGAGCTGCTATTCCTAGCCTGATGGTTGAAGAAATACCCACCTGATGGCTGCCCCTTGTGTGAATTGTTTTATGGTTAGCATTGCAGCAGAATCAGAACGCTTTCAAAGAGGCACCAACTTTCAACCTCGCCGCTTGCCTTGAGTGATGTTTTTTCACTGTATGTTATGCATCCTGTTGGTTTATTTTTAATGATTACATGACTCTTGGCATCTATTTTAATGTACCGTTTTGATACTAGAAATAAAGAGGCTTTTTAAAAACAGCACCGGGAGATTTTCTTGGCGTCCGCAGACATGCTTTTCTCCATGAACACTGCTCTGTTGTTCTTAGAATCACTTTGCCATCTTGTAGTTTACTAGGGGCTGGGCCTCACCCTTCTCTCACCCCCATTAATCATTGAGACAGCACGTACTTCAGAAGGCCTCTAACTCTTTCATCTCCCAGTTAGTATGCAGCTCCGGAGCTTAGCCTGCTTGTGTGTCTCCCCCTCCTGCCCCCTATACTTCGCCTTTCGCCAACTGGCCCCTGCCTTCCATTAAGCCTCTTCCATTTCCTGGGACTGCAGTTTAGAAAGATGTCCCATCTATCCTTACAATGGCGTCTGATAGGACATGTCTCAGTCAAAAGACATGTGCAACAAGATGCAGGGTCCATGTGGCTAAAATAGTCCAGAGGCATCGTTGGGTGGAGGGAGCAACAGAGAGGAGTCTGGTTTTGGTGCCAAAGTATCTCAGTAACCCCAGCTTGATGCTTCAGCTACACAAAGGCAGATCCCTTCTGTTCTCTGCCAACTTACCAATGGCTATTAGCTTACCAGTGTTTATTAGAAATGCAGTATGCTGAGGTCATGCCTTCTGTCATCCAGCTGGAATCAAGGACGGGTAAACTCAATGCTCAGGATAAAATAGTTGATAAAATATATATAAATTAGATTTTTTTGACATACTGAATTTATTGCAGTTTTAAGTTCCAGATTTCAATACAGCCAGATCATAGCTCTATTTAGGCCACTTCCAAAAATGGCATAAATTCCACATTGAACTGTGTTATATGGTAGTGTGGACTCAAATAATCCAGTTCAAAGCAGATATTGTGGATTATTTGCCTTGATATTCTGGGTTCTATGGCTGTGTGGAAGGGCCCTTAGTTCAACTGATTTGTAGGAAAAGAAACCTACAAGGGAGCAAGCTTGTTTTCTGCTTCCCTGGAGACTAGGACGCGGAACAATGGCTTCAAACTACAGGAGAGGAGATTCCATCTGAACATGAGGAAGAACTTCCTGACTGTGAGAGCCGTTCAGCAGTGGAACTCTCTGCCCCGGAGTGTGGTGGAGGCTCCTTCTTTGGAAGCTTTTAAACAGAGGCTGGATGGCCATCTGTCAGAGGTGATTTGAATGCAATATTCCTGCTTCTTGGCAGGGGGTTGGACTGGATGGTCCATGAGGTCTTTTCCAACTCTTTGATTCTATGATTCTATGAAACCACAAGTTTTATTCTCCGATACTAAATTGAGAGAAAATAAAAGTGCTGAGTTTTGTTAAGATCATAAGTCAACTGATCCTTTTAAAGTAATTTTGTTAAGTACAAGCTTGCCAAGTTAATATTACTGCACTTAACCCACAGTTATCAAATGTTTGATATCCCCAGTTGCTGAGAACTTTGGAGATTATACCTTCCTTTATAAACTATACAATAAAAACAAACCATTAATTTTTAAGGTAATTTGTTTGAGCATGTCTTCTTTTCTCACTACTTCCATCTTATGTATAATCACAGACTTTGAATTGCAACAGAAAGTACCAGGTGTGGTGCAACTTGTGGCCCTGTATATGTTGCCTGACTGAAAATACCAATAGTTCTGGTGAGTTTAGGCACTGATGATGTGAGGCTGATAGGAGTTGCAGTCCACCAAAACTAGAGGGATGGCCATTTTCCATCTCTTGTTTACATGGATGATTTTGCAAGGCCTAGAATACTAAAGCACACAGTGTCAATTTCCAGATAAAAAGGTTTGCATGTGAGTAGAGATGAATTCTGAAATAATGTGTGGCCATTCATCAAGGCCAATGCAGTCCAACATTTGCTTGAATACACACTGCATCTCTTCTATTGTGGAATTCAAGGAATGTTCATGGTTTCTTAGGAAGTCAGGATTCACCAGACTGGGACTTGCTCAGTAACAGCAAAGTGACAGCTCTGTATTCACATTTTGGGGTTAACCATTAGGCGAAGTTGGCTTGTGGGTGCCTTGGGACATGGAGGGCTTTCCTTTGATGGATTATTTAAGTAGAAGCCAGCTGGCCATGCATGTGGGAGTCAGTAGTTCCTGTTACCTGCCTTGAGCCATGAGGACAGGCGGGTAAGAAATAAAATTATTATTATTATTATTATTATCTATATATATAAATTTGTTAGGGGCATCCAACGAGGAAACAAAACTCAAAAACCCCCCAACGAAACTTAACCAAAATTCCCATGCCCATAACACAACCCACAAGGTACAAACATATCTACTCAAAATGAAAAACAACACAACAACACACTCACAAAACGACAAAACAACAAAACTCAAAAAAACCCCAACGAAACTTAACCAGAATCCCCGTGCCCATAACACAACCCACAAGGTACAAACATATCTACTCAAAATGAAAAACAACACAACAACACACTCACAAAACGGCAAAACAACAAAACTCAAAAATCCCCCAATGAAACTTAACCAAAATCCCCGTGCCCATAACACAACCCACAAGATACAAACATATCTACTCAAAATGAAAAACAACACAACAACACACTCACAAAACGGCAAAACAACTGAGCATGCGCATTGGCGCCCAGCCGCAAGTTCCCTGGCGCACGCACATGGCCTTCCGGCCAACGTTCCCTCTGCGGAAACCATGCCCACTCCAAGCCCCGCCGCGCCGCTTCCCGCACACACACACCCCCTGCCGCACACACACACGCAACCCCACGCTCCATCACTCCCCCCACCGCTGCACACACATGCAACCCCACTCCCCCCGCCGCCGCACATACACACGCAACCCCACGCTCCATCACTCCCCCCGCTGCCGCACACACACACGCAACCCCACGCTCCATCACTCCCCTGCCCCAATCTTACCTCCTTTTACTTCACGCCACCTCCAAACCCCACCCCGCCCCTTCCCGCCCTGTCAAAATCTAGGAAAGACAGGAAGGAAGAAAAGAAGGAAGAAAGAGAAAGGGAGGTAAAGAAAAAGGGGGAAGGAAGGAAAGTTAGAGGAAGAAGAAAAGGAAAGAAAAGGAAAGATGGAAGGAAAGAAAAGAGAGACAGCAGAAGAGAAAGAAAAAGGGGGAAGGAAAGAGATAGAGAAAGAAGAGGAGAAGGAAAAATGGGAAGGAAGGAAGGAAGGAAGGAAGGAAGGAAGGAAGGAAGGAAGGAAGGAGGGAAAGAAGGAGAGAAAGAGGGAAGATTGCCCACAGCAACACGTGGCGGGTAAAGGTTGTTATTTCTATTATTATTATTATGCTATTGTTCCTATGAGACCCTTTTAGGGGGAATGGGAGAGGTGTCAGGTCCCGGAGGCAATGCATTGCATTATTGTTATTGTTATGATGGTGGTGAAATAAAAGGAAATAAAAAGTGAAAGAAGGAAGCAAACAGGGAGGGAAGAAAGGCAAAGGAAGAAAGGGGGAGGGAATGAAGGAAAGAGAGAAGGATGAAACCAAGTAGTGAAAGAAGGCAAGAAAGAAAGAGGTAGAGAAGGAAGAAAGGAGAGAAAGGGGGAGGAAAAGGGGGAAGGAATAGGTAGGGACCTCTCTTTCATAATAGTCCAGATATCTACCTCAACTTTGATAAGTTTTACTATAGGCCACAGTAACGCGTGGCAGGGCACAGCTAGTTATTATTATTATTATTATTATTATTATTATTATTATTATTATTATCATAATCATCACCATCATTGCAGATGCTGCATTGGGAGGAGACCAGATTATCTAAGGACCTTTTAAATTGTGTGATTTTATAATATCCGCCGAGCTTAGGAAGGTTATTCTTTCATCCTACAGTTTCCATTTCCCCCTCTCCAGAAAGAAGGTGAGTAATTTGGAAGCTCCAAATCTGCAGAGAAATTTGGAAGCACCCCAGAAATTCTGAAATGGTTGGAAATTATTTTTATATTGCTCAGAGGCTGCTTGTGCATTGCCTTTTTTCCCTCAAGTTTGCACAGAAATGTGTGGGAGAAAAAATACTCTAGCTCAGTAAAGTGTCTCATCAATAGCCTTACAGTTGTCTTTTCTCTTCTCTGATTGAATCTACAACACACTCTGTAGTACCCACTGGGCTCATAGATAAGTAACAACAGCATATGATCAAGATGAAGTTACTAATGAAAGAGAACACACAAACTAAGCGGGACTGCAGCAGGTTGCTTTTCATTTAATGTACTGGGAAGGACACAATTCTATCCCCTCTGTCCGCTCCCCCTGCTGAATTACCGTAATTGAATGCAAATAACGTTTGTACTTTGTCATCAGTTTGCAGCATTTGAAGGGAGAAAGTGTGTGTGTGTGGGGGGGGGGGGGGGAGAGAAAAAAGCTATTATATCTTTAAAGCTGCTGAAAAAGTAGGAGAGCAGATGATTTTCAAAATCAGATTTGTCGTGGTCAAATCAGGACAATTGGAATATATGGCACTGGCAGTCATATTGGGCACAAACAATTCTGACATTGTATTGTCGAAGGCTTTCATGGCTGGAATCACTAGGTTCTTGTGGGTTTTCTCGGGCTATAGAGCCATGTTCTAGAGGCATTTCTCCTGATGTTTCGCCTGCATCTATGGCAAGCATCCTCAGAGGTTGAGAAGGTCTTCTCAACCTCTGAGGATGCTTGCCATAGATGCAGGCGAAACGTCAGGAGAAATGCCTCTAGAACATGGCTCTATAGCCCGAGAAAACCCACAAGAACCTAGTAATTCTGACATTGCTGAGTCTCTTTTTCTTTTTCCTTATTCTCTCTCTCTGGTAGTAAAGTTACACTGGTCAAATCACCAGAGCTTGGAAGTGTTACTTTGTTGAACTGGAGGAGTTGCCCAAAAAGTCAGGGATCTGAAGTCCAAGTAAATAACTTTTTCAAGCTCTGTCAAAATAAAATAAAATAATATTGCCTTCTATGCACACCCCCCTTACCCACCTCCTTGTGAGCCCTCTTTCACACTTATAAGGAATGTATGGATTTGAGGAGCATCTTGCTTTTGATATGGATTAAGTTCTGCCTCACTAGTCAATGCTAGTAGTGTTTGGAATTGATTCTGGAGGTAATGGATTGAGCTCAAACAATTTCTGCCTGAAAGCAGACAGGAAAAGATGACACCGTTTTTCTCCATGAGCCAGTCAGTGGTGGATACAAGTCCTTTTAGACTGACCTTAATGGTCTTACAAGTAATGTAGATTACATCACTTAGGTCAAATAGTTTTGTGTTGTTACTAGGGTGGAGGGGAGTAAGTTGAAGATGGGGATGCACATTATAATACAAGTTTTGAAACATGGTCAACTGGCTTTACTGCATTTCCTCCTGATTCCTACTCATTCTGCTAAATATCCCTTGGATATATGACACAAAATCCCAGTTTTAGGGAAGTTTACACCTTTGGTTTTCAGTAGACACTTTTTTCTTATAACTGATCTGCATCATCTAGGGCACAGTCTACACAGGTATCTTTTCATCTAATGCACACTTTCCAACTCTGACCAGTAGGGGAATGCATCTCTGTATCTTTGTCCTGAGCCCTTTCACACTATAAAGCAGTACTGTGATATATGTAGCCACTATGGATGCACCATATGGGATCCTGGCATTTGTAGTTGGTCAGAGGCTGAGAGTTCTAAAGACTTCTCATTCAACTGCAAATTCCAGGATTGCATGAAATAAAATCCTGGCAGCTAAAGTAGAACTATAGCAGTATATTTATTTATTTGCTTTATTTATATCCCGCCCTTCTCAACCCTGATAGACTCAGAGAAGCCTTATAATTGGCAACAATTCGATGACATATCAACAGACTGATAACAAAATAAACATATACATTAAAACAAAAATTAAAAAGCAATAAAACATTAGAGCACATTAGAGCACATTGCTAAAATCAAGTAATCCAAAGACGGAGTCGAAAGGAGTTCTGGTCATTATTGCACATAATTCCACTTCACTTACTGCACTGCTTTATTAGCCAAAGGCTTGGTCCCAGAGTCATGTTATTACTTGCTTCCTGAAGGCCATGAGGGAGGGGGATGACCCAATTTCGCTGGGGAGGAAGTTCCATAGCCAAGGGGCCAACACTGGGAAGGCCCTGTCTCCCATCCCCTCAAACCGCACATGTGAAGGAGGTGGGAATGAGAGCAGGGGATCCCCAGATGATCTTAACCTCTGAGATGGTTCATAGAGGGAGATGCATTCGAACAGATAAGCTGGGCCAGAACCATTTAGGGCTTTATAGGCTAAAGCCAGCACTTTGAATTGTGCTAGGTAGCAGATGGGTAGCCAGTGGAGCTTATGTAACAGGGGAGTTGAATGCTCTCTATACGCAACTCCAGTGAGAAATCTGGCTGCCACCCATTGGACCACTTGAAGCTTTTGAACAGTCTTCAAAGACAACCCCATGTAGAGTGTGTTGCAGTAGTCTATTCCAGATGTAACAAGAGCTTGGACCACTGTGGCCAAGTCTTGCTTCTCAAGGTACAGGCGCAACTGGCACACAAGTTTTAATTGTGCAAAAGCTCCCCTGGCCAACACTGAAACTTGTAGTGTAAAAGTCTTCTGTGTTTAGAAAGCTGAGATATATTTGAAATGCAGGCTACCATGTGGACCTGGCTGCTGAGTTCTGATTTCAGTCACTTCCAAGCTGCAAACAAGGAAGAAAGAAGGTAGATGTAATTTTCTAAAGTCAAAGGGTTTTAGTACTCTTGAAAGATGGCAGGGGATGAAGAAAGAGTTTGCGTGGAGGCTGCTGTGATAACAACTCTCTTCCTGCAAACAGAGACCTAAGAAAATGCCGAGTTTGCAAACATTAAGTATCTGTGGAACAACAACCGAGGCAGCGTTGTGCACAAAATGAAAAATCAGTGGTGCAGATAAATGTAAAATACATTGCAGCAGCTCTAGTTGTTTCCTGTGGCATCAGGCAATTACGATAACACAACTTTCCACTATATTTTATTGTATCCCTCCTTAAAAGATGAATGGCCCACTGGTGCAATCTACATATTGTAATTAACTGATAAATATTTAATAAGGGCAAGAACTTTATCTTTTCTGGTCTTTTCCAGAAGCAAACTCAGTGGAGAACAGTTAAGGCATGCGTGTGTCCAGACACAGAGAGACACACATCTCTTTCTTTTTATGTGATGGGTTGAAAGTGTGATACATTTTGTATGTGTTTGCAAGAGAGAGAATATACTGGAGAACAGAAATGTGGAGAGCAATTAATTTGGTAGGAGAAAGGAGCTGTGAAACTGCTGACGAAAGCACACATCCAGACTATAATCTAAACTAAAGCAATAAGAGTTCAGACAGCAGAGGAATGAATCTTGGGTTACAATCTAATTTCCATAGGAGCAAAGAGCATCAAGAAAGGAAGGTGTGGAGGAAGTGACCAGGAAGCGCTACCTTCTATTAACTGTGGAAACATTGATTGGAACTGTGCTTCTCAGTGAAATAAAGGCAGAGCTAACTCAATCTAAATTGTGGTTCTAGGGCTGGCTGAAGTAGGGTTTTTTTTTTTGTCATGTCAGGAGCGACTTGAGAAACTGCAAGTCACTTCTGGTGTGAGAGAATTGGCTGTCTGCAAGGACGTTGCCCAGGGGAGGCCCCGATGATTTGATGTTTTTATCATCCTTGTGGGAGTCTTCTCTCATGTCCTTGCATGAGGAGCTGGAGCTGATTGGGGGAGCTCATCCGCCTCTCCCCAGATTCGAACCTGTGACCTGTCAGTCTTCAGTCCTGCCGGCACAGAGGTTTAACCCACTGTGCCACCGGGGGCAGTGGGTTAAATCACCAGAGTAGGGTGATTTCTTCAGACAGTCCAAGCAGTGGGTGAAAGTATGTGGAACTATGGCTGTTTCCTGGCTGTTCCTCTTAAAGTTACTAGCTGACCTTACTTTTTTTGAGATTTTCAGTTGTCACAAAATCTTAAACCAGGAAAACAAAAGAGGGTAGGAAATTGAACCCCTTCTGCAGGTGACTGACATCTTAGGCCCCTCTACACTGCCTTTTAAAGCCAGATTATCTGCTTTGATAATCTGGATTATATGGCAGGGTAGACTCATATAATCCAGTTCAAAGTAATTAATGTTGATTATCTGCTTTGATAATCTGGATTATATGGCAGTGTAGAAGGGGCCTAAGGTGTCCGTATAGAGAATTTCAGTATAGAGTTGAGCATGTTGGATAGCTCCTTTCAAGAAGGGGTAGGGCAAGTATGGCCCATAAACAATGTGAAATCCGTGGAAATCTAAATGTGGCACCTGAAGTGCCTTCAAATTTCCTAGGTGAATGTTTTCTTTTTTTAAAAAAAATCATTCAATTATCAGGTGATTTTTTTGGTTTATAAACTATTATGCCCAGACCAAAGCAGGTTGCTTTCCACTGATATTCCAGAGTTTCAAACCCCTCTCTCTCCCCCTATATATATTACTAAAATGGCATCTGGAAATAATGTATTTTCACTATGGTCACACTGGAAGGCACAGGTTGGGCCTGCCTCGAATATGCAGTATGAAAAAATGGTACTTGCGCCTTGTCCTGTTGTTCATCCCTGCTTTAAAGTATGAACTAAAACCTGCATTAGATTCACTAGCCTCTTACTGCCTCTAGTGGCTGGCCCCAATTATGTGTGTATGTGTGTGTTCATACTCATGGCTTCTCTTTACTTTTCATATAGCTGAACCAGCATGTGGGGAGGCGACATGTTTACACAATCATTATATAGAGAGTAAGGACTTAATTCCAACTCAGGGTTGGTTTATTGAAAATCCCTGCTATAGCCAGCCTTCCATATTCACTGTGGTTCAGGCCACAGGACCCCTGCAAAAGTTTTTTTTTCATGTCAGGAGCAACTTGAGAAACGGAAAGTTGCCTCTGGTGTGAGAGAATTAGCCATCTGCAAGGATGTTGCCCAGGGGATGCCTGGATGTTTCTGATGTTTTACCATCCTTATAGGGGGCTTCTCTCATGTCCCCTCATGGAGAGCTGGAGCTGACAGAAGGAGCTCATCTGCACTCTCTCCAGATTCGAAACTGCAACCTGTCAGTCTTCAGTCCTGCCGGCACAAGGGTTTAACCCTGCAAAAGTGAAGAATGGCAAATAATACAACAACAATATTTTACCTGAAAGAACACCACCACTCTAGGAATTTCTAGCTTCTCCAGAATGACTCTATGTTCAACTTCTGCCCGATTATTCTGGAGGAATGCGAAATTCTTAGAAAGGTATTTTCAACAAAAACCTCTGTTTTCCAGCAGGACTCTATGATCAATTTCCAACAGAAGTTGAGCATAAACTAAGCCTGTAGCCAAGGGGTGGTAGTGGTGGTTGGGTTTTATGAATCCCAACCCTGAATTTTTTTAGGTTAGTCCTCATAATTTGGATCAAATTTCTTAAATTTGTACTTACGAGGCAATATCCAATATGTGAGCATGGTCCACACCAAAAATTTAAGAATCGAAACTTATTCTATACTTGTTTAGTTTTCTAAATCTCGGAAGGCTCCCAAAGTCAGTTTCATATTCAGTGCAAGAAAGCAGGGATTTTCAGTAAACTGTTGGTTTACTGAAAATCCCTGCTACTCCAGGAACTTTGTTTTGCACCAAAAAACTTTGTTAAATGGGTGGATGACAATGTTAAGTTGGTGGACAGGATAGTATACTACAGCACAATGTGCTATAGCACGATGTCCCTCATGCAAAGACAAAGTTTTTATTTATTTATTTATTTATTTAGTACACTTGTATACCGCTAATATCTCAGCCTAAAACGGCGACTCATTGCAGTTTAATAAACTTTTGCCATGTTTTTATGATAGAACTAATTAGGAAATGACATTTATAACCCAAGAACAAAAATCATAGTCAAATTTTGGACCTCCAGGTGTTTTGGACTTCAACTCTCACAATTCCTAACTGGCTTGCACATTAAAGGGACTCCACCCTGCATATTTTTGTGTTTGTATTTTTCTTCCTGTTTCTTTCCTCATGTGGACTATTGCCACATTTGACAAGAGACATATTTCAATTATGGAGGCAAGGTTTTGTTCACAAAGAGTGAGGAATTCAATTCTCAGAATCTTCATGACGCCTGGAAAAGATACCCAAATAGCTAATGCCAGTTGATATTGTAGACTGCCTTCCCTTGCCAGATGTCTTCCAGATGTGCCTGGTGCTACAGTCCCCATCCCAATAAGCAAAGTAGCTGGGAAGTTATGATGCAACACATCTGCAGAGTGCCTGGTTGGGGAAGCCAGGTGTAGACAAAAGACAATATTATACTAGACCAGTAACTAAAACGCTGTCTGGAGAACTCTGAACATCTTGGAAATCTCTGGTGCTAATATAAAGCTGTGCTCAGCTGCTCTTCTTACTAAAATTAGACTGTCACGATCCAGATTATATATGCCATGCTACGTTATGATTTATAGGACTAGTTTTTGTAATGGTTATATTTTTCTGCACCTTTGTCGAGTCTATTGTTTAGGAACTTTGGCTTCTTCAAGGAGAAGGGAAAATATTATTTAACCCTCTGGATATTTAGCTATTTGTTGTCTTTCTGGCAATAATTAGGTATCACTTCATTTAGCAAAATTCTCTTGAAGGCTTCAAATTTTTCCTTTAAAGACTAAGTTTCATATTCCTGTTACTTCAGGAGATACTATTTACCTGTTGGGGACTAGGCAAAGTTTTTGCATTCAAGTAGTCCTCTGACGCTAGTGTGTGAATACTTGTGTGTGTTCGCAATGGATTGTGGATCCCCAATGGTTGCCTGTCTCTGCTTTCAATGGAACTGAGTATTTCAGTTCTAAAGAACCAGGTTGCACTCTGAATGGCTCAAAGTTGCTGCATCAAAACTTGCTTGAGCAGACACAGAAAGTTCAAGCTACATTTTGCATCTCTGAAAGCTATTGCTCTGTGTCTTACTTAATGATTAACAAAAGGCAGATGATTTGGTCATGCTTTTTTGTTTGTTTCCAGCCCCATTCTGGGATGGGGCAAACATGTGGGAGAGTTGCACTATGATTCTGTATGTGTGAGAACACCATAAAGAGATTAGATTGATCAAACATCACACAAATAAAATGGGGTAGGGTGGGGAGACAAAAAGTCCAGTGGTAGCACAATTGCCCACTGAAAGTCCCTGGATCCTTCTCTTGTATGCCGTGTAAAAGAATAATAACACTTTATTTATATTTTGCTTTCTTCCCAAGGGGACTCTGAGTGGATTACAGCATATAAACAGATGCAGGAAAACGTTCAATGCTTTGTTACAATGAAATACAATGGCACACCGGAGGCGACACTCACCTCTGGTGCTGGGGAGGTGCTCATTTCCATTTCCTAGCTCAGGAGCCTGTGTTGTCCATATACACCTTCTGGTCATGTGGCCAGCATGATTACATTGAGTGTTTTTTTGCCTTTTCCCATTGAGGCGGTACCTATTGATCTACTCACATTTGGATGTTTTTGAAATGCTAGGTTGGCAGGACCTAGGGCTAACAGTGGGAGCTCACTCCATCCTGTGGATTCAAAATGCTAATTTTCAGGTCAGCAGTTCAGCAGCACAGGGGTTTAACCCATTGCGCCACCCACTGTGCAGCTACATTGAGAAGATCCGGAAGGGTCATTCTTTGTGTCAGAGCAGATGATATTAAGCTAGATGGACTCCTTGGTCTGACTTGGCATGAGCCAATTTCATATGTTTGTGTGATATTGATAGTCAAGGTAGTAAAATGTTTCCTGTAACCCATCAGCAAACAATAGGCCATATGTTTTGGCAAATATATGAGCAATTAATATCCTAACATTTATATAGAACACTGTTTACAATATAGCCACAGCTAAATCTGGATATAGCAACAAAACCTTCATATAAAAAACCATTGTTGTCATCTTCCATCAAGTGGATGATTTTCATATATATGGATACATACATGGCTCTCTCTGAATAATGAATAATATTTTAAAAGTCATGTGGCATATGAAAACAAATTGCCATTGGTTTCATAATTCCAGCTCAACTCCGGACTCAACAGTCTGACCATCTGCTCCCCTTTGTGGACCTCACAATCTTATTCACGAATCTCTTTGACTAAATATTCCCATTTTTTAAATGTCAGGAGCGACTTGAGAAGCTGCAGGTTGCTTCTGGTGTGAGAAAATCGACTGTCTGCAAGGACATTGCCCAGGGGACACCCAGATGTTTTGATGTTTTACCATCCTTGTGAGAGGCTTGTCTCATGACCCCGCATGGGGAGCTGGAGCTGACAGAGGGAGCTCATCCACACTCTCCCTGGATTTGAACCTGAGACCTGTCGATCTTCAATCCTGCTGGCACAACGGTTTAACCCGTTGCACCACCGGGGCTCAATATTCCCATGAATTAGAAAGTGACTCCCACATGTCTGTAATGTCCCCCCTACCTCATGTAGAAGACTGGACCTGAGTAATAGATGCCTTCATCAACACTATCCCAGCACATTTTAAACAGAGAAGCAAGAAGCTGTAGTTTGCCTTGTGTGTTCTTGGTTTATTTTCTTGATTACAGAGAATTTTTAAAAAAAGGTCCTAAATGTGTTATACAGAAAAATAATAATCATTGAAAGACAATGTATTGTTTATAAAACCATCTACATATGGTAAAAGAGAGCAATTTAAAATAAACACAATAACAATATGTCACATCGTTATTAGAACAGTAATTAGACCGGAGGGAGGAAAATTATTTAAAATAAGAATGCTTGTATCTCTGGTGTTGTAATATTAACATTTTAACAAGTTGTTTGTTAAAATGTGAAGCCCTTCATTATGGGCTATGAATAATGGAGACTGGAAGTCTTATATTTAAACAGGATTAACATTATGTTTTGAAGGAAAAAATATAATAAATTATTATCAGTGTATTACACCAACTAGTATTGTTGTCACAGCCTAGGAAACCATGGGCATAGCAGGACACTAAGCTCCTGATGCTATACTCATTGAGTCCTGTTTTACTGCCACACGTTTGCTCAATCAGTGCTACTGTACTGACAACTGCTTCGGTCAGCAGATGCTGGGAAACAGTAGAGAAATGCTGGAGGATAGAGCCGTATAAAACTATTCTGTGCCTCTCAAGCTAGACTACTGTTCCCAGATAACATGGAGGCCAGGGGCAAGTCTACTGTTATAGCAAGTGAGGCAGTCACTTCTGGCAGTAAAACTTGGGTGTTCAGAAAGAATTGGAAACTGTTCTTTGATTTCTTCTTATTTTTACTGCCAAGGAAGGGCGCCTGTTGGACTTCATGCCTCTTGTGCCAAAATGTCTTGGCTGGCCTCAGTTATTGTGTGTATAGACCTTTGAGTTGTCTATCAACCTATGGTGATCTCATGAACTTTGGCAAGAAATACTTACTGGTGGCTTTCTTCTTTCCTTCCTCTGAAATATTGCCTTCAGTGCCAGGTATTCATGGGTAGTCTCTCATTCAAGTACTAAACAGAGCTGAATCTGCTTCATTTCCAAGCCAAAATAGGGTCTGGTGTCTTTAGTGTCTTTAGGTCCTCCTCAAGGACTACATGCTTCCAGATCAAGTGAATGAGGAAGCTGGGTTGTGTTCTACCTTGGGAAGCAAAATATAATTTCTTTTTTTTCGGTCATGTCAGGAGCGACAAGTCGCTTCTGTTGTGAGAGAATTGGCCGTCTGCAAGGACGTTGCCCAGGGGACGTCCAGATGATTTGGTGTTTTTATCATCCTTGTGGGAGGCTTCTCTCATGTCCCCGCATGAGGAGCTGGAGTTGATAGAGGGAGGTCATCTGCCTCTCCCCGAATTTGAACCTGCGACCTGTCAGTCTTCATTCCTGCCGGCACAGGGATTTAACCCACTGTGCCAAAATATATTTTGCTGTTTCTACATGACAGATGCAGCCCCTCCATCATTGGGGTTCAGCTCACATTCACTGCTAATCCAATTGGCTTCTGTTTCTGAGGAGGGTGTGACAAATTGTTGGTCTTCATGATTTCAGCTAGACCTGTTGGTGGTGGCTCAAGGCTCCCATAGAAGTAGCAAACCTACTCTGGCTTTAGTTCAGACTTTAAAAAAAGTTGTCCAGGTTGCACAGCCCTGTTTCCCAAGTAGCTCTGCATCTTACAGTTCAGACTGGAAGCCAGAGGTGATTCACAACCACACTGAAAGAAAAGTCATTGGTCACAATTGGTCCTAACTATCAGCATCTGTAGAACTGATACAATCTGAGCCATGGGTGGGGAAGGGCTTTGTATCCATACTATGTGCACATTTTAGGAGCCAGATGTTGCCCGTCCACTATATCACTACTGTCACCACCACCATTTCCTCTCCCTTTTACTCCTTTTCACAGTGAAATAGCTCCACTAATGAAATCCACCATTCCTGTTTACTACCTTTGCCTGGTAAATATCCAAGGATTGCTTGAGAAAGTGACTTGTTTGTGGTTGTATATGTGTGTATGTGTCAGTCCTGTTACTCTTACTAAGTTGGTGGTTATATTTTTTGCAAGATTGCATACAGATTATATTCTCTTTCTGGATCAAGTATTCATTTAATGCTTATGGGTACATCCAGACATTGCATTTACATCCAATTTGTGTTCATTGAAGAAGCTTCAGGAAACAGATTTAGGTTGTCATGAAAGTGCAGCAAATATGTTATTATTTCCTTTCTTTTTCTTGTGCATTGGCAGGTATAGATACTTCTGCCTTAAGTATAAAGATTTAGTGACTGTTCTGGGGTAATGGGCAACTTAGTTTGGGTGGATGGATGATGGGCATCCTTCAATGCTTCACTTTAAGACCACAAAATATCTTAAGCAGGTGCGGATGAACAGTGGAGACCACCAAGTGTTCATGCAAAGAAACTGGCCTATGAATCTGATATCTCAGTTAAATGAAAAGATATGCTTTGGTGGTGTGTGTGCAGGAATGTGGACATGCTACTTATCTGAGAGATATGTACTGGTGTACAGTTGGGCAGCTATGAGAAATCACTGGATTGGAGCAAAGTATTTTAATTTACAGACATTGCATCTAATTGCAGTTATATGGGGGCAGCCAGCCATTAACCTCTGTTGTTGTTAATGAGAATAGGTTTATGCCTAATTTCCCTTTTGATTTTGGACTTTTGAAATAAGATTATAGCTTTTGTGCCCAATGCACTTTTACCTCTTGCTGGCTATACCCAGAGGTAACAGCTGGGCTTGCCTTTAAACATGCCTTACAAATAATACCCATATTAACAAGTGAGAATCCAGTGCTATCTTTCCCAATCTGGTATCTTCTCAACATGTCCAGAAGCAGTTTCCATCATCCCATATCAGCATGCTCATCAGTCAGAGAAAATGCGATTGTGGTCTTCGGATATCCAGAGGAGGTGGCATTATATCAATCCAGGATGGCTTGCAGAATTTAAAAGGAAAGTTAAGCTAAAAAAACAACACTATGAGTATTTTTAAAAATCAGACTGCAGTCCATTAAAATATATAGTTAAAAACTATTAAAACACTATACAGTGGGCCCAGGACCTCCAGTGGATACCAACATCATTGGATAGTCATGTTCCATAATATACACAGTGGTGCAGTAAAATAGTGTTTCTTATATATAATGGCAAAATCAAGGTTTACTATGTGGATTTTAATAGAAATATTTTCAAACTCTGTATAGCTGAAGTCATAGATGTCAAATCCATAAATATGACAGTCTGACTGTATTTGGCGCTTTTAAAAAAGAAAAAAGAAAAAAAAGAAGGAAATATATATATAGCAGGAACTAAAACTAAAGCGCAATGCTACATTCCTAAACTGAAATGCTGAACACCAAGTGACCAGAAAATCATAAGCAATATCAAAATATGGAGCAATGTAACACATTGAAAAAGAAGCAAAGCAGATACAATATAATACTATCTAGATAGCCAAAATTCTACATACAATCTGTACTAGCTGGAGGGAGGCAGAAAGAGAGGGAACTACCCCCATGGGGCAAACCAGTCCATGGCAGAGTCATGTAGCATGTCTTGTCTCAAACTTAGAGCAGACATGTAGCTGGGTCAAGGACCATCATGAGAATTTCGGGGGGGGGGGGGCTTGAGGGGCTTCAGCCCCCCCCCCCGAAATTCTCATGGTGGTCCTTGACTGGTACATTATTTAAACTGTTATGTTTATTCATATCATAATCTGATGATCTGATCATCATGCTCAATATATCCCATATGCATGGGGGTATTGGGGTAACTATAAAAAAGGTTTGCTAGGGTAGACCCTCTTTCACTCAGACTCAGCCCCCCCCCCCTCGAATCAAACTCAGCTCCCCCCCGAATCATCATCCTGGCTATGGGCCTGACTTAGAGGATAGCCTTTCTTTTATTAAGAAAAACCTCTCCACTAATTTTGACAAGGGCTTATCACTGGGACATTCCTAGCCTTTTTCAAACATCTACAGGCAGTCCCCAAGTTACAAACACCTGACTTACAACAACTCATAGTTAAGAACAGGGGTGAGACAACAGGAAGTGAGAGAAATCTACTCCTCAGAAGGGAAATTCACTCCCAAAAGAGTTATCACAGGGAAAAGGTATCTCAACTGAAGCTTTATCACCAATCCTTGCTTCCACGTTTTTCAAAATCTTCAACTGAAGAATAAACCTAAAGAACCCATCTTGTTTGTAATTTGGAGATTTCCTGTGTTGGTTTTCTCCAGATCAAAGAGTTTGCAAGCTCCCCAAATCATGCTGGGGCCTACCTGGAATCTGTACATTATCTTATATAATTTGGAAACAAATATAAAGCACAGCTGGGCGGCACCTCTACTCCTAGGGGTGGGGGAGGCATGCTGTTAATGTCTGCCACAAAATGAGCATTGCTTGTGCATCCATCCCTACTTCCCCACAATATCCTGATGCATGCACTTGCAGGGAAACATCTATAAGCAAATTACAACTCCATTCCTGGAATTAAATCAAAACTCAGCACTAACTCAATTGTATCTAGCATGACGGAAAGGTCAGGAGGGATCCTTGGTCCATTGCAGTTTCAGAATTTCAGTAATGAATGTTTCAGCAGCCCTCCTCTCTTTCCTCTTTTCCCTCCTCCCACTGCCTTTCACTAATGGACAAAACTATAACCACAGCTTGCAAATGGGATACTACAGAAGCCTCCGCTGACACTTGAGAGGGAAGTAATGTTACTTCCTATAATCCCAACATATATTTTTGTGCACATTGTTGCACTTTGTATCTCCGGGCCCAATTGTTTTTAAATTATCATGAGACACAAAGGTGGATTTGGCTTCATAGGCAAGCTGAAGTGTTCCACCACCATGACACTAAAGAGGCAGTATGTTTGCACAGCATGGAGCCATATGTGGGGGGCCTGTCTCAGCCTTTTCTCATAAACTGCTCTGCAGGCAGCAGCTGATACTTTTGAATGCTAATCCACACAATGGTATGATTTCAAAGCTTCAAAAATAGTTCTTTCTCCAAGCAATTCCCACAAAACCATTGCCATCTTAGTTTCTCTTCTGCCCATTCAAAATTTCTCCCCATAACTCACCTAGATTTGTCAATAGGTGTCATTATAAGTTAAACGGAACCTCCATATTCAGAAGCAGTAGATTTCTGAATGTCATGTGCAGGCTGACACTGTCAGCATTGGCTCATCTTGCAACCTTCCCATTTATCTGAGCATTATTGGAAATCCAAACTGTGGGATGGACAGAGAGAAGTGATTCTGGAAGACAGTCAACTTGGATTTGGCAGCCTTCGACAATATATATGTTCTCAGCTACAACTTCCAAAATTCCTTATCATGGGTCACATTGGATGAGGATGATGGAGATTATAGTATAAAATACTTGGAAGGTGAAGAGTTCCTCAACCACTGCTTCAGGTGTGCACAAGCCAGAGTGCACAAGGCTGTGCCACAAGTATATCCCAAATATTTGCCCTCGTCTTTGCAGTGTGCCATGCAAGGTTATGCTCAGATTGCATCCTCTAACTACAATGCACCCAGCCTTTTCTGTTCAGGTTTCCAGAAATAAAAAGCAGAAATTTAGAAAGACTTGATGAGATATGGTTTTTCTCTTCACAAAATGCACTATTCATAAATGGAATCCATATCTACAAAGGATGGTGAGAGTGACAATTTTAGTTTGTTTGTTTTTTACATAAGCTCAATAAGGTTACCAGCTCAATAAGGCTCAATAAGGTTACATAAGCTCAATAAGGTTCAAAATCTGACCTGGAACCCATGAATTGACCTTGATTATCAGGACCCTCTTGAGATTTATTTTGGGGAAGAATAGCAATGAGAAGTCATGATGTAATTATAAAACAAGGAATTAGGAAAAACAGAAAAAAAAGAGATTACTGTATATACTCGAATATAAGCCTAGTTTTTCAGCACATTTTTATGCTGAAAAAGGCCCCCTTGGCTTATGCTTGAGTGAGGGTCCTGGCGGGAAGGCAGGGCTTCTACCAGCTGTGTGCCCCCTTCCCCTTTTGGCACAGCAACCCAGCTGGATCTCTGTGCCAAGAGAGGAGGAGAGGAAGGCATGCTGCCTGGGTTGCTGTGCTGAAAGAAGAGGAGAATCTGTATGCCTCAATTAATGTAATTTTATCTATTTATCTATTTTTATTTTGAAATTTATCAGTAGTTGCTGCATTTCCAACCCTAGGTTTATATTCAAGTCAATAAGTTTTCCCAGTTTTATGTGGCAAAATTGGGTGTCTCGGCTTATATTCGTGTTGGGTTATACTCGAGTATATACAGTAATCTTAAGGAAAGCAGCTGACAATAATTAAAATAGGGCAGATTTCCCACAGTATTTTTTATCATTCTAAGTGATGATGGAAAATGTGCAACAACAATTGGGAAAGCTTTTTGACTGTGATCTCGGATTGCGTGGTTTCAATAATGTGTTTTAATCTGATTTTAAATTCATATTTTAATGTTATGTTTATTTTATGTCTGTTGTGTATATGACATCGAATTGTTGCCTTTCTAAGGCTGATCTGAGTCCCCTTCAGGGTCGAGAAGGGTGGGGTATAAATACTGTAAAGAAAGAAAGAAGTTGCAGACAAAACTTTATTTTTTAATGCTTCCAATGTTTTTGTGTTTCTATTATTTCTTTAAAAAAATCTTTGGGGGAAAACCCACCAGCATAGCAGAAAGACTTAAAACATTTTAGTATCACTAGAACATTTGGTTAACAAGCTGGATAATTTACAGTTTTGTTAAGTTAAAACCAACATTTCCAGCTAGGAATGCTCCAAAATTCTTCCTATTAACAGTATATTATTTTTCACTGACAGAGGGAATTAGATTTAGCCTGCTTTATTTGTACAATGATAATGATGAGATAAGGAAGGGACTATGATATGGATCTCCAATATTTTATGGAAGAATAGTCTCAACATTAATAGTGTATGTGCTTTAAAAAGCCTCTTGTAAATTTTGGAAAATACAAGTCAGTGTATCCGAAATTAAAGTCGTTTTATCACCACATAATAGCAAGTTGAATGCAAATGTCATATAATCCCCAATTGCTGTAACTATGTGATGAAAGCTTGGGCTTTTGATGTTATCTTCAAGGTATGTAGCAAGTTTAGATTCTTGGCCAAGAAGGCAGAGTCTCTTTTGCCCTTATAAAAAATTATGGAAATTGAATACAACGATGCACTTGGCACGTATCAACAAGATGGCTATCGCTTCTGCCTGCAATTGAATGCATCCTAGAATACTTGTATGTACTGAAGGCGTACTTCTTTTCAGAGGGGAAGAAGTATGTGTGGAAACTGTGTGAGCAGCTTTCAGTAATGAAGAACACAAATCTTTTGTTATGTTTACTGTTTGACCAATCTGATGGCAATAATTCAAGATGCTTGGAAGAACCTGGAATGCACCAATGCCAGCTCCATAGACTGCTATGATGTCATGGAAGGCTTCCATTGAATGTTGACAAGGAGGAAAAATTGTAAAGAAGATCAGTCGAAGTTATTTTCAACTGTGTATTTGCAGCAGGCAATAGAAAATTCAGAAAAGAAAGGCTATAAAACACTGATGTAGTGCACTAAATACCTGGGACAACAATATGATATTGAAACAATATGATCTTTAAAAATCATGTCTGTACTCTTATTTCAACAATGATGTAAAATAGACAGATTTACAGACTCAGTTACAGCAGTCCACACTGATTGACGATTGAAAAGCTGTATGATGACTGTTGTGTTTTACAACTAGTAAAGGAAGCAGAACATAGATGAGAGATGGGTGGGGTTTTTGTTTTTCATGTTCCATTGCCTGTTTCAAATGCTTACTGTAAAAAAAAATCTGTTTAATGACAACATTATGAGCCACAGAAAGAAATAAACTAAGTGACAGCATCATGAAGGCCAAGGTGTTGAAACAGATAATTACAGAGATTATTGCAGTTTCTAGACTTCTTTAAAAAGAACCTAGATCTGTAAAATGGCAATGCAAACATAACCTTTAACAGCAGCATACTGGGGAAAAGCCAACTCAACCCAACCCAAAACATCAGCTTACATTTTCTTATCATAAAAGTGTCATACTGGCTACTAGGCTTGTGCAATCCAAGTAAACTGCCATCTGTTTCAGTGTGCCGCATTTTGGTGAGGGTCCTGATCTGTTTTCCAGGAGCCTTCCGAATTAAGGAGGACAGAAATCCATTTTTGATCCAGGAAGCTGAAAGATTAGTTTTCAATCTGGCCCATTGGCAGCAATGGGGGGAGGGACTTTCCAGGCTCCCCTTCCTGTCATTTTAGGCATTGTTTCTCCTTATATCCTCAGTGCCTGGGATCCTTTTTCTTTTGTCTTTAGAAGAAACCTGGGTTTAAAGAATGGACTTAAGAAACCTTGCTTCCTGGGATCCTTTCCCTTCTTTCTTGAGAGGAAACCTGGGTTTAAAGAAAGGCTTAAGAAACCTTACTTCCTGGAATCCTTTTCCTTTAGTGGCTGACTCCCTCCCAGCACTCAACTGAAAGCACTCGACTGAAAGAAACTGAAAGCAGCAGATTTTCAACAGCCACTGTTCTGTTATGACCAGTAAAAAATTGGTGGTGGAGCCCATGTTGTTATGGGCTTCTGAATAAGCCGAAGGCAAGTGGCCAAAACAAATCCATACACAAGCCTACTGGCCACTAAGCTTCAGAAAGGAAGGCTAGAACAAGCTTAAAAGGATGAAAGAACTGGCCACTGCTAGTGAATGCCTTGAGATTTTCTCAAGAGTTTGCTGGGGAAACTAAAATAAATATAAATATAAGGAATGTCAACTAAGGTATATTTATATTGAAAACGTTTTTAAAGATTTTTTTTTTACAAAATTGCACGCAGAACAAAACCAGAAGTATGAGTTAGCTGCGTCCCATTGATAGACACTAGTAGTAGCCCTTTTGTTCCATCAACCTTTCCTCCCCTTCTGAGTTTAAATGTTTCTCCAAAATGACCCAGAACAAGAAATGCAACAAATGTAGGGCAGATGCCTGAAGTGGAACAGGAAACAGAGAGTGTACTTGAATCTCAGAGTGCCTTGAGTCAGTTGAGTGATAAGGGAGTTGAAAGCATCACTCATTCCCTCCTTTGTCCCCAATCCACCCCCTACATCACTTGCTCAGTGTTGGTTTCTGGGGAACCCACAGGAACACAGCAACAATTTTGAGAAAAGAGTCCCATTGATAGAGAAAAGTAGCTGTGAGCAAAATCCAGGTAGAATCTTAGTTTTCATGGGGTTTTACAAAATTTCTCTCATCACTTCCATTCTTCCCATCCTATCCTTGTTTGATTTCTTAGAGGTATTAACACTTGAAGTTTAGAGGAGCAGGGAACCACTGGCAGAGGCATGGTAGGGCACACAATGGTGTGAGATACAAATATTGTTAGGTAACTCCGATTGCCTCATGCTGCTGCCTTGCACAGACTAGTATATTACACTCTGACGAAAGCAAAGAAAAAAAAGTATTATTGTTGGTTTTTAAAAATGGGGTGAGGACTCCCATCAAATTGGCTAGGCTCATGGGCTAGGCTATATTTTTCTTGTCAAATCCAATGTAGAGTTGCTCTTTCGTAAAATCATCCAAAATTCTGAAAACACTAAATGTTTCCACATATTTCTTACATTGGCAATGTTACAAGCTATTTGAGGTAATCTAAGCTGAAGCCTAAACATCAGTGTGCATTTGCATGGAAGGCCTCTGTTACAGTAGCCACTTACTGTAACAGAGATACAGTAAGACATGGATCTGCTAAATAAATAAATAAATAAATAAATAAATAAATAATTGTATACCAATCTAGGCTTTTCAGATCTAGAAATGGATGGTGACTATATTTTAAACAATATCTCATAATGGTGGAGAAAAGTACAAATGAGTAACTTACATGCTCACTTACTCAATCCTGTCTAGGTGCCTGATGTTGAAGGGTTGTCAATGTCAAGAATTCTCCCTGCCAGGCATGTAGCCAGGGGCGGGGGGAGGGGGGGCTTGAGGGGCTTCAGCCCCCCCCCCCGAAATTCTCATGGTGGTTTGCAAAAAGGCCTTATTGATGCATTATTTAAACTGTTATGTTTATTCATATCACGATCTGATCACCATACTCAATATATCCCATATGCATGGGAGTATTGGGGTAATGATACAAAAGGTTTGCTAGGGTAGACCCTCTTTTACTCAGACTCAGCCCCCCCGAAACTCAGCCCCCCTGAAACCTCCCCCTGAAAAAAACTCACCCCCCCCCCCAATCGAAATCCTGGCTACGGGCCTGCTCCCTGCTCTTTGTTTTTTTTAAAGCAGGCTTTTTTTTAAATCCATGCAATGGGCTATCTTTGGTAAATTAGAGCACATAACCGGATCATATTTGTTTTCAGGAACATGCAAATCGTGTCATGCTGAATTTCCACCATCACACACCCCCGCCCCTGTAGACATCTCTATTGTGTTTAAAATTGTCATTGGAAAAAATGCAAACTGCTAATTTAAAAAAAAATCTGTTTGTCCTTTGCTCTCCATCCCTGGAAACCATTTATTTGATTTTTTGCTCCCTCTAGTTATTGTTTCCTTTTCTTCCAATATTAGGTATACTGCATATAATGCAACAGAACATGGGGTAAATATGGTGGTAGAATCCAACATTTCACCCAAATTTTGGAGTGGACCATTTCAAACCTGAGATGTGAAATACATTTTTAAAAGTTTCCCTTCCCTATGTTAAAATGACAATACCTCCCCATCACTGGAAGCCCAGCACTACAAGGAAATGCTAGATCAGTGCCTTTCTCCTTGTAGTCCTAGATGTCAACATGTATAGTTTCCCCCCCTTAATATGGGGAACTATTCTAAAATGGCTTAGGGAAGCCCACTCTTTAGGATCCCATTGTCAACAATGTGCCCTGAGCACTGAACCTTCATCTCCAGCAAGGGACACCTTTACTACGTGCACGTTCAGTGCTTGACCACTGAAAGTCAAATATCTCCAGAAGAGGCATCACATTGATACTCATCAGCTCAATGCTTTTCAATGGTTTCAGATCACACATACAGCCAAGAACTATTCAGTGGTAAGAGGAATCTAGTGGTATGCACATATGAACTAACCACGTGATGCTGCAGAGATGGGATGAAGATTGGAAGCCCCTCTGCTTGCCAACATGTCAAAACATAATCTAGGGGGTAGAGAATTATCTCCTTTCAAAAAATTTGATCTGAATCACACTGGTATAAAGTATCAAAAAGGATTTCCCACTTCTCCAGAAAAAAATAATCCTAGTTCCTGCATTGTGACTAGCAGCATGCTTGCATCCCAGGGACGTTAATTTAGCAACAGAATGCCAAGAGTGTAAACAGAGTCATTTGGTGGATAATATAATCTGATAGTAGTCAAATCATTACATTGTAAATGCTCTGGAGCTACACTGAGGCTCGTGAAAATGATACAGTCATCCAAGAATGAGCATCACTTAGGATAATATGCGGCACAATACAAAGACCTATTTAGCATGCTGTAAAAATAGAATAAGAGAACCTCTTGTGTGCAGATGATGTGTCTCAATGCCAGGCCACAAGAGCTGAGCAAACAATGATAACAGCTCTACTAAATAAATAAATAGGACAGCTGGTTTGATAAATCCACATTATTTATTGGCACACTGGCCTCGCTTACCACAGCAAGGATGGCAAGGCGACTGTGCAGCTACCCTGCGAATGCACCAGGAGCCCATGCGGCGCCTCTGCCTTGCTTTTGCAAAGTTTAGCCCTGACTAAACAGGGGGTGGATTTTAATGTCGCATTCTAATTCTCCTATTACTGTCATAAAGCCATTTATCAAATGCCCTGGGAGACTCTATGGACGTCAGCCTTGTAATACTTTTTATTGCTGGGCTAATCTTTACAGATCGAATTAAGACTGGGGAACTTTATCAGTGGATTGCGGTGGGTGAAGGGTTACGTGTGTATTTCATTTGTTCTGCTATCAAAGGTGCACGGGCCTTTGCTCCAGCCGACTGCCACCAAGGCCAAATATGCCCATTACTGTGTAATCAAATAGCCTTTAAGAGGCTCACTCGGTGGGTTGATGCTCGGCATAAAAAGCAAGATGAATGTGGCATCCCACTCTTCCCCCCTCCCCAATCTGCAGAGCAGAGGCAATTTCTTTCCATCCTGATATTAATTCTCCTATTAAATTAAATAACACTAAGGGTTGTATAGCATTCATTAAGCATCACAGGCGCCTGGGCTCCCTGCAGTGTCAATGCCGTCCTTATAACGCCACGTTAATTAGCAACAGGCGGGTGAGTTGTTTGTCTTCTCATTCTCTTATTAATTACTAGGTGAAATAAACAGACTTTATTTAATATTATGATCCAGGTTTTCTCAATAAAAGAGAGACAAGAAAGCTCAGTCAGCATCAGATAACCTGTTGGCCTCAGAAGGTGGTAGCTGATGTGTGGAAAGCATGGTTTTTGTTCCATTCCCTGGTGCTACTTCAGCAGGTCAAACCTACACAAATGGCGACCTAGAAGGTCAAAAGCGGTTCTATAGGCAGCAATCCTGCCTGGCGTTTGGCACTACTCTCTTTTTCTATTACCAGCAGAAGCAAGTGGAGTTTTGCATCTCAAGAAATGACATGGTGGAAAGTTCTGAAGTTCAGGCATACATCATGATTGACTTCATAACCATCTCCAAAGAGATCCAGAACTCACGGGAGCCTGTATTAATTTCCAACAAGTTTTTTTGGGGGTGTGTTGAGTTTTAGGCCTGAGGTTATTTGCAGAGCTGATTCAGAAAATTGTTTAGGATAAAAGGCATTAGCTCTAGTTTCTTAAATATGGTTATTGTGGTTTTCTATAAGCGAGCAGATGATGACTGGCAGATGGCCTATGTCTGAGGCAGAGAATTCCATTCTTGAAGAGCTCTCCTTACAGTCAGGAAGTTCTTTGAAAGCTTCAGGTGGAATCTCCTTTCCTGTCATTTAAACTCATGGCTCCATTGAGCCATTTTTAATGTTTGAATCCGGGGAGAGCTCCCTCTATCAGCTCCAGCTCCCCATGGGGGGACATGAGAGAAGCCTCCCACCAGGATGTTAAAACATCCGGGCGTCCCCTGGGCAACATCCTTGCAGATGGCCAATTCTCTCACATCAGAAGCGACTTTCAGTTTCTTAAGTCGCTCCTGACACAACAACAACAACAAAAAAGTAATGTTGCTTAACTTGCTTTTAGCGTGTACATTGAATTTTACCTATGTTTCTGTTTTTATGTCTTAGTGGATTGTCTCTGTTTTGTTTTGTTTTGATGCTATTTTCTTTTCATGCTTAATTCCTTCATTGTAAGTTTACTATCCATTATCCTGTTTTGTTTTATTTTGATACTTTTGTTTTTCATTTTGTTTTCATGCCTAATTCATTGTAAGTTTACTATCCATTATCTTGTATTGTTTTCATGTGTTTGTTTCCATTTTGAGGCACTGCATGTTTGACTGTTTATATGTAAACTGCTTTGAGTCCCTCCGGGGAGAGAGGGAGGTCTAGAAATAAAGATGATGATGATGATGATCTCAAATACTAGAGCTGATAGGGGAAAAAATTGTACCAATTTTGGAATCAGCAGTTCAAATATACCCAGAAACAAGTCTAACATTTGAGTCACCAAAAAGCGTGTTACAAGTGTTATGATTATTTTGAAAACAGTTCAGTAGTTTTCCTTTCCTTCACACCTTCTTTAATGGCAATGGACTTTTTTGCACATTTAGAACCAAACTATCTTAGCATATTCGGTTGCTGAGGAAATCAGTTTCTCCATCCCATTCTTCTCAAGTTCTTATGGAAAATGCAGCTCAGAAAAAGGGAATGGGGTCAGCATAATAGAATTCCATAGAACTCTTATATGAGACATTGTAAATATTTCCAAACTGCTCCACCCTATTAGTACAGGGAAGGCATTATCAATATGAGGGTAAACTCTATATTCTTTTTCTTGCAATTACTGTTTCCATTCCCCCCCCCCCCAAACATTTGCCAACTGACTGTTTTATCTAAGTTTTAAGAACATTTGTCAACTTGCCTATACCTCACATTTCCTAACCATTTCCCAACCAATGGGAAGTTATGGCTTAAATTAGTAGGAGGCATTATGAAGACCTACTGATACCAATGATACTGATATTCCAACATTCCTCACAACTGTCTATGCTGGCTCCTGGGAGCTGTATTCCAACAACCTCTGGAGAGCACATTTTCCATCCCTGGTCAAAATCCAGTTGCTAGTCTCACCTAGAGTTGACCTATTAAATCAATGGAACTTACATAAATGCTGTTGTGTGCTTTTCTCAATTATTTCATGGCTCTACATTATCTAGGGCTAGCAATTTGATTTAGGTTAGTAGTCCTCCAGCTACAATGAATTCAGATTTTAGCAAAACTTACATATGCAGTGATATTTCAGACAGATAGTTATTGCCAGTCTCAATTAGTTTAATTGATTTTATTTATTTTGATAAATAAAACATTTCATATTTCATTTTAAAATTTAATTATCTATGCTCATGGGTATTCCTTGAAAGAAATGAATCAATTGAATCAATTTATGGAAAGCAGTTCTACATTTAAGTTGCCTCAATAGCCTAAAGGCACCAGGTCATGGCTGATCTTGCAAGCTAAGACAGGACAACCCTGGTTAGTATAAGAGGCTGCCAAAAATGTCAAGTGTATAGTTTATATTTCAGAGGAAG
Organism: Anolis sagrei; assembly: GCF_037176765.1. Classification (NCBI taxonomy): domain Eukaryota; kingdom Metazoa; phylum Chordata; class Lepidosauria; order Squamata; family Anolidae; genus Anolis; species Anolis sagrei. Next base: position 189,147,340 of record NC_090022.1, on the reverse strand, counting down.
TAAGTGGCAAAACCACCTCTGAGTATTCTTTGCCTAAGGAAAACCTTAGAAACGCATGGATTTGAAAGCACAGATACAAGCCATTTTATTGAATTTATTAAGTTTATTCTAGTTGGGATGGATTTAGGGAATATGTTAGCAATGAGAGACAGATTACAAATAAAATAAATAAATACAGAACACATCAGCATTAAGCATAAGACAATTGCAGTAGAAATCCATTTTTGCAGAAAGGTTTTCAAAGAAACTGGAGATACCGGTTGAAGTGTTCCTCCTAGGTAAGGTCCTGAAACCTGTCAATTGGCCCACCTGGTATGATGTAAGCTCTTTCAACAAGTGTGTCACGGTGGTGATAATGATGAAAATTACAAACAAAATCTAAGCATTTGTTCCACGTCTTCCTTTGGGGTGTCTTTTTTGGACTCCTAAGAGTCACCAAAATGGACTTGTTTGGGCTTATGTATACATCTGTGTCATATTTTCTCAGAATGACTGTTGAGTATCTCAGATTCATCTTGTTGACACTCCCCAGAGAAGGTTGAGATTGGCCATACCTACCAGCCCTGGAGTGAGAAAGAGCTAATCATCCAGGTGCAATTGGACTGCAGCTCCCATCAGCCCAAATGAATAGTCAGTGGTTGATGGGAGATGTAGTCCAACAACATCAGAAAGGCCACCTGCTTCCTTATAACAGTCCATTCAGCTATATTCAACATCTACTTGTGTATCTCTAACAAAACGGACAGATAATGTTGACAGTCATCTCTGTTTGGATTTTCACAGTAATATATTTAACTCCAGCTTCTTTCTAATGTATCCCAAGGGGACAATGTTAGGAAATATGGGAATAAACCCAAGATGCTAATACCAGACCATTTCCCCATCCTTCCATAAGGTAGCATTCATTTCAGCAGGACTAAGATGGAACAAATGATTAAATTCTAAACAACCTTAAGTATGCAATTTGCCTTTTTCCTTTAATTATGTCCCATAAATGACAATTTAATTATTTCTTTCTTGCATATAATGTGATGTGCTGACTGACCTGAAAATAATGAGGTTGTACCCTGGAATACTCCATTTAGAGTGCCTGAGCTTCTCACTGATTTGGGATTTCCATTTCCCATTTTCCTGACTCCTGCTGATTCACATGGACTGCAAGCGGAGATGAAGCACTCAGCAATTCTGCAAATTTTCCAGACTATGTTTTTGGAGACGTTTGCAAAATACGTAGATTTGGCAAAACAGCTAAGAAACATTCCAGCACAGCAGTTACTATGGCAGCTCCTTCTACTATCGTCTCCTATAACTGCTGCTCCACCTAATTAAGACAAGGGTGCTGGAAAACCATTGCCCCTCTTCTCCATTTTAGAGACAAATACATGATCCTCAATATAGGGTTGCAATAGTTTTAATCCATTTTGGTGCCATGGCTCCATCATATGGATTCCTAGGTCTTAGAAGTCTCTGAATGAACAGGAAATATTCTAGCAGAGAATATTGGGTACTTCACCCAACTTCATATCCCAGTATTCTGCAAGATGAAAATGTGGCTATTAAAGTGGTATCAAACTGCTATAATTATGCAGTGTGGAAACACCACAGTTCTTATCCTAAAGCAGATCTCCGGAGTGTTTGCAAGCAGTAATTTAGTTCTCATACTGAAGAATGAATAATTTCAATCATTTCTTTCCTTCTGGGTGAGATTATAACAGGTTTTGCTCATTTTTGTTGATGTTTCACATTTCTCTTTTTTGGAAAAAAAATTATGTACCTACTCAGGAGTCACACTACTCTTTCCCACACATAACTATTTCTGTACTGGGAATAGAATTCAGAAAATAGTTTTGACTGAAATGGGAATGAATAAAACCTGTACTGTGATTTATGAAAGGGTTTGCAAATGTGACTGTTGCTGAATTCTGAAATGAAATGTCTCACAGATGGTGGAATTGAGTGAATATCCCTCTTTTTAGAAACTGCCCAATTTCAATTCAGAATAATTGTGACTGTCACTTGTTTGTCTTGAGCACAAAAGCCCTTCTCTCTGTTTGCCCAAGTGCTGTGAAAAGTTTCCTTGTTTATTCACCTGAAACATATTGGAAATGATATTTTCAAAAAGTGACCATTAAACAGGTCTTACCTGTCAAATTTCATTCAGCCAAGGTCCTTTTTTGGTTCAGCATTGCTGAAAATGCTAAGGTAGGTTTTGGGACTAATATGAATTCTAGTACTTGAAATACTCATTTTAAAAATAATTAGATACTGTTGTAGTGTTAAGATATGAGCTAGGTTTATAAGCTTCTCTTTTCTTTTTTCTTAAAAGTAACTAGAATACTGTTCTTTTTTTAAAAAAATCCGAATGCTATAAGCTATTGGCTGTTGAAATGAAATATAGTCCCTTCCTGTCTCCCTTGTGGTCACTTCAATATCCATAAAAGATGATGAGGACAGAATAAGTCAATGCTTGAACTATGTAGTATTTCTCCTTTGTTTAGTGAATCCACATCCCTATAAATCAGTGATTCCCTTTAGCTCATCCTTCAGATGTTTTAAACTTCAAATCTGACCAATGGTCAGAATTCCCAAGCATTGGACAGGCTGGCTGGAGTTTCTGGGAGTTGAAGTCCAAAACACCTTGAGGATCAACGTTTGGAAACTAGTAAAGGTAAAGATTTCCCCTTGACATTAAGTCTAGTTGAGTCCAACTCTTTGGGGTGGTGCTCATCTCCGTTTCGAAGCCGAAGAATTGGCATTGTTCGTAGATGCCTCCAAGGTCATGTGGCCAGCATGACTGCATGAAGCACTGTTACCTTCCTGCTGAAGTGGTTCCTATTAATCTACTCACATTTGCATGTTTTTGAACTGCTAGATTGTCAGAATATGGGGCTAATAATGGGAGCTCACCCCGCCCCATGGATTCAAACTGCCAATCACCAATCTGCAGCAAGTTCTGCAGATTGGTGGTTTAACCCACTGTGCCACTGCGACACCACTGCGACCTCTTGGAAACTACTGCATATAAACTATACAAATGACTAAACAGTTGCAGTACCACCATGAAAGGTACAGTGTTTTTCCACATTAAGTGACAATCTAATGTAGTTAATTATCTCTTACTAGAAACAAGCATTAAAAAACACCTAGTTATTTTAAACTAGTTACCTGCAACCTCTGACTAAATCCTCAGGCTCTTATGGAAATGATGTGCCAATTTGTGACAAGACTAGGCTCTTGAGTTATACAGGTGGCTGGATGAAGTTTCTGCCGGATTAAAAACTGATGGCTAAATGAAAAGAATCAAATATTAGCATAGTAATTATATATATATACACACACATATGCACAAAACGGGTGACTGCTAAGCTATGTTTGCACATGCATTATGTCTGGTAGGTGAGTTACTACAGCCTCCAGAAACAGAAGTTTCCCCTGAACATCCTCCTGTGTTTGTTTTCCCCGCCTTATGCCTTAGAATCCGGCAGTGATAGGAAATGTGCATCAGAGAGGCAGGGGTTGCTATCAGTTCATCTCTTGCAAATGAGTCACTCATCGGGCTGTCATTCTTCCGTCCTTTCTTTGCACCACAGGCGTGTAGGGCGAGGAGAGAAAGAGCCAGGCAGCATTCCTGAGGGAGGGCCTCTTCCATGAAGGTGCCTTCAATGACACTGCCGACAGCAAGCTGGGAAAGCTAAGGCAGAAGCAATGGCTACAGGCAAATGCCTAGCTCCTCCTCTCAAGGACGTTTGAGAAGAGAGAAAGTCTTGCTTTTCCAGGTCCTAACAAGACCAATTGCTCTGAAACTGCAACACTAGCAGGAGCAAGTGATGTTTGTCCTTTGCCTATAGACCAGCTCTATATGAATTTCCTTTGATAGATAGGAAGAAAGGTGGGCATTTAGGCAGTGTCCCAAACAGAAACATAAAAGAGGTCATGGAATTCTACAAACTTGGCATGTGAAAATATATATGCAAACAATATTTTGAACTAATGACTGAGATTCTAAATCATCTACTTGGCTAAGAAGTGTCTCTTGGGCCACCCCACCACCTCCTAACTTATCAGGTAGTTGGTACTATGAGCAATAAGAATATGTTTTTATGGCAATTGGGGTTCAGCTGACTGATGTTTCTAGCATCCTCTTGCAAATGAGTTTTGGTGCAGCTGGGTTCCTGTTGCAATTATTCCTCACTGGCGATTGCTGGAGGAAGTTGGTAGAAATGCTGTGCATTTAGTGATAAGAGAACTGATCTCAGTCAATCATAGTGGCTGATGCTTGATAAGTTGGACTGGGAAGTTTTTACAATTCCTATGCAATACCTACATGGATTTTGAATACAAAACAGTGACAAATGTGAACCTGTGGGTTATGCATTTGTACCTGTAATTAGTAATTCCATCCAATGGTTGTAGATAGGAAGGCCACAGGTACCATTTTCTGTGTCCATGTTTTAGTGCAGACTTTAAAAGAGCTATCCAATGTGCTGAAAGTATTGGATAGAAATATTCAAAATTTGGATTTATAACTCGAGTGGGTTTGCTATACTACTTATATTGGAACTGCCAGAATGTGTCCAGTAGGAGACCTGTGCCTGCTGCCCAGTATACCTCTGTTAAGGTATACTGGTATACCGTCCTTGCTGCTTATTGTTATTTTAAAGCTAATTGTATTGTTTTAATCTGCTTCTGTAAACCGCTCCGAGCCAAATTGGGAGTAGCGGTATACAAGTTAAATAAATAAATAAATAAATAAATAAATAAATAAATAAAATAACAATGGAAGTTTAAAGGAAAATTGTAACATCTGTGTGTGTCCCCCATCACCACCTGTAGCCTCCCAATTGTACTGAAAATCAGTTCTGAAATTGGTAGGGGGTGTCCCAGACATCTGGAGCAGGTTTTCATGGCATGCAGTGGACTGTACAAAGGAGTGGGAGTTGCCTCTTTGAATTCTGCAGGTGAATACAGGAAAATCCAGCAGATGTAGACTGTTGGATGCTAGCCCAAGTTCCCACTGTTGATGGATGGGCAACTTGAAGCCTGCTCTTTTCCTCTCTTAATATTCTTTATATTCTGTGCAGCTTGACAAAGTGTCAAATGACTCAGGTTTGTCAAAAGGCAAGATTGTCTTTTTGCAGTCCTTCAAACAAAGCAACATCCTTAGTGAAGTAGGGTGCACATACTCCCTCAAGAGAACTGGGAGTCAGCGTCATTCATTCTTCTTTGATTAAGGAGTGAGTTTTCTGAATGCTTCTTAATTTTGAAGGATTTATATTCTTTTGGCAGCTGGTAGAGATACCATGACAATGGGCAGTGGTTCTTCTCCAGGTTTTGGCCTGTATACAAAAGGAGCTATCCAAAGTTCAGAACCTATTTAAGCCTCAGCACTTTGGAGAGCTCCTCTAGAGTCAGAACTAAGATATGGAGTGGATGCAACCACCACTGCTCAAATCTGGGGAATCTTCCCTATTGTATGTACTCACATCCATTCTTGAAGATGGCACAGTTTAGCATAAAGTGACTCTTTGGTATAACTTCCTTGAAGGGTCTGTTGTCATGATTATATTGTTTTTATCCTTTTTTTAAAAAAATAATTTTTATTGAAGTTTTGATATGGTTACAGCGAAAGAGGGTGAATAATTGAAAAGAGATAGGAAAGTATGAAAAAATAGAGAAGAAAGTAAATGACACAAAAGACAAAAAAAAAAGTGAATGGTATCCTAGTCCCTCCACCCCTAAGTCCCTTCGTGCCTGTGATTGGACCTCCTAATATCTTCCGAAAATATCCTGAAAAGAAGAGGATCTATGTCTTTTCCTTATTTTTTCTTTTGTTGTTCTTCAGTCTTTTTCCGGCCTCGTTTCTGCCGCTATTATTTCTTATATGCTGGACAGATCTATCAATAATGGGGTTCCTCTTTTTACAATAAAGTCTTTGAAACCTGACCAGTCAGTCTTTTTGTTTGTTTTGTTTGTTTATATTGTTTTTATCCTGACTTACTCCTCATTGGGGTCCCAAGTTGTACTGCTTAATGGGGATACTACACTGTCACTCTAGAAAGATCAGTTGGTCTTCCATTCACATTCAGAAATAAGCTTGGTTCACAAAACCAAGTGATTTTAGTAACTGGTCAGCTATAGAATTCTCTCTCTCCGTGCAGGTCTACATTAAGAGGCATTGTTTTGAAGCAGAAGTTTGGCATGGTGTTTGCTGAGATAATTTAGTGATTGAATTGATATGGTGCTTATTGGGAGTGAGTGCTTGGCAAATATCTAGTCAAAGAATGGGGGAAATAATGGAATGAAAAACAGAGCCATAGATCACATAACTCAGAGTTTCCTGAACATTAGCACTACAAGTGTTTTGAACTTCAACTCCCAGAAGCCTCGGCTACATTGGCCAATGATCAGGAATTCTGGAAATTGAAGTTCCAAACATCTGTCAGACCACAATTTGGGAAACACTGACATAATTTATTGAATATGTGGGGGGTTCAAGAAGATACTGCCTGATAAAACTGGGAAAACTTACCAGGGACAATAAGATTGATAACCTGTCATCTGTGGAGGAAATACTGGAGCTTCTTCACTGCCTAGCTTTCACACCATAGATAGAAATGGGAAATATGATATCATGAACTGTCCTAACTTTTGTGTTCAATGATATATCTTGATACTCCAGGATTTTGTTTATATCCATCATAGCTGCCTTCTTAGGTCCCAGCCTCCGTATGATTTCTTCTCAATTCCGACTAATTTCTCATTCATGTTTGGAGAATTTTGAACTATTTCAATGTCTTTTTTCATCTACTTTAAATGTATGTAAATCACCTGTGGTCATCCCCCCCCCTTAATATCCAACTGGAAACCTGCCTTTGAGCATTCTTCCTTGACTTGGAATTGTTCCAAGTCTTTCCATTTTCTGCTAGTATGTGATGTCATCTTCATATATTAAATTGTGGGTGCTGCTTCCCTCGGATCTCATGCTTCTTCGTCCAATTCTAATATGTTCAGCATGCAAACTAAACAGGTATGGTGATTAAATAATCATTACATAATAAATAATGCTCATCCATGTATTTGGAATCATGTAATCACATGATCTTACTGCATTCTTAATTTTAGAACACAAGGGCGAAATGCATGATTGGAAAAGTCCCTCTTTTGGAATATATCTACTAAAATCCCAGGGTAAAAAAACCCACCTTGTTCTTCACCCTCAGCCAATAACAATAGGCTATCTCTGATTAGGAAAAAGGCTGCATTCAGAGCACCCAAAGTTGACCTGATAGCTATGATATTAGTGTCAGTATTGCTGTTGTTTCTGTCCCCAATACTCACACTCAAACCAATACAGACTAAATTTTAAAGCTGTTGATGTTGTGTGCCTTCAAGCTGTTTCCAAATTCTAGAAATTTTGAGGTGATTCTATCATGGGGTTATCTCAGCAAGATTTGTCCATGTAAGTATGCCTTTGCCTTTTTCTAAGAGTGTGTTAAATGCCTAAGGTCACCCAACAAATTTCCATGACTGCACACTAGCACTTTAGGATTTTCCTAAGCATGTTTATCTAGAAGCTTGTCCACAAGCTGATGTGGAATAAAAGGTATTCTTTCAATATAAAAGCAACCAGGAGACTTGGAGATGGACAGATAGATGCCCATGGTTCACATAGATAAGGTGAATTGGGCTAGGGCTGAAACAGGTTTCATGGAAACATGCAGGACTCAAGACATTTATACCTGGAAGAAATAATTTAAGTCCAGATATTAAAGGAAGCTCAGCCCTATCCTAAAAATAGGTTCAGTACCTTGAAGACCTATTTTATAGATGAGGCTAGACTCACTAGACTACAGCATATTTATCATTGATGACAAAAGTTAATCCCCAAAATGAGTTTAAGCTATTGACTTTGTTTTGGGTTTTGGTTTGGTACCTGGACAGATCCTTTAAAGTCTGAAAAAAATCTAGAGTGTATTCATTACCCCCCTAAGAAACGTGTCCACTAACTCACCCCACCCACCACTGGAGCCAGAAGAAAGTGTATCCTGTCCCTTTCCTCTCACCAAGACATATTTTGCTCATAAGATCCCAAGGCAAAACCTTCTGAGTGGGTGGCGGTAGTGGTGATAGCTTGCAGCTGGAGGGATCTGGCTACAACTACGAAATGACTCTCCTTCTTCCCTTGAGTCCCCCTTCTGGGCAGACAAGAAGGAAATTCCTTCTACAGGCTCATTGTGGAAGTTTCCTACTTTCCCCCTTTAATTCATTACAGGAGGTAAGGCAGTTCCTCTCCATTGCCATAAATCTCAGAGAGACATTAGCTCTGTTAACAGCATCTTGCTGTACAGCCCTTGGCTTGCTCAGCTTTCTCTCTCCCTCTTGTTAGTTCTTTCAGGAGAGAGGAGAGATGGGTGTGAAAACCTCATAGAAGCCATCTCTCAATACAGCTCACCTAATCTAGCAACCTTGGCTCTATCCATATAGAAGGCACAGGGTTAAAGAAAGGCAGTTAACCCACATACACATTACACAACCAACACAAGTGCTGGAAGCACATCAAAAACACTACATGTTTGATAACTTTTCCTTCAGAAATATTTGATGCTTTGTTGACCATAGGAAAGAAAGGCTAGGAATCTGATAAGCAAAGGAGTAGGAAATATTTCATCTATCCCAACTACTTGGCTAACTCTATGGGACTTTGGGTTTTCCTGTCTGAAACATTTAGAGGAGTGGTTCCTAACATTTGCTCCTCTAGGTATTTTGGACTTCAGCTCACAAAATTCATGACAGTTGGCCAAACTGGATAAGGCTTTTGGGGGCTGAAGTCTCAAAGGCTTGGATGACCAAAGGTTGGGAACCATTAATCTGGAGAGTCAAAATACTCTCATCCCTCGTTAGATTTGACAGAGCCAGCCCTGTTATAAGAAAAAAAAAGCATTAGGGATGGCAAAAAATGGGATGGGCAGTCAACTCAATTATTGGACACTATTCTCAGGGAAATTATTATTTGATTGGATGTGTATCTAAGATGCTCAAAGATAGGGGGGCATTATATGGTATGACTCTATATTCACAGAATGACACTAAGAGGTATGTCAAGTTGACAGATTGTTACTAAGCTCAAGAAAATGCAGTGAACTTTGTTTCTGAATCTGTTGTGATCTGCATTTGGAATGGCCTCTGTGATCTTCAGGAGGCCTCCAGAGATGGTTGCTAATTTGAATTGATGTAATGACATGCGTGCAGGCGGAGTTAACCCAATTCAACAAACCAGTTCTTGAGCTCAGATTAAACCCTGCCCTCTTCACTTACCTTTTAGCATGAGTGGTCAGATATTGTGTGTGGTTTTGATCCTGCACAATGAACAGCAATTGAGGGGCACTTTGGACTAGGCCCATAAAATATATTTACCTACAATCAATAGTAAGCACAATGAGATTTGCAATCATAAGGTGATATGAAGAACCACTCCAGACCAAACTATAGCCCTACCTAGTCCTGGATTCTGATCACACACTAGTCCACCAAGATAGACATCTCCATGGGAAGCCCACAGAAGGAAGACACATGTGCTATAGTGTCCTCCTTTGTACTCTCATTAACAAATACACCACTTCTGATAATGTGTTGAAACAAGTAGACTATGATAGCCCTGTCTCCTTTTAAAATGTCCAATCCTCTTCTATAGCCATCCAAATTGGCAGCCACCACTCCTCCTTGGGAGGTTGATCTGTTCCATTCCTACTTTGATCCTAGGTTCTAATAACATGAAAGAGAGATAAAAGCTTCTTGTTTTAACCAGGAATACTTTTAGATACTTCTTCTACACAGTCTTCTCTGGAAATCGGGTAAGGAGGTGGAGGAATGGTGTATGCACACCATCAATTGCAAAATATTTTGAAATTGGTGGTGACTTATGGCTCTCACTTCAGTAGGATGATGTCCCTTCTTTAGATTTTGGACTGAACTTTAAATGACCTGTCAAAGATGCTGACCCAACATTTCAGGAGGTTTCAAATGCATTGGTGGCTGGTAGTTTCCATGCCAGTGAGGGAAGTGAATCTGCTATAGGTTAAAGTTTGGGCTAAAACCCAGATCAGATTCACTGCCCATCTGATGTGGAAGTACTTCAGTGCCAGAGCTTGTAATCACATAAATATGGAATGCAAATGCTAATTGTGAACCTTGTGGATAAACTGAGCTTCATATTTGAATGACCAATCCAGCCCTTAGGGATATACCTTCTTGCTTTTAATATGTCTCCCTTTATGTATCCACGCTCTTTTGCAGACACAGCAGATTCGGGCCAACAGGGAAGCAAGCAAGAAGATTTAAAGTCTCCACAGTTAAACATTCACCATGATTCCTTTTAAATGAGGCTTAGAGATCCCTGCTAAATAAATCGGATTGCTGGGGCTTCCCGGTTTGTGGTATGCCGCTGCCATTAGTTGATGGACAGTTATTGAAGGAACTCAGGAACAGGGTTGGTTTTTTAAAAAATTTAAATGCTTCCAATATGAACCACTCTCAAGGTAACCATTACTATCTCTTAAAAACATTTTATTATGAAGGCAAATGTATGTTTTAGCAATGCTCAGATGGCTACTTAATGTCATGTTTATCCCAGGCCAGACACTCTCTGAAACAAATGAGAGTTTTAAGATCTAGCTTTCCTTTTTGTTTAATGGAGGCAAAGTTGTTTAAATCATCCACTTCCATATAAACGTTTCACTTAAAACAAGCCGACCTATTCCTCTCCATTAAAAGTTCATTCATCACAAACAGGGGAAAGGTTTCAGCAAGTTTCAAAGAGGGATTGGACATCTCAATGCAGCAGGGAGAATAGCTAATAGTTTCACATAGTGGCGCTCCGAATGTGAAACCGCCTGCCTTGGGGCTGTACCTGATCTCCGCTCTGTCATTCCAGCAAGTGATCTCATCAAAGGTTGCATGCTCCCCTCCCTGCCTCCCTGCAAATGCTTCAGATGTTCTGCAACACATGTGGCAGGGACAGGATATTGGTCGATAGGGGCCATATGTGCAAGCCTGTGTGGCATGACATTTCACAAAAATGATTTCTAGTTTTTAAAAAGTCCAGCTATGACACAGATTTCTTGTCAGCAGTTTGGACCGGATGCTAATGAGTGTATAAACACAGGAAGCATGATGGATCTTATTTCCTGTGTCTTCACACTTTGTATTGTCGAAGGCTTTTCACACTTTGTTAATGCTCAGACTGGAAACTCATAGACCATCTCCATGTGGAGATTATGGAGATGTTGTACATGAATACCCAAGAAGTGTGATGGTCTCAAAACCAAAGAACAAATACCATGAGGTAAGATGGCACAACATTCCAGGAATTATATTAGGAATTATATCCCTAGGTATTTCCTAAATCCTCTATTTTGACTCTATACCTGAATTCCGCCTCTTCACTTAAAGGTAAAGGTAAAGGTTGTCCCCTGACATTAAGTACAGTCATGTCTGACTCTGGGGTGTGGTGCTCATCTCCATTTCTCAGCCGAAGAGCCAGCATTGTCCATAGACACCTCCAAGGTCATGTGGCCAGCATGACCGCATGGAGCGCCTCTTCACTTACCAGTCCCTAAATACAACACCATCTTTGCTTGAAAAAGTTAAAAGAAAACCAACTAAACCATGTACATCTGAACTTTTATATCTCAGTTCAAGTAAGCATTCCCTACTTATACCCCATATACTCTGACTGAAAATGAGTGCAGATTTTCATGGCACAGTTTGACTGTAAAACTTGTCTTAGATTCACTGATAATGGGAGATATGGCTCTTTTTTTTTGGCACCACCACTCTTACCTGGGAATAAGTACCACTGAGCAGAAAAGGATTTATCCCCAACTAAACACACACTACTTGACATTTCAAGTAACTTCCAAGAGCTACGGTTCCTATCTATCACATTCACTTGTTCGGAAGGATGGAACTTGTAACCACAATGATCTGAAGGACATTAAGTTGGCAGAACTGAATTATAGAAGATAGATTGGAACGAACAGTCCCAGTGCTTCCAGCGCACAGGGATCTTGCGCTCATAGATTTGGCAGCTATCCATTATGATTATGATTATGTGATTTGTTATTATTTTTATACCCTGCCTCAAGGTGGCAATCAAAAGATTTAAAACAGTACAAATTAAAAACAGAAAAAAGAATTAATATAAGATTTTAAAAAGATTAAGTAAGCGATGAAGTTAAAACATCAACCATTAAATGCACTAAAAGACTCAGTACAAATCTTAAATACAGCCTAGCAATCATGTTTCAGCAGATGTAGTTAGGTTCCTAGAACTATAAAGCATTGAAGCCAGATTGAAGACTGTAATTTATTAGTCCAAAACACAACCTGGGATCAAAACAGCCTGTTGCCAAGACCCAGAAGGGTCAGAAGTAAAAGAAAATGGCCCAGAACAGAAATGAATCAGATCTAGACTGATAACCAGAAGTCTGAAGAATGAACAGAAACTGATTTGCAGTTTTAAAGCACTTTGATGTAAATCCTTCTCATCTTTCTGAATGACCTTTCACTAAAGCCCCTTCTACACTGCCATATAATCCAAATTATCAAAGTAGATAATCCACATTATTTGCTTTGAAGTAGATCATATGAGTCTACGCTGCCATATAATCCAGTTCAAAGTAGATAATCTGTATTTTATATGGCAGTGTGGAAGGGGACTGTTTTGAGTAAAAATGTAAGAGAGATTTTTTCCATGCTCAGAAGTTTGCATGGTAAATCTCAAGGTTAAACCCCTAGTACTTTCATGCAAAAGAAAGAAGTAGCAATTCACCGGGAAACCCTCTCCTTAACATCCTGGACAACATTAATGCCAGGTCAGAGATTACTCTTCTCAATTTGTGGGTCCCCAAGTGTTTTGGCTTACAACTCCCAGAAATCCCAGCCAGTTTACCAGCTGTTAGGATTTCTGGAAGTTGAAGGCCAAAACATTTGGGGACCCACAGGTTGAGAACCACTGGGCTAGATGGACAATCAGGGCTCTTTCACACAGCCCTATATCCAAGAATATCAAGACAGAAAATCCCACAATATCTGCTTTGAACTGGGTTATGAGTCCACACTGTCATATATTTCAGTTCAAAGCAGATAATGTGGGATTTTATTCAGCTGTGTGGAAGGGGCCTCAGTCTGCCCTTCTGTTTAAGTATTTCTGTTTATGTAGCAGGATAGGCATAGGCAAGAGGGGAAAAAACACTTGGGGGAGGAAATGCTTTGGTGGCTTGATGTGTCTGAAAACTTCTTACTTGATCACCTTCTTTGGCTATGTGATTCCAGATACAATACACACATAAAGACAGAACTGTGCCTTCTTAATACTCAGACCGAGATGCTCATCCCAATTGTTCTTCAAGTAATTGTGGTTAACTAATACCTTTTCTCATCATACAGAATCCATTGGTGTCTCTCCACCTTTTGAGATGGAAACTGCTGAGTTTGGGCTCTGTGGAGACAGCCTCCTCCACAACAAGGCCAGTTGCAGATCCATTGGCATTCAGAACAAGCAAAGAAGTGCTCTTCTCTCATTTTGATTGTCAATTCGTTAGTAAAGAAGTGCTGCGATCTCCATGGAAGTTCCTCTCCTTAGCCCAAGCCTGTTAATTTATTTGTATAAATTCTACGATTGCCTTTTATGTTCATTTAATGGCTATTAAGAAGAGGAGATTATTTTTATGTTCTTATCATTGCTTTTGAATCATTTGTTGGGACTCCTCTGCAACAAATTAATTTCATTACTATCATTTCTTCCCAGATGTTTTTATGTGTGTTGTAATTCCAAATAAAAGCTAAGCAAGTACGGAAGGAAAACAAGTCTGGCCTCTTTGTATTTTTTCATTCTCTTACTCCTCCCACTGCCAAAGGAGAAAAAAAGTCCTTAGATTTCTATTCAGCTTAGAAGAGAAACAATCGGACGCCCATGATCTATAAAAAGAAATTACAGGGAAAGAGAGAGAGAGAGATTTGTCAGCTCCATTGATGTTTTCAATATCTTTCATTACATCCGTAAAATTAAAACGCATGGAGCAAATCTACAGTGTTGGTTGGCTAATAAGAGAAGTAAAAAGTTGTTAATCAAACATGTGGCCTTATAAAATAAAAGAAATAATTGGAAAAGATATCTAATTTGTCTATTGAATGCCTCCAACACTCTCTTTATCACTTAGATGGACAGAATATAATTGGTACGGTGAAAGCCATCCATCTTCGCAACTGGGCTTCCTGAGCAGGCTACAACTATTACTGTCATATTATGACACCATAATATCAAGATCAATGTTGTTTTAAATGCACTCCAGTTATGGGCAATTGGTGACAATAAAAACAGTGACAAATTGATGAAACAAGCATCAAATGATCTGGTGTCTAAAATAAACCATAAATAATCTTTGTTGTTTGGTTTTTTAAATAAAAAAATAGCCACCGAATTCACAGTCACTGGAGGGAGGGAGGGGGGTCATAGATTTGACTTCCTCGGTGGATCAATCTACTCTAAATGTATTTTTTTGTGCCGTGCTATCTGACAAGATACAATTTTCTTGAAGGGAGAAACTTTCTGATTTGATTTAAGGGTCATTCCCCAGCAGCTTCATAATGTCATTGTTAGCATAATTGCGGCCCTGAGAAGGAATTTAATCATTTACAAAAGAAAACATGCATGTGGATTTCTGGATGAGCAATCACCTCAACTGGATGTGAGGTTTTGCATTTCAAAGCAGCACAGGCATTGCCTTTCTGTATTTTGCATCTCCAGGAATAGGGCCAGCCCTACAATTAGGCAGAATGAGGCAACTGCTTCAAGATGGCATGGTTGCTGTGAGGATGGAGCAATGCCAGGCTAGAAGATAGAGCTCCATATAACCATACCTTGTCTCCTGGATGCCCTAAGTTAGTTTGCCATCCTCAAGTGAGTTTTGGACATCCAATCCATAGCCACTTTTGGAATAAAATTTTTCTACCACTCTGCTTGGTCTTTGGAGATACCAATTTGTCCTTTGACTCAAACAACAAAATGCTTTGGATTGACCCTGTCTAATAATAAGCACTAGTAGCTAATGACATTGCAATCTTTGTCTCCACAAAATCATCTCACCTTCATCCATTCATGAACATTTTGACATAGAAAAAGATAGGGCAAGGAGAGATTTCTTTTTGCATATTGGGGTTCATTCAAATTAAAGAACTATTTATTTATTTATTTATTTACTTACTTACTTCATTTATATACTGCTTTTCTCAGCCCTCAGGCGACTCAAAGCAGTTAACAACAGCAAAATTCAATGCAAAAACATCACAAAACGAATATGGGACAGTTAAAAACAGTAGCATCATCAACGATTAAACATCAATATAACAATCATTAGCGTCTTATCATCAGTAAAATCAGAATCCAATCTCATCATCCATTATTCTGTATTCCTATATTCAATTACACTGCTTAATCGAATGCTTGTTTGAACAGCCAGGTCTTCATTTTCCTCCAAAACGCCAACAGGGAGGGGGCCGATCTGATATCTGTAGGAAGGGCGTTCCACAGCCGAGGGCTCACCACTGAGAAGGCCCTGTCTCTCGTCCCTGCCAGGCTCGCCTGTGATGCAGGCGGGACCAAGAGCAGAGCCTCCCCAGATGATCTTAATGTCCTAGTTGGTTCATAGGAGGAGATGCGTTCGAAGAGGTAAGTAGGGCCAGAACAGTTTAGGGCTTATTATTCCACTACAGCATATTATTCCACTTTAACTGCCACAATTCCATATTATGGACTTCTGGGGGGTTGTGTTGCACTCCAGGCTTGGAAACACCTATGACCACCACAGGAATATAAGCAAACAGTTTATTGTAAAACGCATAAAATGCATATAAAAAAGCAGGAATAAGAAAGGAAGATATATGATCCAAAAAGGTTTAGCAACAGGTGATAACCAAACATTAATCGAAATGTCTCATAAAGTTCCAGAGGTGACAAAGTCCAGGAACAACTAGAAATTACAGGTACAGGAGAAGTCCATAATCAAGAAGGTATAACTAGTAAAACGTGAACAAGAGTACATGAACAGGAACACAGAAAACTTCCAGGATATTAAAATCCAAGTCAAGGCTCGACTTGAACCAGGAACAAGAAAACTCAGGCTTAGCTTCTCACCGTAATGCAGTGTTGCCTGAACTGCCCCTGAGGTAAACAACTTGTTGTTTAATAGACATCCATGAAAGCATTACATTTTCTGTGAATTTTCTCCACAACTTTCCTATATAATCTCTCAGACCGGCATAATCTGTTTTTGGCTCAGATTTGTAAATGAAGACTTTTGTTGATCTACATAGCTACAGGTGGTTTCTCCTGGGAACTCTCTTTATCACTCAGCTCTTCACTCGATTTCTTATCTGCTGTTGCTACTTCTGACTCCTTGGACTGGCCTTGAGGCCCTGCACTTTCTGAGCCAGTTTTCCTCACAGAGAGAAACATCATTTCTCAGACCTGATTTGAGAGCTCATTGCTTTGTCCCACAGGAGAGCCCACAATCCCCTCTAAATCATCAGTTAAACCATCAGCCTCTGCCTGATCTACAACAGGTTGTAGTCTGGACTTATTCACACTACAAAGGTATTATTTTATGAAAACAACATTCAATCGGGATTGCCCTTTTTCCGTATGCACCTTTGGACCATTTCTGGGATTGCAGTTATCTGATTATGCGAATACCTTATTACACACTACTATCTCTTCCCTACCCCTTTTCCTAATTCAGCATCCACTCCAAATACAAATGAAAATAGTCTTATGTTTAAAGAGGCCCTTTTTTCAATGCAGGAAGGGAAGGCTTCCTGATTGCGATAAATGGAACTTCTCAGACATAACTAATTGCTGGCAGACAAAAGTCAGCAGCTACCATATCTGTCTGAACTACCCCCATGCCAGCAATTAGTATGTCTGAAGGAAGAAACAGCAAGAAATAGGCTTTTCCACTTACATTTCTAGGTGTGTGTGAGATAGAGATGTTAGTGCACCAGGGCATTATAACACTGTAGCATGAGAGAGACTAGAAAAGGAGGCAGGGAGGGCATCAGGGAGCAACATTTTGGTTTCTCTGCCAAACCTCATTGGGAGGGGGGCAATGGGCTTTCCCCCCTACACTGTTGCTATGCTTAGCCAATTGCATGCCCTGGCCATTCAAAATCAGCATACAATCAGCATAAAAATGCAATTGAACTTTTGCACAGGAAATCATCACACAGAAGAAATGGAAAACGAGGTCATTAATTGATATTTTGTGTTAATAAAAAGAAACACTTTTCAAATGTTATCCCATGGGGGAACAATACAAGATCTATGGTATCATGCAATAAGCCACAACCAAAGGTGCTATTATCCTGATGCAATTGGGATCTACCTGCCTCATGTGATATAAGGTTCCAGAGGCAGTAGAGGAAGCCTCAGGCTGAAGATTGACAAACATCTCTTTTTCAACTGTCCATTCCAGGATCCCATAAGAAAGCAGCCATGTCAGTTAAAGTGGAATCATAGTGCTATTATAGCTCAAGGTCTCTTCTCTGTGTTCCACTGAAGTGAAAGCAATCTCCAAAAAAGGAAAAAAAACCTCTCCAGATCCAGTCCATGCATTTGGGAGAACCTTTACCAACCTTTAATGTGGGGCAGTAACCTCTGAAACTATTGCCCTTTATCCTCAGTATCAAGAGTATCAAGAGTAGGAGCTCTGTACACGTCTTCCTATTTATTTAGGTTTTTCCCTCACCTTGAAGGAGCTGAGGGTGGTGACGGCCGACAGGGAGCTCTGGTGTGGGCTGGTCCATGAGGTCACAAAGAGTCGGAAACAACTGAATGAATGAACAACAACAACACTCAGATTAAATCCAGTCGTGTCCGACTCTGGGGGTTGGTGCTCATCTCCATTTCTAAGTCAAAGAGCTGGTGTTGTCCGTAGACACCCCCAAGGCTATGTGAACACATGACTCTTTATTTATCATTTATTTATTTCAAACATTTTTACCCCCTCCTTCTTAACTCCCGGGGGGGGGGGGGGCAGACTCAGGGCATCTTACAGCAGGCAACAATTTGATGCCAAGACAAACAGGTCCACTATTGCCAAAGCAGAACAGTAACAAGCATATATTTCACCGTTTGCATAAGATACAATAAACAAAACTCTATAATAAACATAAGAATGTTGTATACACAATACTGACTGTAGTCTTTTGGAAAAAAATGATATCAACTGAGAAGAGTTTCTGTTTCCTATTTGAGATCTTCTACCCTTGTAGGAGAAAGTTTACAATACAGGTTCTTTAAGGCAGATTCTTCCTTTAAAGTTTTTTTTTTTGTCGTGTCAGGAGAGACTTGATAATCTGCAAGTCACTTCTGGTGTGAAAGAATTGGTCGTCTGCAAGGATGTTGCCCAGGGGATGCCAGGATGATTTGATGTTTTATCATCCTTGTGGGAGGCTTCTCTCATGTCCCCGCATGAGGAGCTGGAGCTGGTAGAGGAGCTCATCCGCTCCCCGGATTTGAACCTGCGACCTTTTGGTCTTCAGTCCTGCCGGCACAGGGGTTTAACCCACTGCGCCACCGGGGGCTCATTTCTTTAAAGTTATAGTTCCATTTACTCTCTTATGAGAGATAATTTATACAGTCAAGTTCCTAAGTGCAGATATTCATCACCACGACCGGTTTTGACTTATACACAGTCTTCTTCAGGTGGAGAAATATAGTTTTACAAAATAAAGAGGACCTAAAGGGAATGAGAAGAGTGGCTAAGAAGGTTTCTTAATGGCAAGTATGTTCATATAATACAAACATGCAATTAGTAAGTTACAACTATATCAAAACATAATTTTTAGTTTGTCGTAACAATTTGATGCCCACACATACAAACAACACAGTATAACAACATTAAACATTAGTTAAAACATTACATAAAAATATCTATTTAAAACATTATTATCAACAATATAGACACATTCCTAGCTCACTATGTGAAGGCAAACCTGTAGGCAGCCCAGCATGGGAATGGGCAAGTTTTTGTCTCCTAATACCACAGCCATCCAAGTACAGCACTTATTCTTGTCGACAGAAAGGGAGAAAGAGTATACAGAGATATGGGATAAGTTAAAAGATTGTGTTAAAGGACATTATTAGGTTGACTCATTAAACATGGTCATGTAGTAAAATTGCTCCTCACAAATGGAGCAAGCGGACTCAAACTTGCAAGATCACATCTACAAGTGTAGGTATTACCCACTTACCTACAGAACAAACCAAGTTAATGAATAAAACTAACAAGTGGCTTGATAAGAGAGCGGCTAAGCTTTAAAGTAGCTCATTAAAGGGCCAAGTCAGATAAAGAAGTTTACATAGCAATAAGTAATGAAGTAGGAGCAAACTTCTACAAAAACTATGTGGAAGAAGGTAGAACTGGCCTACTGCAATCTTCCACTATCCCACAAAATAGGATCATTTCTGAACACTTTGGGTAGATAGGAATGATGCAGTTCTTATGAGAGAAGCCTCCCACAAGGATGGTAAAACATCAAAACATCTGGTCATCCCCTGGGCAATGTCCTTGCAGACAGCCAATACTCTCACACCAGAAACGACTTGCAGTTTCTCAAGTCGCTCCTGATAAGAAAAAAAAAACCCTAAACCATTGGATTGTGTAAATGGACCTAGCAAGCACAGCCAGTGATGAGGGATAATGGGACATAAAGTCTAATATCTTGAGGATACACATGGGTAATTAAGGGTACATACATACTGAGGTCTCTCTACACCAGTACTTAGAAACCATTGTGCAGTTATTCCATATTTTTCTCTTTAATGTCCCATCTGCTTTCCCTGTTTGTTTTTAAAGAGATAAGAAAGAACGGAAACTTTTCAATTCATAAATCCACATGTCAATGGTATGACAATGCTTTGCCTAGAATCACTCAACGTTAATGAACTGATCAAGTAACTAGGATTGACTGCTGCGCCCAGAAGTTTCTGGGCCAAAACTGAGGTCCCTTCCACACAGTTGTATAACATCCACACTGAAATGGATTATATGGCATTGTGGACTCAGATAATTCAGTTCAAAGCAGATATAGTGGATTATGTACCTTGATATTCTGGGTTATATGGCTGTGAGGAAGGGCCCTGAGACCAGAGAGACCTAGTAATGACTTTAGGCATTTACTATCAACCACAATTGCTCACAACTTGTAATTGAATCATACACTTTTCGGTTTGGAAGTGGATAGAAACCAAAGCTAAAAAGGTTGTTCCCAGATCAAGAAAGGGCTTTCTTACATATTTAGGCAGACACTTAAATTTAGGGCCCGTCCAGACAGCCATATATCCCAGAATATCAAGGCAGATAATCTACAATATCTGCTTTGAAATAAGGGCCCTTCCACACAGCCATATAACCCAGAATATCAAGGCAGTAAATCCCACAATATTTGCTTTGAACTGGGTTATCTGATCCACACTGCCATATATTCCAGTTCAAATCAGGTAATGCAGGATTTTATACAGCTATGTGGAAGGGGCCTGGATTATCGGAGTCCACAGTGACGTATAATCCAGTTAAATGTCGATTTTATACAGCTGTGTGGAAAGGGCCTCAGTCTGCTTATCTTTTACCAGAAGATGGAAGCAGAGTGGAGAAGAGAGTAAGCCCTTGTGGAAGTGTGGAAGAAGGAAGCTAACTATTTACAGAGACCCAAGTTGCAGCAACAAATCAATGAACCTTTGCATATTTTTGCAAGTGGCTGCTTTAATAGCTGAACTGGAGAAATGCATGTAGTCTTTTCGTCCCATCTGGAAGTGAAGCCCACCAAAATTGGAAAATAATTTCCTGCCTGGAGATGATCCATGAAAACTGGAGACTCAGGTTCATGCCCTGATATTTCGTAGTACTACAGGTAAGAGTAAATGGAAAAGAAAGGCATATTTCTCACATCCCTTTAACACAGTGGATTCTGGTCATTCTCACAGCAATGGAGTAGTAAACCTACTTTTGAGAAGTAGGTTTTTCACCACCTTGAGTTCAACTGAAACCCAAAGTATATTCACTGCCCCAATAACATGGAAACTAACACATAATATTAATAGAATAATGAAGTTAAAGAGACCACATGGTCCATCAGACACCAATATTTGTACAGCAGAGGAATTAAGGTCCCTTCCACACAGTCATATAACCCAGAATATCAAGGCAGAAAATCCCACAAAATCTGCTTTAACTGTGTTATCTGAGTCCACATTGCCGTATATTCCAGTTCAAAGCAGAAAATGTGGGATTTTATTCACCTGTGTGAAAGGGGCCCTAGATTTATGCATTCTACTATTTCATATATAGACAAGAATTCCAATATTTTAGGAAAGCAGCCTTCAATGATTTCACAAAGTTCCTACAGTGTTCCAAAACAAAATATATGCCTCATTAAGTGGATTAAGGCCAACTATCAATATTCAGTCAGTAGTTGGTGTCACCCAGTTTGGAGAAGTGGAGCGACCCTTGTTTGCTAGGAGCCCACATGGCCATGGGCTCTGGGGGCCCTTCCATACAGCTGTATATCCCAGAATGTCAAAGCAGAAAATCCACATTATCTGAGTGTGGACTCAGATAACCCAGTTCAAAGCAGATATTGTGGGATTTTCTACCTTGATATTTTGGGATATAGGGCTGTGTGGAAGGGACTTGGGAAATCAATCCTCCTTGCTACTCTTGAGGATCCCAGATAGAGGCCTGTTATTTTCTTTCCCGCAAAGCAGCCCTGCTACAAGTCGGCTGGGCACTACCAGTGCCAAATGAGCAGGAGGAAAGGTGTGGCACTTGCCATGACAGAAGTCCCCTTCCTGGTTAGCAGAGCAACAGGGAGGCTCCGCCATCAGTTTTCATTTTAAAAACCACAGCATTGGCATCTTGTTCAGGGAGAAAAGGTGACAACTGCTGGGGGGTGGGGTGGGGCCGGGTGTGTGTGTGTGTGTGTGTGTGTGGAGTGACCTGTTGGGAAAAAGAAAGGAAAAGGAGAGGACCAGGAGATCACCACTTCACCACCCACTTTGAAGGGTCGGGGAGGCAAGAGAGTTATTTTGGTGTCACCTCCTCTGAGGCCCTCCCCCACATACCTCAGTGATACCATTGCATAACTATGTACTACACCCTCAAAGCCTTACACTTACCCCTGGGGAGTTTCAAGCCTATCTGAATGAGGTTCAGCCCAAAGCCAGCACTGCATATGAGTAAGATAAATAAACTACAGTTTACAGATTCTAAATAGATTCAATATATTTATTTATATGGAGACTTTTCACATAGGGGTCAGGAAGTCAGCTACACTGAACTCTTCTCCTTCAGACATTAATATCAGGCCTAAGAACCAAGAATGCAATGGTGTGAAGCTGGGGCTGGCTCTACACTGCCATAATCCAGTTCAAAGTAGATAATCTGGAATCAGATACTGGATTATATGGCAATGTAGACATGGCCTGAGTTAATAGAAGACAGTGTTTGGTTTTGCCTCTTTAGAGGGGAAGGCAAAAGGTTCTGTGCTCCCAGGCTTTCTGCTGAGCGTAGAGTGGGTGTTTTCACATGGTCAGAAACTTAGAGGGTTTTTGCAGACCTGTGCTATCTTCTGTGAAATCAAAACTATTCTGAGATAAACTTATACATTTCTTGATTGTCAAGTGTTGCTTTGTGTACTAGGGGGCTGTAATAAATAACATTCATTGATAGTGCTGTGCACAGTATTATTTCCCATATTCACAAGACAAGCAGTAAGCCAACTAATGGGACAGGTAAGCAAGGACTATAGAACACAAGGGGGATTTGCAGTCATGCGAGGCAAACCAGCAATTGCTTAGATAGCAGAATGAAGGGTGTTGCTAATCAACTCAAGTTGCATAGACTTAAAAGTTGGCTTGAAACTTGGAAGGGAAGGTATTTATAGGCATGCTGCCTCTCTTCTGGGCACAGCTGTTCATTGTCAGGCTGGGAATCCAGTCTAATATTTCAGGCAAGTCTACACTGACCACTTATCCTGCAGACAATTTGGAGTGATGAAAGCTGAATGGGCCCCAGAATGATTTAGACCACACTGGGCACTGTAGAGGCCAGATAAAGTCCTGGCTGTCCAGCAGTGTTGAACCTTGGTCTGTGTGTCATGATTGACTTTGCTCCATGTGATGAGCAACCAACATGATCCATGTCACACCTATTGGCCACCATGGCGAGGAGATTGGGGGGGGGGGGGTGGTGGTGGTGAGGCCATTTTGTGTTCCTGGGTCACTCAAACTGCCAATCCAAGGAATCCAATAGAGGGACCCATGGTAGGGAAAGTGGCATTATAGCACTATAATGTTCAGGGACCTCAGATCCATGCAAACCATGCAAATAATGTTATCTGCCACTGAACCTCAGCTACATCTGCCAGGACGTATGTGTGTGGCAGGATAGATGTTTCACTCACGCTTCAGTTTGGTCACATTAAGTAAAGGTAAAGGTTTTGACCTGACATTAAATCCAGTCGTGTCCAACTCTGAAGGTTGGTGCTCATCTCCGTTTCTAAGCTGAAGAGCTGGCATTGTCCATAGACACCTCCAAGGTCATGTGGCTGGCATGACTGCATGGAGCTCCATAACCTTCCTGCTGGAGCAGTACCTATTGATCTACTCACATTTGCATGTTTTCAAACTGCTATGTTGGCAGAAGGTGGGGCTGACAGCAGAAGCTCATGTCGCTTCCCGAATTCGGACCTGCGACCTTTTGGTCCACAAGCTCAGCAGCTCAGTATTTTAACCCACTGCTAGCACGTGACATTCCATAATCCACTTCCCCCAGAAATAGCCATTGATATAGATGGTGAAGAAACAACATGATGGTGAAGAAACATTGGTGGCGAAGAAACTACATGAGCCAGGCTAAACACTATGTGGTAGAATGGGATGAGTTTGCCATGGAATTTGAATGGAGGACAGTAGCTCCACACTGATCATTCCACAAAGTTCTGCCCCAAGCCTTGTGTGTCCTCTGCAACTTTCAGGTGACTCTGCCTTCTACAGTACTGACTAGTTGCCAGGAAAGACATTTGTTATAGCAAAGGCACCTAAGTGCCACCACTCTTTCAAGACTTCCCTGGATAAATAATATTTTATTTTCTTCGAGGCTGTTTGCACACTACCTTATTGAATCTGGCTCCCAATAGCTCTCTGCAAAGTGATTTGGAGACCCTTTGTGCTCCATCGTTGTAATGAATATGAAATGTGAGTGAAATTTGGGAGGTGGATGAAACTTCTGACAGCTTCTTTATGATTCCCAGAGCCAATTTCTTGAAGGTGTTAATACATTATTCCTGGGGGAACACTTATTACTCTGACAGAAAAGTATTAGCTAACTGCTCCATTTTGGCCACCCGCTGTCTGGTGATGAGGAAACATTTCCTCATTGAGCAAAGTTGGAGGTGTGGGGAAGAGGAAAGAAAGAAAAGACACATAACCTTCTTTCAATAAGAGAGCCAGAAATGAGAAGCCAGCTGTTAATACACGGCTCCAGATTGCTTCCTCTTTTCAAAGTGGATCTTAAACGTCATAATTTTTCAGTTTACGGCTTGGACATAGGGAAGAAAATATAAAGTTTTCCATGTTAGTCAGCTGGAAGGAGTTAGGAGCGTAACCATTAGAGCAAATGGGAACTCGCTTTCAAATATTTAGGCTACACAATCCTCTCATAAAATAGATGAAGACTGATTAATGTGATATGTTTCAGGCTACTGTTATGAGTTTGGGCATAATATATGGAACCTTTCCCTATCTAGGTTCCAAGAAAGTGCATGGGAGATGCTATTCAGCGTCTGTTCAGCAAGGCTTACCCAGGAGACAGTCTTCCCATAATTTTTTTTGTTGTGTGAGGAGTGACCTGAGAAACTGCAAGTCGCTTCTGGTGTGAAAGAATTGGCTGTCTGCAAGGACGTTGTTCAGGGGACGCCCAGATGATTTGATGTTTTATCATCCTTGTGGGAGGCTTCTGCCATGTCCCTGCATGAGGAGCTGGAGCTGATAGAGGAAGCTCATCTGCCTCTCCCTGGATTCAAACCTGCGACCTGTCAGTCTTCAGTCCTGCTGGCACAGGGGTTTAACACACTGCGCCACCGGGGGCTCCATTCCCATAAATGATTTTGATTTTATGGGCTCCATTCCCATAAATGATTGCCTCCTTTAGAGCAAGAGTTTGTTTAGCTATCACTGTGTGTTTTGTATCTTTCCATCTCTGCTCTCCGTAAAACAAGTGTCAAGTAATGTCAAGAAATGTTTGGAATTAAAATTAATTCATTGTGGGACCTATGGCAGCTTCCAATGATTGACAGTTAAAAATGAATTAAACATAGGGTTGCTGTGAGTTTTCCAGGTTGTATGGCAATGTTCCAGAAGCAGTTTCTCCTGATGTTTCATCTACATCTATGATAGACATCCTCAGAGGTTGCCTGCCATAGTTGTGAGAGAAACATCAAGAGAGAATGCTTCTGGAACATGGCCATACAGCCCAGAAAACTCACAGCCACAGCAAAATAGTGATTCCAGCCACGAATGCCTTTGACAACACAAAGTAAACATAGTACACCAAGTTCAATTATGCTCAAGGGCAGCATCATTGCACCTTGGTTTTTAATATATTTTTCTCCCCCCCCCTCCCGAAAATGGGTGGGAGG
This sequence comes from Anolis sagrei, assembly GCF_037176765.1. Taxonomy (NCBI): domain Eukaryota; kingdom Metazoa; phylum Chordata; class Lepidosauria; order Squamata; family Anolidae; genus Anolis; species Anolis sagrei. The sequence goes on along the minus strand of NC_090022.1, from coordinate 189,121,588 downwards.
ATTGTGCTGGTATTTTAAATTGCAGCATGTGCAGTTATGCACTGGACCATGCTACCTCCATGCTGAAGTAGGATATTTTGTTACTAGCCAATGGATAAATGCTAGATAGATGAGTTGAAGGGGGAGAGAGATAATTTCAAAGGGTCTGAAGGCCAGTTTTATGTAAGCAGACATACACACACACACATATACACAGTGGGAACGACTAACTGCACTAGTCTAAAAAGGATGAAACAGCCATAAGAATCAAACTCAGAGGTATCAGTAATTGGGGGTTGTGGGATAATCCTTGTTTTAATGTAAAACTGACATTTTGGGAGGAGGGGGAGGGCCACAAAAATGGTCTTGATGGGTTGCATGCAGCTGCATTTTCTACACAATTTACCCACCTCAGGGTTGAACCATAGCAACTACTCTACTGAACACCTATAATTTATTCTGTTCTATTCATTCACACTTCACCTTTCTCCCAGAAACAGAGATCAAAGACACTTAAAACATATTCAAAACAATGCAGTTCAAAAACCATTTTAAAATGCCATCAATTATAAATATAAATATAACAGTTGTTTAAGGTAAAGGTAAAGGTTTGCCCCTGACATTAAGTCCAGTCATGGGGGGTGGTGCTCATCTCTGTTTCTAAGCCAAACAACCAGCATTGTCTGTAGACTCCTCCAAGATCATGTGGCCAGCATGACTGCATGGAGCACTGTTACCTTCCCGCAGAAGCGTTACCTATTGATCTACTCACATTTGCATGTTTTCTAACTGCTAGATTGGCAGAAGTTGGGGCTAACAATGGGAGCTCACCCCACTCTCCGCATTCAAACTGCCAACCTTTCAGTCATTTCAGAATCTCTGTGCCATCAGTTATTTAAAAGGAAGTAAAACAATGTACAAAGTTAACACACATTAACAAAGTTAACACACAGTAATCACAAAACAGTTCAGCATACCATTGAAATCCAATCCCAGTCTGTTTCTAAAACCCTGATGGTATAAGACCGTTTTCACATTCTGCTGGAAGGAAAGCAAGGATTAGGTAATTCTGGTCTCTCTAGGAAGGGAGTTCCAAAGTTTGGGCATAGCCACCAAGAAGCTGATGGGACAGAGAGGTGATGGGACAGAGAGGAGGCTCTCCAGATGATCTTAGAGCTCTAATACTCTCATATAGGGAGATATGGTCCATCAAATATCCTGGACCCATGCCAAGAAAAGCAGGATGTAAAAGGAAACAACCACAAACAACAGTCAGGTTTATGTTATGCTCATCGGTGTTGTGCTTGCCACAAACTTGAATCAAGTCTTGCTTATGTTGTGTTAAGAAGAGGAGGCAACATGGCATTACAGCGCCCCAAAAGTACCATCATGACTATTCTAGCTCTTCAAAGGGAGAAGGATACTCTGTTCTGCTTGGCACCAGCTTATTAGTAGGATTTAGTCTCTCTCTTTCAGGAATGGCTGAGTTCTTGTGACATATAAGATGACCGTTGGTAATGTACGACACACACTGAGAGAGAACACCCACTTAATTAAAATACAGGAGATATACTGCCCGAACTGCAGACAGGAATGACTGCATGTGGAGCAAGAGTTTATTTGAGGCATCCTTCATGCTTGTGATGATCGGCGGCGGCTTTAATATTGAAATATGTGCCATTTGCTAAACTCAAACCATCCCTGGCGAAGCTGCTGCAGGAGCAGCAGCAAACTAACTAACAAACAAACAAACAGATAAATAAACCAAGCCCTTAACGTAGTGAAAGATACAAAGAGTAAATACATTAATAGGAGGTAATTGAAAACACATGGGCAATCTTTAAGCAATCATGCTTTTGCATCGGCTGGGATACATACAATGTAAGTCTGCACATGTACACTGAGACAGCGGGACGTGACACACACACAGGTCTGCTCACACAAATCACAGTCTCGATGCTTTATGGAGTGAGGTCTCCAACTGTAACCGCGGTGTCATATTTAGATTTCTAATTATATTTTGAAATGCTTCACTAGCTGCTTCTATAGCACAACGTTCATAAAAATCACCATATCTCTGCTCTTCTTGTTGAACAAAGGAAAGGCAGAAGGAAGGAAGGAAGGAAGGAAGGAAGGAAGGAAGGAAGGAAGGAAGGAAGGAAGGAAGGGAAAACTCTGCACCTTGATAAGAAGGCTATTTCACTGGTAATAATTATTTATGCACTGATATCCTATCTTTATTCCAAGATGGAATTCAAGGAGGGTAAAAATTGTTTAGTATAGTTTGGGTTTTTTAAAAATTGTATTTGGTAAAATCTACTTACACTGAAAGGAAAAAAATAACACATATAATATAAGGAAAGTATATGTGTTTTAATTGTAACCCATCCTGAGGAGAGGTATGGAAGGAAATGAAATTGTTGTTGTTGTTGTGATATTACATCCTACCAACTACTGCTAAACTATAAACTGCAGATTACCAAAACTACAGCTAAAACAATACATAACCAGAATTCAAACATTTTCAACATTCAATTTTTTTGGGCTGGAATTTCCATGTTATTCCATTTATTCACACATAATAATCTTGAAATGATGGCCATGTGTCATACACTCTCATGTTACTGTTAATCCATCAATTCCCACTCCCAAATAGTTCTGGTTTTAGTTGAAAATTCCTCTTCTAACATGGGGCTGGAGTGACGAAGCGGGTTAAACTGCTAAGCCATAGAACTTGCTGACCAGAAGATCGGCAGTTTGAATCTGGGGAGTGGGCTGAGCTCCCACTGTTAGCCCCAGCTTCTGCCAACCTAGCAGTTCGAAAACATGCAAGGTACTGCTTCGGCAGGAAGGTAACAGTATTCCGCGCAGTCATGCCAGCCACATGACCTTGGAGGTGTCTATGAACAATGCTAGCTCTTCAGCTTAGAAATTGAGATGAACACCACCCCACAGAGTCAAACATTACTTGACTTAATGTCAGGGGACAACTTTTACTAATTCAAACAATGCAACTGCTTCCAGAATTTTGATTTATCTCATCCAGCGTATATGATAAAATGTTCCCTCTTGTTTATATTTCCAAAATATATCAGTATAACACCTTAATACATTTTACCCAGTTTCTCTGCAGTGAAATATCAGTGTTACATCATTAAATAAACATTCTTCTTAGCAGAACATAAAATATATTTCATTTTCTTTGACCATATTTTCCCTCACTGAGCCAAGTTTTGTTATTTTTCAGTTACTTTTTAGACATCTGACCAATCAAATGTTCATCAAATGTCCATTCTTCTTGAAACTTATGCAGTGCTATGGTCTCAGTTCAACTTCTGCTGTTTTAACAAGAAAAAAAGAGTGTGAAACAAATAAAACATAAATTCCAGAGTCACAGCTAATAAACATTAATAAGTCATGTAACTTGGAGATGATCACTGGGAAGTCGTGTAGGGACTTTCACGGATGAATTGACCATAGATGCTCTTCAATATACCCATTTTATTTCTTCCACCTTAATTACCTAATTCCGAATAGGGCAAATTTATCTAAAATTTCTTGCCACTGGTCTTTACCATTACAAAATCATTTCTCTCCAGCAGCAATAATACATGTTTTGGCATACTGACTTTAAAAGCCCCAATGGATGTTTTTCAGATTTGAATTTGCATTGTGTTCTTTTCTTTGCACATTAAGATACAATTGCTGTAGTTGTGCCTTCTCCAAAATGTTGGTTTCAGTTGCAGTTGAGAGAGTCAAAACCACCAGGCTTGCGGCTGGTTCATTATTTTGTATGTCATCATTTGCTGGAACCTGAAGCCTGACCAGAGATTCTGTTGCTGATCTGAAGATTTAAGCCCTCTCTCTACAGAGCTTTGAAGTTCACTTTTTAATAGCTTTGGCTATAAATTTCATCACCCAATAAATCCACATGTTCATAAATTGTTATGTAGCAGCAAGGCATTTCTAGGCATTAGTGTCTCCATGTCCCTTAGAATGTATTTCATCTGGGGGAGTAATTGCTGGAAGCAGAGGAAGAAACAGGTGAGAGATGTCAACCCAACTTGGGTCAAAGGACAACCTTTTTATATAAAAAAAGACAGGTAACAAAAATCTAGTCTATGTCCAACAACAACTTGCAGGTTACAAGGAAAAGCTGCCACATGCTTTACATGATTTCTAGGGAATAAGTGCTTTTGACCTCAAAGCTTGTTGCGTGTGGATGGGCAACCCCCTCTCCTGCCCCCATAACAAAAGACAACTGAAACAAAGCATTGGGATGAAAAACAGCCACAACTTATTTATTGATTAAAGGAACTCAGGGTTGGCTGTCAGGCATGGGTTCTGGGTGCTGACCAATACCGCAAAACCCAACAGGGGGCCACTGGCACAATACCAGGCAACGAAACACGGCACCCCAGGGAACCGCCGGATGTTTCCCCCCACTGACCTGTAGGGGAGGGGTGAACTAACAAAGACCAAACTAAGCAACAATATACAAACATATCAGACATGTGGGGTGGGTGGGATGGACAAACTGAAGCAGGTCTGGTGCCTGCGGAGGCCCAGGCAGCCTATTTATGGTTGCCCGGTGGAAGGAGCAGCCAGCTCCTGGCCAATCCGAGGGCCAGGTGGGGTCGGCTGCTGATTGGCCAGCTGGCCAGGTGGTGGGAAACTTCCTGCCATGCAAGGGGCTTCTGGGTAGAAGAAGCCCCCTGACTCCAACATGGTGGGCGCTCCCCATCCACCACTGCAATGGACCTTGCCCGGTAAGTCAGGCAATGTATTTCTCAGAGAAACATGCACAAGATTAACACCTGAGACTCAATAAATATAAATAAGATCGCTCGGTTCAGTATATTTGTGCATGATTAAGGCCCTGTAAAATGAAGTAGGACTTATTCTAAATCCTAGAAAAGATAGTTGTTGTTGGGTTGCTGTGAGTTTTCTGAACTGTCTGGCCATGTTCCAGAAGCCTTCGACAACACATACTTGTTGGTTGTTTTTAGAAAAAATTACCCAATGAACTAAATGGGTCTTAGATCCAAAGACATGTATATAAGATTTTACTTTAAAAGGATTTACCTTTGAGAAGAGTAGAACTTGTCTGTCTCCTGAGGAATTTGTATAATGACCAACTAGCAACAGTAAGAACTGACCATGGAACAACAGACTGGTTCAAGATTGGGAAAGGCATATGGTAGGATTGTATACTCTCCCCCAACCTATTCAACTTTGAATGCAGAACACATCATGTGATGTGCGAGGCTTGACAAATCCAAGAATGGAGTTAAAATTGCTGGAAGAAACATTAACAACCAAACTGCAGATGATACCACTTTGATGGCCAAAAGTGAGGAGGAGCTGAGGAGCCTTCTAATCAAGGTGAAAGAAGAAAGCGCAAAAGCTGGGTTGCAACTAAACATTAAAAAAAATATGGCAACCAGACTGATTGATAAGTGGCAAATGGAGGGACCAAATGTGGAGGCAGTGACAGACTTTGTATTTCTAGGTGCAAAGATAACTGCAGATGCAGACTGCAGCCAGGAAATCAGAAGACGCTTACTTCTTGGGAGGAGAACAATGACCAATCTTGATAAAATAGTGAAGAGTAGAGACATCACACTGGCAACGAAGATCCGCATAGTTAAAGCACCACCCTAAAGATGCCAATCTGGTGACAACCCTGAACAAAACATCAAAAACATCAAAAACATTTAACTTTTGTGGTGTTCAAAGTATTTCCATGCTGATCACTGGCGAGTGATATTTCAGAGGTAGCCTAGAAACAATGGCAAAAACTAATTACTAATTCTAACCAGAAAGTATACTAAAACACAGGGGCAAAACTGCCTGTACTACAACATTTTCATCTCATTTCAGGGATGGAGCCCACTGAATCCCATCAGATGACATAGCTCTATTTCCGGCAGGGCTCCATCCCTGAAGTGAAGTGGAACTGTTGTAAAAGGCAGCCGTGGGAACATGGGTAGGTTCCTGTGTTTTCATTGAGATAAATTGAGGGAAGCTGGACAGCGAAGAATTGGGATGAGATAAGGGGCAATGAGGGTGATGGGCTATGGGTTCCCCTGCCAGATTCACCATGATCTATGGCAGATCCCTCTGCTATCTCCCAGCTTACTGACTTCAATGTGATGAGATCTTAACTGAATTAATTGCTGGATGGGAATCTAGTGCTTACTTGAATGCTAGCAATGGGTCTCCTCTAGCAGGGATTAGAGGATTGTATTGTATCATATCTATATGCAACTTTGCATATAGATATGATACAGTACAGATGAGAAGGAAAAGTTGGCGGGTGGCGACATTGGTGGAGGTTTCTGGGAGTTGTATTCTAAAAAGTAATTTTTCCTGGCTCTGGAATGGAGGATTGGGAGAAAGACAGCTAACAAGCATCTTCCAGACAGTCTAGGTCACTTTGCTCCTCAGTTGAACAGGCAGACACATGGTTTGATTCAGGCTGGTGACCCGGCCACAAAATGTTCCTTTGGCTCTTCACAACAGCTTAGCCCTGGTCTCATGTCAGATCAGCAAAGCTCTACTTAGACTGTTTCCACCATAACTCACTGAATTATGGCCTGCCTTTATTTGCAATAGTCTGCCCATTGGTTTTGAAGCCACAGATGTAATAGTTTTCTAAATACACTCTTGCCGTATGTTTCATCATTTTCATATTTTTTTAACACAAACCCTAATGCACAGTCTGGTTTCCTTTCTCCAAGTTCTGTGGCTTCCTTTCTCAAATGTACCTCTGAAGAAAGCATGTTCCAGACCAAGAAAACTATAACACTGTGTTCCACCCTTGTCAAAAGCTTTTGACAGATGACTGGAATAAGAAAAAACTCTCTTTCATCTCTTTTGGTTTGTATCCAGTGAGACGATGAATGGCACATCCAAACCTAATCTTGTATATCCAACAGGGTTCACATTGGATTTATTTGCCTGTCTCCTGACAGGCAACTAAAGAGATCACGTTATAGTGGTTATTCTCATTGTTATTGTTAGACCATCAGCCCAATCCAAGAAAAACTGGACCTTTTGGGGGTGATGGGAGAAAGCTAAACATTTAGGGTACATTGCTATGGGTGGTCAATAGGAGACTGCAGACCTTTTCTTTCAGAAGGGGTATACGTTCTGCCACTATATAGTCCTAGATGTTCTGGGATTTGTAATCCACAAAAAACGTACCCTTACAGCGGCGGAGTACCTATTAAAATGGTCTACCCTTGAAGTCCAATGGACCCTTTGAAATTCCAGGAGGCCTTAGTGGTTCTCAACCTGTGGGTCCCCAGATGTTTTGGCTTTCAACTCCCAGGAATCCTAACAGCTGGTAAACTGGCTGGGATTTCTGGAAGTTGTAGGCCAAAACACCTGGGGGCCACAAGTTGAGAACCACTGCCTTAGAGAGTTCTGTGGCTGGCATTACTGACATCCTGTTGAATCCCTTGTCAATAAGTTGAATCAAAATCTAACCAGGGCTACTGACACAATTGCTCCCAAATGTCCTCTCCGACCAAGGACAAAACAGATTCCCTGATATACAGAGACCATAAGGGAACTGAATTGGGAAGGGTGACAACTAGAGCACAGATGGCAGAAGACTCTATTATGCTACGAGAAATGGTATAGAGGGCACCTTTGCTTTTATAAGGTGGCAATCCATGCAGCGAAGAAAGCTTTTTTCTCTGCATGCATTGTGCCTGTAGATTCACATCCAGTGGAGCTGTTCAGAGTAGACTTGACCCAGGTGTTCTCCCCTCCATATCCACTGTTAGAACCTTCAGTAGCTCACTGTGATGCTTTTAACAACTGCTTTGCAGATAAAGTTTCTTGCATAAGAGTCAACTTAGAAGCTGTCATTGGAGCAGAGGGCAGCAACAAGGTCTCCAGCGACTCTGTGAGTGGCATTACACTGGATCGGTTTCAATCGGCTTTTCATCGGCTGCCCCATGACTGTGGAACAACCTGCTGGTAGAGCACTGACTGACCAGATGTCGGAATTTAAGACACAAGTGAACACCTATCTCTTCTGGCAGGTCTACGCGGACAGTTTAATAACAAATGTTAAACTTTCACTTTATGTCGAATTTTTGTTTTGTGCATTTTAATGTGTATTTTGTGGAAATATGTTTTAACATATGTATACTATTGAATATTTTAATTGATTGTGGTATGTGTTTTGATTATGTTTTTTAGCAATATTGTAACCTGCCTTGAGGACAGGGGTGGGGGGAGAAATAAAATTATTATCATTGTTTTTCCAAGCTCTACTTCTATGTGCATGGCCACCAACACAACTTTCCCCCACTCTACTATATCCATATTTATCAATTATCCACAAAGATCAAAGACCTGAGTCCAAGGTGATTATTGCATGTGCTTTAGCATTCACCATCACATAACTCTATTGGTAACCAGCTCCTAGTGTCTTCAAGTCATTCATGGGTTGTATTTTTCAATACATGTAGAACTTGTTTTTAGGCTTCAGATAATCCAACTCAAAGCAGATAATGTGGATTATCTGGCTCGATATTCTGGATTATATAGCTGTGTAGAAGGGCCCACAGAGAGTCTGATTCTTCCTTCCAGAAAAAAACACACAAAAGAGGGGGACATGGATCAACTGGGTGAAGTTATGTTCCAGCAACATAAATTTCAGTGTTTTCAGTTTTCTGCAGAGAAGAATTGCCATACTCAAATTCACAGCAAGAAAGATTTGCAACCCCAGGACTAATTTTTAGATATGCATGCAGTACAATCCAATTCTGGCAGCAGTAATGGCAAAGAGAGAGTTCTCCACAGGTATGTCAGACACACCCATTGACATGGCCTGAGGGCGTCTCTCTTGATAACTGCAGTGTCAAGTGATGACTTGAATGTGTGAAATGGCTGTCACAAAATAAACTTCCCTTTCATATCACCATAAACACATCTCCTTTTTAAAAAATATACTCTACAGAAACGAATGCTGGGATTCCAAAAGAGAAATTAAGAAAATAAAAACAAGAATGTCATATTGGGTGCAGAATTCACTTTCCTGAGAAGTCCAGATCCTTGGCTTAAATGGAAGTTGCTAGGCCTTACGGAGAGAAAAAAAATATGGCTGAAAGTACAATGTGTCTTCTGCAATTTGAAATCAGAGGAGTGGCTTGCTATTGAAATAGCTAATGATTAAAGATGTGTGGCTATACTAACTTATTGGTACCCAGGCCTGTAGCCAGGATTTTGATTCGGGTGCAGCTGAGTTTGATTTGGGGGGGGGGGGGGAGCGGTGAGTCTGAGTGAAAGAGGGTCTACCCTAGCAAACCTTTTGTATCATTACCCCAATACCCCCATGCATATGGGATATATTGAGGAGCATGGTGATCTGATCATGATATCAGTAAACAGAACAGTTTAAATAATGTACCAGTAAGGCCTTCTCGCGGACCACCTTGAGAATTTCGGGGGGGGGGGGCTGAAGCCCCTCAAGCCCCCCCCCCCCCCGGCTACATGCCTGTGTAGAAGAGTGGGGGCCCTTCCACATAGACATATTTCCCAGAATATCAAGGCGAAAAATCCCACAATATTTGCTTTGAACTGGGTTAACTGAGTCCACACTCATATAATGAGGATTTTCTGCCTTAATATTCTGGGATATAGGGCTGTGTGGAAGGGTCTTGGGTCTCAAATCTTTTTCCTCCATGTGTTTTGGACTTCAGTTCCCAAAAGCCCCAACCAGCTTGGCCAATAGTCAGAGATACTGGGAGATGAATTCCAAAACATCTGGTAAAACAGCTACCAAATCTACCCAGGCATACATATCTTGTTGACAATTTGAATTTCCTGCACCATAGACACAAAATGTAATGTATTTATATTATCCAGTTCCCCCAGCCTGACAGGGACAGTCCAATTAATCCTCTGTTGTCTCACCTTTTCAGCTGTTTTTAATTTGTTCCAGATCTTCTATCTCTCTCAATCTTCCTTCTTTGTCCAAACTTCCTTCAGTTGCTGCAAATTACACTCAAAATGTAAAAGTAGTTTTGCAACACAATTCAAAAGTCGCTAGAGTTAAAACTGGAGATGGTTCCCAGTACTTTTACTGGTTGGAATTTTTCCTACTGTTGCTTGGGGAGCACAAGGTAACAAGCAACACCTGATGAAATTCCCTCTTCTACAAAAATCACCAAAGGTACAGGAACCACCTCTAGTTGTTACCTTAGAAAGGGTTTTTTTTGGGGGGGGGGGGGGCAGGAGCAGAATTTCGCTCTTCTCAGTATTCTAAAGTAAAAGCAAATTGTTGTCCCCTCATGTGTTCTTCTTCATGAATACACTTTTTCTGCGGGACTTCCACTGGAAACTTTGGCAGGATTTTTTAAAACCAAGATGTGGATATATGGATATGCAGAGAATCACTGCAGAGAATCACTGCAAAAGTTCTGTTCTTTGTCCTGGCCAGAGAAACTGTGCCCTCCAGACGTTTCATGAAGTATCTGCAACACAAAGTTTACAGGGTAGGACCACTTCTGCCCAAGTCAGCACTGCACAATCAAACAGGAATACACACTTTCAAGCCATGAACAGAACTTTGCCATTATAGACACTTTTTAGAGACTGGCTGCCTGGCCATCTGCCCAGACAGATTTGGTTGTGTACTTGCAGCATCAAACAACATGGTGCTGTTCCTGGATTATATATGGCTGTTCCTGGTGGATCTTCTTGTGAAAAGATTTACAACCTTGACCAGGGGGCCACAACTTTGTCCTGGTTAGAGTAAATGTCTTGAAATACTTAATGCATTTTGCTCTTCAAAGGCATTGAATAGTTGCCATATATAAAACCGTCTTGAGTCCCCTTCGGGGTAGGGAAAGGTGAGATACAAATAGTTGCCACTGAAATTTATGTACTCTATTGATAAATAGTACTTTGCCTTTATATTCATTTATAACCTGATTTTTCTCTCCAAAAAGAGACCCAAAGTGGTGATCACTGAAAACACACTACACAAATACACTACACAATTTAGAATTATGGAAAATAAGTAGTTCAGACTTTACAAACTCATTAAAAACATTAAAATTAATAAAAAAAAACTACTCCCAGCTCAATCTTAAAAGCGTTCTTTCAAATGATAAGACACATGTTTAATGAAGTTTCTGGCATACAAACAAAGTTTTTGCCTTCTTCTCAAGTGTCACCTTTTTAGCAACTAACCAATCAGAAACATCTAAAATCTGGGAACAAACCCAGAAAAAAAATTCCCAGATTTCTGATTGCAGGGACTTACAGACCTGCGAAGATCGCATATACAGCTCAAAACCTCGATATTCCAACACTTGGAAATCTTGTGTTTTATTGCATTTTGTAGCTATTGCTTCCGCATTTACAGGGAATGGCATCTGGTCACCCTCCTGTTTGCTGTGGAAGCTCTTGGGATAAAGGGGCTGTCTGGATGGGCCCTCAGTTTTCTGGTCTGGTATAGTAAGGGGCGGCTCAACCCATTACGCAAAGTAAGCATTTGCAGTATAGTTGATTTTGCCCAGGGGCACTCTTGGGGGAAAATAGACCTTGACATATGCGAGTTGTAGTTACTGGGATGTATAGTTCACCTAAAATCAAAGAGCATTCTGAATTCCACCAATGATGGAATTGAACCAAATATGGCACACAGAATTCCCACGTCGAACAGAAAATATATATCAATGATAGGTTGGGGGGGGGGGGGGCAAAATGTTGTTTGCTTACCGTTGAAAATTACCTAGGGCCACCTCTGGGTATAGTTGCTGTCTATGAAGTCAACACTGGTCTAACATTACAAATCTAAAACGCGTCTGGGTCTTCAGGTTACATATTGTCCTACCTCTATACAAATCTACCTTTGTTGTATGATTTCAAGCAACTCACTTCTGTTCTGCCTCTTAATTTGCAGATTCTGATCTCTACCAATACAGATCAATAAAATTGTATTAATGAGAGTTCACAGAGAGAGAGAAGGTGGAAACTATTACAATGGTAATTGTGTATAGAGATGTGCTGTGGGTAGATGTGGGATATAATGTAGATGTCACAATGAAACTTGCAGCCAAGTTGCTCTTTTCAGTAGGTAACTTATAGGCATGTGGTAGAAGTTTTTATTTTTATTTTATTTTTTAAAAAGAAAGGGGGTGTTAATGTTTCCCCAGGTCACTATTTTTTCTTCTTCCTTTCTTTCCAAGAACTGCTATAATCATAAAACTCAGACAAGTGGGGAAGTACCTTGGACTTCTGATGGATCCAGAATATTTCATAGTTTGTCATCCTGAACTTTCTAACACTAAATAAATACATAAGAAAGGGAAACTGACAAAAGGGCCCCAGGGGCTTTCTGGATTGCAGCAAAGAGGCTTCCAGCCACAAAAGGGATATTATTATTTCACTATGTAAAAAGCATTACTGAGCACTTTTGGGCCTGCAGCACGCTCCATCTTCTTGTATAAATAATGGAAATTTATGGCCATTTCCCTCCCGCTCTGCTATTATTTTCTAACGAAGAAGTATGTAGAGGAGAACCCGTGCTGTAGAAGAGAAAATGCTTGTGGGGTAAACCCCTCGCACATTCGGAAAAAAATAAACTGCAGTTCTCGGAGATTATGGAAGGGCAGCAGAAGTAGACCTCCTGGCATCCTCCAGATGTCTTGGACTCTAACTCTCAGAATTTCTACCCAGAAAGTGGTAAGAGGCTAGCTACAAGAATAGTAGAATCATAGAGTTGGAAGAGACCTCATGGGCCATCCAGTCCAACTCCCTGCCAAAAAGCAGGAAAATTGCATTCAAAGCACCCCCGACAGATGGCCATCCTGCCTCTGCTTAAAAGCCTCCAAAGAAGGAGCCTCCACCACACTCTGGGGCAGAGAGTTCCACTGCTGAACAGCTCTTACAGTCAGGAAGTTCTTCCTTATGTTCAGGTGGAATCTCCTTTCCTGTAATTTGAAGTCATTGTGCCGTGTCCTAGTTTCCAGAACAGCTTTCTCTCTCCTCCCTATGACTTCTCCCCACATATTTATACATGGGCATCACGTCTCCTCTCAGCTTTCTTTTCTGCAGGCTAAACATGCCCAGCTCTTCAAGCTACTCCTCATAGAGCTTGTTCTGAAGGAAATTCTCTAGATGCTGTGGAGTGCTTAAACAGTAAATGAATGGGTCTTCAAGCTGGCTCTCTAGAAGCCTCACTAAACTGAGACTGACGTACTTTGGCCATATCATAAGAAGATAAGACTCAGTAGAAAAAGTGGTAAATTAGAAGAAAATAGCAACATAGGAAGACCAAGTAAGAGATAAAAAGACTCAACCAGAGAAGCTGCAGCACTGAATCTGCAAGTCCTAAGCAGGACTGCTGAGAATACAGTTTTTGGAACTCTCGCATTAATGTGGTCACCATAAGTCAAAGTCATATTGTTGGTAGTTAACAACACAGAGTTTGTTTGTTTACTGATTAGTAGTTTTTGTTTCAGCCCCCATAATAAATATCCAGGATGGGACTATGAATTAAACATAATTTAAGTGGTGACATCAAAGCATGTCACTTCAGGAAGTCTTTGTTGTACTCATTTACTTCTTTGTCAGCAAATGATAGTGTGTTGAGAGAAAGTGAGTCAAAGTGAGCAATCTAATATGGCTCGGATTGCCTGTTCAGGATTGCCCCCCGCTCTGAGTTTTCCAGATTCAAACTTAAGACATAGGGATGGTCCTAGTAATCTTACCACACAGACAGCCCACCACCATCCCCCAATGCTGTTTCACCAGGCGCTGTCAACTTGCATGCCACTCGTGAGTGGCGGCACTTATCACATGGGGGAAAGTGGCAGCACCAGAGTAGCGCTGAAGTGTGCTGGCTGCATTGGAGCCAGCACAACATTGGAGCCTTCCCATGTTAGGAGGGAAGTATCCTATGATGCTTCCACTCTGGTTGAGAGTGGGGCTTCAACAGAAAGTCCAGCGATGTCATGTGATGGGCAATTTGCCCATCAACTGCTGGACTGTGCCTTTAGCATCCTAGGATGCTAAAAAAAAGATAAGTGTGATGAGGTCCCTAATGTTATGCCTTAATTACCAATCACCAGTATTCACATCTTGTCATTCAAAGACAAAGAACCTTTAATTGTTCTGGCCCAGATTACCTGTCTGAATGTATCTCCTGTTACGAACCATCATGAAGCTTAAGATCATCCGAAGAGGCCCTGCTCTCGATCCCACCACTTTCGCAAACCTGGTTGGTGAGGACAAGAGACAGGGCCTTTTTGGCAGTGCCCCCCACCTCCCGTCTGTGGAACTCCCTCCCTAAGTACATCAGGTTGGCCACCTCCCTCCTGTCCTTTAGAAGACAGTTGAAGACTTGGCTTTGGGACCAGGCGTTTGATTAGTGGACAGTGGCAATTGGAAAGAAAATTTAGGACATCTGCAACATTGGATTTACCCTGACTTGGTCTTGGTTTTGATTGGCATGTTTAATTTATTGTTTAATGAACTTGTTTAATGAATTTGTATCATGTGTTTTACTCTTTTAACTGTAATCCCTGTTTGTTTATATGCTGATAGCATCACATGATGCTTGTGTAAGGCCTCCCTGAGTCCCCCTTTGGGGGAGAGGAGTGAGGTAGAAATGCATGAAATAAATAATAATAAAACACCTTACTTTTACCTAGCAAGAATGTGGATGCAGAGCAGAACTGAGGGTGAGTGCTGGCACCACTTTTCTGTCTCTGTTGTTTGTTCAGTTTGGCTCTGGATTTCTTACTTGCCACATTGAGTCAATCCAGATTCAGCTCATCCCGGGAAGGACTGGCAAATTGGTGCCCAAAATCCAATCCCTCCTAAAAATTCAGCATTCTGGCATGCTCACAGGAAAAAAAGCCCCTCGCTATAAAACAAGACAATCTGCAGTTACCTTTGACAGTTGCTTCACAACACTATCACATTCCTTGAATGAAAGGGGCTGATTCAGACAGCTTCTTGGCATTTTTGGGTGAAGCTAGAATAATGTACAGTATGTGTTTGTGTGTGTGAATGGAAGGCATGCTCAGTGTTACTACTCTGAGGGGAAGAGAAAACAAAAGAGCAGAAATCTTGTGTCACAATACTGCCTTCCTAGTTAGTCCATTAAAAAGTCCATCCATATGTGGTCTATAAATAAATGCCAAAAGTAAAGAGGACAGTATTTTTTCTAAGGACGACTAAATTGGCAAGAAAAGGTCCCTTCTACATTGACATATAATACAGATTATCAAAGCAGATAATCCACATTATCTGTTTGAATTGGATTATATGAGTCTACACTGCCATATAATCCAGTTCAAAGCAGATAATTTGTAATTTATATGGTAGCATAGAAGGGCCCTAAGTGGGGCAAAAGTTTAAGATTTCCAGAACAATTTATCAGAAATCTATATAAATAAAAATGTAATGTTCGTTTGTGGGATTAACATAACTCAAAAACCACTGGATGAATTGACATGGAATTTGGACACTATACCTCTAACAAACCAATGAGTGACCATCACTCATAAATCCCTCCCAAAATATAGTGGAAAGGGCTCAAAAAACCCCAAAAGCTAAATGATGATACAGCACATGTGTGAAAACGACAGCTCCCAGCATCCCCTAGACCAGGTCCTTTAGGGGAGGAGGATGCTCCAAATGCACTGCTTCCAAGCTGGAAGCTTACTTCTCCTTGGATTTCTTTGAGAGCATCCCAATTCGTACATATTTCCTATTCCTGGACTGCAACTCCCAGCAATCCTCCAGATACATAAGATAGATATATTCGATAGAGATGGATAGTAGGTAGCTAGATCAGTCAGGAGGACTGCTGGGAGCTCCAGTCCAAGAATAGGTAGAGAAGGAAGAAAGGAGAGAAAGAAAAAGGGAGGGGAAGGAAGGAGTAGAGAAGGAAGGAGAGAAGGGAAAAAAAGGAAGGAAGGAAGGAAGGAAGGAAGAAGGAAAGAAAGAAAGAAAGAAAGAAAGAGAAAGAAAGAGGGAGGGAGGGAGGGAGGGAAGGAAGGAAAAGAGGGAGGGAAGGTTGGCCACAGCAATGCATGGTGGGTACAGCTAGTAATAGTATAAAATAAATAGATAGGTAAAGACAAAAACCTTGTGGACTGGCCTTTGCATATTTCTGGTGTGCAGCTGGAAGATGGTTCCTGTAGGGAACAGAAGAACAGTTAAATTATCAACTTTGGGTTCACTCAAATACTTGATTAATGCTTGATTAATGCTTCATCATGAAATGGTTGATAACACTGGCCAACACATATTTTGATGTATTAAATGTTAGACTTGTTTCTAGGTATATTTGACCTGCTAACTCCAAAAGTGGCATCAGTTTTCCCCTAATAAATCTAGTTTTTGAGATACAGCACATATGCCACCTACGACTCTTCATCTGCTTGCCCATACAAAAGAATGGTAACCATATCTAAGATCCTAGAGCTGATGTGATATTTCCAATGCTATTTTCTGAATTGGTGCCCCAAATAACCCCAAGAACAGTCCTAAAACCCAAGACACTGAGACTTGTTTTGTTGAGTTGCGTAATGCTTCAAATGCCCAATGCCATCTTCAAAGCTCTGAGACTCTTCAGATGACTAAGCTGAGGCATCATGAAGCGTGGACCAAGGTTTATGACATCACAATTGGGGATTCACTTATAGTGACCTATCAGAGTAAACTTATACATGCAGTTGTCATGCCACTGAGTTGCTAAAGAGCAAGTATGATATCAGTTTGTGAAGTGCCTGAGTATTGGTAAGTCAATTTTAAATGCTCAAGCACATTAAACAACCAATCATTCTCAGGCTTCTTCTCAGTTTACTTTTGTATTGCTGCCTGCTTTGTTTGATTCTTACTTTTTTTTGTCATGTCAGGAGTGCCTCCTGCTGTGAGAGAATTGGCCGTCTGCAAGGATTTTGCCCAGGGGATGCCTGGATAATTTGATGCTTTTATCATCCTTGTCGGAGGCTTCTCTCATGTCCCCGCATGAGGAGCTGGAGCTGATAGAGGGAGCTCATCCGCCTCTCCCTGGATTCGAACCTGTGACCTGTCAGTCTTCAGTCCTTCCGGCATAGGGATTTAACCCACTGCGCCACCGGGGGCTCTGATTCTTACTCATGGTCCACAAGAAATCACCAGACCTGCCGTCATACACCTGCCACTAAAGTCCCCTTCCAAGTTCTGGTTCAACTCTATCCAAAACTATCATTTTCTTTCCTGCTAATGTTCAAAGCATGCCCCTAACTTCACCCACAAAATGTGTGTTTACAAAATAAGTTGATGGACACTTTTTACCCAGCTGTCCTGCTCACAATCATATTGAATCATTCCAAATCCCAATGCTCAGAGCTGCTAACTTCTGTAACATTCTGTGCTTAAAGTCCATCCTTCATAAGCAGTGTTGACTTTGTTCATTTGACTATCAAATACAAATAGGGTGGGGTTGGTTTAATTTGTAAAAGTTGTGTATATACTTTTTTTTAAAAAAAAAAGACTGGTTATAAAGGACATAACATCTCAATGCATTCTCCTAGTCAGCAGCATATGCCTGATTTTGGCCTCAAATTCCAATCACACACACCATTTTACATGACCCTGGGTTCAGTTTTAATAGGAAGGAGAAAATGTGTTCAGGAACAGGCTGTGTCCATTAACAAAATGAAATGCTATTTTCAGAACATGCAAGGAAGGACAATCTAAAAGTGTTCAGTGGCATTAATGTCAGCCTTGTGCTAGTACACATTTTGGCACTACAAGAATGAAGGCATAATGGCTGGGGTACTCATTTTTCTTACCTGAACAAAGCAGCATTTGCATTTGAAGAATGGAGCTTTCCCGTCTTCCATTGTCCACACAGCCCTTTGCATCGAGA
Organism: Anolis sagrei; assembly: GCF_037176765.1. NCBI lineage: Eukaryota > Metazoa > Chordata > Lepidosauria > Squamata > Anolidae > Anolis > Anolis sagrei. The sequence continues at coordinate 189,103,710 of NC_090022.1, read as the reverse complement.
TAGAGAAATCAATGTATTGAATTAGTCTACTGACTATTTAAAACAATTACAAATGATAATATCAGTAGGATACAGGGCACCTGGCAGAACACCATCTAAAATACAAAGGAAATGTACAATGTACTCTTATTGAACACCTTCAGCCCCCCCCCCCCCGCCCCAAATTCTCAGGGTGGTCCATGAGAAGGCCTTACTGGTACATTGTTTAAACTCTTATGTTTATTCATATAATGATTTGATCACCATGCTCGGGTAGATCCTCTCTCACTCAGACTCAGCCCCCCCCCCCCGAATCAAACTCATCCCCTCCCCCCAATCAAAATCCTGGCTACTGGCCTGCCCCCATTGCTCCAAGGCAACACAGGAAGCTTCCCATGTTGCTGGCATAGTGGTATGCTATATTTTGCCATGCCTTTAAGCATGGAGCCCCGCAGGAAGTAGTAGTATGTTGTGTAATGGGAGCCGGTGGGCTCTGTGCTTAAAGGGGCAGCATAGTGGAGCATGCTGCCAGTTCTTCCCCTGTTTGATGAGGTTAATAGAGATCTATAGTGGTGTAGTGGTTTGAGGATTGGAGACTGGGTTTGAATTCCTGCCCAGATTTGGAAACCAACTGGGTGAGCCACGCTTGCCCAGCTTCAGAGGAATGCAAGTTAAAATCCCTCCTAAATAAATTCAGCCAGTAAAAACCTAGAATATATTCGTCCTAGGGTCACCTTAAGTCAGAAATGGCTTGGGCAGACAACAACAACAACAACAACAACAACAACAGCAGCAGCAGCAGCAGCAACAACAACAATAACAACAACAACAACAACAACAACAACATACAACAGACTAATAGTATGCCAACCACTAAGTCTAAGCAAAGAGGGGAAAACATATAGGGTGTTCCCCCACAATATGCATACACCATCTAACAGCTAATTGTAGAAATAGTGGTTATCTGAGTGCTAATTAAATACATTTATATGGATGAATAAATGTCATAATAATGATTTAATCAGACCTACCAATGCTGTTACAATTTTATGTAAAGTGTTCAAATTGCCATCCTTGTGTAGCAATGCATTACTCTATGTCAAAACACAGAGTTACAAACCTCACTAAAAAGTTTCTCTTGTCATTTTGTGGCACTTCTCTGTTGTTAGAACCTTTAATTCCATTATGGATGGATGGATGGATGGATGGATGGATGGATGGATGGATGGATGGATAGATAGAGGGGAAATGTATCCCTCCACCCAAAAAACCTTGTAAAATGTCAAGGGTATATATATTTTGGTGCAAGCTGTATATACAGACATCTCAAGAAAGTACTTTTGCCCCATGATTCCTCCTTCTCATCTGGAGGACCAGAAGAAAGGGTCCAGACCTCGAGACCTAAGACCAGACCATGTAATCTGAGAACCCTATTCTCTGATGGCCAACCTTCTAAGGATAAGCTTTTCTATGCAAACCTAGGCTGATCTTTGGATGGTAGACATATAGATATATCCACCACCTGTGTTTCTGTTAGGAGTGTTGCCAGCCCAGTGGAACCTGCCAAAGCTTGCATTTTGCTGGCACAGCCTCAACGAGGCAGCAGAGCAGGGCTTTCTGCAAGATACACAATTGTATAATGTGTAAGATCTTCAAATATATCAAACAAATGTGAAAGATTTATAAATCTGTCACAATAAAGGAGAGTGTCATTGTGTCTGTCTGTTTGTCCATGGCTACCATAACTCATTGAAACATTGTGCCAGATGCCTCAGAATTTGACATAGTGTTTTCAGTAGTTGTTCAAGATGCAGTCCTGAGTTTCAAGTAAAAATTCCAGACTGGGGGCAGAAGGAGGTCACTAAAAACAAAAAAAGGGATGCCGGCCTCTCTCATCCTCACTCTCACTATATATAGCCGTCATTCAATCTTTGTACACAACTACTAGCATTACCTGTCATTATGGCATAGAGCTAAATGTCGCCAAAAGGGATGAATGGGAAAATGAAACTCTTTTTCATGTACAATTGGCCCTCTCTACCTACGGATTCTGTACCCATAAATAAAATACAACCATTCGCAGCTTGATAATATTCCCTCCAACACACCCACACACACACACTCAAAAGCAGACCTTGTTTTGGCCTTTTTATATGGCAAACATAAAGAGCGATGTCATTTTACTACACTGTTGTATACAATGGGACTTCATCCATGGATTTTGGTAGCCAGCCACAGAGAATCTTAGAACCAAATCTCAATGGACACCAAGAGCCCACTGTGCTAGAAATACTGTGGCACTGAAAAGCTGTTGCTATACTCCTAAGGCAGGAAAAATGGCAGGAAACTAGAAGAGGGCTAAGGCATTGCTATAAAATTTTGAAACATCTGCCACAATGTCCTAGTGTAGTTGTTCTCAACCTGGGGGTCGAGACCCCTGGGGGGGGGGTTATGGGGGGGGGGGTCAGAGGGGTCACCAAAGACCATCAGAAAACACAGTATTTTCTGTTGGTCATGGTGTTTCTACGTATATGGGAAATTTGGGCCAATTCTATTGCTGGTGGGGTTCAGAATGCTCTTTGATTGTAGGTGAACTGTAAATCCCAGCCACTACAACTCTCAAATGACAAAATCAATCTCTTTCCCCAACCCACCAGTATTCAGATTTGGGTGTATTGGATATTTGTTCCAAATTTGGTCCAATAAATGAAAATACATCCTTCATATCAGATATTTACATTATAATTCATAACAGTAGCAAAATTACAGTTATGATGTAGCAACAAAAATATTTTCTCATTGGGGGTCAACATGGGGAACTGTATTAAGGGGTTGTGGCATTAGGAAGGTTGAGAACCACTGTCCTAGTGGGATATAGCTGCTAGAGACAGAAAGGTATGCAGACATTGGTTGGAATCCACTTGGATAGTTACAACCACCTTAATTCTTTAGCTATACAGTGATGGTTGACCTGACCCTCCCTAACTAGGCAGCAACCCCAGCTCACATCACATTCAAACCAGAGAAAGCAAAAGCAAGGACACCTAAATCCTAAAGTTTCAGAAAGGGATCAAAAGGAACACCACATGTTTATTTCCTTTGAGTATGACGCTAACCAGGGCCGTAGCCAGAAAAAAATTTCGGGGAGGGTTGAACATTTGGGGGGGGGGAAGTTTTGAAAATTTCGGGGGGGGGTTTAAAATTTTTTTGGGGGGGGGAGAGTTGAAACCTGCCTCTTAGGTCACGCTGAAGCAAAGAGCACAGCGGGGGGGGGGGGGGCAGAACAGCCTTCAATAGCCTACAGCTCCGCCCCTGTCAACCACCTCCACCAAGTCTGGCCTCCTTAGTGAGAGCATTCAACACCCCCCTCCCCAACATGGTTGCTTTGCTACATCGGCTATTGCTGCAAGTAATGACAGTGTGAATAAATTGTCAATATTTGCTTGAGATAGTGCTTGCAGGGAGGGACTCTTAATTTTTTGCGTCTCATAGACTTAGCATGGGGATAAGCCAATGCCAGAAGGGACAGAAAGTTTCATCTATGCTGATGATCGTGCCATTACTGCTCAAGCAGGGAGCTTTGAAATGGTTGAACACAAGCTCTCCGAAGCTCTAGGTGCTCTAACTGCCTATTACAGGGAAAACCAACTGATCCCCAACCCATGTAAAACACAGACATGTGCCTTCCATGTCAAAAAACAGACAAGCATCCCGAGCTCTGAGGATCACCTGGGAAGGAATCCCACTGGAGCATTGCAGCACACCCAAGTACATGGGAGTCACTCTGGACCGTGCTCTTACCTACAAGAAGCACTGCCTGAACATCAAGCAAAAAGTGGGTGCTAGAAACAACATCATACGAAAGCTGACTGGCACAACCTGGGGATCACAACCAGATATAGTGAAGACATCTGCCCTTGCACTGTGCTACTCTGCTGCTGAGTACGCATGCCCAGTGTGGAACACATCTCACCACACTAAAACAGTGGATGTGGCCCTTAATGAGACATGCCCCATTATCATGGGGTGTCTGCACCCTAAACCACTGGAGAAATTACACTGCTTAGCCGGTATTGCACCACCTGACATCCGCCGGGAAGTAGCAGCCAATAGTGAAAGGACCAAGGCAGAGACATCTCCAGCTCATCCCTTGTTTAGGTGTCAGCCAGCACGTCAACGACTTAAATCTAGAAATAGTTTTCTAAGATCTACAGAGACACTCGCTGGAACACCTCAGCAAGCGAGAGTCCAAACCTGGCAAGCTCAAACCCAGAGCCTCAATCGATGGCTGATACCAAATGAGAGACTCTCCCCTGGGCACACAGAAGACTGGGTGACTTGGAAGGCGCTGAATAGACTGTGCTCTGGCACCACGAGATGCAGAGCCAACCTTCAGAAATGGGGCTACAAAGTGGAATCCACAACATGCGAGTGCGGAGAAGAGCAAACTACAAACCACCTGCTGCAATGCAACCTGAGCCCTGCCACATACACAATGGAGGACCTCCTTGTGGCAACACCAGAAGCACTCCAAGTGGCCAGCTACTGGTCAAAGGACATTTAATCAACTACCAAGCTTGCAAACTCTGTCTTTTGTATGTATGTATGTATGTTTGTTTGTTTGTTCTGTAAAAAATGTAACACCACTGTTCGGTTCCTTGGCACGATAAATAAATAATGCTATGGAATTCTGGTAAATTGTAGTGTGGTGCATGCTGAAGACCTTGCAAAACTACAACTCCCATAATGCTCAGTTTAAAGGGATGTCAAGCTGCAGCAATTCTACAAGTCTAGGGGCACCCTTAGAAAGGCATATATAAAGGGAACGCTCGTGATTCAATATATATATATATATATATTGAATCACGAGCGTTCCCTTTATATATGCCTTTCTAAGGGTGCCCCTAGACAATAAATATATTGAATCACGAGCATTCCCTTTAAGAGACAGGCTCTCCTTGGCCGGCTCTGCCTTCTTTGCCTGCTCCTGTCAATCAGGCTGGGAAGGGGTGCAAGGCCGAAGGCGATTGGTTAGCTGGAGGAACGCCCCTTCCCGCGCTGCTTCAGAGAAGAGAGAGAGGGGAAAGGAGAGGCGGAGATGGCAGCAGCAAAGGCGCACCGGGTGCTGGTCTATGGAGGGCGGGGAAGTTAACCAGTTAACCAAATTCATTAGTAAACCTGTTAAAATTAATGAGTAAACCAGGTTTATTTTTTTAACCTTAAAAATTTCGGGGGGGGGGGGTCTGAACCCCTAAAAACCCCCCCCCTCGCTACGGGCCTGACGCTAACATAAGAAGAGAGAGGTTAGTACAGTGTGAAAAGATATCCTGCTGTCTCTGTGTTCTCATTCTTCAACGTAATAAAAAAAGAAATGTCCTTCTCTGAAATCAGGAAACAACCCACACTTGGTTACTGTCTGGGTCTGCCACAGATTTCCATATCCTTTATCTAAAACAAACAAACAAAAACAAATGATCAGAGTGCATGGGAAAGGTCCTGCTAAATGTCCACAGCTTTTCTAGCAGCAGTAAAATAAAATAAAAAAAAACTTTTTGCAGATCTAGAACAAAATTTCCACAGTTTTCTGGTAGAACAGTTGTTGTTGTTGCAAAAACATACCATTCAAGACTAAGTGAGCTCTTGAACCAAAAAACATTAACATATAAGAGTAAAATGATTGCAAAATATTGCACGACCTGACAGCTTCGCTTGTTCCCCTTACAAGAGATTTATCCACAGAAAATAAGGGAGACAGTGTTTGGTGCCAAGATTTCTCCCTTCCCCCTTACCTTCTGACATCCTGGAGGAACTTCAGAGGGGAGAAACAAAAATGATGGAAAGGTTTGCAAAACAGGACCTATGAGAGAGAAAGCAAAAGAGCCAAGCATGTTCAGACTGGAGCAAAGATGACATACGGGAAACATGATTGCTGGCTGGAAAAATGTAAAGGGGTGCTGTAAAAAGAGGGACTGATGACCAATTACTCTCATTAGTAAATGAGAGGAGAGTGAGGAACAGGCTTATGTTGCAGCAGGGAAACATTTAGTCGAACGTTGGGATAAACTTTATCACTCCAAGAACACTCTGGACAATGGAGCACGCTGCCAAAAGAAGTAGCAGAATGGAGATACTGAAGGCGAGAGACCCATCCATCAAGGATGGTTACTAACTAGCAAAGTAACTCCTGCCATCATGTGAATCCAACAAGGTGATCCCAAGGAAGTCACTAAGGGGCTGTTGAGCCCATTCACAACCCAACTCCCCACAGCTCAGGGATTCAGTCTGTTCATGATAAACAGGGAACCATGCACATGAATGAGAGCCAAAAGACGTTCATTTCTTTGCACACCAAAAGATGGGTAAAGAAGGTGAAATTTTAAGACCCTTTCTGTACCTCTGTGGACTTGAAGAAAAAGATATACATGTAACAGCTGAGATACTTGCCAGCTATGCAGCTTTTAAAATGTCTTTCAATATTTGGTATGTTGGCATTCATTTTGACAGGAATTCAAAGCTGCCCGCTATTGTGCATAATCACATACTAAATACTGCATGTTATAAAATGCAGTTCAAATATTAATGCCATTGCAGGTGAGCTGCAAAATATTGCCAAGTATCATTTCATTTGAACTATTAGATTATTCCAAGTACTAAATACTATTATATATCATACTGCGGAAGGACAAAAACCAGATAATTGCCAGCTTATAGTCTATTAAATCTGCAAATACTTAATTACTTAAGGGTTATTATCATAGGAGGTTTTTGAAGCTTGAGAATAGTTTTGAGAATCTTAATTTCACTCATTTAAGAGTGAAGCTCCATTGCAGGAAAGAAAGAAGCTGAAAATAAAGTTGTGTATGGTTTAATATTCTTATATTACCGAGCCCCCGGTGGCACAGTGGGTGAAACCCCTGTGCCGGTAGGACTGAAGACCGACAGGTCACAGGTTCGAATCCAGGGAGAGGTGGATGAGCTCCATCTATCAGCTCCAGCTCCTCATGCAGGGACATGAGAGAAGCCTCCCACAAGGATGATAAAAACATCAAATTATCCAGGCGTCCCTTGGGCAACGTCCTTGCAGACAGCCAATTCTCTCACACCAGAAGCGACTTGGTCCTGACACGACAAAAAAACCCCCTGTATATACTTGAGTATAAGCCTAGTTTTTCAGCCCTTTTTTAGGCTGAGTCCCCCTTCGCTTATACTCGAGTCAAGATTATTTATTATTTTATTCTATTATTATTATTATTATTATTATTTTACTCTATTCATTATTACCATATTTATAATTATACTTTATTATTATTACATTATTTTACTTTATTGTTATTATTACATTATTACATTTATTGTTTTACTCTGTTATTGTTATTATTGCATTTATTTTTTTACTCTATTATTGGAAGCACATTTACATTGAAGAAGGTGAGAATAATGGTTTAGTCAGAGTTGGACAGTCTTATCTTATATTACAATTCTATATAAATATTCAAAAACATTTACTCTACTGATGCTTTAATTAATGTAATTGTATTGGTATCTATGTTTATTTTGAAAGTGATCAGTAGCTCCTGCATTTCCCACCCTCGGCTTATGCTTGAGTCAATACATTTTCCCAGTATTTTAATGGTAAAATTAGGTGTTTCAGCTTATATTCGGGTCGGCTTATATTCGAGTATATATGGTATTAATATTCTTATTCTTATTTTAATATAATATTAAATATTAAAATATTATATTATATTTTCCAAGTTGAACTGGTAGACATTAATTATTATAGTTTTAATTGGTTTTTATATAGAATTTTATTATGTGATATTAAATGTTTTTAATTAATATGTATATGTATGTTTATGGCATCTAATTGTTGGCAATCTGTACACCGCCCTGAGTCACCTTTGGGCTGGAAAGAGCGGAATAAAAATGCTGTAAATAAATAAATAAATAATATTTCCCAAATAATCTTACAATCACAATCATGTGATACATGTCTCTCCTCCGATAACCTCATAACAACACCATGGGTAGATTAGGCAAAGAGAAAGTGGGTGGGTTACACTCAACCAGAAAGCTTCATGGATCAAGAAGAAAGCTTATTTGGCTGGCTTCCTCACGACAGTATGATAATAAACCCCATTTTTTACAAGACAGAAAACTGATGCCTCTCTCTTACCCATGCAGGGTAGATGAATCCTGAGTGACCATGAGCCAGTCATCATACTTCCTTCTGACCCATCTCACATGTTGACATGAAGATGACAGCGGGGGAGAACTTTAAAGGATGGTGTAGTATCGGTTTAAGAAATACCAAACACCTACCAGTGGAATGAAACATTGGTATTGAAAAGGATGTTGCAAATACAGCTCATTTCTTCAATCTAAATGTTCATGATGGAGAAGTGGAACTTTCAACAAATTCCAGTTCTTCTTCATGAACTGAAATTGGGAATGTCCCCAATTATTGAGGAAATTTGTTTTAGAAACATCTGTCTGAAGGATAATTCCTTCCTAAAACATTGATGTGATAGCCATATCCATAAAACCCCCCCAAAGCACAGAATAGACAAGGCTGAGGAATAGACAAGTTGAGTAGGAAAAGAGACAAGATTGTGGCCTGTTACACAGAACAAAGGCCTTGTTCTTGACATTTGGTTATTGTAGGAAAGCCATGTGCTCAACCGTAATTTGTAAAAGATAGTCTTCTTTTTAATGGGCTGTCAAACAGCCTGTATTTGAAGAGATCCACTTCCTGAATGCTGGTTCAGTCCATCTTTCATTTATAGACAGAGAGCCTTAAGAAGAGAGAGTGGGGAAGGCACCTAAAAACGTCCATCCTTCCTCACTGGTTTCTGCTACAGCAGACTGAGCAGGCATTTATTTATTTATTTATTTATTTTGGGTACTTTTACCGCGCGCTTCTCAACCCCCGAGGGGGGGGGGGACTCAGGGCGGCTTACAAAAAGGCACAATTTGATGCCTATACAAATTACACATAATGTACAAAACATAGTTAAAACAACTATCACTGTTAAAACAATCAAAACAATCAGTATATAACACATCATAAAACTATTCTCATGTTCAGCGTTTCGTCTTTCAAAGTTCCATAGTTCCATTCCATTAATCATTTCCTGACCACTGACAAAGTCCTTTCTTTATCTGCCCGATTGTCCGAATGCCTGGTCCCAAATCCATGTTTTCAGTTTTTTCCTAAAGGAAAGGAGTGATGTCGCTGATCTAATTTCCCTGGGGAGTGAATTCCATACGTGGGGGGCCACCACCAAGAAGGCCCTGCTCCTCGTCCCCACCAACCTCACTTGTGATAGAGGCGGGATCGAGAGCAGGGCCTCCCCAGAAGATCTTAGACTCCAGGGTGGGACGTAGATCCGTTTGGACAGATACACTGGGCCGGAACTGTATAGGGTTTTGTAGGTCAAAACCAGCACTTTGAATTGTGCTCGGAACTGGATTGGCAGCCAGTGAAGCTGACATAACAGGGGGGTGGTATGCTCCCTGTATGACGCTCCAGTGAGCAGTCTGGCTGCCTCCCGCTGGAGTAATTGGAGTTTCTGAACAGTCTTCAAATGCAACCCCACGTAGAGTGCGTTGCAGTAATCTAATCGGGATGTAACAAGAGCGTGGACCACCGTGGCCAGATCCGACTTCCCAAGGTACGGGAAGTATGCATTATATTGGATGCATGGATGTAGCCCTACTGGATATGTCTTCCTAATAATAGAAAAACAAAAGAGGGGAAAAATGCACTTGCAGACTGCCTCCACTCTCCCTAAAAACAGAACCTTTTTGACACACTTACAATGTATCCACTTTGGCCCTATAAATATTGAAATTTCTTTACAAAGAGCAGACACTCACAATCTTCTAGTGGGAGAGGAGAAAAGACTTTGCTGCTACCCCGGCTGCTCAAATAAGCCACTTCCAGTTGTGCTTGCTTTATTTACTGTCTCGAATCTGCTAGCACACTCCAGTGACCATAAGACAGACAACTGGCCGGCCCGAGGCCCATAACATGGGAAGCAAAACAGTTTAGGAGCCAGGAAGAGAGTGTTCATTGCAAGGGAGGGGGAACATGAGTCAATGTGGACCATTAAAATGGTAACTCTATCTAGCGCTTGTTCGGCTGTTAATGAGTACAGGAAGGGGTAAGGACATGTTTGCAGGAGCAGAGGAAGGATAAAAATAAAGCACTCAGAACAATGATGTCTCTCGCTCTAATCGCCCCATAAAATGGATTTAAGCAGCTTGTCGGAGAGTTTCCAGTGTCTCTTTTTTATTGTTCCTGGTCATATAATTCTTTCCTTAAAGGGCCCATCACCAGATTAATTAAGCATTATGCAAAAAAGGAGGAATGGAGGGGGCAGAAGGGCTTGCTGAATGAATTCCTCCCTCGGGAAGGGTGTTGAGAAGATACAAATTTCACAGCAAGCTAAGAATTATATGGCATGCAATGGTAAAGCACCTCACTCTTATGGAAGGAATTTTGTATGCTGTCACCTATATCATTACTTAATTTTGTCCCTGCACAGGTTGTTGGGTTGTGATGGAGGAATGTGGCAGATAAAAGAACTCAATGCAAGGAGCATCCTATACTTGCCACCTGAGTTGACAAGGACAGTCCCTCTTTCATCTCACTTTTCCACTTTTTAAAAATGCTCCATTTTATCTTCCTCCCACTTTCCCTCTTTGCCTTCAGTTTATTTCAATTCAAAGTGCAAAAGTAGTTAGCATTCAGTTAAGGCCCCTTCCACACTGCCCTATATCCCAGGATCTGATCTCAGATTATCTGCTTATCCCAGATTATTTGGCAGTATAGAATCATATAATCCAATTCAAAGCCAATAATCTGGGATCAGATCCTGGGATATAGGGCAGTGTAGATCCAGCCTAACTCAGCAGGAAGAAGCAGAATCTTGGCCTGCCTAATAAGCTCAGGCAAAAACAAATGGCTGTGGACATTCCTAGCTTATGGGCTCTTCTTACCAATAACATTTACCATTTTTACTATGCTTTTATATTGCTTCGCCTCACACATATGAGTTATCATCTGTGAACAGTTATAAGATATGGACTCAAGTGTCACCATTATTAGGGATTCTGGCACAAAGAGCAGTTTAAGAATGCAGAAAGGTTCAATCCTGCTCCCTGCCCCTATACACTATTGTTATTATTGTGTGTGTTCATGCTGTTTCCAACTCAAATCAACCCTATGATGGACTTATCACTGAATTTTCTGAGGCTTAGGTCCCTTCTACACTATTATGTAATCCAGATTGTTAAAGCAGATAATCCACTGTCAGCTCACAGAGGCTGCTCCCAATGAAAACGCAGGACCACGCTCTGGTATCAAAGAGAAACTTTACTGCTGGACACATAGATATTCAGAAAGCTGAGATTGCCTGGCACCGGCTGGCACTCCCTTATATACCCTCCCCCTCATTCAAAAATATGTCTCTCACCAAGCGCAAAACCCCTGTGTAATTCACCCACCCAAAGCGCTGGCCGTTTCCTTTCAGGGTCAGTAGCCGCAGGTGCCTTATCAGTGTCTTACATCAGAACCCTGGTTCCTGGCGCCAAAACCCAGGCCCTGGAAACTGGGTCCTGACAATCCACATTATCTGCTTTGAACTGGATTATCTGAGTCTACACCAGTGGTTCTCAACCTGTGGGTCCCCAGGTGTTTTGGCCTACAACTCCCAGAAATCCCAGCCAGTTTACCAGCTGTTAGGATTTCTGGGAGTTGAAGGCCAAAACATCTGGGAACCCACAGGTTGAGAACAACTGGTCTACATGGTCATATAATCTAGTTCAAAGCAGATAATCTGGATTTTATATGGCAGTGTAGAAGGTGCCTTAGACCATATGATTTGCCCAAGGTCCCCTGTGAGGTTTTGTAGCTAAGCATGGGTCTCAACTTTGTACTCCAGAGGCCAATGTTCAAACCACTGTGCCACCTCTGCCAGGATTCAGAGACAATGCTGTGTAGACATGCTGAGTTAGATATTCTAACCCCTTGTCTTAACCTCAGACACCAACCTGGCCTGGTGTAAATGAGCCCAGAGTTCAACATGAGCATTTCTTATATCTACTCAGGCCCATCTACACTGCCACATAATGCAGTTCAGTGAGTCCAACTGCATTATATCACAGTGTATATGAGGCCTTAGTTGTGCAGCCTCCCCACCACATTCTAGGCAACTCTGGGTTTCTTGTAATCAAGCAGCACTATCCAACTTTTGCTCCTTTAATTTGGCAATTTTCTAATGTGTCTTTACACCACACAGCTTTGAGTGTGTTGCTACACTACACAGTTTTTAACAGTGACACCAACTGTCATGCCTGTATCCTACGGGAATTACAGAGTAGTAGTTTAGTGATTGGGTGCTAGTACACTCCCCCAAACTTCGCTTTTGCTAGAGCTTTCCAGCATAGAGTTCCAAGTATTCCACATCCAAGCAGATAATCCACATTGGTGCTTGCAAGATAGAACTGGAAGTGAATAGAGTACTTGTGATATAGTGTTTTGAATTTTTTTTTCTCGTGTGTCAGGAGCGACTTGAGAAACTGCAAGTAGTTTCTGGTATGAGAGAATTGGCCATCTGCAAGGACGCTGCCCAGGGGATGCTTTACCATCCTGTGGTAGGCTTCTCTCATGTCCCCACATGAGAAGCTGAAGCTGACAGATGGGAACTAACTCCGCTTACTGGATTCGAACTGTCGATCTTTTGGCCAGCAGTCCTGGTGGCACAAGGGTTTAACCCAATGGTTCTCAACCTGTGGGTCCCCAGATTTTTTGGCCTACAACTCCCAGAAATCCCAGCCAGTTTACCAGCTGTTAGGATTTTTGGGAGTTGAAGGCCAAAACGTCTGGGGACCCACAGGTTGAGAATCACTGGTTTAACCCATTGTGCCATTTGAATGCTGATGATCAATCTTTGAGTTCCCTGCTCAGCCAAGGAAATCAACTGGGCGCCCTTGGCCAAGTTACACTCTCTCAGTCTTTGAGGAAGCAAAACCAAACTTTTTCTGGACAACATTTACCAAGAAACCCCTATGACAGTTTATCTTAGGGTCTCCATAAGTTAGAGACAACTTTAAGACACCCCTTCCCCACCACGACCAAGGTATGCTATCATGATGTACTGTAGATACACTCTTTGTCTCATTACCCTGTGATTTCTATGGCCATGTACTAATTTTGAAACAGTGATTTTACAGCAAATGAGGAATTTTGTTGCCAGATTCCCATGCATATTCTTCCCACAGCTGAATAACTTCCCTCCAGCTTGCAGGGCAATCCATCATCGGCTGGAGCTGACATGAAGAAAGTTTCTGCCCAAAGGGCTTTTCTCTCCCCGCCACCCCCCAAACTAAAAGCATGCAAAACCAGCTGGCCCTCTTCAAAGGGTGAGCCCAAGGAAAGCAGGTTTATGCTTCCTTGAATCCTGAGGACAGCAGATCTAGAGTCCACACACCTGCCTACACCTTTCATATTTGCAGGGGTAAGAGAGCTCTATAGTTGCATTTTTTGTCCTGTAAAGAATGAGGTTTATTATCATACTTCACTAAGGTACCATGTCCTCGGCAGAATCTTATCCAATGGTAAGGAATTTTAAAAATATCACTTTCCATGCCTGCATTTCCCAACAAACCAAAGATTCCTTTACACACTGAATATAATTTTACGTCCAAATTGCTGAGGAGGGAGTATTTATACATGCTATATCTTAGGGCTACAAACCTATTCACACTTACCTGGATGTAAATTCTATTGAATTTAGTGCAATGGTTCTTCTGAATGGACAGAAATACATTGTTTATTTTTATACCATCTTGCAGTTAAACATTTTTTTTACAACAGCCTATAAAGTACAACAAAACAGCAATAATCAATAACTGTTGACAACAAAAAAGCACTGCTAAAACCGATTAAAGCAGCTGTTAAAGGCCTAGTAAAAGAAAAAGATATTTTGCCTTGTGCATACAAGATAATATTATGTGTGTAAGGTGAACTTCTCTGACAGATTTACTACATAGTGTGTCTCAGCTCTAATTTTATTCTTACAACAACCATAAAAGACATATCCTCCAAATGTCCCAATTTGGCATGGAGCCAAATTGCTGACTGAAAAGTCAGCAGATCAAATCCAGGGAGCAGGGTGAGCTCTTGCTGTTAGCCCCAGTTTCTGCCAACCTAGCAGTTCAAAAACATGCAAATGTGAGTAGATCAATAGGTGCTACTCTAGCGGGAAGGTAACAATGCTCCATGCAGTCATGCTGGCCACATGACCTTGGGGGTGTGTAAGGGCACTGCTGGCTCTTTGGCTTAGAAATGGAAATGAGCACCAACCTCCAGACTGAACTTAATGTCAGGGGAAACCTTTACCTTTACCTAGCCCTGATTAATCTATTGTTATCCTGCTTTTTCATTTGCTTTGAACAAGTCCCTGTTTCTCTGTCATCCTAATTTTAGTCTTGATATTCTGGGTTATATGGCTGTGTGCAAGGATCCTGAGTCTGCTTTACCATATAATCCAGTTCAAATCAGATTTTATACAGCTGTCTAGAAGGGCCGTAAGCCTCTTCTGTATGTGGATGATTAGATGTAAAGTCCTGTAACTGGTTCAAGGCGTGGATGGTGCTTGCAAGAGCCACAGAGGTTGTCCGTGAATTGGCTCTAGGATACCCAATATCCATGATATGATGTGGGAAATGCAGGGGGGTGGGTTGGGACTTCCCTCTCCCTATGTGCATGTCTGAATTGCCAGAGTATCTCATCCCTTGATCACGTTCAAAATGCGATGTGGTTTACACTAAAGCATGTTGATATGCATGAAAGGCTTCATTTTTGGAATATTCCCCATCTTTGGTAACCTTGCAGTGGTAAACGGCACTGCAGCATGTGTTCATGGCATGCATCATATAAACACTACACTGTCAAGCTGCCTTCAAACTGCCTTAAGCAGCCAGTGTAGCAGTGCCCTTCACCTGTGCATTCCTTATTAATTAATAACTTTTGCCATCTTGACACCCATATTGTTTGGCCACATGAGCACCGGTTTGCATCTGTGAAATGTTGGAAGTCTGGTAAGGTGGGAGAAGAAAAGATCATTCACTGAGGCCCTTTATATGCTTTTAACTGGATTATATGAGTCTACACTGAGTATACACTGCCATATAATCCAGTTCAAAGCAGATAATCTGGATTTTTTATGGCAGTGTAGAAGGAGCCTGGGTCCAAGATCACCTACTGAGTTTTGCGATGTGTAGAAACATGAAAATGAGGGTCCTTCCACACAGCCATATAGCCCAGAGTATCATTATTTATTTATTTATTTATTTATTTATTATTTGCACTTGTTAACCGCCACTCTCAAGCCCGAAGGCGACTCGTGGCGGTGTACAGAACATAGAACACAAAGGACAACAGGTTACAATAAATCAGGACCACAACACACATCTTACTAATACACAGCTACTTAACTAAAAATCCGCTTCGTCTTGTTTAGGGTCATAATCAATCTCGTAGTCATGGTCCATTCCGGTGGTCATTCCAAAAACATAGCACTTAGTTGAAGGCCTTCTCAAAGAGCCAGGTTTTCAGGCCCTTGCGGAAGGCCATGAGGGAAGGCGCCTGTCTGATTTCAGCAGGGAGGGAGTTCCACAGCCGGGGGGCCACCATCATTGGAGATAATCCACAATATCTGCTTTGAACTGGATTATTTGAGCCCACAGTGCCATATAATCCAGTTCAATGTAGATTTTATACAGCTGTGTGGAAGGAGCCTGATTCTGTTCACATTTCTAAGGGATGTAGAGTATATGAGAAGCAGCAGAGAGAAATTGGATGAAGGAACTAAATACAACTGTAAAGGCATGCCAACAGTGGTTATGTTGTTGTTGTTGTTGATTCGTTCAGTCGTCTCCGACTCTTCGTGACCTCATGGACCAGCCCACGCCAGAGCTCCCTGTAGACCGTCACCACCCCCAGCTCCTTCAAGGTCAGTCCAGTCCCATCCATCTTGACCTTGGTTGGCCCCTCTTCCTTTTGCCTTCCACTTTCCCCAGCATAGTTGTCTTCTCTAGGCTTTGCTGTCTCCTCATGATGTGGCCAAAGTACTTCAGCTTTGTCTCTAGTATCCTTCCCTCCAATGAGCAGTCGGGCTTTATTTCCTGGAGGATGGACTGGTTGGATCTTCTCGCAGTCCAAGGCACTCTCAGAACTTTCCTCCAACACCACAGCTCAAAAGCATCGATCTTCCTTCGCTCAGCCTTCCCTAAGGTCCAGCTCTCACATCCGTAGGTGACTACAGGGAATACCATGGCTTTGACTAGGCGGATCTTTGTTGCCAGTGTGATGTCTCTACTCTTTACGATTTTATCGAGACTGGACATTGCTCTCCTCCCAAGAAGTAAGCGTCTTCTGATTTCCTGGCCACAGTCTGCATCTGCAGTAATCTTTGCACCCAGAAATACAAAGTCTGTCACGGCCTCCACATTTTATGGTTATGTTAGCATATCACAATAGGCGATGTTTTGTGTCACATGGGTTGTTGCTTTTGCCACAAGTTGGATGGCAGATTACTCTGTGATTTACAGGTTGTTTTCCTATATCTGATTTGTTTCTCACCTACCTCCTTTTTCAACAGGGAACCGAGGAAACAAACCAGAGCTAAGCTATAGTTGCAGGCAGGGGCGGCCCGTCCATTACGCGAAGTAAGCGGTCGCGGAACACTTTTTTGGGGGGCAGGGGCGCAGAGGCACCTCTGTAAATGGCCCTCGACCAGGGCCAGCTGAACCGTTAGGCAAAGTTAGCTTTTGCAGGTGGCTCCACTCGGCGCTGTTCTGCCAGCCGGACCCGGAGTATCCTTAGGCCACGCCTCCTCCTGCAGGCCCCATGCGCCCTCAACAACGCCAAACAGAAGCAGAAGCTACTGGAAGTGTGCGTGTAAGAGAGGCAGAGAAGGAAAGGAAAGAGAGGAGAGAAAGAGCCTAGCCGCGGCCCTCCTTGCACCTGGAGGGCTTCCCTCTCACCTAGTGGGCAGGGCCTGTGCTTCTCCATTAGCAGGCTGTACCTCGCCCTCCGTGCTTGACTCTCCTGCACGTGTGTGGAGGCCTCATGGCGCCATGCGGCTGCCTTCCCTTCCTGCGTGAATGCTCCCAAGGCCTCTTCTCCCACTTGCTTTTCTTGGGCCCTCCAGCCAGGAAGGAAAGGCAGCCGCAAAGAGCCTGGAGGCCTCGCCACACGTGCAGGAGAAAGAAACAAGCACGGAGGATCCTGGGAGAGAGAGAGAGAGAGAGAGAGAGAGGATTGAGGGGCGGAGGCACAGCCTTCTAATGGAGAAGCGCAGGCCCCGCCCACTAGGCAAGAAGGAAGCCCTCCAGGTGCAAGGAGGCACGCAGCCAGGCTCTTTCTATTTTCCTTCCCAGTTCCCTGCCTCTCTTTCTTACACTCCCACTCCCCTTCTCCCTTCTCTGGAAGAGCACAGGGCCTCTTCTCCCAGGCAGCTGTGCCTGGACCCCTCTCAGAGCAGCAAGGAGGCCTCTTCAAAAAACGGAAGGGGTTGAAGGTACTGCAAATGTAATCTTTTATACATGCCTCCCCAAAACCCCTCCAGTATTTGGTCATGGAAGTCCTGTATGCCAAGTTTGGTTCAATTCTATTGTTGGTGGAGCGCAAAATGCTCTTTGGTGCTTGCTGAAGCATTCTCACCTGACGTTTCACCCACATCTATGGCAGGCATCCTCAAGAGGCTGTGAGGTCTGTTTGTAACTAGGCAAGTGGGGTTTGTATATTTGTGGAATGTCCAGGGTGGGAAAAAGAACTCATGTCTGCTTGAGGTAAGTGTGAATGTTGCAATTGGTCATCTTGAAGAGCATTTAATGGCCTTGCAGCTTTGAAGCCTAGCTAGTTGCTGCCCAAGAATCCTTTGTTGGGAGCTGTTAACTGGCCCTGATTGCTTCATGTCAGGAATTCCCCCCCCTTTTTTTTAGTGTTGCTCTTTATTTACTGTTCTGATTTTAGAGGGTCATTTTAGAGGGTACTGGTAGCCAGGTTTTGTTCCTCTGAGGTTGCCTGCCATAGATGTGGGGGAAATGTCAGGAGAGAATGCTTCTGGAACATGATCATACAGCCCAGAAAACTCACAGCAACTCAGTGATTCTGGCCATGAAAGCCTTCCACAACACATTATTATGTTTATTTATACCCTGCTTTTTCTCCCCCCAAGAAGACTCAAGTTGGCTTACATTAAAAACATTTCAGTACAGTTTAAAATGCACAAATATGCAAACATTAAAATGGAGTTAAATATCATTGGTATTTTTAAAATTCAGTTAAAATCCATAAAAACATATCCAAAACTAAAAACTGCAGCAGACCCTGACTTGATCTTTAAAACCTTTTAAAGCCTGCATTAGATTACCAAATGTAATGTCCCTTTATACACACTGCTTTATATTAATTTCCCCAGTATTCCTTTATCTGATTTGTCATCAACACACTTTATGGACTGCAAAAATATGATCCTGTGTGATTCCTTTCCATTGCTGGCTGAATAGTTTAAATTTGGATAATATTTTGACTTTGGTATTTTAGCAATTACATTTTGCAGCAGCGTCTTTTGGGTTGCTAACCCTTGTCCTTGGTTCAATTCTATTGTTGAGTTCCAGGGCTCAATCCCAATTGCTGGTGGACGAGACACTATGGAGCTCTATATTTATATTTCCACAGTACAGAGTGGCAAAATCAAAGACTGCTTTGGGATTTTTCAAAAAAACGTTTTCAAACCATGGATGGTTGAAGCAGTGGTTGCAGAACACCAACTGTGTAACACTGTCACTGTATGAGTAAAGCAACAACAAAATGCTCCCCTGCCCTTAGATGTATAATTTAATTAAAACATGACACAAAGGCAAAGAGATGCTAGTGTGGTAAGGGATGAAGGGCCTGTCCAGACAGGCCCTATATCCCAGGATGTGATTGCAGGTTTTCTGTTTATCCTGGATTATCTGGCAGTGTGGACTCATATGATCCAGTTTAAAGCTGAAAACCTGGGATCAGATCCAGGGATATAGGGCCTGTCTGGAAGGGCTCCATAGCTTCACATGCCACCTGTTTCTACAAGGCCAAAGTAGTGGCAGTTGGATGGAGGGAGGGCTCTTCATCTGCTTCTGGGTCAAGCACACGCAAGAGCAAACTTCAGCCCTCCAGGTGTTTCGGACTTCAGCTCCCACAATACCTAACAGCCGGTCTAGCAGTTTGTAATGTAATATAGGTTGAGTATCCCTGATCTAAAGTGCTTTGAACTAGAAGTGTGTAAACCACTTTGAGTCCCCTTGAGGGTGAGAAAAGCAATATACAAATACTGTAAATAAATAAATAAAATGTTTGGGATCATGGGATAGCTGTTTACACAATGACACATTTCAAAGATAGCACCCAAGATAAAACACAAAAGAGGCATGCATGAGGCCTCTTTTCCCACGTGCCCGGCAACGCCGCTGCGCATCCCTCTCCCGGTATTAGGAAATGTGCACCCTGCAATTGCCCTCCTTCTCCATGCACTTCCTAACGCTAGGAGAAGGATGCACACTGATGTTGTTGTCTCCCTTGGCCTGCAAGGAGGAGGAGGAGGAGGAGAGGAGGACAACGTGCGCACTTGTGAGGGAAGGATGGAGGGAGAGCATGCTCCCTGCATGAGGGCTCTTTCTCCGTGCGCCTGGCAATGGCGGTACGTGTCCCTCTCCCGGAGTTGCAGAGCGTGTGGGGGAATGCAAAGTGCATACCCAGGAGCCGATGGAGCACAGGGCCTCTTCTCCTGTGTGAAGAGGGGCAGCATTGCAAGTGCCTCTCCAGGCAGCTGTGCCATCACCCCTCTCAGGGCGGCAAGGAGGCCTCTTCATGAACGGAAGCGACTGAAGGTACAGCAAATCTAAATTATTGTACATGCTTCTCCAAAATCCCTCCAGTATCAGAGTCTATTTTCCCCAAATCCCTCCAGTATTTTGTGTTGGAACTACATCAACACTGACAAAGAAACAACAAGAAATACTATTTACCCACAAGCATTAAGAAATTACATATATTAGAAACCAACTTTCTTATTACTTTCTTTTCAAGATCACTAGACTGGATCACAGCAACGCGTGGCAGGGGATGGCTACTGTGTGTGTTTGTGTGTGTATGTATGGATGGAATGGGCCAACTTCAGCCTTCCATGTGTTTTGGACTTCAATTCCCACAATTCCAAACAGCCAGTAGGAAGTCCCAAATACCGGGAGGGCCAAAATTTGTCCATGCCCCCATATATATATATATATATATGTATGTATGTGTATGTGTGTGTGTGTGTGTGTGTGTGTGTATAGGTTTTGGGGGAGGGGGGCGCCAAAATACTGTTTGCTTACCATTGAAAATTACCTAGGGCCGCCTCTGGTTGCAGGTTCAGGCATGACAACAAACTGTGGTTTTCTTTTTTTTTTTTTTATAATTTTTATTGAATTTTATAAGATTACATCGAAAGTGGGGGAATAATATAAAAAGACAGAAAAGTAGGAAAGATGCCCAACCCAACCCAGGTACAGAAAAAAAAAAGAAAAGTAGTGTCCAAAAGATAAAAATAAAGATCCAAAAAAATTCCCTAAAAAAAAAAGGGAAAAGAAAAAAAAAAGAAAAAAAAAAAGAGACTTCCTTCTGATTCCGCTTAGACATTGTCTTAATTGTATATCAAGAAAAAATCACGAGACCCCATCAAAAAGAAAAAAAAAGTGGGGTAGTCTCCATCTTGTCTTCCACATAACCTCGTGTTCTTTATGTAAATTCATCTATATAGTCTTCAACCGTTGACCAATTCGTCTCTCTAATTGTATTACCTGTATTCTTTTTTAAAAGAAAAGTCAAAGTGTCCATGTCTTTTATTTCCTTAACTTTATCTGCCCACTGGGATTTCCTTGGAGTATCTTTCTGTTTCCACATCTTGGCGAAAACCATCCTTGCAGCTGTTGTTAAATATATAAACAAGATGTCCTCATTAGAATCCAGTTTAATCTCATCGTCTACAATTCCCAACAAATAATATTCTGCTTTCCTTGGAAAATTCTTTTTAAATACTTTTTGCATTTCTTCATGTATGATTTTCCAATATTTTTGTGTTTCTTTGCAACTCCACCATAAGTGAAAAAAAGTCCCTTCATGCTCATTACATTTCCAGCAGTTTTTTGATACATTCTTATACATACAACTTAATTTTACTGGGGTCAAATACCACCTATGAAACATCTTTAGCCAATTTTCCTTTAAGTCCATTGCATATGTATACTTCAATTTTTTCTTCCAAATGATTTCCCAATCACACATCGCAATAGGTCTTTTGAAGTTCTCTGCCCATTTAATCATACATCCTTTAATTAGCTCAGTCTCCGTCGACCACTCTAATAGTTTATCATACATTTTAGTTATACATTTTGTATCTGTCTTTAAGAATTTATCCCAGAATACTTCTTTAATCTGAAATCCCTGTTTTAAATCCTGAGTGTATTGTTCTTTTATCTGCAAATAGTGTAGCCATGAAATTTTCGGGAAGCCCTGTTTTACTTCTTGAAGAGGCTTCAGATCCGTTGAATCTTTTTTTAAAAGATCCTTATATGTAGGCCAGGACATCCAGCCCAATAGCCTTCTTTGTTTGGCTTCCATGGGGGAAATCCAAAGAGGGGTTTTGGAATAAAAGTAATTCTTATATCTCTCCCAAGTTCTAATTAGCGAGGACCGGATAAAGTGATTCCCAAAATTTCTTTCCTTCCGTTCTCTGCCATACCACAGATAAGCATGCCAGCCTACATGGAGGTCATGACCTTCTAAAGTAAGTAGTTTCTCTCTTTTTAAAACCATCCAGTCCTTTAACCAAATAAGAGCATTAGCTTCGTGATAAAGTTTAAAATTAGGGAGGCCAAATCCGCCTCTTACTTTTTTATCTGTCAGGACTTGGTATTTTATTCTTGATTTTTTACCTTTCCACACAAATTTCAAAATGTCCTTTCTCCATTCATCAAATTTCTTCACATTCCTGATTATTGGTAAATTTTGAAAAAGGTATAATAACTTCGGCAGGATTGACATTTTAATCAAGGCGATTCTGCCCAAGAGAGAAAGGTTTAAGTATTTCCACTTTTCTAGGTCTCTCTGGGTCTCCTTCCATAATCTTTCATAATTATTCGTAAGCAATTGAGCATTTCTCGGAGTGATCCATATGCCCAGATATTTCATCTTGTTGACTATTGCCAGGCCCGATATTTCTTTCAACTCTTCTTGCTTTTCTTTCGTCATATTCTTTGTTAAGATAATGGTTTTTTGTTTATTTAATTTGAAACCAGCTAGCCTACCAAACTGTTCAATTGTATGCAGCCAGTTTTTGATGTTCTCTCGTGGGTTTTCTATTATCCCTATTATGTCATCGGCATAGGCTCTTGCCTTGAATTCTTGTTTTCCAATTTTAACCCCCTTTATGTCTCGGTCTTCCTTTATATTCTTCAACAGAATCTCCAATGCCATAATAAAAATCAGGGGGGAAATAGGGCAACCTTGTCTGGAGCCCTTCCCTATCTTAAATTCCTCCGATATTTGACCATTTATTTGCACCTTTGCCTTCTGATTTTTATAAATTTCCTCCACTGCCGTAATAAATTGGTATCCCAAGTCCATTTCTTTCATTAGAACTTTGAAAAAATCCCAGTTTAGATTATCGAATGCCTTTTCTGCATCAATAGCAAGAAAGGCTACTTCTTTTTGAGGGTTAGCCTCGAAATATTCAATCAGGTCTATAACCGTTCTCAAATTATCTCTCATGTTTCTCTTCGGGAGGAAACCCACTTGTTCCTCCCCTATCCAGCTACTTAAAAAGAATTTCAATCTTTGGGCCAGAATATTCGTAAAAATCTTATAATCCACATTCAAAAGGGAGATGGGTCTGTAGTTGCGTACATCAATAGGATCAGTTTGTTCTTTATGAAGTACTATTAATTCCGCTGAGTTCCATGTCTCAGGAATTCCTTGACCCTGGAATATCCCATTCATTACCTTTCTGAAATTTGGCATCAATTCCTTCATAAAGATTTTATAATAACCTGCGGAGATGCCATCTGGTCCTGGAGCTTTATTTGCATCCATTCTCCTGATGGCCGCTTCCACTTCTTCTTCTGTAATTTCTCTGTTTAAATCTTCTCTTTGAGCTTCTGTTATCTTCGGAATATTAAATTTGCTTAAATATTCCACTACCTCCTCTTTTGAGATTGGATCTCTAGAGTATAATCTTTCATAATAGGTTTTGAAGGCCTTTAAGATTTCTTTATCAGTCGTTACCTCTGTTTCACCCGTTTTGATTTTTGCTATTCGATTTATTTGCTTCTTTTTCCGGACTTGTTTGGACAACCATTTACCAGCTTTATTTGCATTTTCAAATTGATATTGTTTTAAGAATTTTAGCTGTTTGGCTTGTTCCTCTATTTCTATTTTACGTCTCTTCTGATGAAGAGTTTCAATTTCTCTTATAAGTTCTTTTTTACCTGGTTGAATCTTCAATTCATTCTCCTTCATCTTTAATTTGTTTAAAACTTCCATTAAACCCTTCTGTTTGAGTCTATTGTTTCTTGCGTTGTGTTGTATAAAATGGCCTCTCATCACTGCTTTTGCTGCGTCCCATATTATATTGTGGTGCATACCTGGGGTATTATTAAGATCCATGTAACAGTTAATTTTCTTTTTATAATTTTGGATGTCAATTTCTCTTTTTATTAGGTTTTCATTTAATCTCCATCTGCCCTTCATTCTTGTTTGGTTGATTAGGATTTCCAATGGAGAATGATCAGAAATATCTCTTGGCAGAATATTTATGTCCCAGATCTTTGTAATGATATTCTTTGTGGCCCAACACATATCTATTCTCGACCATGATTTATGCCTATGAGAGTAGAAAGTGTAGTCTTTCCTACCCGGATTCTTCCACCTCCATACATCCTCAAGTTTCTGGTCATCCTTCAAATCTAACATTTTTTTTTGGTAGGCAGTTTGTTTTCCCATTTGAACCCCTTTTAGCAACTTTAGTTTTATCCAGTTGGTTGTCAAGTATGCCATTAAAATCTCCCAATAGTATTAAATCGTCAAATTCCGCATCTTCCAATTTCCCCTTTAGAGTTTCCACAAATTGAGTCTTGGGGCCATTAGGTGCATATATATTACAAATTAGTATTCTTTGGTTTCCACACAACAGTCTTACAGCAATAATTCTCCCTTCTGAGTCTTTAAAAGACAGTTCCGATTGTAATGTATCTTTAATATATAAAGCTACCCCCCTCTTTTTTTTCTCAAAAGAGGAGTAGTAGAGTTTCCCAATCTTCTGATTATTTAGGTGAGCTGTATGTTTATGCATGATATGTGTTTCTTGCAGGGCCACAACATCGTATTTGTCCCTCTTCAATCTATTAAATAGCTGTTTTCTTTTGCTGGGGGAGTTGAGACCATTAACATTCAAAGAGAGTACCTTTATTTGATTATCAGTTGCCATTAGTGATTTCCTCTGCGTCTGGTCCTAGTTCGTCTGACTCTTCATCCGGGTTGGAAGTTCCGTCGTCGTCCGTTCCTGTTTTTGCATAATCTGGGGAAGTAAATCTGGCCCTTTTGCTGCGTTTCCCCTTTCTGGGGGTAGTTGAAGAAGTTCCTGCAGCAAATTTGCGTTGTGGTTTTGGCGAACCATCATATGGTTTCTTTTCTTCTATATCAGGTTTTTGATCCTTCATTAGTTTTTCATAAAAGTCCTTTGCCTTTTCCAATGAGGTCAACCAATATTTGTTTTCATTCAGAGACACCATTATGCCCTCCGTGCGTTCCCATCTAAATCGTATGTTTCTTTTCCTCAACTCATCAGTGAGGAAAAAATATTGTCTGCGTTTCATTAAAGTTGACTTTGGGAATTCTCTCAGGACCACTACCTTCGATCCATTAAATTGCAAGGGTATTTTACTGTTACTTAAAAGGACCTCATCCCTTGTCCATTTCCTCAGGAATTTAACGATTATATCTCTCGGGGTGTTATTCTTTCTTGAATAAGTAGTTGTTATTCGATATACTTGGTCAACTTCCTTCTCCAGATCGACCAGTGGTCTTTTCAGTGCCTTTGCCAAAATATCCAGAACAATCATTCTGATGTCTTCATTTGGATTTTCTTGGAGATTCCTAAGACGCAAATAGTTCTCCAAATCTCTTCTCTCCAGTACTTCTTGATTCTTCTCCAACCTTGTTCTTTGTTTCTCCCATAAGGACATTTTCTGCTCCATATTCTTCTGTATTTTTTCCTTCTCCTTTGATTTGACCTTTAGAGCTTTTATGTCACTTTTCATCGTAGACAACTCTACATCGATTTTCCCAATTTCTTCTTTAAGATCCTTCTTCAATTCATTTTTTAATTCTACTTTTAATTCTTCAATTTTATTTTGCATCTCTTTATTGCATTTCTCTTGTTTTGCCTCCAAATCTTTTATCCCTTTTTCAAATGACGTTTTGAAGTTAGTTTGCGCCAGCGCCAAGTTTTGGATTTCTTTGACAACATCTTTCAAAGTGGGCTCCTGGGAACCTTGGGAGTTTCTTCTTTGCAATAGAGACTGATCAATCTTCTGGTCCTGTTTTATCTTTGTGATTGGGTCAGACTTTACCTTTGGTGTTGCCATTGTAATAATCAATTAGATGTAATTACAAATTAATTATCAATGATATAATTTCTTAAATTATCTTAAATTATCTATTAGCCAATCAGTTATAATATCTTAATGCAAACATGTCAAATCTAAGAAAAGGAAAAAAATTTAATATACTAATATATGGACAATTTTATTCAATTATTCAATTTATTAATTTTTATTAATTGATTTTGTTTATTAATTATTAAATTAATTATTATTATTAAAACAATTAATTGGGAATTATAAATTTAAAAACAGATTACACCTCTAAAAATTTTTAAATCAGAAAGCTAATTGATTGAAAGCTAATAATCAATAGGCAATTAATCACTCCTTTCTTCTGCCGCTTCTTCCACTGCTCCGTTGGCTCCAGCTCTCCTCTGTATTTATGCCGTCTGTCCCACGCCGATCCGCCTGTTCCGTTGCCTCCTCCGTCTTCTCCACTGGTTTCTTCTTCTCTCCGATCAACCCTGTAATTACTATCCTTGCCCTCCCCCTGGGTTCCCTCTCCGTTCTCTCTCTAATTTTCTCTTATTCTTCCACAGCAGTCCGTTGTGGTTTTCACTTCCGCCCTTCTTTTCAATGGCTGATACTGTATTTCCACCCTCAGCCACTACCTTCCTTTAGTGTGTTCACAGTAATTCTTCCGAACTGGGGCTTCCGCCAGGCGTCCCTCGCCGGCTCCTCCCCTTCCTGTTCTTCACCACTTCGCCTCTCCTTTGTTTACAAGAAGGTCGCCTCGGAGTCAAAACATCATGGCGTCAAGGTCGGAGATTGTTTACTTTTTCAATATTTCCTCGTGTATAAGAAAGAAATCCAAAAGAGAGAGAGCCGCGAGAGGGAGTAACAAAAAAAGGGGGGGGCTTATCTTCTAAATTTAGTTTAAATTCTGGTTACAGGGTTGTATACATTGTTGTATTTGTTGGCTTTGGATTAACTTTGTATTGGGCTTAATTTCTCAAATCAATACAGTGACCAATACTCTTCGATACCAAATTCTTCCAGAAATGTCCAGGTTTAACGCACAGTCTATGGCCGTATTCAGCAGTTCAGCAATTTAACTCCGATCACGAGGAAGGAGGGGTTACCGGGTTCTTAGCCCGTTTCCAAGTGTCCTTTTTTTCTTTTCTTCGCAGAGTCAGAAAAATAAGATATTTTTCTTACTTACCCTCCGTTTCCGAGGGTTATTTATAGTTCA
Organism: Anolis sagrei; assembly: GCF_037176765.1. Taxonomy (NCBI): domain Eukaryota; kingdom Metazoa; phylum Chordata; class Lepidosauria; order Squamata; family Anolidae; genus Anolis; species Anolis sagrei. The sequence goes on along the minus strand of NC_090022.1, from coordinate 189,076,784 downwards.
AATTCTTCGCTCTTAGATGGATGGGGGGTGGCGGTAGTTCCTGCAGGGATTTCTCCCTGCCCCCACGGGGCAGCCCGCTACCGGGGGATAGTCTTCCCGGGCCCCCTTTGCCCCCACCCTTGAGGGGAAGGAGGCTTACGGGGCCTTCGGGTTATCCTACCCGGTTTCGCGTTCCCTCAGCTCTCGATCCGGCTGAGGAGGGGAGCTGCTTGCTCTACCCGGCCGCGATCCGTGGGTCCTTGCCGAGGAGCTTCAGCAAGGCACTCCTGCCGCCATGCCGTCCCCACCGGAAGTCAACAAACTGTGGTTTTCAAAACCCTGGCTTTATAACATGGTTTCATGCTGTAGATTTTACTGCTTAACAAAGTCAAGGTTTTTAGCAGTTCACAAGTCACAAGAACCCACATTTCAACCAACCACCCTTATGTGTCTTATGGCATGTGAATGAAGTCAAAGAGAAAGTGAGAGAAACTGAGGAACAGATGATAAATCTGCAATGAATGTTTCACAGACACTTGAGGAGCCATAGTCTAGCCCTGGGGAAGGCAGGTCCAGGCAATGTCCCAGACCATTTCTAGCTATTTTAGGTTCATAATATAAAGGCCTGATATTGTATTGACAGTATAGTTTGCAAAGATATATATAACTTTCTGGCAGAGATCTTAGGGAAGCCTTTGACAGAAGGATCTCAACCTAGGTGAAGGGTGATAAAAGAAGTTGAGTTATGGTTGAATTGTTGAATTGTGCATTCAGCTCTCTTGTACTGTGGAGTATGTGTATGTGTGTCCCCAAAAATCACATTCTTCTATCCACAAAATCCACAAAATAATGTTACTTTATTGGCCGACTAAAATGCAAAAAATACATGACGTGTATACAGAAAATGCACCATGCATTTTATATGTTGTTGTATTTTGCTGTACAGTCAACACGGCTGCCTTTGAGTATGTTTCCACTGACTATATCAACATTAAAGACAAAAATACGCAAATAGACACCAATCACTATCTTAAAACTTCTGGATTTGCTGATATCATATTTTGCTATAACAGGGTACATTTGAACAATAGGGAGCGAATGATCTGGACTCGATTCTTTGATGTTTTTATCTTCAACAATGGTAAAACTCTTTCATTTGGATTCCAAAATGTTTTTCCAGATGAGCAAAGTGTCTTCTCAAACAAGAAAACTTTCTTAAATGCCTAAAGGCCAGCCAGGGCAAACAAGAACTGCAGACAGAACATTTCATTGCAAGGAAGAGTCTCCAGCTTCCTCTAGGTCCTCTGCCTTCCAGCTGTGTTGGATGACAATCCCTATTCACAGCCAGATGTCATAATTCTTTGGTGTGGTGTAGAGGCTATAGTCTAATGGTCTAATGTATTAGGAAGGTCTGTGCTGGAATTGTGAGGGGCCTAAGCGGCAGAAAATATCCCACCTAGACTCACCATAGTTGCCCTTTGATATATAATCCCATGGGCAGCTACATGAAGATTGAAAGTCTTTTCTTTCTAGTTGGATTGGTCTTGAAATATCAAACAAGGGGTAAAAATAAAACCATGACGAGACTTCATTCTTTGGAGGTTAAGCCTTAGTGATATAGTGGGCTCTTTCTTCAAATAAGCATTTTTTTATTTTTAGGTTTATTTATTTATTTATTTATACCTACCTTTGTTCTCAGGATTGAGACCCAAAGAGACCTGGACAAGTATAGGATTATTTCCTAGGCCACCTCTATCTCTACCGGTTAACAAGCATAGGATTGGTCTGGTTAACCCTTATATTTGAGCTATAGATTGGAAATGTCCACAAGACTGTACTAGCTGTATGTAATGTGGTTGTCAGAGTCCCATAACAAACCAATTGGTCGATTGCCCTGTCTAAACTGGCAATTTCAACTCTTAAGTAAGAGTACCTCTCCAGTGTTTCAGGAGGATTAAATTCTCACCCCTCTCTGGATATCGCCAATATTTTTCTTATTTGCTCTCCCAACTCCTGTTCAATTACAAACCAGGACAGAACTTGCTTTGCTTTTGCAATCAGACAAGATCAGGTGTACAGGATGGCAAAGATGTTCAAACAATGTCCAAGAGGCTTTTGGAAGTTCTGCCCAAGAGGTATATTGTCCATTTGTTTATTTAGTGCATTTATATCCTGTCCTTCTCACCCCAAAGGAGACTCAGAAGGGAGAATCATTTATTATTATTCTCACTTGGCTTGGTGAGTTTTGTTGAGTTTTACTTGAGCTTACCTTACTCCAAATGCTCCGCCTTGCAGAAAGCAAAAAGAATTGCAGGTAGACAAAATGTTTATGTTGTCTGTGAGCACTAACAGTAAGTAGCATCTATCATTTTAATCTCTTTTTGCCTCTTGCTTTAAAGTGGGAAGCTCAATTTGCTGCAGAACAGTATTGAAAGGAAACGACAGAAACTCTGAGCAATATTTATACTAATAGTGTCTCCAGTTAGGCCAATTTCCTCCACACAGAATCATTTACAGAGCAGGAGACTGAAAAAGGAGGGGTGGCAGAGGAAATAAGGTACTTTGTTGTTCTTTTATTGCATTTGCTACCAGCTTCTTTGGAGGCCTCTTTCATACTTTGGCCGGGCAATGAGATCATGTGTGTCAGACACTGCCTGGTCTCTTTTCTTCTAAAGCAGACTGAAAAGTTCACCAGTTCCCTTCTTCTCTGGGAAAATCTCAAATCAGATTGTTCTCACATGCACTGGGGGATGCTGAAGTAGTTTAAAGAAAATTGAGGTTGACTGGGCGAGAGGAAATGGTTCAGGTACAAAGAAATCTGTGTGCCGTTTATACCTCACACGAGGAAATGATTTCTATGTCTTTGAAGTTACAGATGGAAAGGATGCAGACTCCTCAATCCTGTGGCTTGTCATCGGATTTGCAAAACAAAACAACAACAATGGCAGCAAGAGCAAAGAAAAAGAAAGCTCAATCAATAGTAGAGTGGAACTGCCCACCTCCAAGTTCCCCAGTGTGATTTTGAGGATGTCAGTGCATCAGGTTTTCTTTGAGTGCTCAAATATTTGACAAATACTCACCAAATGTGTGTATAGGAATCAATATATCACAAGTATATTTATAACACAGGAAGAAAATCAACTTGCTTGAAATGTGGTGCTAGAGAAGAATTCTACAGATAATATAAGACTGCCAGAGGAGGAGGAGGTCTGAGAAGGTCCAATTTCCTTCTCAAAGTAAGGACAAGATTGTCTTAATTGTTTTGAACCACCACTGCCAATATTTGTTACCATAGTTCTGGCAAAGGCGATGGATATCATTTTTAGCTTACATTATAAATGTTTGTTGCTTTCATATGTCATCAAGTCATCTTTCAATTATGATGAATGCATGAATGAGAGACATCCAAGAGTTCTGCTCAAGTGCACACTCAGGACTTTGACTCCTTTGGTTGAATCAACCCATCTGTAGTGTTTGCCACCTGTTTTTCTACTTTTTTCTAACATACCAAGCATTATTGTCTTTTTAAAGCGAGTCATGTCTCCTCACATTGCAGTTTAGTCACCTTGGCTTCTAGGGAGAGTTTAGGCTTGATTTGTGCTACCTTATACATTGACAGAGTCCTATGGTATGAGAGAACACTATGGCATCCTTTTGCACCATATAATACTGCTACAGCTTCCATCAAGTGTTGGCAGTGTCAGGAACTTCAGTGGTCGCTACTTGTTGTAGCAAGTATATACAAGTGGTCATATAATATCTAATTTGTTGTCTGAATGTCCAATCACCATCTCCCAACACATTTAACAAAATGCCAATGTACAACAAAAGAGATTTAAAGATGGGCTTAAAGCTAACCTTAAAAATGTGGTATAGGCACCAAGAACTGAGAATCCCTGTCACTCGAGAGCTGTGACTGGAGGTCAGCTGTTACCAATGATGCCATGAATTCTGAAGAAGCACAAATACAGGGCAGAAGGAAGAAACATGCCAAAAGGAAGGCACATCAAGCAAACCTTTGTTGTGACCACCTTCCATCTGGAAATCTGTGTCTTCAATGTGAAAGACCCTGCAAATCTACAATAGGTCTTTTCAGTCACTTATGGAACCACTGCCAAGATTCTACCTCTGAAAGACAATCATACTCAGTTGTGAATAATCATTTATTTATTTATTTATTTACTTACAGTATTTATATTCCACCCTTCTCACCCTGAAGGGGACTCAGGGCGGATCACAGAACACATATACGGCAAACATTCAATGCCGTATACTGTTGTCTGTCCCACAGACTGGGACAGACAACAGTATAGATAGAGGCATATAGGCTTTTCCCATCTTTGGCATCTTGGAGGTTGAACTCAATTCCGGCTATGGGGGTTGCTGTCACTCCATCCTCCATGGCGAAGAGCCCTGTTCACAGATTTTCCCCTTTTTTTATCGAATCGCCAGCATGTTCCTTATGGTGCCATTAAAATACCTCCCCGCTAAGTGGTACTTATTTTTTATCTGTTAGGTGGGCAGTGAGCTGGGCTGAAGGTCAGGTGCTCACCCCCCACCCGGTCTTCAAACTGCCAATCTTTCAATTGGCAAAATATATTGTAGTTGGTAGTTAACCTGCTGAGCTAAAGCCTGCAATGTCATTTCTTCCATCCATTTGTGTGAATGCATCCAGAGACAATAAAACTATTTGGTTGGTCTTAATTATTTCCTATTTAGCATCATGATTTGATCCCTCTTATGGTATTTCTTAGAAAACAGAGAAATAAGAGAGATCTTCAATGCAGGCACATGTGCAGTAGTGCCTCAACTGAGGAAATCCTTGGTCAAGCAAATTAGGCTGATTACATCTCTTTAAATCTTCCAGTGGGCAGCCAGAACTGTGCTGGTCCACATAGCTTCATTGCCTGAAATTGCTTTTTTGGGTGTGCAATATGGCACAGAATCTGTTCTGTTTTCATTCTGTTTTTGTTTCGAATTTCAGATGCACTTCTGTTTTTTTTAAAAGATTCTTCCCAAAATGGAAATGGAACTCTGAGTACCGAATAATGAATCTGAACCACAGCCCCCCTTCTAATCTCCCAGAATTTTCCCAAAAAACAGAACAGGGAGGATGGGACCTGAAATTTGAAATGAAAATAGAACAAAAACAGAACTGATTTGCACATCCCAAGAAAGCTGTATCCTAGGATTGTTTTTAGACTGTTTTATGAGTTTGTAAAGAGTCTTTTCATGTGTTTTATAATGCTTTTAGTATTGTATTGTTTTAATTGGTTTTTATTTGATGCCTTGGGAGCCCTTGTGGGATGGGAAATACTTTAAATAAATACTATGATATATTTCTTAAAAACAAACACTCTTCAGTTACTCATGGTTCTCTTGCAAATGATTACTACATACACATATACATTTCTTTTCCATAATTACACCTTCCAGGAAACCCCCTTAATAGTGTTGTAGATCTCACTTGCTCATCACAGGATTTTAAAACATGTGATAAAAGCCCATTCTAGTCTTTCTTCAATCTTTTGTAGGAATGCTGTGACTGTTCAGGTGTGGTTGAATTCCAGTTCCCATCAGTCAAAGCATGATGGAAGTTGCAGTTCAGCACTAAGATGCTAATAATTCTTCACCCTAAAGTGGAATTGTTTACCTGCATCTTCTCTGCATTTGACTAGCCATTTGTTGATTCTAGTGGTATATTTTAATGTTTTTTTATACTTTAACCTAATTATTTACTTTACACCCCTTTGGGAGCCTGCAGGCAGAAACCTAAAATAAAAACAGAATGAATAAATAAATAAATTTGCATAAAGTGCATGGCTTCTCTGTATTTTCTCAACGTAGTTTTTGGAAATTCTTCTGCTGTGTGATTGGAAAAATACTGTGCATACTAAATGTGCAGTACATTTTAGTACTAATAATATAACAACAGTAATCAGCTTCTTGAATATATATAATCCATTTTCTCACTCCGTAGGCTCCCAAAGAGGCTAACATTAATGAGACCACTGAACAATAAATAAAAGGTTGTGAAATCAGCAGTGGTGAATGCAGTAAAGATGAGGATGATGCAAAGAACTAAAATTAGGAGAAAATGCAGTAGGGCTATTCCACAAACCCTTCTACAGGATTTGAAAAAAAATCATCTTTTTTAAATTGGCATATGTGTGGAAATGGGAGATTCCAAGATCAGGTGTTCTGTCAGTGGCCAAGGCTATGTCTATGGCCAAAATAATATAGGCTCACTGCTGCAGCTTAATATTAGCCCACAGTAGCAGAACAACAGTGTAGGATGTGTGGATGTAGCTGGATCCATCATTATCAGGCCCAGCATGCTGTTCACATTGCCAATGGACCCACCACTGCCTTGTCAGCAAGCAGAGGCATGAGAAGCAAATGAAATTGAATTAGTAATTTTTCACTTTATATGTTTTTAATCTGTTATTCTTCTACTTGTTTTATTTGCTTAACTGTTTTAATTGTTTTCATTGATAGGTTTTATGATTATGTTTTAAATGGCATTGAAACTCGCTGGAGTTGTAAGCCACCTTGAGTTTCCTACGAGGTGAGAAAGGCGAGGTATAAATGAAGCAAACAAATAAATACATAGTTTCATTTCCTAAAGATTTGGAAGGGGTCCTGTTTCACTTCGCATTCCAAATCTTCAAAGCTTTGTAACTGTTTCATTAAGATTTGTTACATGAGTGGTAATTGGAAAAATTTCGAGACTCGCTCCTGTTATTTTTATGGCTATCAGGATGAGACTTGGCACACTTATATGCATCATTGACAACTTTAAGCCTGAGAAGTTTCAGAATGTTTCGGTCATCCACTAATTTTTAGGATTTTTTTTAAGAAAGTGTATGTATGTGTGTGTGTGTGTGTGTGTATATATATATGTGAGATATCCCTTTGAATTTCTGCACAATGGGACAACATAAGCAGGGCATCAATACTATAAAGTTTCAGAAAAAAAGGGCCCCTGATTATCTGATTTGAACTGGATTATATCCATCTACACTGCCATATAATCCAGTTCAAAGCAGATAATCTGGGATCAGATACTAGGATATAGGACAATGTAGATTCAACCTAAAGCACCTTCTTCACGGTTATATAAAATTCATATTATCTCCTTTGAATTGGATTATATGGCAGTGTATAATATAATCCAGTTAATAGAAGATAATATAGTTTAGCTGCTTTGATCATATGGATTATATGGCAGTGTAGAAGGGGCCTGAGTTGTTTTAACAATTCTAAAATTTATATTTTAGTATATTTTGTAGGCATTGATATATAATTTTTGAGGCTGTGAGCTGTTTGGGGGTCTTGCTACTAAAAGAAAGCAGGATACAAATAAATAGAGGGAGGAGGTGGTGGAGGAGAAATAATGTCATCTATGCTGTTGGTCCTGAACCCCCCAAATGAGCTTGCTGTCCGCAGCTATGTTGTCCCATCATTTCTCTGGCTGTCCTCCACATAGGAAAGGAAAGGGGCACAATTTTGTTCTTTGCCTCTGGCAGCAAAATAACTTGGAAAAGTTCAGTGCAGAAGGAAGCAGAAGGTATTTCACACATGCAATGCTTGACAGTGAAAGCACTGAAAGCAAACAACTGAAGGAAGAACTAAGACTAACATTAATCCTTTATTTGCATTAGAAGATTAAGAGTAAATCACAGATCTAGGAATTTAGCTACCGTTCTACTTGCTTTCAGTGGCATTAGCCCAAATTCATAATCTACTGGCTGCATGTATGCAAGAGCACAGGTGTGTTGGCAAAGAACATGAGCATCGTATCTGATTGTATTTAGAGAACACAAAAGACGGAAGCATGTGTGGACTCATGTTTTTTTAATTGATAATATTTGCCACCAGATCTTTTTCTGCCTCCTCCTTTTCTTTATTCTATTGCAGGTGTTCCGGGTCCAATCTTCATCCAGATTTTAGCTGGCAGACAAAGAGAAAGAGAACTGCTGGATGAATTAGATACGACATTCTGTTCGTATTAAGATCTTCTCTACATCCTCCCCAAAATGCACACATATGTGTCACAGGTTTAGCTTGTAAAATACCAACAGATATGAAATATAATACCTTGAGAGGAGTTTTGATATATCAGTGTGAGGATGTGGGATTTCACCATTTTATTAGATGTCCTAGCCGTCATGATGCATTTAAGAGTGAAAACATGTTGGGTGTAAATATCCCAAACCTCATTCAAGGGCATAGAAGAAGCCTTACATTCATCTGTGTGTCTATATATATATGTGGGTATGCATGTATATGTCTATATACAAGTATGTGAATGTATGAGTGTATACATATCTATATACATATGTCTAGATATATAAGGCATGCGAATGCATGTGGTTATATACATATATATGAATGTATGCACGTGTTTATCCATATCTGTGAATGTATGCACATGTGTGAATGTATGCCTGTGTGTGAATGCATACCTGTGAGTATATATACATATATGTGTGTGAATGTGAATATATGTTCATATGTATACATGTCTGTGTGTATTATGTGTATATGTGTGTGTGAGAAAGAGATTTTTTTGTGTCAGGAGTGACGAGAAACTGCAAGTCGCTTCTGGTGTGAGAGAATTGGCTGTCTGCAAGGAGGTTGCCCAGGGGACTCCCGGATGTGTTACCATCCTATGGGGGGGGGGGGCTTTTCTCATGTCCCCACATGGGAAACTGGAGCTGACAGACAAGAGCTCACGGCACTCCTTGGATTCGAATCACCAACCCTTTGGTCAGCAGTTCAGCTGGCACAAGGATTTAATCCATTGTGCCACTGGGGTTCCTTGAGAAAGTGATAGGACATATGTTTTACATTTTATAGACAACATACCATTCTTTAGAATGTGGGACTCTGCGCTGGGACTGTGACGCAGCTGGCTGAGTGTCAGCTGCATTAAGATCACTTCTGACCAAAAGGTCATGAGTTCAAAGCCAGCCCGGATCGGAGTGAGCTTCCGACCAATTGTGTAGCTTGTTGTTGACCTTTGCAACCCGAAAGACAGTTGCATCTGCCAAGTATGAAAATTAGGTACCACCTATGTGTGGGGAGGCTAATTTAACTAATTTACGAGGCCATAACAAAGGCTCCAGCAAAGTACTCCAGCAAAAAGCATGCGGAGAGTGCAGAAAGTACTTCATCAGTGTTGCAGATGGAGGATGAAAGCGACAGCTCCCCTGGTGGCCAGAAAAGTTAAATAGCCTCTGACTGTCTGTCTATATCTGTTGTGTGTCTTTGGCATTGAATATTTGCCATATATGTGTACATTGTAATTCGCCCTGAGTCCCCTGTGGGGTGAGAAGGGCGGAATATAAATACTGTAAATAAATAAATAAATACATACAACACAATTGAGCTGTTTCATGTACATAAGAAAATGAGACTCAAATGTGAACACTCTCTTTTCATTTGAAGGAGGCACCGATGGCCTTCCAAATTTTGGACTACCACTTCCATTATCCCTAATCATTGGTCATATTGTCTAGGGCTGAGAGGAGCTAAAGTCCCACAATATATAGAGAGCTACAGATCTCCCATCGCTGTTCTAAAACATCAGGGAACACTGTAGTCAAGACAGCTTCAATAGCTCTCTTATCCATATAATATTGAGCCTACAGCTGTTTCTTCAGCTGTAATACTTCCATCTTCCCCCAAAGGGCTCCCTTGAACTCACAATTGTCCCACTTTCTCATAATATGGACCCTCACGCGCACACAAATGTTTGCCTTATTTCATAACTCTCTCCACAAAATGTCCCATTCATACACTATGCTAGTTCTGCATTTAGGAAGAGAGGCAGATGCCTTAGGCAGAAGTTCTGCAGTGTCGTGAAAGGGTCACAAATTCTTAGCAATTTGAATAATTCTTGTTGTATTTTTATTCCCAAGCGGGAATATGTGGGATTTTAAAATTTGTATTTGTTCCTTGCATCAAAATAATACAACTGATGCAACTAATCGCCGTTAAAATAATTATGCGATCCTGTGAGTGAGACCCCTTCTACACTGCCATCTACACTGCCATATAAAATCCAGATTATCTGCTTTGAAGTTGATTATATGGCAGTGTAGACTCATATAATCTGGTTCAAAGCAGGTAATGTGGATTATCTGCTTTGGTAATCCGGATTATATGGCAGTGTAGAAGCCCCCCCCCCCCCCCCAAACCTCCCCTCATAATGTTCCCGATGGCTGTGCTCAGGACTTCCAAACTGAGGGCCATTGCTTCCTTGATTGAATATATTCACCTGTAAATATAGCACTGTCTTCAAAATGTGTCAGTTTGTATGGAAGAATCCCATTGGCAGTTCAAGCTCAATGTTATGCGGAAAACCTGACTACTGGTTTGCACATGCATGTGAGGCATTGGACAACTTACCAGGCAACATGTTGTTCAATCTGTGAACTGCTTCCATTAAATAACCACCATTTTAATTAGTTTTTAATTAGTTTTTCTTTAATCTTTGCATGTAGCCCACCTATTGCCGCTGTGATTGTGTTTATTGTAATTTTATATTGCTATGCATTCACATGTTTTATGTAATTATGATGTTGTTGTTTATTGTCTGCGTTTTCGGTTTTATTCTGCTGTAATTTGTTGTTTGGGCTTGGCCTCATGTAAGCCGCCCCGAGTCCCCATTGGGGAGATGGTGGTGGGGTATAAATAAAGATTATTATTATTATTATTATTATTATTATTATTATTATTCTCCAAGGTGAGATAAAGGGTGCATCTACACTGCAGAATTAATGCAGTTTGACACCACTTTAACTACAATGGCTTGATGCTATGGGATTATGGCATTTGTAGTTTGGTGAAGCACCAGCACTCCTTGGCAGAAGACTTTACAAAACTTTATAAGATATGGCAGTCAAAAGTGGTGCAAAACTGCACTAATTCTACTGTGCAGATGCACCTAAAGCTCCTATGCCAGAGCTGTTGCAACAAAGGTGACCTTTAATTGTTTCACATGAAAGCTGTCACACAACAATGCACATACCAAATGATTCAAGTGAAGATGAGAACACACAAGTGCACACACACACACACACACACACACCTATATTTAAATTGCTACACACGTGTCCCCAAACTTCCAGATATTGCCACCCCTTTCCTCCTCCCTCCCCCCAAAACCCTGCCAATAAAGCAAGCTGTACATGAGTTGGTTTTAAGCAGGCGTGCTATCTGTTCATTTAATATTAACAAATTGAAAGGAATTATTTTAATGCCAATTAACTTGTAACTGTCCCGTATTAATAGTAATTTAGATTAATCCTTCTCCAGAGCAGGAATGGTGGTCCCGGTGAAAACGTGCTTGGAATGCAGAAGGGGAGAACACCTTTGACATTGAAGGGAGAACGCTGTGTTATGTATTAGTACTGTTTTTGGAGTGATTTATTGTTAGGTTGTTGTTGAGGCTGTTTTCAGGTGAAAGTGGCATCTGTTTCCACAGCTGTCTGTCATTCCCTGATAATTTAAACAGTGAACATGATCACATTTCTTAGAGAGAGAGAGAGAGGGAGACACTGAAACCCCTCCTCTACTGCCACCATCAGCCTGCCCCCACTTATGAGAAATAGGCTTCAAAAGTTCTCTCCATCTCTCTCCTCTTCCCTTTTCTCTCTCATACAAAACACTCCACTTTGTCCCAATAAAGGATTCCCCCAGACAGGAAGCAGCCAGGCATTGAAGCTGCAAGGCCATTCGATGCTAATCAAGGTCATCAATTACAACATTCACACTTGCCTCAAACAGACAAGAGTTCTTTCTCCAATCCTGGACATTATTCCATAGATATATAAACCCCACTTGCCTAGTTTCCAACAGACCCCTCAACCTCTGAGGATGCCTGTCATAGTTATGGGCAAAATGTCAGGAGAGAGTGCTACTGGAACATGACTATACAAACTGGAAACCTCACAGCAACTCACTCCACTTTATCTTCCAGATTCTAAAGATTTCAGTCCAACATCATTTCACTATTAAAAATACCTTTAACATCAGTAATATTGTGCCCAGTCAACTTTTATTGTAAGGTTTCAATCCAAAAGCAAAAACACATCCACTAGGAGGCAGTTGTATAAGGACTAGACATCTATAACGTAAGTATTAGGCCACAAACTCTGGCTGATCTTGGAAGCTAAGCAGGGTCAGCTCTGATTCATACTTGGATGGGGGGTCACTTAATACCAGGCGCTGTAGGCATATTTCATGGAAAGGAACGGGCAAAACCACTTCTGAGTATTCCTTTCCTAAGAGAACTCTATGGCATTCATGATGAGGTTGCCATAAGTCAACAGGAGACCTGAAGATACAGATAACAGGGAAAGCAGTAGGCTGGATCTACAGTGCCCTGGATCCCAGAATCTGATTATGGGAGAAGCCTCCCACAGGATGGTGAAACATCGGGGCATTCCCTGGGCAACATGCTTGTAGATGCTGAATTCTCTCACGCCAGAAGCAACTTGCAGTTTTTCAAATCACTGTGTGAAAAAAACACAACAATTCCCGGATGATCTTATCCCAGATTATCTGGCATTGGAGACTCAGGCCTCTTCCACACAGCTGAATAAAATCCCACATTTTCTGCTTTGAACTGGAATATCTGACAATGTGGACTAAAATAACCTGGTTCAAAGCAAATATTGTGGGATTTTCTGGCTTGATATTCTAGGTTATATGGCTGTGTGGAAGGGCTCTCATATAACATAGTTCAAAGCAGATCATTTGGGATCAGATCCTGGGATATAGGACACTGTAGTTGCATAGTGAGAGTAGCAGCCATTTTTTTTAAAAAAAAATATCATGATGGGATATTGCTAGGTTTGGGTTGCTGTGAGTTTTTTGGGCTGCATGGCCATGTTTTTGTAGCATTCTCTACTGACATTATACCTGCATCTAAGAAATGTCAGGAGAGAGAGAATGCTACTGGAACATGGCCATACAGCCTGAAATAACTCACAGCAATCCAGGGCCTTCCACACAGCCAGGCATGTAGCTAGCAGGGAGGCATGAGGGGCTTCAATCCCCCCCCCCCCTGAAATTCTCAGGGTGGTTGCGAGAAGGCCTTACCGGTACATTATTTAAACTGTTATGTTTATTCATATCATGATCTGATCACCAAGCTCAATACATCCCATATGCATGGGGGTATTGGGGTAACAATACAAAAGGTTTGCTAGGGTAGATCGTCAGCCCCCTCCCTGAATCAAACTCAGCCCCCCTCATTCAAATTCAGCCCCCCCCCCCCCCCCAATCAAAAACCTGGCTATGGGCCTGCACACAGCCATAACCCAGAATATAAAGTCAGAAAATCCCACAAAATCTGCTTGGAACTGGGTAATCTGAGGGCCCTTCCAGACAGCCATATAACCCAGAATACCAAGGCAGAAAATCCCACAATATCTGCTTGGAACTGGGTTATCTGAGGGCCCTTCTACACAGCCATATAACCCAGAATACCAAGGCAGAAAATCCCACAATATCTGCTTGGAACTGGGTTATCTGAGGGCCCTTCTACACAGCCATATAACCCAGAATACCAAGGCAGAAAATCCCACAATATCTGCTTGGAACTGGGTTATCTGAGGGCCCTTCTACACAGCCATATAACCCAGAATACCAAGGCAGAAAATCCCACAATATCTGCTTGGAACTGGGTTATCTGAGGGCCCTTCTACACAGCCATATAACCCAGAATACCAAGGCAGAAAATCCCACAATATCTGCTTGGAACTGGTTATCTGAGTTCCCTTCCAGATAGCCATATAACTCAGAATATCAAGGCAGAAAACTCCACAATATCTGTTTTGAACTGAGTTATTTGAGTCCACACGGTCATATATCCCAGTTCAAAACAGAAAATGTGGGATTTTATTCAGCTATGTGGAAGGGGTCCCAGTGATTCCTGGGAGGAAAGCCTTAGACCACACATTGCTAGGTTTGTTTTTTTTATTGCTCTTCTCAGGGCCCTTCCACACAGCCATATAACCCAGATATCAAGGCAGAAAATCCCACAATATCTGCTTGGAACTGGGTTATCTGAGGGCCCTTCTACACAGCCATATAACCCAGAATACCAAGGCAGAAAACCCCACAATATCTGCTTGGAACTGGGTTGTTTGAGTCCACACTGCCATATATCCCAGTTCAAAACAGAAAATGTGGGATTTTATTCAGCTGTGTGGAAGGGCTCTCAGGCAATCAATGATGGCAGAGCTTTTCTATTTTGGGAGAAGGAGCTGTGGGTGCGTATGTTATTCCACCCTTCCCGGCATTTCCACACTTTGGAGGAATAGAATAAAGCTTGTGTTTTCCCCACTGTCCTTCTCCCCCCCCCCCCCCTCTCTTTCATCAGCCTGGGCATCCATTTCCATGGCAAAAAAAGTCATTTGCAAACTTCATCAGCGAAATTAAGACGAAGCGGTGCATTAAGGGGAGCTCCTAAATGGCACCGAAATTGGGAAAGGTGGGGAGAGAAAGAGAAGGAGGGAAGCAGGCCCGTAGCCAGGATTTCGTTTGGGGGGGGGGGCTGATTTTTTCAGGGGGGGGGGGGTTCGGAGGGGGGCTGAGTTTCGGGGGGGGGGCTGAGTCTGAGTGAAAGAGGGTCTAGCCTAGCAAACCTTTTGTATCATTACCCCAATACCCCCATGCATATGGGATATATTGAGTGTGGTGATCAGATCATGATATGAATAAACATAACAGTTTTAATAATGCACCAGTAAGGCCTTCTCGTGGACCACCATGAGAATTTGGGGGGGGGGGGCTGAAGCCCCTCAAGCCCCCCCCCCCCCCCCCCGCTACATGCCTGGAGGGAGCAGGTGGAATAGGAGTGGGCTGGCTCACCTTTCGCATCCCTACAGACCCTTCCAGCCAAAGCGGAGAGGAAAGGAAAGAGGGAAGAGGAGAAGAGATGACGAGGGAGGGGAAGGGAAGCTGGCCTCCCCAATTTTCGGGAACCCAGAGGGCGTTTAAGGGCAAAGCAACCCCTCCTTGCGCCTCTTGGGTCCGGAGAAAGGACGGAAAGTTCCCCATTGCTGTCACCGACTCATCAAACAGCCCCCCCCCCCTTTGCAAGAGAGTGATCCCTGGCCATTGGCCAAGCGCCCCTCACGTGGGATCGCCTTTCACCCGCCCCGCTTCCTCCAACAACCCCCTCCCTGGCTTCACCCCACTCTCACCCCTTCTTTCTCCTCCTCCTTGGAAAGTGTCTCTTTGGGGGTGGGAAAGAGGGGGCTCCCAATGGTCGGTGTGTGGCGGTGGGGAGGGCAGGGAAGGCAGCCGCCCCTTTTATGTGGGGCAGGGACCCTCTCCAGAGGGAGGAAGGCTTCCCAAGAGCCTTGGGTGGGGAGATCTCCAAGCCAGGCCCTTTCCCTTTCCCATTTGGACCCCTCGCCCCAAATGAGGCCGCCGGGAGTGCTCCCCACGAGGAATAAGGACCCACCTCGGGACGGGGAGGCGGCAGCAGCTTCTTCTTCCTCTTCCTCCTCATCCTCCTCTTCCTCCTCCTGCTTTGGGTTTGCTTGGACGTCCCCTCGGGGTGCAGGGAGCAGCCCAGAGCCTCGCCTCTTCCTGGAGCCGTGGGGCCAGCGAGGGAGCCCCGCGACGGAGCTTGGCGGGACGGAGGAAACTTTTGAGTGGATGAAAGTGAGAAGAAACCCGCCCCGAAGCGCAGGTAAGGCGCGCCCGCCCGGAGAGATGTGATTGGACGAGGACACGGCGCGCGCGCTCCTTGGCTCCCTTCCCCGCACAAGAGCCAGGTAGCGCGAGCCGGAAGGATGGGAGGAGAGCGGCCTTCGCATCGCCTTCCAAAATGCAACCACATCACCCAGAATATCAAGGCAGATAATCCACAGTGACCGCTTTGGACCGGATTATCTGAGTCCACACTGCCCTATAATCCACTTCAATGCGGATTTTAGACAGCTGTGTGGAAGGGGCCTGGGAAAAGCGGGGACAGAAGGGAAAGCGACAGAAGGGAAGGGGAATCGATCCCCAAATGTAAATGCTCAATGTGTATCTCTCCCAACTGGTTGCGGATTCTGACTATGAGTACGCTCTTAGCGTTAGGCAAGTCCGGTCGAGGCAACGTCATCAGGTTTGGACCACAAAGCATTTTCGGGGAGTTTTCAGCTTCTTTCTGATTGGACACAAATTTAGTCGGGAAGAAGCTGAAACTTCCTGGAAGCCATTGAAAATGCTTTTGGGGTTCAAACTTGAGTCGGGAAGAAGCTGAAACTCCTTTAAAGTCATTGAAAATAATAATAAATGATAAATATTAAGTTAAAATGTTAACTTAATATTAAAATAAATTATTATTATTATTATTATTATTAACAACAACAACAGCCAGAAGAATGATCTTGTTTGCTAGGTGCTCATCTTGTTGTGTTCCAAATATTAAATTAAAATATTAAATTAAAATATTAACTTAATATTAATAATAAATAAGTAAATAATAAAACACATGGGAAGTGTCCGACTCGTGATCCAAAACAACAGCCAGAAGAGTGATCTTGTTTGCTATGTACTCACCTTGTTGCGTTCCAAATATTAAATTAAAATATTAATATTAAAAATAAATAAAATAATAATAAAATAATAAAATACTTGGGAAATGTCCGACTTGTGATCCAAAACAACTGCCAGAAGGGTGATCTTGTTTGCTATGTACTCCTCTTGTTGTGTTTCAAATATTAAATTAAAATATTAACTTAATATTAAAATAAATAAAATAATAAAACACTTGGGAAGTGTCCGACTTGTGATCCAAAACAACAGCCAGAAGGGTGATCTTGTCTGCTATGTACTCCTCTTGTTGTGTTTTAAATATTAATAATTAATATTAATAATATTAATATTTTCGTGTCAGGAGCGACTTGAGAAACTTCAAGTGGCCTCTGGTGTGAGAGAATTGGCCGTCTGCAAGGACGTTACCCAGGAGATGCCCAGATGTTTGATGTTTTACCATCCTTATATAATAATAATAATAATAATAATAATAATAATAATAATATACTGCACACAGTCCTAGACTCTTGGAATGTGTTCGACTTGTGATTTTGTGATACGAAATCCAGCATATAGATCTCATTTGCTGTGACATACTGTGCTTTTTGTCAGTAAAATAATAATATACTGTATTTACTGTATAGCCCGAAAAAACCTACAACAACCCAATAATAGACTGTATTTATAACCTGTCCTATTTCCCCGGAGGGAATTCAGGGCGGAAAATCCTTTTGGATTCAAACTTAAGCCTGGAAGAAACTGAAACCTCTTTAAAGTTGCTGGGTTCAAATCCGATCGAAGCTGGATCGACGCTGCCGTATAAATGCAGTTTGAACTGAGTGCATATAATGTAGTTGGCATTTTATGCTCAGGGCAGAGTCATATAACTTGTGAGAGTCGACACTCACCATATAAGGAAGTTTCAAACTGCATTATATGGCAGTGTGGATGGGTTCTGAGGTCCCCAAATAACAGCCTTAGGAGAAGGAAAGGCTGCCATCGTCACAAGAGGGCGGGAAAGTTTTCCCAAACTCCCCACCGGATCCTTTGGCAAATAGACTTGTGTCCAGCCTCTCTCCAGCTCTTACTCTAGAAATATATTCCCGGAAATCAGAGTGAGTTAATTCCAATTCCACACAAACATACTATTTAAAAAAAATACTACATCGTTTCCCTACAGATCCCATAGAACAAAACCTCTTTCTTTTCCCACCGAAAGGTATTTTCTTCCTTTCCTCTCCACCTAGGAAATGTTTTATGGGCGATTACAAAATAAACCAATTCAAAAGGCTAATTAGCACATAGAATTTACCACTTTGAACCATCGAAAAAAACCCCCAGCATTATTTTTCTTCATTTTCTTTCTTTTTCTTCATTTTCTTTTTTCCTTCCTTCCTTCTTTTTCTCTTCCTTCCTTTCCTTCTTTCTTTCTTTCCTTCCTTTCTTCTTTTCTTTCTTTTCTTCCTTATTTTTCCTTCTTCCCTTCTTTCTTTCCTTCCCTCCTTCCTTCTTCCTTTTTTTCCCTTCCTTCCTTCTTTTTCTTTTCCCCCTTCTCTTTCCTTCCTACCTTCTTTCCTTCTTTCTTTTTCTTTTTTCCTTCCCCCTTTTTTCTTTTTTCACTTTCCTTCCTTTTTTCCTTCCCTCCTTCCCCTCCTTTCTCTTTCTTTCTTACTTCTTTCCTTCTTTCTTTTTTCCCTTCTTTTCTTCTTTCCTTCTTTTTCTCTTTCTTCTTTCCTTCCTTCCTTCCATCCTCTTTTCTTCCTT
The DNA here is from genome assembly GCF_037176765.1 of Anolis sagrei. Lineage (NCBI taxonomy): Eukaryota > Metazoa > Chordata > Lepidosauria > Squamata > Anolidae > Anolis > Anolis sagrei. The sequence continues at coordinate 189,058,487 of NC_090022.1, read as the reverse complement.
CCTTCGTTACTTCGTTCCTTATTTTTCCCTTCTTCCTTCCTTCCTTCCTTCCTTTCTTTTTCTTTTTTCATTTCTTCCTTCTCTTTCCTTCCTATCTTCTTTCCTTCTTTTTCTTTTTGTCCTTCCCTTCTTTTTTCATTTTCCTTCCTTTTTTCTTTCCTTCCCTCCTTTCCCCTTCTTCCTTTTTTCTTTTTCTTTCCTCCCTTCTTTCTCTCCCCCCCTTCTTTCTTTCTTTTTCTTTATTCCTGCCTTCTTTCTTTGTCTTTTAACCTTCCATCCATCCATCCTTCCTTCCTTCCTTCCCTTCTCTTCCTATTCTTTCCTTTTTCCGAAATAGTCTGAAAATACAATTCCTTGGTGAAGTTTAATTTTTTTGTGACATTAATATAGCAGTGTTTTGTTTGTTTGTTTTTCTGGCCAGAAAATGTAACTAACGTTGAGACAATTTTCAAGTTCACCCCTGAAGTTTTTATTTTTATTTTAGAAAAATTCTTTATTTTTAAAAAAAAATTACCAATTTTTAATTATATTATTATAATAAATTATTATAATAAAACATTATGAATACTGTATAAAATTATTCTCAGGCAAAATGCATAAGGTGCAGGTGGCAAATTAATGAATGAATAAATAAATATAGTAAATAGTAAATAAATGAATGTTGTTAGACTTGGATCCATCTCCAAGATATCCCATGATTATTAAATCATTCACCAAACCCTTCTGGTCTCAAGCAGGAATCGTTTCCACGGTGTTACATCAGGGTCAAGTTACAGCGGAATCTTTGGGGCGGCTGCTTGTTTCTTGACACGCTTCATTTTTTGAATGCAATGCGGATTACGCGAGTTCTCGTAGTTTCTCCGGGCCGTATGACCATGTTCCAGAAGCATTCTCTCCTGACGTTTCGCCTGCATCTGTGGCAGGCATCCTCAGAGATTGTGAGGTCTGTTGGAAAGTAGGAAAATTGGGTTTATATATCTGTGGAAAGTCCAGGGTGGGAGAAAGAACGATTTCACTGTTTACTTGCTGGAAACGGGAAGGAGAGGCCCCAATGGTTTTGTGTTGTCAGAACTTTGAGCTGTGGAGTATCCTAAAGCTGTCATTCTTTTTTAAATAAAACATTTGATGTGTATTTTTAAAACAAAACCACCCTCCTCTTTTTTTTTAAAGTTCCAAATTATGAGTTTATTTGTATAATATTTGCCCTCTTTTTAAACAACAACAACTGGGTTGTTGTGAGTTTTCAGGGCTGTATGACCATGTTCCAGAAGCATTCTCTCCTGCATCTATGGCAGGCATCCTTAGAAGTTGTGAGGTCTGAGGATGCCTGCCATAGATGTAGGCGAAAAGTCAGGAGAAAGTGCTTCATGGCCATACAGCCCGGAAAACTCACAACAACCCAGTGATTCCGGCCATTAAAGCCTTCGACAACAACAACTTTTTTGTTCTGTGAATTGGTGTGATCACTTCTTTGTAATAATAATAATAATAATAATAATAATAATAATAATAATAATAATAATATAAACCGAAAGCTACATCTATGGCAGGCATCCTTAGAAGTTGTGAGGTCTGAGGATGCCTGCCATAGATGTAGGCGAAACGTCAGGAGAGAATGCTTCTGCAACATGGCCATACAGCCCGGAAAACTCACAACAGCCCAGTGATTCCGGCCATGAAAGCCTTCGACAACAACAACAACCTTTTTGTTCTGTGAATTGGTGTGATCACTTCTTTGTAATAATAATAATAATAATAATAATAATAATAATAATAATACAAACCGAAAGCTACATCTATGGCAGGCATCCTTAGAAGTTGTGAGGTCTGAGGATGCCTGCCATAGATGTAGGCGAAACGTCAGGAGAAAGTGCTTCATGGCCATTCAGCCCGGAAAACTCACATCAACCCAGTGATTCCGGCCATGAAGGCCTTCGACAACAACAACAACCTTTTTGTTCTGTGAATTGGTGTGATCACTTCTTTGTAATAATAATAATAATAATAATAATACCGAAAGCTACATCTATGGCAGGCATCCTTAGAGGTTGTGAGGTCTGAAGATGCCTGCCATAGATGTAGGCGAAACGTCAGGAGAAAGTGCTTCATGGCCATACAGCCCGGAAAACTCACAACAACCCAGTGATTCCGGCCATGAAAGCCTTCGACAACAACAACAACCTTTTTGTTCTGTGAATTATATAATTTTTTAATTATAATAATTAAAAAACCGAAAGCCGTGAAATGAATATGTATTAAATAAACTGTAGAGATAGATATGGATAGTTCTCTAGGGCTGCCTGGGACCAGATCCAGAATTGCGTTTGCATGGGATCGTTAATAACGTCGTTGCATTCCCTGGTTTCCAAGCCCAAAGAGAAAGGAACGGCAGCAGATGATTTGGATGGTAGAGAAGCACTAGTATCTAGAGACAAAATAAAATTACAGGGCAGAAAAAGGGGATTGGTTTTCTTTTTTCTAAAAATCTAGTTTTGCCAAACTATCCATTCTCAGTGGTTTGGGGAAAGTGTGTGGAAAGGCAGGGAAGAAATGAACACAACCGGAGTTAAAACTTCAGCCACGCAGGAGGCGAAATAGAGGGCTTGAATTCACCCAAGACTTGGAGACAGAATGGAAGGAGAGAGAAGGGGGAGTGAGAAAAAGGTTGGGTTCATTTCAAAGTGAGGGGACTTAAAAAAAAACCTTTAGAGATCTATAAACACAGCTCCTCCGTTCTGACCCCTTACATCTGTCAAAGCCCTGCTGCTCCCCTTTCAATGGGGCTCATTCCATTCCTTTCACATTCTGGTTAAGGGGTTTTCTCCAACTTTGGAAGAAGCTTGGCTCCAGAGAACTACATGGAGCTGGAGGAAAAAGACAGGCACCACTTGGAAGTTTAGAGTTAGGTAAAAATAGGGGAGAGGAAGAGGCTGATTTATGTCTGGAGGTGAGTGTTCATGGTTTCTGTGAGGAAACAAAACAGGCATCAGAATCACTGTGTTGTGGAATCATAGAACCATAGAGTTGGAAGAGACCTCATGGGCCATCCAGTCCAACCCCCTTCCAAAAAGCAGGAATATTGCATTCAAAGCACCCCTGACAGATCATAGAATCATAGAATCAAAGAGTTGGAAGAGACCTCATGGGTCATCCAGTCCAACCCCCAGCCAAGAAGCAGGAATATTGCATTTAAAGCACCCCTGACAGATGTCCATCCAGCCTCTGCTTAAAAGTTTCCAAAGAAGGAGTCTCCACCACACTCCAGGGCAGAGAGTTCCACTGCTGAACGGCTCTCACAGTCAGGAAATTCTTCCTCGTGTTCAGATGGAATCTCCTTTCTTGTAGTTTGAAGCCATTGTTCTGCGTCCTAGTCTCCAGGGAAGCAGAAAACAAGCTTGCTCCCCCCTCCCTGTGACTTCCTCTCACGTATTTATGCATGGCTATCATGTCTCCTCTCAGCCTTCTCTTCTTCAGGCTAAACATGCCCAGCTCTTTAAGCCGCTCCTCATAGGGCTTGTTCTCCAGACCCTTGATCATTTTAGTCGCCCTCCTCTGGACACATTCCAGCTTGTCAATATCTGTCTTCAATTGTGGTGCCCAGAATTTGACACAATATTCCAGCTGTGGTCTAACCAAAGTGGAATAGAGGGGTAGCATGACTTCCCTGGACCTAGACACTATACTCCTATTGATGCAGGCCAAAATCCCATTGGCTTATTTTGCTGCCGCATCACATTGTTGGCTCATGTTTAACTTGTTGTCCATGAGGACTCCAATATCTTTTTCACATGTACTGCTATCGAGCCAGGCATCCCCCATTCTGTCTCTTTGCATTTCATTTTTTTTCCTGCCTAAGTGGAGTATCTTGCATTTGTCACTGTTGAACTTCATTTCAAGGCTTCCATTGCCTGAGTCACTGGGTTGCTGTGAGTTTCCCGGGTTGTATCTGTGTTTCTGCCAGGGAGACACCCATTAGTTTGTACAAATGGGGCTGTCAAACAAAGAGTGATACTGATGGGTTGTAGTGAGTTTTCCAGGTTGTATGGCCTCATTCTAGTAACATTCTCTCCTGACGTTTCATCCACATCTATAACAGGCAACTTCAGGAGTTGTGGCCAATCCTAACATTCACACTTGCCTCAAGCAGACAAGAGTTCTTTTTCCCCCCCTGTATATTCCACAGATATATAAATATAAACCTCACTTGCCTGGTTTCCAACAGACCTCACAACCTCTGAGGATACCAGCCATAGATGTGGGTGAAACATCAGAAGAGAATGCTTCTGGAACATGGCCATACAACCTAGAAAACTCACAGAAACCAATCAGAACCATTCTTTGTTTGACAGCCCCATTCGTACAAGCCAACTGTACGAATATAGTAGTATAGTATAGAGTACCTTCGGGCTGAGAAAGGTGGTATACAAATATGGTTAATTAATTAATTGATTGATTGATTAATGGGTGTCTCCTGGCAGCAAACACAGAGTCCTGTGTCACATTAAAGCCCAGAGTTATTATTATGGCACCAACTTCTATGGACCCAAAGAGCCCATGCCATCTGTAGTCTCTGGTTGGTGACTTCCAGGTAAGATCTCTAAACCGAGCAGGCATACCCCTATGGACTACTGCCCATTGCTCAAGACAGTGGTGACATTAGGTTTGGTGCCATTTGGTGTGGTAATTCACAGTGCAACACTCACGGGAGGGAGTCTGTGTGTGTGTGTGCATGTGTGTATGTGTAGGCACACACACACCTATATGCACACACATATCTCTACATACTTCAACTCCCAGAAAGCTCACCCATACTGAGTTATGTATGGGAAGGAATTCTGGGACATGAAGTCCAGTATTCAAAGAAAGGACAAAAACATGCTCTGTGAGTTAGGAAAGGCTGTCCAGAAAGGCACAATCAAAACACTCCCAAAAGATGGCCATCCATTTTTACTTTATAGCAACCCTGGGCTATAATATCTACAATAATAATATCTATATATCTATCATAATAACATGTATATGTCTAAATAATATCTACATGTCTATAATAATATCTATATGCCTATAATAAATCTATAAGTCTATAATAATATCCATATGACTATAATAATAATACCTGTCTGTCAATAATATCTATACATCTATAATAATACTACCTATATGCCTATAATATCTATGTCTATAATAATAATATATATATATATAATATAATATGTATATACTTCTATAATAATAATAGCTATATAATATCTATAATAATAATAATATCTATATGCCTATAATAATATATATAGGTCTATAATAATATCCATACATCTGTTATTTAGCCCTGTGCTCCTTGTATTTTTTTATCAGTTTTATACTAATTTATGCAATGCGTTTGATACAAAATAAACAAATAAATAACATCTATAATAATAATAATACCCATATGCCTTTAATAATAATATTTGTGTCTATATATATATATATATATATATATATATATATATATATGCCTATAATATCTATATGTCTATAATAACAACCACAATAATAATACCTTTATAATATCTTTGAATTGGGTTATATGGTAGTGTAGACTCAGGTAACCCAGGGCCCTTCCACATATCCATATAACCCTTTGGCCTCGAGGAGACTGAAATGGGCCTATATTAGGCTGACACTTTGCCACTTCAGTTGTGTATTGATAGCTTAGAAACCAGCTTTTCCTCTTTTCTTTCTTTCCCATTTCTCCACAATGGGCTACAGCAACACGTGGCTAGATACAGCTAGTAGCTTCCATAAAGTTTGATCCAAGAGCCAATGTGGATTCACCTCCTCATGGACATGGAAACTTCGGCCACTATTAGATACTGGGAACTGCAAGGGTGTTGGTGGGCAGAGCTTTGGGCATGATTTGCCTCCTCTCTAAGCCTACCTGCTTCCTTCACGAGAGCTCTGTAGCAATGCCAGTGCCACAATGTTGAAAGTTGTCAGCTGTCAGATCAATTAACAGGTATATATGGGCACCATATTGTCATTTGCCCCAGACTGCAAAAATATCTTGAGTTTCTCCTCTGGATACATTGGATCTTACACGGTCCAGACACATGTATTGGGGAAATATGTGTCTGTGTATGAGAGATAAATGCCAATGAAGTGAACTGAACCAGAATGCCTGCATGGGCTGCCATCTTGCTAAAAGCAAGAAAAGAATGGCTGAATACAGTTTGCACAATTTCCATGGGGATTCCTGCATAGCAGTGAAGGTGCACAAGGAGTTTTGCCTCGGCTTCGGCTTTGAACCTTTCTGGTTATATCCTGAAGGTGCAACTAGTACGGGCCTGCCCAGAAAGCGCATTTGCCCCAGTGAGTCATCATTGACAATGTTGTACAGCTTCCATGCTGCAGATTCTTCAACAGGTGCAGGTGTGCAGAACAAAAAAGCTATTTTAAATGTAGATTGCATTGTGCATCCATGCTAAAAAAAGTGGGAGAGGTTGTTGAAAACAGAATGAATGAATGAAGGATAAAAACAAGAAGAGGGGAAACTGCAAATTGCAAATGGAAACTTGCAACAGAGCTGTGTTTGACAAAATTCTCCCTTCTCCTTTCATCCCCAGTAAAACTGCAGGGCAGCACACTGGAAGTAACCTCACCATCATCTCCCAGAACCAGCTTCACCACCAAGCAGTTGACAGAGATGGAGAAGGAATTCCACTACAGCAAATACCTGAGTCGAACCCGTCGAGTGGAGATTGCTTCAGCCTTAGGCCTCAAGGAGATCCAGGTAAAGGTCTGGTTCCAGAACCGCCGGATGAAGCAGAAGAAAATGGAGAGGGAAGGCTCTCTGTGGGGAACTGTAGTTGGCTGCCACCCACAGGACTCCTCCTCTTCAACAAAACCAGGCCTTGCTTCAATATCCTCCTCAACTAGCAGGGATATTGGGGACCTCACTATACTTTGACTGAAAGAAAATGAAAAGATGTTCCTCAAGATTCTTATTAGACTTGTGAAAGTTCAAAGGTTCCTAGATGGAGCACCTGAATAGATCTTCCCAAAGAGATTTGGAGACACCCATTCCAACCCTCCCCTCAACCAATGTACAACTGAGTTCCATAAAATAGAAAACACTAGACTGCACTGTAATTTAAACTTGTGTGTGTATGTGGGGATCAGGATTGGGAAATTTTGGTGAAAATTCTTGCCATGGTTGTGTAGAAACCCCAAATGTTCATGTCACCTGATGTACAGATAAATGCAAAGCTTCTTTGCACAGTGTTGCAATCCTGGGAATCCAAGAAATTGTATAAAAAGGAACTTTCCAACAGGACGTGTTCCAAAAATACATCATCATGTTGTCATGATTCAGTTTCTATCCCTGTTCCTCTGCTTACTTTCTCATGCTGGGTTTGTTATTCTTGGAGTTTGGAATTGTTTTTTTTTTTAACCACAGTTCCTAGAATTCCCCAGCTAACATAGGGATTCTGGGAACTGTAGTTCACAAAAGTACTTTTGCCAGGTTCTGATCATTTTTCATAATTTAGATCTTTGTCAATGCAGTACTTTGAACGTTCAGAGGTTCATTGGATGCAGACTACCCTCCTACATGCTCTTTTTAATATAAGCAGAAGTCACACTGAATTCAGTATGACTTATTTCCAAGCATGTACAGATCATGGTATTACTCAGGGATGTAGCTATAGTGGACACCCCCCCCCCCCCCACAAGTAAGAATTCTGTCTCCTAATGGAATTTTTAATTCAGTCTCCAAATTCCAAGCTTTGTAGGAAATGAAACATTAAAAAATCATTCACATCCAGACCTTTTCTAGCTGCTTTGTTTGCATCCTTTTGGTAACCTTTCTTGCCTCTTTTGTTTGGATGCCTAAGATGCATTTCTAAATGCATTTCAGATGACGTTTAAGTTTATTGTGCTTAAGCGCCACATGGGAGCTTCCCAGAAGCATCTGGGAACAGAATCCTGGACCGGATAGGCTTTCTATTTACTCCAGTATAGATCTTCTTATGTTATTCTGAGTTGATGTTTCTACAAATGATTCTTATCAATTTTTGTAGTAAATTATTTGTTAATGAATACTCTAGGCATACATCAAAAATCCTTTGGCCTGACATCATGAGAACCAACACACTCATTTATACTTTCAGGGAAATGATGCTGCTAATTAGGCATTATTAGTGCTGTCGTCAAAATTTCAGCAGTAGCTATGGATGCTGACAAGAGACCCATCCCAAGTTTTCTGTGACCCACCAGTACTTCCCAACCCAATTAATTAAACGTTTGGCAGGGTGACAATAGCACAATGGAACCAAGACTCACAGGGGCCAAATGCAGAAGTTTGTTTTTTGATCAGCAGGGATGAGCATGTTTTTATATTCTCCCCTACTTGCCCCACTCATTTCTGTCTTCTAAACTTACTGCAATTTTCATAGTACCTTTGGGGTTGTTGTTGGGGTTTTTTTTTACTACCAATAGTACATTATTGCCAGCTATTCTTGTTGAAATTTTGGGTTGGCTTAATCGTCAATGGACAATTGAAATCCAGTGGCTTCGTAAAACATCTGTTTGTGGTGTAGATGAAATTATTGCTGAAGTTTGTTATTATGATTCAACACAGCTTCTTGCATTTTTGGTCTCACATTACTGCCAAGGTTATGGGATTATCATAACGAGTGTTCAAACTTTGGAACTGACTGATGCACAACTGCAAAATAATGCTTGATGTCGGTGGTTGAGAAAAAATGGTTGGCCAGTCGCTGTAAAGTTTTCACTATTATCTTGTGTTGATTGCATCAGTCCTGTTATCCTTTTTTTTGTTGGAAACTGAACACTGAGAACTCCATCTTAAATCTATCTGTTGGTCCCAATCAGGGTAAAGCTACTGCATACTTGGAAACGTGGCTTGTATCTACACTATAGAATTAATGCAGTTTGATGCCACTAACAAGGCCTGATGCTGTGGAGTTATGGGAGTTGTAATTTTACATCTTTAGCCTTCTCTGGCAAAGAGTTCTGGTGCCTCATCAAACCATGAATGCCAAGATTCCATTGCACTGAGCCATGACACTTATAGTGATGCCAAACTCCATTAATTCTACAGTGTAGATCATGCATGGGTAAACTTTGGCCCTCCAGGTGTTTTGGACTTCAACTCCCACAATTCCTAACAGCCTAGTGGCTGTTCGGAATTATGGAAGTCGAAGTCCAAAACACCCGGAGGGCTGAAGTTTGCCCATGTCTGGTGTAGATGTATCCTTGATAAATCCAAATAATTCCATCCTTCTACTCTAACTGTTCTCTGTCTTTGCCTCTGGAGTGCTTAGACTCAGCCACAGCTTAATATTGTCCTAGCTTCTAATGCACAGAAGAGACTGGTAGAATCCAGAACAAAATAAATGTACCTTTTGTCAATACAAAGGAAATAAACACTTTTCCATACTCATAATTCTGTAGATATTATGAAAATTGTTACAAAAAAATCTACCTCTCATTTGTCTAGACCAGAGTTTCTCAAGCAATGCTCCATGGAGCACTTAGTGTTCCATGAAACATTTTCAAGAATTCCGTGAAAAGACAAGGATTTTAAAACAACAACAACAACAACAATAATAATAATAATAATTTAGAAATACATGGAGGAAAAATGCTCAATACAGTCATTTTTTGCGCCCATGAGTGGTATGCAGAAAAATATCGAATAGAGTACAGAATATATTTAGCACCTTCCATGTGAAACAAAAACTATAAATTCTATAGTTCACTAGTTGACTCCTGGGAACCAAAATATTGGAAGGATACACACTGCACATAGACAATACATTCCGCTGCTGGACAGATACAGAGGTAGACTGTATCTGCGAGATGAAATTTAGTGCTCTGCCTTGAATTTCACATTTCAAAAGTTCTCCATGACTGAAAAAGTTTGAGAACTTCTGGCCTAGACTATCAGAAGATGATACGGGTTTGTTGTGTTTTATTTATTATTTGTTACCCTTGTTTGCATTTGAATTATGTAAGCAAATGAAAGTGGGATGAGTTACAAAATTAAAATTTGAATGGATTGATATTCTAATGAAGGTTGGCTTATTTCTTAAACTTACATTACATTCTTTCCAGGATTTCAGAAATGCTTATGAGCAGTTCCAAGAGAGCTTTCCATTCCAAACACTTAGAGGACAACACTTGCTTACCTTCAGATGCACCTTCAGGCCATCGTAACACAGAGGGCTAGGCTGGGGAGATGAATGGGGGAGTCAAAATTGGTAGGTCATAAAACTGGTCCAAGTAAAGTCTGCTCACAAATGGTTGCAATCCACAAAACATTTACTATTCAATGGTCCCTTGATGTCAAGGAAATTATTAATGAGCAAGTGGTTTGTGGTTTGATGCCATTAGGAGAGAGTTGCTGTTTTGCTGATTTCTGCCAAGGAGGGATGAATGAAAATAATAGCTGAGTCAACCTACTTCCTAGCCCAAATCATTGTCTGAGACAAAACAACTGCAGAGTTTAAATGAGAGAATTCATTTATTGGGTTTTGTAAAAGCTCAAAGTATCTGAAGTATGAGTGTAGAGAAACTGCAGAATTCAAAATGGACACTGAAAATTGAAGGACAAAAAGAGAAACATTAAAAGAGTGGAAAAGATCAACTCCCTGAAATCTGCGGAGGTTAAAATTAAAATTAAAAGCTTATGTCCCCTATTTTATTAAATTCATATTACAGTCAGTCAAACCATTCTTTTCAGCTAGGAGTTTCCTTGTGGAGCAGCGGAGGATGGACCTGGAGCAAAAAGGCAAGAGATACATATTTTAATAAATAAAATGGTTTCCCTCATGAATATTCATACACACAAACTCTTCTGCATATAGAAGAAGGGTGATATGGAGCTGTGTAAAGATCTATAAAACAGTGACAGAATGTATTAACCTTTTTGAGAGCCATTGTGATATAGCAGTTTCAATGTTAGACTATGACATCAGAACACCAGGGTTCAAATCCCTGGTTGGCCATGGCAATCCACTGAGTGCAGACACCCTCCACTTTTGAGGAAGGCAAAGGGAAATCTCTTCTGAATAAATCTTGTCAAGAAAACCCTACAATTTCTTCACTTTAGGGTGGCTATATTAGTTATTTATAAAATATGTGAAGGTAGTTACGGTCTGAATATTACACAGTACTGCTACAGAATATTTCATATATCACGTACAACACAAAGTATATAATATCCACACTTTAAAATCCTAAGATTGACTTTAAAATGAAATAAAAATATTTTATTGGTTCTTTATTTTATCATAATTGCGAGAGTCCTGGTTTGAGGGTCGCACCAAGAGTTTAGGAGACCAAGGAGCAAATCTGCCCTTGGCTCTGGATAATTTTGAACAAGACTTTATAGGAAGTCTTGTTCAAAACTTTATAGGAAGTTTATAGGAAGTTGCTCAATTTTATAGGAAGACAAAGGCAAACCTCCTTTTAAAGGTTCCTGTGTGGTCTTGGGATTTGAGTGTTGGGTGATGTGGAGTGGAAGCTTCACTCAGCCCTAGAAACTCACTGTGTGACCTTGAGGAAAGCACACACTCAGCTTCAGAGGAAGGCAATGATGTACCTGTATTGTCGAAGGCTTTCATGGCCGTAATCACTGGGTTGTTGTAGGTTTTTTTGGGCTATATGGTCATGGTCTAGAGGCATTCTCTCCTGACATTTCGCCTGCACCTATGGCAAGCATCCTCAGAGGTAGTGAGGTCTGACCTTGCCAGAGGTAGTGAGGATGCTTGCCATAGATACTGGCGAAACGTCAGGGGAGAATGCCTCTGGACCATGGTCGTATAGCCCGAAAAAACCTACAACAACCCAATGATGCACCTCTTCTGAATAAGCCTTGCCAAGAAAAAAAATCAATCTTAAATATGTCTATATAATTCTTCTTGTTATGTGCCTTCAAGTCAATTCTACTTGGAATGTGTCTTAGGATTATGGTTATACTCCAATCACGCAAATCCCGAGGAATCCAGGCCAGGCTTATATCCATGCCAGGCTTCTCTTACCTCTGATATACAAGTGCCCAGGCCATTCGGGACAATTCTATAACTCTCTGCTACTTGTAGATACTAATTCAGCTACAACCTACAATGTTGCAAAGTTTCATGCAGCAGCATACAAAATCCGTCAGAGGATGACTGGTCCCAAAAGTTAAATGTGTTTCCAGTAATCACGTTTCTTGATTCTATAATTTGCTGATAGACCTGTGCATTGTATGTTTTTACCCTGTTTTCCCTTCTCCCCCCTTTGTGCTTCAGTATCTATATTTACATTTTAAATGTACTAAATGTACCAAGTTTGTATGAAACTGTAACTTTTATTTCCTGTGCTGGTCTGCGACTAAAACAAATAATTTGATTTGATTTGAAATCACGAGGCTGTTGAACTACATGCCCCAACTTCCCTAGCCAACGCAAGAGAGTTGTGATGCAACAATATTCAGAAAGTAGCACGATTCCCACCCCTTGCCACACATTGCAATTTTTCACTAATACTCCCATGAATGCCTTGTGCAAGATTTGCAGTTGTAGAGATAGATAAGGCCACCACGTCTGTGATCCAGTTTTATGGTTACACTCTTTCTGCATAAGTTGAGCAAATGAGGTGTACCATCTCGGCACAAGCAAATCACCGTATTGCATTCTTCAATATTGTATCTGGTTCCTTGCAAAACACAGGTTCTGCTTCCCCTGGAAGATGTCAATGCTCCCTGATATCACTGGAACAGGCTTCTTTTTATAAGACCCCAACCACCTTACAGAAAATCCATACAGTCCCACTCTTCCTTTCACCTCTGACCTTTTGACCTCTGCCTTGCCTCGGGGCAGCAGTGACCCGGTCACTGCCTAACCCTGAGTCAATAAGTCTACCTTCATTAGCATAAAACATGAATCTAGTGGCAGTTTGACAAATTATAACTTCAAGCTAAAGATCTGCCAACTGGCTAACTCCTGTAACGACTATTTATCACTGGAAATGGTAAATCATAGGAATTCAGATGACTTAATTATTCAGATATAAAAGAGCAAAAGCAAGGCAAGGCAGGAGAGAGTGGTGGGAGATTCCCCCACTTTCTGCAGGAGATCGAGGATGAAAGCCGCTCCACAAATGATCCTTGTGGCCGGGAGATGAAGTAGGGGGCGGCAGGGGAGGAGAACCCCTCTCCTCTCTGTCTTGGCTGGGTCCGTCAGCTCCCTCTCCCTGCGGATCTCATTTGCCACTCCTTTGTCTGCTCTTTCTTTTTATTCCCCACTTCACTCATTTTTCTTTTGCTTTGTCATTCTTCCTCTCCATCTCTTGCTCTTTTTTGTCCTTCTTTCTTAACCTTCATCAGTGTGTCTCTTTCTCGTTTGCTGCCCCATCCCAGCTGCCATTTATCATTTACGCTTCCTCCTTCCTACTCCTTTTTGCTCTAATTATTTCTGCATCTACTACCATCACCACTATTTACTCCTCCTCCTGTTCCTCCTTTCCTTCATCCTCCTTCTCTTGTCTCATCTTACGCTTCCTTTCCCCCCTCTTCCTTTCCTTGTCCATGCTCATGCTCATTATTTTCACTAGGTAACAAAGGTGTGTAACCATTTCCCTACCCCAAATTCCTTCACTTATTAATTGATTGAATTTTTAATATTTCTTAGGATGGCATCCCTTGCTCAGTATATACAGCACATGACTCTTTATCCATGGATTTAGTATGCACAATTTCATTTATCTACACTCCAAATAATATCTCATCTTCCCCCTCCTGCCAAAAAAACCCTGTTTGTGGTCCTTTCTAGAGACTTTATCCCATTGAACATGTCAAGTGTTTGGAAGAGTGGTTTACCACACAACTCAGGCATACTCCATTTCGAAAATAAATGGATGATTTTCCTATCGCCATCACACACTAGCAAATTATCCATTTTATTCAGTTCTCAATTGATTTGCCATCCCATTGTAGAGAGTTGTTCCCACACACTGTCCCTCCCCCATTTTCTTTGTGAAAAGAAACACTTCCTCTCCTGGACTGTGATGTTTGTTCTTATGTTACCAATGTCGTTTCCTAATTGGTTCTATCATAAACAAATCAGAAAAGTTTATCAAACTGCTATAGTACATTTTGCTCTAGTTTCTCAATGCTTGGATATTTTATAGAGTCTCCACCAACTTAAAATAGTTTGTGGGCACAAAAACGAACTTTCTGGAGCACAACCACTTTCAAAGTAAGGACTACACAATTAAACAGGAAATAACACTTGCAAACTAGGAACATATTTTCTTTATTATTATTATTATCATCATCATCATTATTATTCAGAGGCAGGATGGCCATCTGTCGTGGGGTGCTTTGATTGTGCTTTTACTACATAGCAGAAAGAAGGGGGTTGGACTAGATGGCCCTTGGGGGAGAGGCAGAGGAGGAGGAGGGAAGGCAGCATCAGGGGGCTCTCCCTTTGCCACCATTCTGGCAATTCTCCTACCTCTCTCTCTCTCCTTCCTTGTGTCGGAAGAAGGAAGGAAGGAGCGAAAGAAGGAGAGAAGGAGGTAACACATGGCACCCAGAATACACAGAAGGAAGGAAGGCCCCCAGAAAGTTCATGAAACAGAAAGGAACACAGCATACTGTTGATCTTCCCATGAGCAAAATGGTGGAACTTTTTCTCAAAGAGGCATTTTGTCTCCTCCCACAAATTGTGTAACACCATCACATGACAGATTTGGCCATTTTGCCCCATCTCTATCCAGATAATTTGCAAAAAAAGTCACTTGCCAACCAGCTTAGAAAACATCTGAAAAGATAACCATTTTCAATGCTGTTTGACCACCAAGATATCTCTATCCTACAGTTGAAGCCTAAGTCATGTGATGAAAACAGTAGGTTGCTATTTCTCAAGTGGGTGGCTCAGTAGTATTTAATGAATGCGATGAAGTTGTCCCTCTAATTCAGTTCCATGGTATGCATTCAGTGCAAGTATAGTCTTGCCGGTTTTAAGACAGTTGTTATTGTTATGCTCCTATTTTCTATATGTAGCAGCCAAAAGTATACCAAATAAAATTGTTATGGTGGATCTTCTTTGCAGAGGAGCCAGCAATGACCGGCTTATTGCTGTAATTGCCTTCCCCATCTCCTTCTACAACTGGGAATGGATTAAGAATATACAGGTAAGGCTGCTAGGACAATCTGTGTATGAAAGAGCGGACTTGCCA
Source organism: Anolis sagrei (assembly GCF_037176765.1). NCBI lineage: Eukaryota > Metazoa > Chordata > Lepidosauria > Squamata > Anolidae > Anolis > Anolis sagrei. The sequence goes on along the minus strand of NC_090022.1, from coordinate 189,043,256 downwards.
AAAGCAATTTGCCCAAAGCCTCAAAAACAAACAAACAAAACAACCTGCAAATGTTCCTGTTCTGATAACATTCTCTCTCTCTCTCTCTGCACATACAATGTCTGGCCTTTGGTCAACACAGGAGGTTGAAAGAAATCTAGCAAGGTAAACAAGGAAACATCCTCAAATCGCTGTTCACTTGGATCAGAAGTTGAACTGCTTCTTCCTGTGCCTATTTTTAGTGCCTAACCCCCCAGCGTTCCTCACCATTGCCTATGCTGGTGATGGCTGATGGGAATTGCAATCCAACAACATCTGAAAGGCCAGAGTTGTACACGACTGTCTGTAAAGAAGCCAAGGGGAACCATTCTATTCAGGAAAAGAAGGAAATATCATACAGACAACCTAAGAATTTTCTCCATCTGTTATTCTAACCATTAGGCTTAGATTAAATATTATCAAAGTTGAGGGCTCAACCACATTATCGAGTGGGGGATAAATGTGCTCAGTGGCTAAATCTGATACATGCCTGTTCATTCAGTACATATTCATCTTGGGGATGGATGAAGATTAAACTGTTTTTAATTCTGTGCTATTTTATTCTGGTATCATATTTATTTTTTATGATGGTGATGATTAATTGTAGCTGTATTCTATTGTAATCTTAGCCATGAGCTAGATTGGGCTCTATACCAGGAAAAGGGAGGAAAGAAGGAAGGAAGGAAGAAAGTTGAGTAAGTGAAGGGAAAGCTTTAATTGCAGACTTTATAGCTACGATATCAACCCTAATCTGGGGGACTGCTTGGGAACTAGGTTGTGGTCACTGATAATATTTTCATCCAATCCTAAAGCTTCCATAGAGCAGTACCAGTATAAACCCAGCATATATGCAAATGTGAGTAGATTAATAGGTACCGCTTCGGCGGGAAGGTAATGGTGCTCCATGCAGTCATGCCGGCCACATAACCTTGGAGGTGTCTACAGACAATGCTGGCTCTTCAGCTTATAAGTGGAGATGAGCACCAATCCGCAGAGTCGGACATGACTGGACTTAATGTCAGGGGAAAACCTTTACCTTTACCTACTGTAAATTATATCAGAAAGACAGCCTCATCAAACAAAGGTTTCATACAGCATTCTCACTAATAGTATTTAACGTAATTCCATTTTGTAGCTCCTGAAATAATCCCAGCAGTGTCTTTCTTTTTTCTGGTATCTTGGTTTGTTGATTTGTCTTGTTTTAACTATAGAAAAGACAATAAGCAGAGAGGTGGGGACTGCCAAGGTTCAAGATTATGTCTCAGTGCATGTCTTCTGAACAAAATGGGAAGTATTTGAAAGAAGGTTGGAAGAAGTGAAGAGAAGAGGAGGCAGGAGAACCTGACCAACTGTTGCATCAAAACAGCCAATCTACATCATATCCAATGGAGGAAGGGATGTTGGTATTCCAAATTCTATTGCAACATGAAAGGAATGATTGGGATACCGGAATTTGGAGAGCGAAAGCAGTGTCGCCTTTTGGTCTACAGCGACTCCCTAAGGACCCAGTACATACACATGTGCATGTAACAATACAGCTTGAAAATGTTTTACATTTTAAAGTACTCTATTTAATTATATCTGATAAATGTTTTTAGTTTGTTTTAAAAGTTTTTATATACATAGTATTTTAGGTGTTTTTATCTCTTGTGTATCAATCCAAGGTCCTAGTGGACTGATAGATACAAAAATAGCAATCAATCAATCAATACACACAGTTTGTTTGTGTGTGTACTGTTTGTATGGGGGAAAATGTAGAACTGTGTGCATATGAACAGAAAGGGAGGAAGGAGAGAGAGAATCTCCAATATATGTGGCTTTGACTTTACCTGCACTTGGTCTGAAATTTACTCAGAGGGATTCTTTGGGTGAAAAATGTCTCTCACTCTGACCTACAAGAAGCAATTTCTACAAAACCATTTTCACAAATCTATTCATGAAGCATATACAGTATAATCCCATATCCATAGGTGAATGAGTTTCAAGATCCCTCATGGATACCTAAAATCGTGGATTCTATAATTTGACTATCTATAGGCAATCACTCATGGGCAAGTATGATTGTCTTCCAAGGGTAGAGTCTTGAGGGTGAGTCCGTTAAGTGACTATGGAAAACTAATATGCTGGATCATGCCATAGTGTCATTGCTGCAGTACCTAGAGAGATCCACAACACTTCTGAAGGGATATTTTTTGGAGTCTGCCCTAGTGAAACCATGGATATCAGATATATAGATATTGAATCCATGGATCAGGGGTCTGTATAGCTATATTGCCATGCTCTGCTTTCCTGCTCTACTGCCTCCATTTCTATATTAATTTCTACTTCTCAAACCTATTAAAATACATTATCATTTTTTTGTAAGAAAGGAGCACAACACCTTCAACAATACATTGAGCACAACACCATTTCCATTTTCTCCCTAAGTCTGTTTTTAAATAGCTTAAAGTGAATTCCTCTCTCAATGAACTCTAGATTCTCTGTGGATACCTAAAAACTCTCTTCCAGTCGAACTTTAAAGTTCTTCTTTCTCTATACCTCATAGCAAGTCTCCAGGCGCTTAAAATGAGCCTTCCATACTCTCCTATTGGCTGTCCCTTGCACTTGAATTTTTTTCTCTTTGAATATTTACATGGCATCATGTTTCTCTTTTCAAAATCCCAACTCTGTGAAGCATTTGATTAGAGTCCTCAGCCATTATCCTTAGGTTAAAAGTCCTGAGGCAGTCCTACCAACCCATCATTAATGATTACAAAAAAAGCCTGTGCATATTTTCAGGTCTGAGTGTACTTCCCTATCATTGCAAGTTACTGTGAGCAGTCCACCACTTTATATTACATAATTTCCTAGAGCAGAATCCCAAACTCTGTTCCTCTAGGTCAGTGGTTCTCAACCTTTGGGTCTCCAGGTGTTTTCGCCTACAGCTCCCAGAAATCCCAGCCAGTTTACCAGCTGTTAGGATTTCTGGGAGTTGAAGGACAAAACATCTGGGGACCCACAGGCTGAGAACCACTGCTCTAGGTCAATGGTTCTCAATCTGTGGGTCCCCAGGTGTTTTGGCATACAACTCCCAAAATCCCAGCCAGTTTACCAACTGTTAGAATTGCTGGGAGTTGAAAGCCAAAAGATCTGGGGACCCACAAGCTGAGAACCATTGCTTTAGGTGCCCCCAAAAGTCTCAGCTATGGTCAGAGATTCCAAGAGTCAGAGTTCAAAATATCTGGAGAACTAGAGTTTGGAAACCACTACTTTAGAACAGTGATTCCTAACTTTTGGTCCTCCAGGTGTTTTGAACCATCTCCCACAATTCTTAACAGCTAGGAAGCTGTCTGGGATTTCTAGGAGTTGAAGTTCAGAACAACTGGAGGGCAAAAGGTTGGGAACTACTGCTCTATTATGATGTATTGTGGTTCTCAACTTGTGGGTCCCCAGATGTTTTGGCCTTCAACTCCCAGAAATCCTAAGAGCTGGAAAACTGGCTGGGATTTCTGGGAGTTGTAGGCCAAAACACCTGGGGACCCACTGATTTAATGCAATACATTTATCCTGTGCTATTTAAATATGTCTAGAATCATTTGTTCATTTGGCAATCAACATGTAACTTGTAACTCTACAGTCACAGAACTGCAAGATCTCAAGAGATGGAAGGAACCACAAGGGCCATACAGTTCAACTCTGTGCCGTACAGGAATGGACAACTAAGGCACTCCTGATAAAAGGTTGTCCAACCTCTGCCTTTTCATCAGCCACCCCAAGACTGCGGAATGACCTGCCAGAAGAGCTCGACAGCTAAATGAGCTGCTGGAATTTAAAATCCACCTAAAGACCTATCTCTTCTAGAAGGCCTACCCAGCTAGTTGTAATCACGAATTTTAAACTTGCATCTTAGGTTTAGCCTTTGTTATATGTATTTTAATATGTGTTTTTTAGAAATATGTTTTAAGATGCATATTTTGTAGAATGTTTTTAGATGATTGTGTGTTTTTAGTGATGCTGTCAAGCCACAAGGAGAGGCAAGTAAGAAAGAAAAGTATTATTATCACAACCTCAAAAGAAAGAGACTCCGCCATACTCCAAGTTAACTCATTCCACCTTTGAACAGCTCTTATCGCAAGGGTGTCCCCTACTAATGTTTAGATAGAAACATTTTTTTGCAATTTGATTCCTTTGGTTCATGTGCTATTCCCCAGAGCAGGAGAAGTTAATGCATAATGCTGCATTTCTTTTTACAAGGTAATATTGTTTCATGTTCAATGGAGTCAATACACACTGACTTTTTTCACATTTCATTTCATTCAACTAGCCAGGCTGAGAACCTCCAAATTGTTCTGTGTGGCGAGGGAATCCATGCCCTCATTCTATTTTACTGCTTCTAATACACGGAAAAGGAGGAAGAAAAGTTTATACTGAGCACATGCTGAAAAACATATATTGCCTTAAGATTTATGAGGGAGAGTTCTTCCTATAAATCAGCTTGTATACGTCCCCACCTCACACACTGGACTGCACAGAAATTTAAGCACCCGCATCTTATTATCCTTACCTTAAACAGAAGGTAACAGGCTGGCACCTGTAAGACAAAGAGACTATTAAATGCAATTGCATTGTGCATATGTATGTGTGTGTGCATGAGAAAGAGAGAGAAAGAGAGAGATCATTGCTGCCTATAGACCGAAGGAGAGATGGAATGAGAAAAAATGAGAGAGAGAGTTGTAGTAGCTACGAAATGGAACACATTAATAGTCATTACCATTGCTGCCCATAGAAAATTGAAAGCTAATCTTTATCTTTCTCTCTTAGGCCATCCATCACCAACCTACCTATCTACCTACCCATCCCTTTATTTGCCTACATATTTGCATGATGTCTGAGATTCTGTGCACATAATCTCCAAATTCTGAGACTGGAATCAATTAAGCAGACACATGGAGCCACTATACATTCATCCAGTCCATATGATATATGGCCAAGGTGCATCATTCCCTGCTGCAAGGCTAGAGTTAGAGAAATTGAATGGTGTGAGGAATACATTCCAGTGGTTTGAGGCAGGACCAAAAGGCTAAAACTGACATCCAAAACAGTAGCATATTTTCTTTAAAACTTTGCTGTCAGTAATTAACCCTGGGCCAGGCATCTCAGCATTATAGAATTAGAAAGTGTGCAGATGCTGTGAAACCACCAGATAATGCTGTCACGGGGATGGGGACAGACAGAGCTGAATTTGGGCCCAGAGACCCCTTCTACACTGCCATATAAAATCCAGATTATCTGCTTTGAACTGGATTATAGTGCAGTTCAAAGCAAATGATGTGGTTTCTCTTTTTTGATAATCTAGATTATGTTGTTTGATAGGGCCAAAGATTGAGGGTCTTGATCTCTGCTTTGTCGTTTAAGAGTGTGAAGGATGCCATCGTGTTCCATGCGGCCCTTCCACACAGCCCTATATCCCAGAATATCAAGGGATAAAATCCCACAATATCTGTTTTGAACTGGATTTGAACTTAGATAATGTGGGATTTTCTGCATTGATATTTTGGGATATAGGGCTGTGCAGAAGGGACCTTGGATTGTTCGTTATCTTCCTCATCCATTTGTACACCCAATGTCCTTTGTTTTGTTTTGTTTCTTCTTTCTTTTCATTCTTTTTTTTAAAGCCGAGTTTGTTATTTGCATGTACTATGTACAGATTTTAGGAGAGTGAGTTCTTCAGACTACAGTTTCCAAACAACCCCTGGCCAGTATAGCAACTTTTCAAAATTCTCACTAAGCATTGCAATCCACAGTCTAATTTGTTTATGTAAACTTGACTACAATAGAATTCCTGTGTGGCAGCATTTGGTGTACAAGCGTTTTCACCTGTACTGCTTGGGCATATTCACATTTTATCCAAATCATCACCAGCAGGCTTTAGCTACTTCCACAGGATGACAAAAGAACTTTAAAAAAAATGGGGGGGGGGGGAGCTATACCCTACATTCGTCATTGCTAGCCAGCATGGCCAATATACCATCCAATACTTTGCATGCGAAAAGTTGGGCACATGTGGCAAGGCAAAGCCAGAGCATGGTCAAATTAGCAAATATTATTAATTTGGAAGAACAAATTTGTTAGGAGAGAATGCAGTAGTTTGCTTTTGCCAGACCCTGCTGGGAAGGGTATAATTCTGCCCTCTCCTCTCCTCCCTGGTGAGTTAACTAAGTGTAGTCTAGAGCTTGATCTACACTGTCCTATAGCCAGGATTTGATCCCGGATTATCTGCTTTGAACTGGATTATATGAATCTACACTGCCAGAAAATTAGGGATAAGAAGATAATCTAAGGTCAGATTCTGGGATATAAGTAGTGTAGAAGAGGTCTTATTCTATACTTTGAATTCAATTTGAAGCAATTGAACTAAGCTGGGGACTTCTTAGCTACAGTATCATGGCATTGGTATGAAAGGATGTCCATTGGAGGTGATACGGACTGATGCCACTGCTCCAAATGCAAAACACGTGTCAAGATCACATGGAAGACATTCCAGCCTCACAAAAATGGGAACCTATGCCATTTCCGTCATGGGGATCAGGGATGCACATAAAACTCTCAGAAATGTTTTAATGTCACCCAGAGTGTAAAGCCTGTTCTTGGATATATTAAATATGAATTTGCAAACAAAGACAGATACTTTTTTGTATACTATTTTTGGTTGTAACAGCAGTAATGTCAAATGTCTCTTTACCACAAAACGAACAAGGGCATGAACAATGGTCAAAAATGATCTCTTTTTGACTCCCAGAATGCAAATAAGTACAGATTGTTGAATTGCATTACAACTCCCACAATCATCATATCAACATAACTAGTGGTCAAGCTGGCTAGGTGATCCTGAGAGTTGTCGTTCAAAAAAGTAGTTGTGATCCCCCCCCCCCCCAAAAAAAACTGTCTACATACTATTACAGGCAGAATTTTGCCTTAAAATGTACACTACATCCCAATGGCATTATGAACCACTTCTAAAGCATGGTTATTGTCCCCATTCCTTTGCTTTGGTTGGGCTACAAGTCTTTAGTCCTACCTACTGCTGGAATATGGCTCTGAACAAATCACAATGGAAATAAGCCACCAACACAAAAGAGTAGCATTCTCAAACACTGTTATAGAGAAAGGACTTACTGGAAAAAATTAAGCTCAAATATTTGTTTATCGATTATTCTCCTTGGGTGATGTTGAGCCAGTCACTAGTTGTAACCTACTTCACCGGGCTGTTGCAAGGATAAATGATGTGGAAGACCACCCTACGCTCACTAGGACAAAAATGTAATAAAACAAACTTCCTAGCCTTAGGTAAAGCTGAGGACTGTGACAACTACTATACCAATTCTGTCTGTCCTAAAATCACCTTGAGGTTTTAAAGCCCTTGATTCCTCCAAGTACTTGAGCGTATTATTGTTATTATTAATCATTTATATAGCAGTTTAAAATGTAAATGACTACAATTATTGCAATCTCATTCCTTCCCAGGTGACCTTAGGGAAATGGAACAGGCTTGTATACCTGAGTTTGGACAGAATCTGGGATATTGTTCCAAGGGAAGAATAAGGGTGTAATTCTTCTCTAACCTCATTCTTGAAAGAAGAAATGAGTAATGGCTAATTCTAGCGATTTTCTCCCCACTGTGAAAAAGTCTTTGAAGACTGTGTAGTTTGCAAAGTTCAAGGCTGCAGTCCAGGACTTATTGGACACAAATTTCACATCTAGCTTACTTGTGCAGTTTTTGTTGGGGGCAAAAAGCGACGTGTGGGTTTTGTTCAGTATAAGTCAAGAATTACAAAGATTCTTGCCCAGGATTTGCCTCTTTCAATTTTCCCACCATCAGAGAAATGTGTTTTTCTAGTCTTTTAAAAACGTTTTCAAATATGTTTCCATTTCTTTCTTTATTTAGATCATTTATACCCAATCCTTCTCAACTTCCAAGGAGGGACTCAGGACGGCGTCCAAACAGGCAACAATTCAGTGCCAAACATAATATAAAACATAGCAAAATACAACCATATACTTTAAAATATTTATAAAATATACATTAAAACAATTTGCCAGGTTAAAATCGTCATCCAGATCAGTCCAGATGCAGTCAAATAAAATCTTGTCTTCAGCAATAAAACAATCTGTGAATGCTTGATCCCATAACCAGGATTTAAGTTTTTCTGGAAGGTCAGGAGGGAAGGGGCAGATCTAACCTCATTAGGGAGGGAGTTCCACAGTCAAGGGGCCACCATGGAGAAGGCCCTGTCCCTCATCCCCACCAAATGCGACTGCGATGTTAGTGGGACCAAGAGCACGGCCTCCCTGAAGGATCTCAAAGTCCTTGATGGTTCGTAGTGGGAGATACACTCAGACAGGTAAACATCTATTGTAGACGCTGGATGAAAGCTTTCTTTGAGATTTTTTTTTAAATCAAGAAGATTAAGGGATAACATTGAAGAACCGTGGTCCTCAACTTTTGTCCCACTGGACTCTTTAGACAGCAGCTCTCAGAATTCCTTAGTCAACATGCCCAATAACATGGGATTAAGGAAGTTCTAGTCCAGTGTTTCTCAACCTGGGGGTTGGGACCCGGGGGGGGGGTCATGAGGGGGTGTCAGAGGGGTCACCAAAAACAATTAGAAAACACATTTTCTGTTGGTTGTGGGAGTTCCGTGTGGGAAGTTTGACTCAATTCCATCATTGGTGGAGTTCAAAATGCTCTTTGATTATAGGTGAACTATAAATCCCAGCAACTACAACTCCCAAATGTCAAGGTCTATCTTCCCCAAACCCACCAGTGTCCACATTTGGGCATATTGAGTATTCATGCCAAGTTTGATCCAGATGCATCAGTGCTCTCTGGATGTAGGTGAACTACAACTCCAAAACCCAAGGTCAATGCCCACCAAACCCTTCTAGTACTTTCTGTTGGTCATGGGAGCTCTGTGTCCCGAAGTTTGGTTGAAACATAACTTCTGTTCATTACCAGAAGTACCAGTGTGGTTTTCTGAAGGTCAAGAGGAATCAGAAATGGACTTCTGATCCTCAGAGAATGCTCGAGTCTAATGCGTTACAAGCAAAACCCAAGAGCCTTGTTATCTTCTCATTCACCTGCCAGAAAGATAAAACCCAGAATGGAGGCACTCCATCTGTACTCATATTCCAATAAAGAGTCATAGAGCGATGCTACCCTGTGTCGTCCCCTCACTATGGCAATGAATGGCTGTATATTTAGGATACACACACACACACACACACACATAGACACACATGCTATTCACAAAAGAAATGGGAGAAGAAACCCAAAAGTAATTTCAGCATTATGCCTTGAATATGTTTTTCAGAGAGGAGTCGTGGGTGTATTTGTTGTATCCTAAATACAAATTCAGGTGATAGTTTTGCAAAGGGAAAAGAGACAGAACCATCATACCTCAAACACCACCAGGCAAACCTTCTGCATCACAAATAAATATGTGCATTTTGATGAGGAAGCTTGTGTATTTGTAATGGGAAATGTTTTAATGTGTATTTATAATGTATTTCTAATGGTTGTTTATCCTCAAGTGAATGGGGATAACAGTTTGAGTAATGAACAATTGTCCCTATTTGTGCAAATAACGTTCAAGAATGCTGAACTTCAACTGGATTCTAAATACCTGATTGCAGGGAAGGGTAGACCAAGTATTTGGGGTTTGTGTGTTTACATTTCTTTCTACCAGATCGTTGAAGTCCACCTACAAGAGAGGAATGCTTATCTGTAACTCAGGAAGGTAAACACATGTTAAGCATTCAGTGCCCAATTGCTTCTGAGCACATGCTCATCCCAGGAACACGGGCTATAGGTTTTCAAAAATCCCCAAAATCCCCTTATCAGTATCTTCATAACTGTGAGATTTTTAGAAATCACAGTACTGCAATACTAGACAACTAAAATATCATTTAAATAATATGATTTAAAATTCATAATCAGGTTGGATATTACAAAACATGAGATGAAGGAAGAGTCAGTATAAAAATCATCCTGATCAGATATGATAGCCATGTGATGCATAGTCACAGACCGAAAGCTTGAAAAGTCAGTCTGAGGCAACACCTACATAGCCATATAAAATCCACATTATCTGTCTTGAACTGGATTATATCATGTAGACACATGTAATCTAAAGGAGATAATGTGGATTATCTGCTTTGATTATTTGGCAATGTAGAAAGGGACTGAGATGCATTAGATATTTCTGCCTGGATCTACACTGCCATATAAAATCCAGATTATCTGTCTTGAACTGGATTATATCGTGTAGAGACATATAATCTAAAGGAGATAATGTGGATTATTATTAATTTTTTTGGTCGTGTCAGGAGTGACTCCTGGTGTGAGAGAATTGGCCGTCTGCAAGGACGTTACCCAGGGGACGCCTGGATAATCCCACCCTTGTGGGAGGCTTCTCTCATGTCCCCGCATGAGGAGCTGGAGCTGAAAGAGGGAGCTCATCCGCCTCTCTCCGGATTCGAACCTGTGACCTGTCAGTCTTCAGTCCTGCCAGCACAGGAGTTTAACCCACTGCACCACCAGGGGCTCCTAGAATGTGGATTAACTGCTTTGATTATATGGAAATGTAGAAAGGGACTGAGTTGCATTAGATCAGTGGTTCTCAACCTGGGGTCCCCAGATGTTTTTGGCCTTCAACTCCCAGAAATCCTAACAGCTGGTAAACTGGCTGGGATTTCTGGGGGTTGTAGGCCAAAAACATCTGGGGACCCCAGGTTGAGAACCACTGCATTAGATTCTTCTGGCTGGATCTATACTGCCATATAAAATCTGGATTATCTGTTTTGAACTGGATTATATGGCAGTGTAAACTCATATAATCCAGTTCAAAGCAGATAATGTGGAATATCTTCTTTGATAATGTCTTGGGTTTGTTGGGCTCCAGGAGCCAAATAAACCTGATACAGCTATGTGGATTGGTACAGGGAATCGTGTGAGGCAACCCCCGGTCCACGTCTACACAGCACCCACACCTGGAAAAACCCATGTTTTCCACTGTCAAATTACTTCTACACAAAGCAGGGTTTTCCTGCTTTGTGCTGAAGGAATTTGTTTTTACCTGAGGCATTGTTTGGATGTCCCAGGGAAAAACGTGAGAGGGCACGCACTTTAAGTGTTGCCTGGATGTGCCCTCAGACAAACTCCATTTTTAGATATGTTTATATAAGGCAAACAGTGCATCTTAGAATTGAAGAAATGCAGCAATAATTCTTATACTTTTTGAGTTTTCCCTGCATTTCTGTGTTTTGAAATGAAAGACTCAAATACTGCACTTTATCCTTTTAGCGATATGTTAGTACTCTAATGAAGGTATTACACTCCTCTAATTTTCTTTTAAAATAATGTTAACTGATTTTAAATCATTTAATTGTAGGCTTTTTAGTAACTGGTCATGTTAAATAATTGGGAATCAGAAATCTTTGCTGATCTACTGCAAATTATTCAGAGAGCTAACAGCAGATTGTGATATATCTAATGTCCACTTCTGCCTTCTTGTTGATGAGTATTCTATAACCATTATGTGATGTTTGCTTTATCCACAAAGTAAGCCTCAAGTGTTTTGCATATAAGTAATAATGCAGCATTGATCGAGGGGGTGGGGGGCGGGGGGCACATCGCGTGTGAACATTTGACATTCCTGCTTGCACAGTTTCTTGTCCCCATAAGTGACCTGCATGGAACACAGAGCTGACTTTTCTTAATAGCTAGGATTCTTTTTTTAAAAAAATTACCAAGAAGCTGGAGTGACTCTTTGGAGCACTTCTATTATTCATGTGCATTATTAGCAGAGAAAGGGATCTATAAATAGCACATTACAATCTCCCACTGAGGTCAGACACATGGTCTCCATCTCAACTTCAAGGTGAAGAACAAGGATCTGGCCTGAAACAAAACAAAAACAAAATAATCCAAACCCCAGGACTGTTTTTCATTTGGAACAGATCCACTAAATCTGGTCTCTGACTCAGGGTGAAAGTGGGTGTCTCAGAGATGCTTGAACTGAAATAACCACATCTCAGCTACAAGGTCACAAGATGATGTCAGATGAATCACTCTTATTTCAGTCTCTATGTTCCATTGGCTAAATTGGGATAATAACACTGTACAACTTTACAGGGGGTTTGCCCAGTATAAAAGCAGTATCCAATGATTAAGTCATGGCATAACCCCATCAAAGCAGGCAAAATGGAGGAACAATGTTGCATAATAAATGGCTTTCAGGATGGAGCCCGTGGTGGCACAGTGGGTTAAACCCCTGTGCCGGCAGGACAGAAGACCAACAGGTCGCAGGTTCAAATCCAAGGAGAGGCAGATGAGCTCCCTCTATCAGCTCCAGCTCCTCATACAGGGACATGAGAGAAGCCTCCCACAAGGATGATAAAAACATCAAATCATCCGGACGTCCCCTGGGCAACGTCCTTGCAGACAGCCAAGTCTCACACACCAGAAGTGACTTGCAGTTTCTCACATCGCTCCTGACATGACAAAAAAGAAAAGAAAAGAAAGAAGGATGGGTCTGCCAATAAAAAGCAAAATGTGGCGTTCTTTATTTTTCCTTTGTTTTGTTATCTGGAAGCAGAGTATGGAAGAAGTCCTCACCCCATCCTTTGCTGTCTTAGAACCTCATTACATTAAGTCACCTAATGCGGATGACAGTGGGGAGATTCACGGGACATCATAGCAAATCCGTGGGGCAGCGGGGGAATACGTTGCCCTGAACCCCACAGGGCCACCTTCCCCATCACACTGGGGGAAGCATCACTGCCCAGCTTCCCCCCACACTCACCCTGTGTTCTCATTGCTCCTTTGTCTGATGGTTTCAGCACAGTTTGAGGATGGAGCTCCACCAGAAGTAGCTGTACGTAGTTTGATGGGACCCGGCGGGCTCCGTCCCTGTTGAAACCATCGTATGATAGATAAATTTGCCCAAGTGATGAAGTCCTTATTCTCCTTTGAATGTGCCTCTCTGCTACCCAGAGATTTTGCCACAACTGGTTTTGGATTGATAGATGAAATAGACTGTGTGCATCTAGTGATACAAAGCAAGAGAGTGAAGCCTTTCCCCCCTGTTCATTCTCTCTCCTTTCAGAAATCATAGCAACCTTCTTTGTGGATTACTTCAGCAAACACATTTTTGAGAACTCATGTTTACTAATACTAATTAGACCTTAAGGCAGCTGTTTTCCTCTTGATGCAAAGTCATAAAAGAAGCCCCCACTCTCTGAATACTCTGAAGTTACACAGTATTCAAAGCCAATCATGGTATTTGGGTATGTGAGGCAGAAGTGCACACAAAAAGTAATAATAACAAAGTAATTAAATAACAGTTGCATGTCCTATGATAATGTACCCAACCTACTGTCTCAGGCAGACACCTCTCTCTCTCTCTCTAATGGCACACCTGGCCTTGTGTGTATTATAGTGGTCTTTTTTCAATCCTGGCTTGATGGATCCAAAGATAAAGTCTCTCATTGTTCTTTTGTTTCTATGCTGAGAATTAATTCTACTGCAAAATTTAAAAAATGGGTGTTGAAGAATTGGGTTCATCCAATTTCAGATTTTCACATGTTCCTTTGCTGTCATAAATAACATCTTGGCTTGGGTACCTTAAAGAGAGTTAGCCAGCATATTCATTGCTTTTTGTTTGTGCATGCGTGTGGGGCGGGTTATGGGGGGGGGGGGGAGAGAAAGTGCTTTGGCTCAGCGGATTGCAAGGTGGGGATCAATAGGAAGAGACAGGTTGGAGACATGTTTCTATCACCCCATAACGCTAGCTCAGCATTTCTTCCCACTCCCTGCCAGGCAGGAGGCAAAGGAGGCCGCATCCAGCCGCTTCTCCCAGCTTCCCAATTCAAACAGGTCTCTAATCCATCCACTGGAGGGTAAACAGCACTGTGTCAGCGTGCCAAGGATTAACCACACAAATATCGCTAATGTATTCAAATGCACTTCCCCAATACCACATAATAACCAGGGGTTACTAATTAGCAGGGGTGATGCCACTGAGAATAGTAATGGTTTCATTTTAGGAGCATTTTTTTTAAAGAAGACGACAACAACAAAAGCAGGGCGCTTTTTCTTTTGCCGTCCTATTCTCTTATCTCTCCTGGAAGGCAATGCTCACAAATTCACAGGCTGCAAGGAGCTCGGCCAAACAAGAAAGCAAGAGAAGGAAGGGAGCAAGGGGAAAGGGAATGAGATTTGTTATTGTAAAATATGACTTCATTGTCTCCTCTATACTAAGATGTGCCCCCTTTTTTTTGTAACCTGCTACCAGTTGTATTTTAGCTAGTAGCAGAAACAAAATTGTTTTTTCAAAGGCATCCTCTGCCTGCTTCTTTGTACATTCCCATCTTCTCTTTAATACTCTATTAGAAAAATATTGGCTCAGCAGCTGGGATGCAATGGTGGGGGGGGATTTGGAGGCGAAGAGCAGGATGGTGTGGGAGGCAGGCAATAAAGAAGAGAAGGAACCAATAAAGATTAATTATCTAATTAACAGAGATGTAAAAAACAGAGGGAGAAATAAATGCCTTGCCAACATTTCCTTGGAAGGTTTATTTCCCTCCTCCCCAGCCCGCTCTGCATATTCGGTAAGTACGTAGAAAGAATAAATGAATATATCTCCTTGGCTCTCTTGCACAAAACCAAACCAGATGTGGAGACAATGAGCAAGGTCGGCTCACATTATCTTGCTGTCTCAACTGAAGGACAAAATGTAGCCTCCTCTCCAGCGATGGACAGAAGCTGCTTGGAAAGGCCATTGAATTCAACACAGCTGTGGTTTGGGGCTGAAAGGGGTGATGTCCGAGTCTGAACAGAGGATAAAATCTGAGAACCACAACAAACCACTACCTTTCAACAGCTGGAGTACATGAGGAGCAGCTAGGAAGCCAATCCTGCCACGCCTACCATCTCCTGCCTGAAGTGGTCACCTCATGTTGTTAAATGGCAGAGCCGGCCCTCACACTGAACACAGATCCTATCCAAAAGCTTTTCAGCATGAGATACTTTGAGATGAGCCACTCACTACACATCATCCTCTATCTATGAGGGAAAACATGGAATAATATTTTTGAAGAAGAATACAAACCCTGTATCCATTGAATCGATATATGTGGTTTCACTGAACTATAGTTTTACTTATCTAGCTGTTCACTTAGGGCTTCCCATACAAGCTGCACCCTCTTCTCTACAACAACAAACAACAACAACAACAACATTTTATTATGGTCCAAAGATCCTTATTTCATCATAGGTGTACAAGGTATGCAGGTTAAAGAGATTTACAACATCCGGTTGATTGAACACACAAATGGGTAAAATTTATAACAGACCTCTTCTCAATACCTCCATTGTTTGGCTTATTTGAAATGATGGAGTTCACTTTTATACATGGTTTCACATATCCACACGCTGTCCAGTAACGTATCCCTTGCAGATACAGAGGTCATACTGTAATATTCTGGAGTTTGCTGGTAAATTGAGTTTCTCATGTATTCTCTACATGTCTTGAAACTAATCTGGGCTACAGTTGTGGTTTGGTTTGGACTTTTAAGACCTGGCATGCTGCCCCAATGTGAATGTCTATGTATCTGGGGTTTTAATCTCGGCTGCAGCTTTCATTAATAGGAAGACGACACTTCTGGTAAGAGCCACGGTGGTGCAATGGGTTAAACCCTTGTGCCAGCTGAATTGCTGATGTGAAGGTCGGCGGTTCAAATCCACAAGATGGGGTGAGCTCCTCTCTATCAGCCCCAGCTTCCCATTCAAGAAGTTCAAGAAGGTGGCAGAATCCCTGGGCTCTGGGATTCAGTGACATAGGTGGGGTCTCTCTCACACGGAGCCCAGTCCATCATTGCAAGAGATGGACTGGGAGAAGCCTTCCACAGGATGGTAACACATCCTGGAGTCCCATGGGCAATGTCTCTGTAGATGGCCAATTCTCTCACACTAGAAGCAACTTGCAGTATATTCTCAATTTGCTTCTGACATGATCAAAACAAAACACTTCTGGTGACCCACCTCCCCAATACTTTAACTCTTTTCCTCACAACATGTATCTGATCTCATTTGTTACCACCAATCACATTCTCACATTGTTATTTACTTCCTGGAGGAAAAAGGGATTTGAAAAATATATTCTTGTCCCATGAGGGAAACAGCAACTTCAATGGGAAGAGGGGGCAATGTGGATCTAGAAAATGACACAGAGCAAAAAAGATTAAATAACACTTCCCCAGCACTGAAATAAATGTGTGAGACTAGCTAAAATAGGATGAAGCACTTTACCTTTGCATGAGCCTCTTGGAACAGACAAAATCCAGCCTTCTCTTCTCTTCTGAGTTAAGTGACTGCAGTCTATTTGAATTCAGTTTGTGGCAATTGTAGCTACACGTTTCTGGCCACTTGTTGGTTGTGGGGAGTATTTGGGAGGCAATCCAGTTGTCCCACACACCTAGAGAAGGAGAAGAAACAATATTCACATTCCCTTAAGGATATGAGTTATTCAGTCCCTGGTGTAGAAAAGCAAACAGGGTGTTTTCTGGGTAGACTACTATGACTAGTCCATATCTGGGTAAAACAGAAGTGCTCCCGGAAGATTTTGGTGACCCTTGTGTACTGAGTAGTGAAGTTAATAGCAAAAGATGATACAAGATCACTCCCGCTGTAATGACTTTAAAAGAATTTGTGTGTGTACACCTTTAAGTCATCTACTAACATATGGAAGGCTGAGTGAAGGAAGATAGATGCTTTTGAACTGTGGTGTTGGAGGAAAGTGCTGAGAGTGCCTTGGACAGCAAGAAGATCCAACCAGTCCATACTTCAAGATTTAAAGCCTGACTGCTCATTGGAGGGAAGAATAGTAGAGGCCAAGATGAAGTACTTTGGCCACATCATGAGAAGAAAGGAAAGCTTAGAGAAGACAATGATGCTGGGGAAAATGGAAGGAAAAAGGAAGAGGGGCCAACCAAGGGTAAGATGGATGGATGGTATCCTTGAAATGACTAGATTGACCTTGAAGGAGCTGGGGGTGGTGGCGACTGACAGGGAGCTCTGGTGTCGGCTGGTCCATGAAGTCACGAAGAGTTGGAAATGACTGAACGAATGAACAACAACAACTAACATATGAATGACTCTATGAATTAGGAAAGGACCACTCAGGGGTGGGTTTGCCAATCTCTTCCTCTAAAATACAGCATTTGATATTCTTTAGTGGTTTTTCACCCAGGTAAAAGGGGTTACGCCAACATCATCCACCTATCTGATGTCAACAATGGTGAATTTGAAAAAGCCCCCACAGTGGTGGGGTACTAAATCTGAGGATTTGGTAGTGCTTATCACTACACACAGGTATTTTTTAAGCACTTAGTTTTCCCACTTATGCCTAAAAATGGGCTGAATCAAACCCCTCGTACATGAGGTCCTTTCTACACTACCATATAATCCAGATTATCAAAGCAGATAATCCACATTATCTGCTTTGAACTGATCATTTGAGTCTATAGGTTAAAAGGTAAGGTAAAGTTTGTCCCCTGACATTAAGTCCAGTCATGCCTGACTCTGGGGTGTGGTGCTTATCTCATTTTCTGAGCCGAAGAGCCAGCGTTGTCCATAGACACCTCCAAGTTCATGTGGCCGGCATGACTGCATGGAGCGCTGTTACCTTCCCGCCGGAGTGGTACCTATTGATCTACTCACATTTGCATGTTTTCAAACTGCTAGGTTGACAGAAGCTAGGGCTGACAGTGGAAGCTCATGCCACTCCTGGAATCGAACCTGCGACCTTTCAGTCAACAAGCTCAGCGCTTTAACACACTGCGCCACCGGGGGCTCCCGTATTTGAGTCTATGCTGCCATATAATCCAATTCAAAGCAGATAATCTGGATGTTATATGGCAGTGTAGAAGGGGCCTGAGTGAGTCTACTTATACTGGACTCCAACAGGAAATCCGTGGCCAAATCAGTAGAACAATTGCCTTTGTACACCATGATGGTAAATCTAGACTGTATTACAAATGCTGACTTTTATTCTGATTTCGATTATGGAAGTGCAAATCTAACAATATCAATAAAAGACCATAAACGGAAGAGACTAGCAATTTGTCACATTCAGTGCCTTGTTCCAAGGCAGGCAGGCACATCTGCCCACCAGCCTCTCTCCACACATTTCCATTAACCTATATAAGGAGTGAAGGAAACAGACTACATTTCAGCAGTAAACATATCATGCACGCAGTCCAGAGCCAAATGGGAGATAAATGTGAGTTTTGCATTTCCAGAACATCAATAACCCTTAAGCCTTGGGAAACATTTGCTTTATATTTATCACATTTGTATCCCACTCCACTTCCAAAGAGGTCAGCACTGTTTACCTGGAATATATCTTCACAACGACCTTGTGAGGCAGGCTAAATGAGGAGAAGGGGAGGGAGTGGAGGAAAGGGGGAGAAAGGCAGAGGGACATAGAAGTCTAAGGTTGTTGACCCATTTAATGTCTTGTAAATGGGCTAAAATACCTATTTAAGATGGAAGAATCATAAGAGTCCTCTTATATATGAATCTCTGTATATGTAAAAGCCAGCCCAGCCTCAGCTTGCACTTCTTTTGGGCAGCTGCCAAGGGTTCAAGTCTCAATACAATGTCCATTAGGTCTGCTGGAAGAGAAAGACAAAATGCCCACTTCCCTCCAGTTCTATTCAAGGAAGTCAAGGTGACTGACTATTGAATCTCGTTTCAGTGCTGGCAACGGGGACACCAACATACCTCAGAGACTGGAAGGTCAGGTTGTGTGGCATGCCCAGCTATGTCCCTCCAAACAGATTTATCTATAATGCAGTGGAGCTCAACACCTTAGAGATTACCTTTAAAATCTGGATTAAAACCTGGAATGGATTTACTACCTTGTTGGCATGTGAGCTGTCACTATATCTCACTTAACGTAGGCGCAGTGGCATGCCATTTTAAATTACCCATGGCATCCCAAACTAAACATCAAACCAAAGTGATGTGGGTACTTAACATGACAAGTTGCTGTCAATGACAGACAGATTAATTAATGTGTCCACCACCTAGGTAGTGCAGCAGGTTAAACTGCTGAGCTGCTGGACTTGCTGACCAAAATGTTGGTGGTTTGAATCTGGGGAGATGGGTGAACTTCGGCTGTTACACTCAGCTTCTACCAACGTAGCAGTTTGAAAACATGCAAATGTGAGATGAGGTACTGCTTCTGCAGGAAGTTAACAGTGCTCCGTGCAGTCATGCTGGCCACATGACCTAGGAGGTGTCTATGGACAATGCCCACTCTTCTAGAAATGGAGATGAGCACCACACACCAGAGTTGGACACAACTAGACTTAATGCCAGGGAAAACCTTTACCACCACCAGCAACATGGAAGGTCAAGGGTGGGAAATTTCAGGTTGCATCCAATGTGATGGAATGGTTAGTGTTGAACTCAGATTCTGGGGACCCAGAAGGAGGAAGAGGAAGATAGCTGTTGTTGGCCAGTCACAAATGCAAAACCTACAGTAAGAGGCAACATGGTGTAGTGATTTGAGTTCTGGACGAGGATTCTGGGAGACAGGGTTCGGATAATGTTAGCAATTCAAACTCACTGTCTGATTTTGGACAAGTCATACTTTCTCAGGCAATGGCAAACCTCCACCAAATAAACCTTATCAAGAAAATGACTCCTCGACAGAATTATTGCTGAAGCACTCTTTACAAATAAAAAAAGCTGTCTTCCTTACATGCATACTTTCTTTCAGCCTGATCTTCCTCACAGGGTTTTCATGAGTTAAAGGAGCCAGAATGAACGCAGTGTACATAATCGTCTGCACATTGGAGGAAAGGAGAATATCAATGTAGCAAATACACATATAAAGAAGAGTTAGTGAAGTCCTTCACTTTTGCAAGGATTAGAGGCACAGGAGCATTGAGAAAGTGGAAATGCTGCTAATAAAAAAAAAACAATTCTATTTCTTTTCCAAAAAAAATGAGAGAACACTTCTCTAGGAATCTCTCTCTAGGTCCTCTAGGTCAACTCAATGGCTAATTTCTACCACAAGTCGAACATAGACTTCAGTAGATATTGACCGTAGAGTTCCCCTGGAAAAGCTAGAGATAATATATTAATCTACTCCATAAAAGTTAAACCTATAAATATGGAGGGTGACTGTAGTATACAGGAAGTCAGACAGATGAAAGACAAGCAAAACCTCTGAAGGTGCCAGCCACAGATGCAGGCAAAACGTCAGGAGAGAATGCTACTGAAACATGGCCAATTGGCCATACAGTCCAAAAAACTCACAGCAACCCAGACATATGTTTTTCTCTGGCATGTTAGATTTACTTGTGTAAAGACTATTTAATGGGTGATGGATGCTCAGGCGTGTGATCTCCCACATGTGATCTCCTCTATAATGGAGATCACATGGCTCACATGGGGGCCTCTGTTCATTGACTTTATCTCACAGCTGTCACTGATATGGAGGGCATTCAGTAGAGCTTCCTTGGTAAGGAATGAATCGAACCCAGACTTTCCTTAAGTTCAGTCAATGACATCACAGCAGTATAATTTTAGCCCTATGTAATTTGGTGCAATTTTCCTTTGAAGTTGCTTAAGTATAACAGCTATATCAAGAGATGTCAAAACCACTTGCTTATAACATTCTGGCAATGTGTTCCAAGGGAGCTGTGAGGACTCAATGAGTCATGGGTGAGAGGTGGCGATTATACATCTTTCTTCTCCATATTACATAAAGCCAAGCAGGCAAGGGGCTGCTGGTCTGTCTGCAGATGTGTGTAGTCTGAAATAAAAATGCTTCTGGTCATATTTAAAGCTCTGCACAGCTTAGGATCTTGATGCTTGAGGGACTGCCTATCCCTATAGATGCCTAAGGTCTTCTGGGGAATACAATTCTGTCTTCCACACAACCCCTTCTCATTCTTACTGCCCCAAGTGTGGAATGCACTCCCATTGCGAGTCAGTTGGGACCAACACAGATTTCATTTTGGTAACAAGCAAAAAACATGGCTACTTATCACAAACATTTGGGCCTCATTGATTTTTTGTTGAATCTACACTGTTCTATAGTTCAGTTTCAGAATGCAGAATAAGTGCATTGAACTGGATTTTAGGGCAGTGTAGACTGATGCAATAAATTGGATTATAGGGCAGTGTAAGGCAAGGGTAAAGATAAAAGTTTCCCCTTGACATCAAGTCTAATTTTCTCCAATTCTGGGGGGTGGCACTCATCTCAATTTCTAAGCCAAAGAGCTGGAATTGTCTGTAGATGCCTTCAAGGTCATGCGGCCAGCGACAGCCTGAAGCACCGTTACCTTCCCCCAAGGCGGTACCTATTGATCTACTCACATTTGCATGTTTTCAAACTGCTAGGTTGGCAGAAGCTGGGCCTGACAGCGACAGCTCACCCCACTCCCTGGATTCAAACTGCCAACCTGTCAGTCTTCAGTCCTGCCGGCACAAGGGTTTAACCCATTGAACCACCGGGGCCTCCTATAAGGCAGTGTAGATCCAGCCTTTTTTTTTCAAATATAGTCTTAAACTATTTTAGTCTTTTAAATCTGTTTTAACGCATTAATTATGTTTAGTATGTTTTTTGTTTAGGTAAATTAATGTTATTTCAGAATGCTTTAATTTTGCTTGTAAAGCCTGCTGAGATCTTTTAGATATAGGCTTTAGTGCAGCGGTTCTTAACCTGAGGGTCGCGACCCCCAGGGGGGTTGCCTGGCCATTTCTGAGGGGTCGCGAGGCCGCCTCGTTGGCCCCGCCCCAAGGGCATGGGCCAGGCGAGGGCTCCTCTGCGTGAGGCCTGGCCTCGCGCAAAGCCTTCCTCGCCTGCCTCGCTCTCTCACCATCCAGCATTTTCCCCAAACTCCACTAGTGTTCAAATTTGGGCATATTGAGTATTCGTGCCACATTTGGTCCAGATCCATAGTTGTTTGGGTTAACAATGCTCTCCAGATGTAGGTGAACTACATCTCCCCTAAATCACTGTCAATTCCTCCCAAACCCTCCAGTATTTTTTGTTTGAGTTCTGTGTGGGGGTCTCAGTGGTCTGTGGAAGTCAGTGCTGAATTGGTTGAAGGTACTGCAAATCCCATCATCTGTTTTTCATACTCCCCAAACATATTTTTTTCTGATTAATCATGATGCTTTAATTATGTTGAATTTGTAACAATGAAAACACATCCTTCATATCAGATATTTACATTACGATTTGTAACAGTAGCAAAATTACAGTTATAAAGGAGCAACAAAAATAATTTTATGGTTGGGGGTCACCACAACATGAGGAACCATATTTAGGGGTCCCAGTGTTAGAAAGGTTGAGAACCGCTGCTTTAGTGGAAATAGGTAGGTAGGTGATTGATAAATAGATAGATGATAGATAGAAGAGATCAAGCATGGGCAAACTTCAACCCTCCAGGTGTTTTGGACTTCAACTTCCACAATTCCTAACACCCCACTGGCTGTTAAGAATTGTGGGAATTGAAGTCCAAAACACCTACTGGCTGTTAGCACAAAAAACAGTTCTATCTATCCCAGGAATGGGCAAACTTTGGCACTCCAGGTGTTTTGGACTCCAACTCCAACAATTCCTAACAGCCCACTGGATGTTAAGAATTGTGGGAATTGAAGTCCAAAACACCTACTGGCTGTTAGGAATTGTGGGAGTTGAAGTCCAAAACACCTGGAGTGCCGAAGTTTGCCCATGCCTGGAATAGATGGAACTGTTGTATGTGCAAGAACTTGGATGGGACATACAGCCAACCTCACTCTCATCAGAAAATCCCTTCGGGTTCCAGGAGATCTGCATCTTGGGAGAATGGTAGAATGAAAGTTTGTTCATGCAGCTCAAAGCTCCTCTCCACATCTATACACAAAGATAAATGGATGAGCAACAAGGTAAAGGTGGTCTAATGCTATTTTGGCCATGAAGTCTCTTCCCATGAGATCTGTCCTGTCACCAGAGAAGCTCCGAAGCCTCTGTGCTGACCATTGGCAATAAACCTCCAGAGGACTTCCCATCAGAGGTATGTGTAGTCAAAAGCAGAACTAGCTGAATTCAAGTAACAATCTCATTTCCCATTCTCTCTCTTTTCCCCTCTTCTCTCTCCCCTACCTCATCCTTTCTCTTGCTTACCTATCAATTTTCCTCTCTTCTCTCTCCCACCCACAACTTGCTCTTTCTCTTGCTGTGCTTTCCTCTCTGTGAACTCCAGAAAAAGGATCTGCCAATTTTCAGTGCATCCTGAGTAATCCTGGGATTTTCCCCCCCCAGTGCTGAAATGTTTGCTGAGTGTGGTATTTTTATGCCCTGTTAAATGAGTTGATACTGGTTCTCATTTTATTCGTTTTCATTTAAACCACTTCATGGAGAGGAAGTGAAGACATTTAAGAAAGAGATAAATCATCAAGAGAGGAAACAGTCCCCTTTATTTGGTTTTGGCAAATCCCATTTGCTGTGGCTAGAATGAGTGTCGTGAGCCTGCTGATTTTGGAAGGGTAGTAAAATTGTAGTAAAATTGCAGGCTCTTAACAGCAGCAGCTTTGGATGTTTCTAAAAAACGGGGAAGGAAGGGAGGGAGGAAGGGAGGAAAGAGGGAGGGAAGGAAGGAAGCAAGCAAGGAGGAAAGGAGGGAGGAAAGGAAGGAGGGAATGAGGGAAGGAGGGAAGGAGGGAAGGGAGAAAGTAAGGGAGGAAGGAGGGAAGGAGGGAGGAAAGGAAGGACGGGAGGAAGGAGGGAAGGAAGCAAAGAGGAAAGGAGGGAAGGAAGCAAGGAGGAAAGGAGGGAGGAAAGGAAGAAGGGAAGGAGGGGAGGAAGGAAGGAGGGAAGGAAGGAAGGAGGGAAGCAGGGAAGGGAGGAAGGAAGGGAGGAAGGAGGGAAGGAAAGAAGGAGGGGAGGAAGGAAAGAGAAAAGAAGGGAAGAAAGGAAGGAGGGAGGGAGGGAAGGAAGGAAGGAAGGAAGGAAGGAAGGAAGGAAGGAGGAAAAGAAGGATGGGAGGAAGGAGGGAAGGAAGGAGGGAGGGAAGGAAGGAGGGAAGGGAGGAAGGGAGGAAGGAAGGAAGGAAAGAAAGAAAGAAAACAAACAAACAAACAAACAAACAAACAAACAGCAGTACTATTCTATAGTTTCCTACTTGGTTTCTCTGGTCACTTTCTCATGCCACAGGATTACTCTTAATGAGCAATGTTATGCCTACTAAAACCCTGCTTGTATGCCTGGGCATAAGCCTCCCTTTTCTTCTGTTGCAAAACCCACATACATTATACCTCCCACCTGTCACTGTCAAAGAATCCACATCAAAACCTTCACCTGGGTACCTTGCTTTCTTCTAAAACCACGTGCTAAATTATGCCTTCCCAGCACCTAATCAATCCCACCCTCCTCACACGACATCTGGCAACGTCCCTTCCAACTCCAGCCACAAACACCCCGCCCTCCCCAAAACCTTTTCTTTAAAAAAATGAGGAGGCGAGAATTGATGGATGTTCTTGCACATCTCGCTGCCATTTGGAAGCAGCGGGCCCTTTTTAATCTGTTGCTTCAATAAGGAAATGGGATCATTAAAGGCACTTGCATAGCGTATCTCTTTTTTTGCATATCCCTCTAGCCAGATGTTCCACAGTTGTGGATTTCCAAAGTAGGCCATTCCACCCTGTTTGACTTGGCTATATTAAATCATTGACACATTTTCAAGCACCAGCCTCTGCTTAAAGTCTTTGCAAATTTCCATACCCAGGGCCTTTAAACTGCAGCACCAGAGGCTCAATTGGCTTAACTCTTCATCATAGCATCATAAAAATCACTCTCTGCTCCTGCTTGCGAGAGCGGGGGAGGCAGCTGCTTCAATAGCCCACTCTGGAAAAAAATTAAGGTCTCTCTGCCCATTAGAACTGAGGTTATATCTACTTATGGTACACAGCTGTAACCTTCTTTCTATATCAAGCCAGACTACTGGAAACATTAAAAAGTGCCGTATTAGAATGTGGAAGATCCAGTTTCTGATCCACACCGGGGTGACATGAAACCTGCTAAATGATTCTTGGGCCCATTCACCACTCACCATTTAACCCATTGAGCCCCTGGTGGTGCAATTGTTTAAGCCCTTGTGCTGGCAGGACTGAGGTTCGAATCCGGGGAGAGTGCGCATGAGCTTCCTCTGTCAGCTCCAGCTCTCCATGCAAGGACATGAGAGAAGCCTCCCACAAGGATGGGAAAACATCAAAACACCCTGGCATCCCCTGGGCAACATCCTGCAGATGGCCAATTCTCTCACACCAGAAGCAACTTGCAGTTTCTCAAGTCACTCCTGACTCACACAAAAACAAACAAACAAACAAACAAACAAACAAATAAAACATGACCTTCCTTATGTGGCTGATAAAATAGAATAAAATGGACAGGAGAAAAGACATTTGTGATACCTTGCAGTCATTGGATGAATGGCTGGCTATAAATGAGCCATCCTGAGTCCCCTTAGGTGTGAGGAGGGCAGGGTATAAATAAAGTAAATAAATAAATGAAAATTGTTGTCAAAGGCTTTCATGGCCAGAATCACTGGGTTGCGTGTGTTTTCCAGCTGTACGGCCATGTTCCAGAAGCAGGCCCGTAGCTGGAGGGAGGGGGGGGGGTGCTTGAGGGGCTTTAACCCCCCCCCTCCCAAAATTCTCAGGTGAGAATGTCTGTGAGAAGGCATTACTGGTACATTCTTTAAATCTGATCACCATGCTCAATATATCCCATATGCATGGGGGTATTGGGATAATGATACAAAAGGTTTGCTAGGATAGATCCTGAGCACCCCCCTCCCCCAAATCAAACCCAGCCCCCCAAATCAAAATCCTTGGTACGGGCCTGTCCAGACGCATTCTCTCCTGACATTTCATCCACATCTATGGGAGGCATCCTCAGACACAACCTCTGAGGATGCCTGCCATAGATGTGGGTGAAACATCAGGAGGGAATGCTTCTGGAACATGGCCATGCAGCCTGGAAAACTGACAGTAACCCAAATAAATAAAACATGTACAAAATAAACAAGTAAATAACTGAAGCTGTGCTTGTCTCAAAGCCATTCCCTAGGAACATGCTGAGAATGGGGATTAAATAGATGTGTGTGGGATTCAACACGTTGCCCCACAGGTGGGTGATGCAAACCTATTTCTTCTGTTAACAAGGACGTGAACCTTTAAGAGCCATTGTTTGCCATGTGAAAGCAGTGGACTTGCTTCATCATATTTTCATCATCTGAACACACTTGCACACAAAGGTCACCAGCTCACACTCTTCCTTCCTAGAATAAGATATGTTTTACTTTTATTGTATTTTCATTCAGATTATGGCAATGATTTCCAAGCATGCATGTACTTGCAAAGTCAGATTTGATGTAGAGAAGTATCCTTCCCTTGCCTCATGCTTAGATAACTAGAGGTTGCAATGTGCTAATCTTTTCAAAGAAGTATTTGATAATGAATTCAGTGACATTCTACCCAACTGAAAAAAAAAACCACAAGTTGCAAAAGTCCATCTGGTCTAGAATACATTCAAGGTGAGGCAAAACACATATACTTTGGTAGTGTCAAGGAAAGATTACAGTGGGATTTAGTGGATCGGAGGGTCCTTCCAGACAGGCCCAGGATCTGATCACAGGTTTTCTGCTTTAAAGTGGATTATATGGGCCTGCATTGTCAGATAATCTGGGATAAACAGAAAACTGGGATCAGATTCTAGAATATAGGGCCTGTCTGGAAGGGTCCATAGGCATAAAAAATAACACCTGTCTCTCTTTCCTTTAATGACAAGAGGCTTTATTTCCAGCTGTAAGATGTCATCAAAAATGGACAGTTTTGTTGATAGGTTGGATATCATGAAGGGCATGGGGAAAGTTCCATTGGTTAGAAAGTGTGTTCGAAATGGGCCCTTCAACAGCAAAAAAGGAAGGGGGGAAACAGGACTGGGTGCAAAGAGCACTGCGTGTAATACATTTGGGGTTTCTCTTTTATGGACGCAAATGTGTTCTATTCCTCTCATTCTCCCTCCGTGACCCCTCTTGCTTTAAAGACTGAATTCAGGGTTGGATAATCAATTTGAAGGGCTGCTCAGCTTTCTTCCTAGCCTTCCCATGGGGAGGCCACGTTTTTGCTATCAGTTTTCCTGCTGCTAAATCCCCAGTGTGCTGTCTGCAGCACGCTTTCCAGAGATAAAGGCTAAAGGTCTTCAAAACCTGCCTGTTTCTGTGCAGATGTGCAAGCTGGAGGATTTGGAAGAATGCCTCACTGGGACCTGTTTTATTTCATAGTACTTATGACAAGGTGTGGGGCAGCCTTCCTCAAACTGGTACTCTCAACATGGTTGGAAACTGCAACACTTATAACTCCTGTTCATAGGCCATGTTGACTGGAGCTGCTGGGAGTTATCACCAAAAAAATGTTTGCAGGGCACCAGGTTGGAAAGACTAATGAAAGAGATGGATGGTATCTCCTCTGCATTATTGCCTGCCTGGCCATTTCCATAAGTCTAAAGACAAGTGTTAGCAAAACAACATCTGACCTGCTAGAAATGTCTTAATTATACATAAAAAAATCAACAACAGTATGTAAAAAGAGGAGGGATTCGACTTTCCATTATTATGGCTGTGAACTTTGCTGCCTGGCCAACTTCCAGGAATTGTAATTCAGCCTGAACATTACAAGCAATGATTTAACAATGCCTTTTATATTATCTGTTGTTTATTGTTGCTCATGGTACAAATATTGCTTCATGTTTTTCTCCTTGAGAGGCACAGTGGATGGATATTGCTCTATTCTTAATATCTTACCATATTATTTTCATTTAGATGTCATTGTCATGGATTGGGGTGAGAGTCAGTTACTCAGAAAAAAAATCAAAAAATGGTTTCAGGAATAGAACGTGATAAAAACCAAGGAATGCTGGAATTGTAGAGTTGAGAGAGGCTCCATATGCCTGCAAAACGTGGACTGTCTACAGATGTCACATGCAACTCCTGGAACGATTTCATCAGCGCTGCCTCCAGAAAATCCTGCAAATCTCTTGGGAAGACAGGCGGACAAACGTCAGTGTGCTGGAAGAAACAAAGACAACCAGCATTGAAGCGATGGTCCTCCACCATCAACTCTGCTGGACTGACCACGCTGTCCGGATGCCTGACCACCATCTCCCAAGGCAGTTGCTCTACTCCGAACTCAAGAATGGAAAACGGAATGTTGGTGGACAGGAAAAGAGATTTCAAGATGGGCTCAAAGCCAACCTTAAAAACTGTGGCATAGACTCTGAGAACTGGGAAGCCCTGGCCCTTGAGCGCTCCAGCTAAAGATCAGCTGTGTCCACATGGGTTTGACTTGCTGCAGAATTTGAAGAGGCACGAGTGGAGGGTGAAAGAGAGAAACGTGCCAAGAGGAAGGCGTGTCAAGCCAATGCCGACCGAGACTACCTTCCACCTGGAATCCAATGCCCTCACTGTGGAAGAAGATGCAGATCAAGAATAGGGCTCCACAGCCATCTACGGACCCACAAGAATACTGATTCTGGAAGACTGTCCTACTCGGCCAATGAGGGATCACCTAAGTAAGCAAGTAAGGGTCACCTGGTCCAACCTCTCTCCATGCAGGAATACACAATAAAAGGATTTGTAAAATATGTCCATCCACCTTCTGCTTAAGGACTTCAGTAGAGTGTCCACTATCATTTGAAGTAGTCTGTTCCACTGTTGAATAACTTTTACTGCACAAATATCTTCCTAATGTTGAAATACAATCTCTTTTCTTGTAATTCGAATCCATTGGTTCATGTCCTGCCCTATGTTGACATGGTTCAAATAACATGTACTCACCTCAAACCCAAGCACTCCATACAACATACAGCCAGTTCTATAGCAGAAGCACTGCTTCCAGTCATTATTTATTCATAAGATGAACCACTCTGGAGCAACACCCCAGTGATTTTGATGTGTGGACAGCTGGATTGAGCTAGATCCAAGTCAAAACCATATGAACACATGTCAAAAAGGACCCACCTTTGTTTCACCAGCAAGAAGCAGCTCCCCATAGGACCTTGCTGGCAACATGACTTCTGGTGTGGTCACAACAGGGCAACATTGCCAGGAAGGCTTTGTTGGATAATTGCTTCTAATGAGTGAAACAGTAACTGTAGTGTTAGCCCCCAAGAGAACAGGTTCTCATGCGCCACCAGTCCAATTGGCCATGTCCTGCAAAAGTGAGCTGGGCTGCTTTTGCACAAGTCTGTATTGATTCACTGTGGTGTATCCTGGGCACTTCTAGAGTAAACCTCCTCAGAGTATTTCACCTGTTAGATGCAGAAAACCAGCCAACTTTATTTGTTTATTTTGTATCAAAAGCATTGCATAAAATAGTATAAAACTGATAAAAAATAAAAGGAGTACAAGCAGCTAAATATCTTTTGACCAAAAACGGGCAACAACAACTGCATTGTCTGTTGCCTCAAACAATTCTTCCTCTGTACATGAGGCAGGACATTGTGGACAAGCATACAAATGCAGAGTTGTCTGTTTTGCTCCACAGTCGCACAAGGTAGGGGATTCTTTTAGGTTGTCTTTTGGACTGCCCATTCCACTTCTAAGTCTGTTCAGGGACTTCCAAGTTGCCCATTCTTGGTTTGACCTGGAGGAAGATCCTCGTGGGGGGAGGGGGCATTTAATTCGGATTTCCTGGTTAAGCTGCCCAGAGGGATAATCTTGCTGTTGCTGGGGGAATGTTAAGAGGAGTAGTGGTTCTCATGAAGCTTTTCCTTGAATTGAGTCTACTTGGAGAAGGCTGATAGCTATGCAGTGGGTGGCTTTCACAGTGTTCAACCCTTATTTCTCTTACAGTTAACAGCAACTTCCTATCACACATCAGGGAGGGCAATGCCAACTAGCTTATAGAGTTTGTCAACAGGTCTAGGTTTGAGACATCCTGCGATTATTCTGCATGTTCAATGAACGATAGCCAACTCTATCTTCTACATGACATCCCTCTAGACCAGTAGTTCTCAACCTGTGGATCCTCAGATCTTTTGGCCTTCAACTCTCAGAAATCCAAACAGCTGGTAAACTGGCTGGGATTTCTGGGAGTTGTAGGCCAAAACACCTGGGGACTCACAGGTTCAGAACCACTGCTCTAGATATTTACAGAAAGTTTTCATATCCTCTCTCAGGACCCTTCCACATAGTCCTATATCCCAGAATATCAAGGCAGAAAATCCCACAATATCTGCTTTGAACTGGGTTATCTGAGTCCACACTCAGATAATGTGGGATTTTCTGCCTTGATGTTCTGGGATATAGGGTTGTGCGGAAGGCCCCCCAGTCTTGTCTTCTCCAAGATAAAAACACCCAACTCCTTAAATCATTCTCCATAAGATTTGATTATCTCTGAATCATAAATTGGATGAGACCACAAGAGCCATCCATTCCAACCCCTTCTCAAGCAGGAATGTAGAATCAAAATACCCCCAACAAATGGCCATCCAGTCTCTGTTTCTAAACCTCTGGAGAAGGAGACTCCAGCACACTGTAAGACAACATATCCCACTGTTAAATGTTTAGGGGGGATCTCTTTTCTTGTAGTTTTAATCCACTACTCTGTGTCTATCTTCATTATGATATCCTTTCAAATATTTAAACATGGCTATAACGTCACATCTTAACTTTCTCTCCCTCCAAGCTAAAGACTCCTTATAGGGCATGCACTAGTAGCAGAGTGGGCTACTGATTTACTCACATATGTGTCCTCATTGAGTGATTGAATTAAAGAGGGCCTGTTACCTGACTTCATAACCTATGCAGAGTTCCAGTTTTCTCCCATTCCACTATAGCTGTTTACTACACAACAGTCCTTCTTGGCAGGGGTGATAAAAGAATGAAATATCTTTTGTGTTCTTCAGATAGCATGCTAATGAAAACTATAATGGGCAGGCAAATATGCAGATCATCAATGGGCAGGCAAATAGGCAGATCATTATATGTGGAAATGACATTAAAACTCTCTTATTTAGACTCTAAAGCCAAGTGCTGGGGCGTCGTGAATGTCAGATTTACAGCAGCTTGTGCAATCTTAATGCACTGCTGCTGTGTAGTCAACAAGACAGAGGTCCCATTGAGAAAAATGAGTGTGCAATAACAGTGCCAACAAAGGACCTGAGTTGGAAGTGATTGCATCTGTCCAAGAGGCTTTGCCCTGCTGCTGGGTTTCTCCTTGCAAATTGGTTCCTTTGTTTATTCTCTTCATAAACAGCTTCATTTCTTTATAATTCAGGATGGTCAAAGCATATAAATTTGAAGAGAGGATCCATGGAATGGATGGAGAGGGAAGGGGAGAGAGAGCAAAGAAAAGGACATGTTAATCCAATAAAAATCAGCTTCCACAAAATTCTGAATTACATCAGACTCTGCATCTAGATCTATTTTTAAACTAGTAGGTCAGAAGGGAATGACAGGGAGAAAAACAATGGCTCTGATATTAAAGCCACAGAATACTATAGGTAATGTCTTAAAATGGTGTGGAGAATAATAACTTTAAATAACTTTATTTTTGTTTCCCACCTCCATCTCCCCGAAGGGACTTGGGGCGGCTTATGTGATCACCATAGTTCAAAATATAGCACAATAAAATTCATAAAACAACTTCATAAAACAATATAAATCAACAGAGATTGAAGACGAAAAAAACAAGCCTATATCTAAAGCAAGTCCTGTCAGGTTTAAGGAGCTGTATTCCCAAATAAGTAGATATAAAGATTGTTTATTTATTGGCAATTTCGGGCAATTCTGCAAATTCTTAGCTTTTTTTCATCCTTTTCCGCTCCACTTTCTGTCTGTTAACACATACCATGGGCTCTGTATTGCCAAATGCTTTCATGGCCAGAATCACTGGGTTGTTGTAGGTTTTTCGGGTTATATGGCCATGTTCTAGAAGCATTCTCTCCATTCAGGAGAGGATGCTTCTAGAACATGGCCATACAACCCGAAAAACCTACAACAACCCACTGTGGGCTCTTCCAGATTAGTATAAAAAAGCACAAGTTCTTTAGCATTGCTTCTTGGGTTTTGCTGCTTGTTGTCTCCTCATCCATTCATTCTATTAAGCTATATTTTGGGTTCATGCTAGAGTTTTTCTCAAAATACTAGCACATAGTTTGTTATAATAGTCCTAAGATTTGTAGTGCCAGTTTTCTCCCTCCTTCTTTTGCATTTTTTGCATTTTTTCCAGTGGTTCCCAACCTTTTTTTGACCAGGAACCACTTTGACCAGGAACCACTCTTCAACATTAGTACCAAAAGGGTTATGAATAAGTTTTTGATCAACTTTAGATTCAGTTTGGTTATTTGGGATACTGGTTCAGAAAACTGCATTGCAGAGACCACATCAGCTCTAGTTTCTGATACAGAACATATGCCATCCAGTAGTCGCCATCTGCTCACCTACAGAAAACCATATTTAACAAGCCTCGACTCCATAAGAGTGTTTTGTGAGACCAGTCACTCTTGTTGCAATAGTGTAGTAATGGTGAGGGTACAGACCATATTTTAGTTCTTGAGTACCACTAGTGGTCCACAAACTACAAGTTGAGAACCACTGCTTTAGATCTATAGTGGTATCGTTTAAATATTTCATTTTATTGAGACACTGGAGCACTGTAACTGGAGGAAAACATTTTTTAAAGAAGGAAAAGTGAAGGAAATCTTTTTGCATAGGTCCATCTCAGAATTAAAAAGAATATATATATATATATGAAGAATTACTGCAACAAATACCTCAACCTTCTGGAACATTTACCACATTTGTGATATCTGTACTGGGTCTTCTGCATTTTACTGTTGTTGCTTTTAAAGATGATTTATTGTAGTTTTAAAGTTCTTGTAAGAGTCCATCTAGAGGAGTCACAATACAGAAATCTTTTAGACAAATAAATAAGTCATGGTGGGGGTTGACTTCGGAAGAGCAACAACGTTGCTTTGGTAAACAATCTGAATGTATCATCTGAACACATGCCAAAAACCTTTTCTTGCTGATTCATCCAAATAGTGTCTGGCACAAAGCAAAGGTAGTAATGTACTCAAAAGTTGAAAGGCCAAACATCACATTGCTTTGTTCTCCTGCCCAGAAAGAAACTCCATTTGGGATGTATCAAAACGTATGCTATTCAGCATTTAGATGTTTTTCAGAGGTCACGAATTGAATTGCAGCTGTTAGTCTTCAGCCACAAACAGCGAATTCAACCTGAAAAGTTGAAAAACTCTTTTCAAAGCTGGTTTCAAGTTTTATTTTTAAGTCGCAGTCTTGAAAACGTGTGGCAGTGAGCATGAACTAAAGGTGATCAGATGTCAAGGTAAGGGGGCAGAAAGAACACAAATATCAATCAGGCCAGATGTAGAATTTTTTCCATTTTTAGATCAAAGCTACTAAATTTGCTGCATTAAAAATAGTTATCCATCTTTTTAAAAGACCTAAATCACAAAAGTGATTTCTGTAATTCAATTTTTAACCCTCACAGCATTTTTTTCCTCCATTAGTGTTAGTTAGATGGGCCATTTCACCCAATCAGGGTTTGCTCCATGGACTGATGTCACAATAAGCTAATTTCAAAAAGATGATGTCACAAAAGTGATGTCTCATAGGCTCAGTGCTGCCTGTGTAAGCAATCAAGGCAGCACAGGAAAAAGTGGCTCTGAAAGTAGGGTTGTTAGTTTGAAAGTTTGAGGGTTGTTTTACAGTTGAAAACTTTTATGTATATATACATTCCTCCTCTGTTTCTGGTTTCATATCACACCTAAGTGGGTTTTATCTATGCTAACAACTCAACAGTTACCCTATCAAAACTAAGGAAAGAAGAGGAGAGTGCTACAGGAAAGCAAGGAGGAGCACTAGACACTGTTTTTGCACATAAGGTATCTATTTTAACACTTAAAATTGTGTGGGTCCAAATCAAATCAAAGGGAAAGATTGGGGAAATTGTCATTTGTTGCTTTCTTCTGATTTCATTTTTTTTAAAAAAAAAAAAATCATAATACTTTTTCCATCCCGAAAATTGAGAGATTTGTATGTTGTCGAAGGCTTTTATGGCTGGAACCACTGGGTTGTTGTAAGTATTCTGGGTTGTATGGCCATGTTCCAGAAGCATCCTCTCCTGACGTTTCGCCCACATCTATGGCAGGCATCCTCAGAGGTTGTGAAGTCTATTGGAAACTAGGCAAGTGGGGTTTATATACCTGTGGAATGTCCAGGGTGGGAGAAAGTACTCTTGTCTGCTTGAGGCAGGTATGAATGTTGCAATTGACCACCTTGATTAGCATTTAATGGCCTTGTAGCTTCAAAGCCTGGCTCCAAAGCCTTGTTGATTGCTGCCTGGCGGGATCCTTTGTTGGGAGGGGTTAGCTGGCCCCAGGCATGTAGCCGGGGGGAAGGGGGCTTAAGAGGCTTCAGCCCCCCTTCCCCCCAAAATTCTCAGGGTGGTCCGAGAGAAGGCTTTACTGGTACATTACTTAAACTGTTATGTTTATTCATATCATGATCTGCTCACCATGCTCAATATATCCCATATACATGGGGGTATTGGGATAATTATACAAAAGGTTTGCTAGGGTAGATACTCTCTCATTCAGATTCCCCCCCCCCCCCCCCGAATCAAATTCCTGGCTACTGGTCTGGCTGGCCCTGATTGCTAACACGTCCCAACAAAAGATCTCCCCAGGCAGCAATCAGCCATGCTTTGAAGCTACAAGGCCATTAAATGCTCAATTCCAACATCCACACTTTCCTCAAGCAGGCAAGTTTTTTCTCCCATCCTGGACATTCCACAGGGTCAGAGAAAGAACTCTTGTCTGTTGGAGTGTTAATGTTGCAGTTGGCCACTGTGATTTTATGGGTTTTTTTTAAAGTGAATTGAAAAAAATCTGCTTGAAAACTAATAATCAGATTCAGTTGTTCCTCACAAGAAGAGGCCGCTGCTGTACTTTATGTCACAGTGTAATTTAAAAGGTTCTATATGGGTCAACAGGAAACAACGCCTTCTCAGGGGAAGTTCTCCTTCTCCAGTTTAAGGAGTAGACATACACCAATTGTCTTTGTAGCAGAAAAAGAACTTTATACAAAAGATTATTTACAATACAGGAACTCTTCTTCAAATCTTTCTGCAAGCAACTTGCAAAAGTTTTCTTCTTCCTCTTCCTCTTCCTCTTCCTCTTCCTCTTCCTCTTCCTCTTCCTCTTCCTCCTCCTCCTCCTCCTCCTCCTCCTCCTCCTCCTCCTCCTCCTCCTCCTCCTCCTCTTCTTCTTCTTCTTCTTCTTCTTCTCCTTCTCCTCCTTGTTCAGAAACTTTGCAACTTCCTCTTAAACACACTCCTCCAGCACAGACTATTCAACCCTCAAACAACATAAAAGCTTTGTACTCCTTTAGTAATTTTACAGCTATTCCACCATGGATGGAGTAGTCGTAAACCAGGTGGATTGATTGTCATTACTTCCAGCATGCTTGGGTCTGATTCTTACATTTACTTACGTTCACTTAAGAAATGATATACTTAAAAATTCCAACACTTTATAGCCTTATAGGAGTTAAAGATGTAAAACTATTTTATTTAAAAAGAGATGAGAACCCTGATTCAACAAACAAACAAAGATTCAAATCCAAACTTTTAAAACGTCAACTGTTCAATCCCTTGGATCAGGATCGATGAATCTGTTTCATTTTTTAAAATCAGAGTTGATTTCATTGTTAATTGGTTTTATTTTGTTTCTGATTGGCCCCTTTCATTGTTTTGCTTGTTTGGTAGGAAGACAGGCCAGACATTTTATACAAGGGTGGAAATACTATTTTTCATTCTTCATTTCCTCACCAAACTATTAATTTCTCAACACTCGGGAAACTTTACCAGGGAGGCCAACACAGGTCTGAGACAAATAAGTGTTTTTGACAACTATTATATGCAGAAATTAAAAAAAAAAAACAGGAAAGAAGTGGATTTTGCACAAAAACCTGTATTTCTGGAAAAACTGGTTTTAAAGGGTATGTGTATATATACTATATAATGGTATGCTTTGAGGGAAAACTACTTCACACATAGGTTTTAGTGCAAAAATGTAGATTTGTGCAAAGAACAGAATGTTTGCCCAAAATACATGTTCTGGAAGCAATCGGAGTCTTGCACAAAAGGACCATTTTGCACAAAAAAAACCCATGCATGTTTTGTCACAGCATAATTTCCTAAAACATATCGAGATGTGTAAATACAAATTGAAAAACAAAAAAATAAGAGTCATTATTTTCCTGCTGTAGAGAAGAAATCTGTGAACATGATCTTGGGTATGGGAATGAATTAGTGAAACATTTACATTTCTAACAGTTGAGCTGGATCTTCACTGCCATATAATCCAGTTTTAGAACACAGATTAACTGCATTGAACAGAACTATATGATTCTACACTGCTATATAATCCAGTTCAATGCAGATTATAAGCAGTATCAATCCAGTCGTAGGCGCATATGTGTGTGTAGATGGACTTATTCCAAGTTCTAGGGTGAAATCCCTTATCCTGTGCTCCAGCCATGTACAAAGGTTCCCACTGTTCATGTTCTTTTTTAGTAATTATTGTCACTATATGTGTTCTGCCCATTTGTGGTTTTTTTTCTCCCCTTGTGGACACTTGGATATCTGGCACAAAGTGAGACACTGGAATTTCTCTGTGGCTTCCTCCATTTCTTGGCACTCGAACCAAAAGAAGCTGTTCCAAAGAGCTCTCAACATTTTGCAGAACATTCCCTTTCAAGAGCCTAGAGCTCAATCCCATAATAATTTATATTTGTATGGTTTCCTCCTGAGTACAGATAAGGAGCTGACTGAGCTGCTGAGTGATGGGGAGGGAGGTGACGGAGACAGACACACTGTTTACATTTCTATAAGGATTTTTTTTAAAAGCCACTTTAGGTTCTCGGAGGAGGTGTAAGATCAATGATGTCCAGACATCACATTCAAGTGGGTTTCTGCCACATGCCTGGATGGTGGCTAGAGGACTGCAATTGGCCTTGCCCCAACACCACAGGCAGCCATTTAGTAGAACATTTAACCACAGGTCTCCATCTGAAGTGTGAAAGAGGATAGAAATAGATAAATGAATATGTTCTGCCTTCTACCACATTGCAATTTGTAATTTATTTATTTATTTATTTAGTGAAATTATAAGCTCGCCTTTCTCCTGGAATTGGATTCAAGGTGACTTATATATTTAAAAATTCTATTTTACAAAACAAAAACAAAAACATTTTTTTAAAAGCATGGATCTTGATAAGGGTGTTTCATTGTACTATGTGAAGAACCACCTGAACCTTACTGCCACACCTGTGGGACCTTCACCACTTCCACTTTTTTCATTAAATCTGAGGACCTGGATGTGCTTGTGATTCCTGTGTGAGATTTTTTTTCTGCCCAACAGACACTTTTGCTCTTTATTAATTGCTGCCACAACATTGTGTCTGAACTCAGGTTTCCCCATAAGTACTGTCATAGAATCATAGAATCATAGAGTTGGAAGAGACCTCATGGGCCATCCAGTCCAACCCCCTGACAAGAAGCAGGAAAATTGCATTCAAAGCATCCGCGACAGATGGCCATCCAGCCTCTGTTTAAAAGCTTCCAAAGAAGGAGCCTCCACCACAATCCAGGGCAGAGAGTTCCACTGCTGAACGGCTCTCACAGTCAGGAAGTTCTTCCTCATGTTCAGATGGAATCTCCTTTCTTGTAGTTTGAAGCCATTGTTCCATTGCATCCTAGTCTCCAGGGCAGCAGAAAACAAGCTTGCTCCCTCCTCCCTGTGACTTCCTCTCACATATTTATACATGGCCATCATGTCTCCTCTCAGCCTTCTCTTCTTCAGACTAAACATGTCCAGCTCTTTAAGCTGCTCCTCATAGGGCTTGTTCTCCATACCCTTGATCATTTTAGTCACCCTCCTCTGGATACATTCCAGCTTGTCATCAACAGGAGTATAGTGTCTAGATCCAGAGAAGTCATGCTACCCTCTATTCTGCTTTGGTCAGACCACATCTGGAATACTGTGTCCAATTCTGGGCACCACAATTGAAGGGAGATATTGACAAGCTGGAATGTGTCCAGAGGAGGGCGACTAAAATGATCAAGGGCCTGGAGAACACGCCCTATGAGGAGTCGTTTAAAGAGCTGGGCATGTTTAGTCTGCAAAAGAGAAGGCTGAGAGGAGACATGGTGGCCATGTATAAGTATGTGAGGAGAAGGCTTTTAAACAGAGGCTGAATGGCCATCTGTTAGGAGTGCTTTGAATGCGATTTTCCTGCTTCTTGGCAGGGGGTTGGACTGGATGGCCCATGAGGTCTCTTCCAACTCTATGATTCAATGGCAAACCTATAAATTGGGTTTTCTTACAAGATTTGTTCAGAAGTGGTTTACTTCTGCCTTCCTCTGATGCTGAGAGAGTTGGACTTGGCCAAGGTTATCCAAGGGGTTTCCATGGCTGAGATGAGATCTGAATCGTGGCATTCCTATCCCAGCCACCCATATGGGCAGTTTTGAAGTCTTCCAAATTTTGGAGTTCTAGATGAGGGATAATTGACCTGTAACAGCATCACATGTAATGTTTATCCTATTAATAAGTAATGCCAACATTTAATCATGTTTAATAACCTATAATAAAAATGTTAATAATGCAAGAGCTCATTGTAACATTGTTAATTGGTTTTGGTTCTTATTGTTACAGACAAAAAATGCTTGCAAGGAGAATTGTCAAGGTTTCCATTCATCCATTTTCTTGCTTTCCTTAGTTTTCCCCCCAAAAGATGGAAGTAAATAGGAATGGGAAAGTGGCAATATAATTATCTTTTTAACATATCATCTAAAGTTCTTTTAAATATTTATCTGCAACACACAACCCAAACACTCTAAGCAGATATCTACTAAAACTAATCTACACGCCTCACACTCATTGCCTGCTGATACAAACATCAGACTTGTTACTCCCTTTAGGGGTCACTTTCTTTCTCTACCCTTTTACTTTTAATATTAAAGTAATAGACAAAAAAAAAACACTAATTGAAGGTTGTCACCAAACAGGCCCCAGTCTAGCATTTTTCCTACTTATAAAGATAGGCATCATTTTTCCTATGTATAATGAAACTGTCAGCCAAATATCTCCTCTGATGACCAACTACTTGTCCATCTCAGCTAATTCATGTATCTTCATCAGCCATTCTTCATACGTAGGACTATCTGCTTGGTTCTTTCCATCTCTTCTTTATTCTTGCTGCAGTTATCATGTATAATAGTAATCTTCCCTATTTCTTTTCTAATTGATCATCCAGCATTCCCAACAAATACAATTCTAGTTTCACTGAAAATTTAACCATTTAAATGCCTTTTAATGTTGTTCATGAGTATTTGGATAATTGACAAGCACCAAGCATTATATTGTATTGAATTAAGTTCTATTCCAGTGGTTCTCAACCTGGGGTCCCCAGATGTTTTTGGCCTACAACTCCCAGAAATCCCAGCCAGTTTAGCAGCTGTTGGGATTTCTGGGAGTTGAAGGCCAAAAACATCTGGGGACCCCAGGTTGAGAACCACTGTTCCATTTTAATGTTGATGTTGTTTATGTTCTTAAATGTATTGTAACCTTTTAAAGTTGTAAAATGCCTTGTGTGTCAATCTGACGAAAAGATGGTGTATCCATTGAGTATGCAATTTTGGGTTCACAATGCATTTTTAAAATTCTTAATGAATTAAAGCAGTGTGTTAACCAGATGTATGACATAGGTAAAGGTTTCCCCTTAACATTAAGTCTAGTCGTGTCCAACTTTGGAGGGTCGTGCTCATCTCCAATGCCGAAGAGCCAGTGTTGTCCATAGACGCCTCCAAGGTCATGCGGCCAGTTTGACTGCATGGAGCACTGTTACATTCCTGCAGAAGCAGTACCTATTGATTTACTTACATTTGCATGTATTTGAACTGCTAGGTTGGCAGAAGCTGGGTCTAACAGTGGGAGCTCACCCTGCTCCCTGGATTCAAACCACCAACCCTTCAGTCAGAAGGTTCAGCAGTTCAGCAGTTTAATCCACTGTGCCACCGGGGGCTCCTTTTTTGTATGGCTTATTCCTTTAAAAATGTAATTCATATTGTTTAACATGTTTTGTTTTCACGTATATTGTAAGTCCTAGGGTGCAGTTTGGGACAAGGAGCTTTAAAATCCTCAACCAAAAGTCCCAGCTGGTGACCAGCTACAAACCTGAGGAGTTGATAGACAATATGGTCATAGTGGAATCACAGGCCTGCAACTGTGTTTGAAGGGGCCTGCAGAATTTAATCTTCAGCACTTTTGGCTGTTCTACATGTTTGCTGTAAGTAAATTCAATTCCTCATCCTACTCAGACAATCACTATGGTTTTCATCATCCCTCCCCTTTCTTTCTTCCCTGCTTCTTTCCACAATTGACCCACACCCAATGTGTTCCCTGCCTCAGCTGGTTCACTAACATGGTTTCAGGACATAAACGATAAACAAAGAAGTGAATCCTAGCAAGGAGAAGATGCCTTCAGGAAGATAAGGGCAAAGGCCTGTTCCCAAAGCATTGACAGCAAAAGCCCTGACAATGTCATATTTTCTTGTCTCCCCTCCCAAGAGCCCAGATGTTCCCAGACGGTTTGACAGAATCAGCAGTTCTGTGCAAAATAAACATGCCAGCCAGAAAGTGCCGAAGTCAGCAATTCTTCAAATGATCTCCATAGATTCTACAAAGACTGTTGTGATAATAATAATAATAATAATAATAATAATAATAATAATAATAATTTGTTACCCACCTCTCCTCACAGCTTGAGATGGGATACAGCATAGTTAAAACAGATATAATATATTAAAATGCATATGCTCGTATTTCTTCAATCTAAGGCATCCCTGATTGTAAGACGCACACTAATTCTCATATGGAGTAAGTGGAAGAAATCTGCCTATCTTGTTCAAGGCAGTTCTAACAAAAAGAACCTCTCAATATGACTGGTGATTACTGATAAATGGGAATTGGGGAAAAAATCCACTTATATCCCCATACTAAAAAAAGTTAAAGAATGTTCAAACCACTTATTTCACATGCCAAGATCCTCCAATATAGACTCCTGCAATACATTGAGTGAGAGTTGCCAAAAAGCTGGGTTTAGAAAAGGCAGAGGAACGAGAGATCAAATTGTCAATATTCGCTGGATACTAGAGAAAGGTAAGGAGCTTCAAAAAAATCTATTTCTGTTTCATTGACTATTCTAAAGCTTTTGACCTTGTGGATCATAATAAATTGTGGCAAGTTCTTGGTGGTATGAGGATCCCAAGCCACCTTGTCTGTCTCCTGAGGAATCTGTACAATGACCAAGTAGCAACAGTAAGACCAGACCACAGAATAATAGTCTGGTTCAAGATTGGGAAAGGAGTAGGGCAGCGCTGCATATTCTCACCCTACCTATTCAACTTGTATGCAGAACACATCATGTGATGTGCAGGGCTTGATGAATCCAAGGCTGGAGTTTAAATTGCTGGAAGAAACATTAACAACTTTAGATATGCAGATGATACCACTTTGATGGCTGAAAGTGAGGAGGAGCTGAGGAGCCTTCTAATCAAGGTGAAAGAAGAAAGCGCAAAAACTGGGTTGCAGCTAAAGATTAAAAAAAACGTTTATGGCAACCAGACTGATTGACAACTGGCAAATAGAGGGAGAAAACGTGGAGGCCATGACAGACTTTGTATTTCCAGGTGTGAAGATTACTGTAGACACAGACTGATGCCAGGGAATCAGAAGACCTTTACTTCTTGGGAAGAGAGCAACGACCAATCTTGATAAAATAATTAAGAGTAGAGACATCACACTGGCAACCAAGATCCGCATAGTTAAAGCAATGGTATTCCCTGGAGTCACCTACGGATGTGAGAGCTGGACCATAGGGAAGGCTGAGCAAAGGAAGATAGATGCTTTTGAACTGTGGTGCTGGAGGAAAGTCCAGAGAGTGCCATGGACAGCGAGAAGATCCAACCAGTCCATCCTCCAGGAAATAAATCCTGGCTGCTCATTGGAGAGAAGGGTATTGGAGGCAAAGATGAAGTATTTTGGCCACATAATGAGAAGACAGGAAAGCTTGGAGAAGAGAATGATGCTGGGGAAAATGGAAGGAAAAAGGAAGAGGGATGGATGTCATCCTTGAAGTGACTGGCTCGACTGTGAAAGAGCTGGGTGTGGCAACAGTCAACAGGGAGCTCTGGCTTGGGCTGGTCCATGAGGTCACGAAGAGTCGGAAATGACTGAATGAATAAACAGTAGCAAAATGAGAATACTGTACAGAAAGTCCTTCACCACTGAGGATTCCAAACAAACTAGCTGCTCTGCCAATATACTTTGATCTGGAGTTGTTTGTTTGAATAGTTTTGCAAATGATGGTTGTGGTATCACTATGCAGTTTCCCTCAGGGCCTCTAGTCTAGAGTAAAATGCATTGTTGAGTATGTGTGTGTTGGATATGTATTCTATATATGAAGGAAAAGGGAAACTATTTCCTAGGTGTTTTATAGATCAAAGAAAGGAA
This sequence comes from Anolis sagrei, assembly GCF_037176765.1. Lineage (NCBI taxonomy): Eukaryota > Metazoa > Chordata > Lepidosauria > Squamata > Anolidae > Anolis > Anolis sagrei. The sequence goes on along the minus strand of NC_090022.1, from coordinate 189,000,531 downwards.
TGACAGCTTTAGACCTTAATCCAGGAAAGAAAGGACCTTGTGCAGGGGAATGAGGCTGCACGAGAATGGGATGTTTTATAACAAGATCAGAGACTGAGGTGAGGAAGAAAAGGAGGAGGTGGTGGTGGCAGCAGCGGCAGTATGACAGGAGAAATCCAAACTGAACTTTCAAGCTTTGCATCATTAAGATTCAGGACTATTCATTTCAGTCTAAACCTTCGATTGTTATACAAATCTAGGTGGAAAACTTGTGGTTTTCCAGATATTGTTGGATTCCAGTTCCTGTATGCCCAATGAAGAGGGATGGTGAGAGCTGCAGTCCAACAGTATAATTCACACCTAGCTCCAGCAGACAAGAATCCTTTGTCTCACCCTGGTCATTCCACAGATATATAAACCCTTTTTTCCTAGTTCCAACAGACCTCACTACCCCTGAGGATGCTTGCCATAGATGCAGACAAAACGTCAGGAGACAATGCCTCTAGAACATGGCCATATAGCCCGAAAAAACCAAAGCAGGTGGAAAGGAGCCAGGATGAAGTGGGAAAGCAGCGGTATTTGGTTTGGAGTTTCTTATGTTATATTGAAGAGTTCTAGGTGCATATACGCTTTGCAAGTAGAACCCAAAAGGTGTGGAAGTGAGCAATGTGAACGAATTAAGGTGAATAAAAGCAAGTGGCTGAGAGGATGATTAAGCGCACACATAGCTTTACTTCTCTGGTCCAAATTGAATTAACCTCACACTCCTGTGTCGAAAAAATTCAGGCTGCATTAGTGACTGGCAATATTTGCATGTGTCTGCATTGCATTTAAATTTCTGCAGTACCCCAATAACACCAATTCAGCAGAGAAAGCGAAAGCAACTATAATCTCTTTTCCATTGGTTCACTCTCTCCATTAGTTAAAACCAGTGTATATACTCTGCGTTTACCCTTGGGACCACTGCCCATCTACTTTTTCCTTTCTCGAGTGCTGAGAAGGCCTACCTCACAATATCTCCACTGCAAAGCTCTGGCAATTGTCTTTGGTTGGGCTCTTTGTAGCCTTTTCTTTCCTTTTTCCATTCCCTTCATATATCATCTTTTTTTCTTTTCTTGTTCTCCTCTTCCTTTGCCTTCCCTCCCTCCCACCCTCCCTCCCTCCCTCCCTCCCTTCCTTCCTCTTTATGTCTTCTTCTCTCTTAATCACTCTTTTCTTCCCTTCCTTTTTCTTCCCCAATTTCTCTTTATTTGCTTTCTTCCCCGCATACCCTCCCTCTCTCTTATACACATGACACCTAGCAGCCACCACTACTCCACTCCCTTTCTTTCCCTGTGACATCACAAAGGACCATATCATCTAGAAGCAGCCAATCCTTCATCTAGTCACAGCCAATCTGCTTTCTTCCTTTTCTTTCTCTCTGTCATACCCAACTTGGATAGTGAGGATGAAGAGTTTCTAGAAGGACCAGCAGAGGACCTGAAGGTGAGCAGCTCCCAGCAGTCTGTCAGACTTACATCAGCCAATTTTAAAGATGAGCCCTCAGCTGAACCAGATACTTCACAGCAATCTGTGGAAGCCCCAGTGGACTAAGCCGAAGCAATCACATCTCGGCAAGCTTCAGAAGGATTAAACATACCCACACCATGAGACTTCACAAGTCTCTTAGGTTATCTGCAAAATCCTCATTATTCAGGATGTAAGACCTTGAGATATAAATCTACCCAGGGCCCTTCCATACAGTCCTATATCCCAGAATATCAAGGTAGAAAATCCCACAATATCTGTTTGAAATGGGTTATCTGAGTCCACACTCAGATAATGTGGGATTTCCTGCCTTGATATTCTGGGATAAAGGGCTGTGTGGGCCCTCAGATAACCCAGTTCAAAGCAGATATTGTGGCATTTTCTGCCTTGATATTCTGGGATATAGGGCCCTTGTTGGGGATTTATTTCACTCCACAACCATCAGGGATGAGGCACCTTTCAGCCACCATTTCCTCAAACTCATCAGCATTGAATTTGGTGAAGCCCCATTTCTTTGAAATGTGGATCTTCTGACATCCAGGGAACTTGAACCTGGCCCTGTGCAGGGCTTCAAAAACATGTTCCTTGTTCTGCACTTTGGCAGGGATGGACATGATGATCTGGCCAATGCGGACACGACTTGACTTTCAAGGACTCTGTATCTGGCTTTTTGGCATTGGACTGTTGACTTTGACTGGCTTCCTCATTTGATACTCTCTGCTGTGGACCCAAAAGGGTTGGATTTTTAAAGTTCAACCTCCTCATTTATTTTTAGTTGATAATTATGGTGGTCCATATCCACCATCAGTAGGGGTCACAGTGGTTTCTGGATGTGGGTGAACTGCAACTCCCATCATCCTGGGTCCACATCCTCTACACCCCCAAACACAGAAGTACTTAGGGCTGGACATGAGGGATATGTGTGTCAAGTTTGGTCCAGATCCATCATTAATGGGATTCACAGTATTCTCTGGAAGTTCTCCCTGGATGCACAGTGAACTGCAATTCCCATCATCCAGAGTCTAACCCCCTCCCTCCAAACCCCTTCAGTCACAGAATTCACCTTGGAAAATACATACATACAGACATATTTTCACACACACTCACACACACACACACACACACACGGTAGTATAAATATATTGATACTGTCATGTTGTGTATTATGGTACAAGTGTTTAGATGAGCAACTAAAAATCTCACTTGAATTTTCTGCTATGCAATTTCTGAACATATACACACCAATCAATACAGCTGACTATTTTTAGCTTCTCCTTGTGGAGGTAGCTGTGTAGACTAACATGCTGAACGTTCCCTTTTTGAAATTTATCATGAAAAGATCTGTCAGGAAACATAATCAGCAGATGTTATGACCTGGTTGATTCTACAAGACTACAGAGAATACATGTGACCCAAAGCTATGGCTTAAAGGAGGCTATCCTGTTAAGAGGAAGTGCTAACTTGAAACATGGCAAAAATAGTTTCCAAAATCTACTCTTCACAATGCCCCTACCCTTCAAAACATGACAGGTTGCAATCCGAGAAATTTCTCAATGTTGCCTTCCCAATTAATTAAATTCCTTCCCAAGAAAATTCTTTTGAACACTTTAAGGACTGTATTTTTTTGCGTGTGCCAGAATATTATAGTTTTATTCCCTCAATATTTTTCAATATATGATTTTAATATGCCTTCACTTGGTTCATTTTGACTGCTGTATTTTTTATAAAGCACTTTAGCATTTTTGATAAAGCATGGTTATATAAGCTTTGTAAAAACATAACAATCAATCAACTAATAATAAAAAAGTATAGTTGTTACTTTCTTTTTCTGAGCCTATGCATGTTACAAAATTATAGTTAAGTTGTTCCACTTTAACTGCCATGGTTCCATCATACTGAATTCTGGGCTTTGAGGTTGATGGACAGGCCTTTAGCTTCCTCAGCCAGGGAATTCCCCTAGTGCCTCTGACTGAATCACAGACCCCAGGAGTCCAATAGGATGGAATCACAGCTATTAAAATGGAATAGGGTTATGTGTTGTGTAACTGGGCCTCGGGAATTTAAAAAATGGGTAAATGAGGCAGAACAAGTTTCCTTCACTCATCCCATTGGGTCTGGGCTCTGTCCTAGGATGCTTCCAGGACAGAGCCAGGACACAGCCCACTGGAGCCCATCACATGATACAGGGCTACTTCCAGCAAGGCTCAATCCTGGTTCCACCCTTGAAGCATCCTAGGATGGAGCTCTGAACATGGGAGGCTACCTGTGTTTTCATAGAACAATGGGGCCAATGCGGGGATAATCCAGGTGGCGACGCCTTCCCTCATGCATGTAATGCAAGTGATGTAGGGCGCGGGGTGACGGCTTCCTCCACTGTCCCACAGACTTGCCACGCTGCTTGGAGAATTCCCCTGCTGTCCTCTATGTGATGAGGTCCTCTGACTTTTTGAAGTCACTAGCAGTGATAGTTGAGCATGGATTTGGTAACCTTGGATGAATTTCCTGAACGTGGGCGTATGCCATTTATGATTAACTGAGCAGAGTAATATGAACGCTTGGGAAAGTTTGTAAGGATATTGGCTATGCTTGCTTGGATATTGTGAGAGTTCTGTTTCAAAAACTAATTTGTATAACCTACCTGAATTGTTATAAGCCACTTTGAATCTCAGTTTTAGGGGGAAGAAGATTAGGAGATGGTACAGGAGGATATTATTAGTGTTAATATTAGACTAACAACAGTAACAATAGCAATTACTGTAATGTATTGTATTTGAGACTCTTTCAAACATGCTCAGAAACTTCAGATTGTTAACTAAGACTGGCTATAGGGAACATACAAGTCCTTTGCTGTGACAGCTCCACTGGTTGCTAGTTCATTTCTGACTGTGGAAATGGGGGGGGGGGGGTTGACTCCTCACTTGGCCATGGAAACCCACTGGGTGACATTGGGCAAGTTATACCCTCTCAGACCCAGAAAACATGGTTCAGCTGGGGTCAGACCACTTTGGACCCACTGGGCTACCAACCTCACATTCCATCTTGCCACTGCCACTCCCAGCTAAAGCACCTGATCTCCCCCTCACCCCAACCCCGTTCATGTAAGTACCTCTGTTGATGTCAGAATGGGGCACCCACATCTGCCAGGAGTTCACACAGATCTCTGGCTGGATTGGAGTAGTGGTAATAGTGGCACAGGTAAGATTCACCACTCTTTCCCTACACCAATGAGCACTGGGAAAGGGTGATGGTGGTAGTATCCTGTCTGGACAGTAGTCTACTTTGAATCAGACTCAAACAGACTCAACCAAGCAGCCCAAATGAAGCCACAGGGTACTCTGGAATTTCTAGCAAACTCCAGGACATTCCTGACTTTTGTCTGAAACAGGACAAAGTGGATTTAACCCAGGAAAACTTACAGTACTCTCCAGAAGTTTTTGAACATTGCGATGCAGCTCAGAGTTACTTCAGGGTGAGTCTAGGGGCCTTCCACACAGCCCTGTATCCCAGAATATCAAAGCAGAAAAATCTCACAATTTCTTCTTTGGGTTATCTGAGTCCACACTCATATAATGTGGGATTTCCTGCCTTAATATTCTGGGATATAGGGTTGTCTGGAAGGGCCCTAGGTTTTCATGCTCATTAGACCCATCTCTGGATTATTGGATATAATAAAACCACTGATGCTCCAAAAGGCATTGTTTGCAATAGCTGGTAGACTGTGAGACAACATCATCATCATCGTCATCATCTAATGTGACTGTGACATCAGTGCATTCTCATTTCTCCACCTTGTGCTCAGAAGTAGCGGGCACTGAAAGACAGCAGAGGACAAGGAAACATGTATACAAAGCCATGTCCATCTCATTTTTAATGACACATCTCTTGGAGAGACAGGAGAGGGAATTCAGGCTGGGCCTCACAGCCAGGAAGCATAAAGCACTCTTTTCCCAGCAAAGCAAATCCGTTGCATGATGGGGATCTCAACTCCTCATAAATAACATGCCTATGTTGTACTAGCAAGATAAATGTTTTAAAAAGAGCTCTAGCTCTCTAGACATACTTACTGAAAGGCATAAAACAAAACTCCCTTCAATTGTCTTCAAGAGGAAAACTGTAAATTGCCAGCAACATTTTAAATGGTTAGCAGACATCTCAAATAGGGGTGTGGAGGTGTGAGAATGAGAGGGCAGAGAGGGATTTCTTCCTAGCAAATGAATTGAGTGTTGGTGGGTTTCCCCCTTCTCTCTCCTTATTTAATAAAAAAGTAGTCATAAGTCAATGACATAAATATTGGGGGTGACAGCACTGTTAGTTTATAGTTACAAATAGATAAGGAGATGAATGGGGATATGTTGGTGTCTTTTGAGAATAAATATCAAGTCAGATGTAGTAGTGTGCCTGGAAACATCAAGAGAGCCTTCCTTACTTCTGCTCATCCAGCCCTGAAATGCCATCAATGCACGGGTACAGAAAAATATCCTAAAGGATGGGAGAAAGTATCAGTTTTCAACTGTGAGAAACATAAGGGCCTCACTCCATTTTGTTTTGGTGTATTGAAGGTACTATTTTAAAACTACAACATGATTTACATTCAAATTTGGCACCAGTTGATGTGAAATATGGCACTCAAATGTGTTCATTCTAATTTGTGTTTGTATTTATTTAATTATCTTTGTGTTTGTATTTATTTAATTATCTACTCATATTCTCCCACAGATGCGGAAAACTGCATAGTTTTCCACATCTGTGGGAGAATATGAGTAGTTCTGCAGAGTTAAAGTATTTTGGAAAATAATGCACATTTTTATGTAAGGAAAAAATCTGAATATTTTCACAAACAGAAATACCTCAGTTTCCTCTGGTTTTTTGTGTGTATAATTTACAATCTTTTGTACCCAAAATCCCATATATGTCTCTGGGAATTGTTTTATTTTTATTATGCATCAACACATTTGTGTACAAAAAAAAGCCATATGTATTTCTGTGCAGAATTATTTCCTGCAACATTTGAAGATTTGAGTATACTGGGTAAAATTGGCACAGAAATTTTGCTTCTTAACTGGGAAACCCATTTTTCAACCAGAAAATAAATAATGGCAAATATTTTCATCCCTAAAAGGATCAACATATAAAATTAAATAAATCAAGTCATATCAAACATGTAGTCTAGCCATTTGAGGAAAACTATTTCACAGGGATTCTGCGCTTTTAATAATTGTGAAATAGAGGGCTTTTCAGGAGACGCAGCCTGTTCAATTTATACTCCCCACTATTAAAAGTGTAGAAATTCTCCCATCTGGCTACCTTAGCAAAAAATATAAGGAAGGTGGGGAGAACATCTAATCGCTCAGTCACTACTGAACATCAACCAAAAAAAAAATCAACTTCGACTTGAAATAGTATTGCCAGTAGTCACATATGACGGAAATCCAATAAGGTGAGGTGGCAAAGCTTTCACTGGATATTGAAGATAGCTAGATAAGGACACATCCAATGTAGACGGCTTGAATCAATTGCTGGAGAGTAAATCAACAGGTAATTGCTTTTGGGTGTACTGAACACATCCACCCCTACGTCCCACCTCGTGATCTATGATCATCCGGGGAGGCCCTGCTCTCGCTCTTGTCAACAGCACAAATGCGTCTGGTGGGGATGAGAGACAGGGTCTTTTCGGCTGTGGCCCCCCACCTATGGAACACACTCCCAAATGAGGTAAGATCCACTCCCTCCCTCCTGGCTTTTAGAAAAAAATTAAAATAATTGTTCTGGGACCAGACCTTTGGACAGTAGATATATGTAGCATTTTAGAGGGACATTGACTGGAATGGTGATTCAACTGATGAGACTGTTTTATTGTTTTAATGCTTGTTGATGTATTGTTTTAATTGTGATTTATATTTAATTCTGGTTTTACTATTGTAATTGTACTGGCATCGTATCGGTGCCCAACGTAAGGCATTGAATCTTGCCATTATTTATGTGTAAACCGCTTTGAGTCCCCCCAGGGGTGAGAAAGGCGGTATATAAATACTCCAAATAAATAAATAATAAATAAATACTGTTGTTGGGACTAGCAACATTATCTAGGTCAAGGTGTTACATTGTTTCACATAAACTCAGGTTTTCCTTGCATGGACCAAAAAACCTCCTACTAACCTCAAAGAACTGCTGGCAGTCTTCACAAGACACAGTGGCTTCTGTTGACTATCCTGGGTTTAGGTACATTTCTCCAGAATTTGCTTGAATCTCACAAAGTATCCTGGTACAATTTGGACTGCTGGATCTAGTCTGACTTAGCCTGATCTATTGTCCAGACAAATACGTCCACCATCATACTTTCCTATGCTGATCAGCAGAGATAACTGCAATGGCAAATCTATGCTCAGTCAGGAGTAGTGGCAGCAAGGACACTGAGGAGGCAAGAACCTAAAGGGCAAATGTGTTTCTTACCTGTCTGGACAATGGCTCCATACATACATATGCTGGATTTGGTGGATTTGGGGCTGCTTCAACGCAGATTTACACTGGGCAAACCTAGCTGGTGTAGTTGATTCTTCAATTGTTAATATTAAAATTATTGTAACTTGGGCTATTGATTGTAAACACACTATACCAACCCAACACACACACCCAACCCAAGATTTTTCACCATTGGCATGATGTGGAATAAAAAAAAGTCAATAGACTGAAATGTATGCAACTGATGCTCTGAGAGACTATTAATGAAAGCATTATTGTATTTTCCCCTTACTTCTTGCCCTCAGAAGGAAACTGTATCAGATTCTTGCCAACACTTATCTTCCTCTTGAAATGCATACAGATAAAAATTTGTATCTGGGAAAAATGCATCAACCCATTTTAGTCAATGGGGAAAAGTAGCAAAATATATATTAATTTTGTGCAGAGAGAGAAAATAATCCTTAGAACCCAATAAGGCATTTGGATGTATAGCGACACAAGAGGGATGCTAACAAATGACATAAACAATAAATAGGCAGATATTCAATAAATTGGCAGCTGCATCCTCTAAATGATAAAATTTCCTATGTGTTGAGACTCATTTAGGTATTTATGGGTGCTGTCATGTTATCCTGTATGATTCCAAAGGATTTATAATGGGGCTATGGTAAGATATCACTTTTGCCCTTATGAGCCATAGATGAATATAGTTTTCTTTCTCCTCTGTTCAACTGCTCTGCTAATCTATAGGCCTTCTTGATGGTTTATTAAACCATACCACAGTCTCTCAGATCAGCTTACTGGAAAGCAATCTCTGGACATTTACTTAATCCTTCTGAATGTTGTAACATCATTTACACATTCCTCCTTGATGAGATTCAGCTCTTCCTATCCCATCAACAACATCAAGAGAAGACACCTGGAATGTGCCAGCCCTTGGCTACCATTTGTCATTTCAACTCCTCCCCAGGGAAACTGTTTCCTGGAAAGAGCACGACTGTAACATCATCAGCTGCTGTTCAAGAACTCCAGCAGAAGTCAGAGATACTTGGAAGAGAGGAGACCCCACCATGACATCCATCAATGAGGTCTGCTGTTACACATGTATCAACACGGTCACTGCATCCCTGTGCTTGTGATCAACCACAGAGAAATCTAGGTATACGATTCCTAGAGCTTCATGCAAAGAGAAAGAAATGTTCATAGTACAATAGAAGGAACCATCTACTTGGCAATTCATCCTATTTGCATCCTATTGATCTGTTACATCTACTTAAATGGTGCATGAAAACATCAGCAAATACCATTGAATGAATAGGTCTACTTTAGCCAGAACTAACAGCAGGATTTAGGCCAGTGGTTCTCAACCTGTGGGTCCCCAGATGTTTTGGCCTTCAACTCCCAGAAATCCTAACAGCTGGTAAACTGGCTGAGATTTCTGGGAGTTGTAGGCCAAAACACCTGGGGACTCACAGGTTGAGAACCACTGATTTAAGCTTTAAAGCAGACCTACATGACCTATGGCTCTCCGGGTGTTTGTGCCACCAACTCCCAGGAAGAAGCCCTAACCAGCTTGTCCAAGGGTCAGGAATTCTGAGAGCAAAACTCCAAACATCTAGATGGGGTATAAGGTGGCAACATATGCCCAGTGGGTTACACTCCCCCTTAAGATACATGTCCACAGTCTGGGGATCCTCCTGGATTCATCACTGACACTTGAAGCTCGGGTGTTGGCAATGGCTGGGAGGGCCTTCATACAATTCAAACTCGTGCCCCAGCTGCAACTGTACTTCAAAAAGCCTGACTTGGCCACAGTGGTCCATGCCTTAGTTACACTAAAATGACTGCTGCAATGTACTCTACATGGGGCTGCCTTTGAAGATGGCTTGGAAATTTCAGTTAGTGCAAAGGTGGGCAGCCAGATTACTAACTCAGGCTAGCTATAGGGAGCATACTATGCCCCCATTAAAGCAGCTCCACTGGCTGCCAACAAGTTTCTGGACACAATTCAAAGTGCAGGTTATTACCTACCATGCCCTATATGGATCATGTCCAACCGCATCCCATAGAAATGAACCAGCATGGGCACTAAGATCTCAGTCCCACCCCCAACACAAGTGGGAATGCGAGAGAGACCTTCTCGATGGTGGCCCCCACCGAGAATGCCCTCCCAAGAGAGATAAGGCTGGCCCCCACTCTCCAAGTTGTCAGAACACACCTGAAAACATGGCTTTTCAAACAAGCCTTTGATCATTAAACTCGAGGACTGAGTGATTACTTTCACTTTGCACTTTATGGGAATAATATCTTATACAGCTTGATTATATCCACAGTTTGCATGTGTTTAATTTAAGAAGTTTAAACAGGAAGGGTTTTATAAATTGTTATTTATTTTGCGTGTATACTGCTAGTTCTGTCTTCATGCATTCATATGCCTATTGTATTTTTTGTGTTATCACATTATTGAGTGCTTTGTGAGTCACCCCGTCCCTTTGGGGAGATGGTGGTGGGGTTATTATTATCCGGAAGTGTTGACTCATATAATCCAGTTCAAAGCAGATAATCTGGGATCAGATCCTGAGATATAGGGCAGTGTATATCCAGCCTCAGCACATAGGCTGCATAGTACAATTTATGCATAATTATGCATATGGAGATTTATGTTATACACAACCTGGATGTAAGATCTTCAGAACTGTGTAATAGATACCAGTAGATATGATAACAGTTCATTGATGTAAGGAATTGTGAATCTGTCTCTCTTGACATTTCTTCTTGGAGTATTCTATGAGACAGTTGTTTTTGGGGGGGGGATCTCACTATTTGTTAACATGGGAGATGAAACAGTACCATTATTCAGTGAAGTTGCAATAGATTTATAGCATGTTTATTTTGCTTGTTTCCTTAGTTTTCTGTAAAAGCAATTGTCTATAGATAATTGCATTGTTGAAATATTCAGCTAACTATGTGGCTTCTTATTAAATTGTCACCTTTGTCTTGTAATATTTGTTTCTAAAAGGAGTAACTTAGCCTCACATTATCCCAAGTAATATGTTTCACTATCTTGTCAGACTCATTGTTTGTTACTGTTGCTGTTTCCTCCCAAAATAATGTTACTGTGCTACCATCTCAGCACATGTTAAAATGGGTTCTGAATTCATCAGCTGCTTCAAAACCTTTGGAAATTGGTGTGCCATAAGTTTTGGTAAGCTTTATTAGAATTGAGAAATCATGTGTATACTTATTTTAAGGCATTTCCTTCGTATTCCTGCTGAAATTGGTATTTTTTCCCCTGACCTTTGCAAACTTTAGTTTGTCCACATGGTTATAGTAGGTCTGACTTTCTAAAGATCCTTGATATTTTATACTTTAATGGACTAATTAGATTTCCCGTTTTTGTATTTGTTTTTATTGTTCCTTTGTTAGATTTATGCTCAGAAAATGAGATTTCTCATGTTTTATTCAGAGTCCCCAGGATTGTTGAGTTATTTAATTTCAAGCAATTTTTATTGTGTTAGAAGTGAATTAAGAATACAGTTATAAGGTACAAAAGATACAAAAAACCCACAAACAATGTTAAATACTTGGCAATATACTAAATTTCCTTTGATCAGAAGCTGGCCACTTTGAGTGCCTCTGGTGTTGCTGTAAGAAGGTCCTACATTGTGCATGTGGCAGAGCTCAGGCTGCATTGTAATAAGTGGTCTGTGCTTTGCTCTTCTCCACACTCGCACACTGTGGACTCCACTTTGTGGCCCAATTTCTTAAGGTTGGCTCCGCACCTCGTGGTGCCAGAGCGTAGCCTGTTCAGTGCCTTCCAAGTCGCTCAATCTTCTATATGCCCAGGGGGGAGTTTCCCATCTGGTATCAGCCATTGATTGAAGTTCTGGATATTCACCTGCCACTTCTGGACTCTAACTTGCTGAGATGTTCCTGTGAGTATCTCCATAGATATTAGAAAGCTCTTTCTTTATTTAAAGTGTTGGCACGCTGGCTGATATCCGAACAGGGGGTGGGCCAGAGATGTCACTACCTTGGTCCTTTCATTATTGGCTGCTACTTCCTGGCGGATGTCAGGTGGTGTAATACCAGTTAAACAGTGTAATTTCTCCAGTGCTGTAGGGTGCAGACATCCTGTGATAATGTGGCATGTCTCATTAAGAACCACATCCACTGTTTTAGTGTGGTGAGATGTGTTCCACACTGGGCATGTGTTTTCAACAGCAGAGTAGCAAAGTGCAAGGGCAGATGTCTTCACTGTATCTGGTTGTGATCCCCAGGTTGTGCCAGTCAGCTTTCTTGATTTAAGGCATTGGCTTGCTGGCTGATATCCAAACAGAGGATGGGCTGGAGATGTCACTGCCTTGGTCCTTTCATTACAGGCTGCTATTTCCCGATGGTTATCAGGGGATGCAACACCAGCTAAACAGTATAATTTCTTCAGTGGTGTGGGACGTAGATATCCTGTGTTAATGCGGCATATCTCATTAAGAGCCACATCCACTGTTGAGAATTGCATCCTTTGTCCTAAAATTTAAATTACTGTCATATAGAATAGATGAAGCAAGCTTGTTTTCTGCTGTTCAAGGGCAGGAACCAAAGCACCAGGTTCAAATTACAAAAAGTTGATTTTAAAAAATTACAAAAAGTTCTACTATTTAACTTTATTGGTCAATAGCAGAACTATTTGTCTCAGTGGTTTTGTGCTCTCCTTTGCTGGAGGCTTTCAAAAAAGAGCTTGGATCTCCAATTGTCAGAAATACTTCAATTGTCAGAAATACTTCAATATTGAGAATTTAGCCAATGGTTTTAAGAAAAGAAATAATCAGGGTGAAAAATAAGTAGTTTTTCTCCCCAGTTGATGTCCATGCAGTTGGAAATTCATTGACCTCTACCAAAGATGGTCTGATTTAAGTGCAAAATATGATTTAATCATTTCTGCCTGTAACCAACTAACTCTCACCTACCTCTGTATTACAGAAGGCCCTCAAAATCTGCTGGGATATTTTATCCAGGATTTTGATAGAAACCAAAATCCATAGCTGCTCAAGTTACATTATATTCAGTTGTCTAGTAAATATAATATAAACTTGTACAGAATTCACAGGGATGCCAAATAGAGTCAAAACATACTGAAGTGGCTGCAATAGTGTAATCCTACTATAGTGCTTGGCACACAGCAAAAAAGGTTTGATTTTGGACTTCTTGGATTTCTAATATTTCTGGGCTCTGATTGAATCTGTGGATGCAGAACTCAGAGGTGCAAATGGCTAGCTGTAATTATTTTTAAATAGTTGTTTTGTTATTTTTATAGTGTTTGTTGATAATGTGTTTTTCCCATTTAAAATCCAATTTATTTAATGCTTAGAATGCACAATTTATAATGTGGTTTGAGTGATTTTATTTAATGAGTATTGTTAGGATCTGGGGTTTTTTTTAATTCTTTGACTAATCCCAATTGGTTATACTGTTTCTTAATTAGTTTATAGTAATTCCTATGGATATGGTTTCATCATTACATACATTTCAATGGAAAAAAACAAAATGTGGATGGTGGTGTGGTTCAAATTTCATGTGAAAATTTCATACAAGAAAGCAGCTGCATCATGAAATGTGTTCTGTTAAGTTTTCCCTGCCTTAAATTTAATCACATGTTATATCATTATAGATCATTTTGGTGTTTCAGAGTAACAATTTTCACAGTTTCAAGATTTTTATCCAAGTAATGCCTGATTTTATCAACAACTGGTGCACTTTAGGAATACAATGAATTAAACAATTCATGCTTTCATTAGGAGATAATTGCTCACAACCTCTGAAGATGCCTGCCATAGATGTGGGCAAAACATCAGGAGAGAATGCTTCTAGAACATGGCCATATAGCCAAAAAAAACTACAGTAACCCAGTGATTCCGGCCATGAAAGCCTTTGACAATACAATTGCTAATGTCCCTTAATTATTTTAACCAATGTATGTGTGTGTGTGTATGTGTCTGTCTTTGGGGGGGGGGGTTGTTTTTTTATTCTGAACAGAGCACCTGTCTCAAAACTGATATTATTTTTAGAGCACCTGTCTCAAAACTGATATTATTTTTTATTCAAAGTATGCAGTGGTGGGTTTTTGTTTGTTTTGTGTGTGTGTGTTAGGAGTGGCTTGAGAAACTGCAAGTCACTTCTGGTGTGAGAAAATTGGCTGTCTGCAAGGATGTTGCCCAGAGGATACCCGGGTGTTTTACCATCCTGTGGGAGGCTTCTTTCATGTTTCAGCATGAGAAGCTGGAGCTGACAGATGGGAGCTCACCCTGCTTCCCGGATTCGAATCACCGACCTTTCAGTCAGCAATCCTGCTGGTACAAAAGTTTAACTCATTGTGCTACTGTGGCTCCTGGGCAGTTGGGTATGATTTGGCTTTTGTCATGAGGAGCTTCCATTTTCTTTTTCCACATGCTGTCATTTAATGGAATGGTTTCATACAGTGTATTTTTATTGGAGTTTCTTGTTTCCCTACATAATATGATTCCATTTATAGTAAATAAATACCACACCACTATTTTCAATACTTCCCACATAATTCAAAATGCAATTAATTTGCAATCTTCTGCTCAAAATATTGCATTATTTTGTCTTCCACTGTTTTCACTGTTTTGTTTTGTTTTGGTTTTGGCAACGGCATCTCCAAGAAAACATATCCTGCTATTTCTTATAATTAATACAATTGTTGCAGATATAAGTCCTTGGCCTGAAGCCATATAGATCTTATATGTAATTTGACAAAACACTGAAACAATGGTTGGGAAATTAATATACAATCAATTTTACATCTGTTCAACTATAAAAACCACTTTCTCTGGGATACAGATACAAAGAGCACCAGGTGTTTGCTATGTTATATAATAAAAAATATTGGTAAATGTTTTTTTAATTAGCTTGCCATTGTGCTTTCTCTGCATCTTCTACATTCTGATCACTAATTAAACTGGAATCCTTCCACCAATAATATTCTGGTTTGTTTGTTTGTTTGTTTGTTTATCTAGCACAGCGAAATTTTAATAAACCTGTAAAATAATTTTTGGATAATCATTACAGAGGAAGGAACTGGCCAGACCACCTATGAGATTCCTTGCCTTAAAAAACCCTATGGAATTTGTGGGGTCGATAAACATTCTGAAAATGCATACATGCACACACTATCCAAGTAGACAACTGTGATAGTAAAAATGTATTTCTCATCTGGATCCCCAAATATCATTTCCCCTTGTCTACGAAGATCCATTTCTTTAAAAAAACAAACACTTCTCCAGATATTGAAGTTCTTGGACTTTTCCTTTTTGGGAACACCCCTTGCCATTAAGGAGACTATTTTTATTTCTGTCAGGGCATTATTATTACTTTTGTTGTGTCAGGAGTGACTTGAGAAACTGCAAGTCACTTCTGATGTGAGAAAATTGGCCGCCTGCAAGGACGTTGCCCAGGGGACATCCGGATGTTTTGATGTGTTACCATCCTTGTGGGAGGCTTCTCTCATGTCCCCGCTTAGAGAGCTGGAGCTGATAGAGGGAGCTCATCCACACTCTCCCTAGATTCGAACCTGCAACCTGTCGGTCTTCAGTCCTTCCGGCACAGGGGTTTAACCCACTGTGCTACCGGGCATGAATATGGTGTGAATGCTCTTATATAGATTAATTACTAACAATACTTTTAAGTTCTCTCCTGATCTTTGAGTCCCAGTTTTCTATGGTACACCAATCAAATACTTAACACTGAATAAAATATATAAACAGAATGACATTGTCATTCTGTCTATATGAGCTTTTTTTGTCAGTGGTCTCATACTTTGGGTATCTGCCAGAGAATTTTTTCAGAAGGAATTTAGACATCGAGCCATCTCTCCTTCCTTCATCCCCCATGTCAGAGCAACATTTTCTCATAGGGAGCAGCTTTTGTGCATATTTAATGGTAATGTTCAAATCCACAAGATAATAATAATAATAATAATAATAATAATAATAATAATAATACTTTATTTATACCCCGCTACCATCTCCCCATGGGACTCGGTGCAGCTTACATGAGGCCGAGCCCACAATACAACAATACAAGCAATAACAAATACAATACAAAGCAATTAAAATAAATCTCATACACAAAAAGCATAAACATTAAACAGAATACAGTGCACATTAAAAACCTATGGCTGGGCCAAATGTAATTAAAGTTTTAAAAATAATGCTAGGCATGAACAAGATGCAGGAGGTGGGGCGTTGATAGAGACATACAAGCAGTCCTAAATCGATATAAAGTGCTTTTGGGGGGGGGGGGGGGGACATAATGCTAAGGGTTCGTTATTCTGGGAAGGCACATTGGAACAACCATGTTTTCTAGCTCCTCCTGAAGACTGCCAGAGATGGGGCATGCCTCAAGATGGGGGGAGCTCCAGCTCCCCATGCAGGGGACATGAGAGAAGCCTCCCACAGGATGGTAACATACCCAGGCGTCCCCTGGGCAGCATCCTTGCATATGGCCAATTCTCTCACAGCAGAAGCAATTCCAATTCGCCTCTGACATGATAAAACAAACAAACCTATAATGCTCCCATGAAAAAGTCTCATGATACACATAGTGCACTGATTGTCTAACATTTTCCATACTTTGAGGAATTCCATTTCCTCCCACTCTAGTTTACTATTTGTAAAAGCACCCCTTCCTCATTTGTTTACTTAGTTTCAGTTTTTTAAATATGCCATTCTACATAAGCCTTCATATTATGTACCACAGATAAACAAAATTTTCACAGTAGCTCTCCATAATGAAAGTTGCTATGGTGCTGAGGATCCCCTTAATTGACAATTTGGTCCCATTGTGCCTTTCTTCTGCTTATCTCAGATCCATTTGGCTGGACTTTCTCAAGTCAGGGACTTTCTGACCCACTTTCAAGATCATCTTCCTTCTCTTTATTTGTGTCTTGGATACTTTGTGGATTTTAACTGAACCAGGTGAAAAGGTTTGAGAGGTTGTTCTTTTTTGTATTGTCGAAGCCTTTTTTGGCTTGTTTGTGCATATGATGTAGATCACAATGTTGTGAATTACAGGCACATTAATAGAGAACTCCTACGATATTGGACTTCCACAGGATTTAACTGTTTAGTTAACCACTTGATTTAAGGGATTATTTTTTGGAGGTTTTCTTTGACATGTTTACCATCATAATGATATTTTTATTTTTTTTGTCCATTTTTCCAACTGTCCCTGCTTTAATTTTGTTGTGTACTATCTTGTGAACTGGGGAAAAGGTGGGATACGACAAACACATTTTTAAAACATCTTCCCAATTGTAATTGTCCTGTGGCTGATGTCATTGCCCTACAGTTCAACATGTAAAAACTCTGTGGACTCTCTTTATTGCTTCTTTAATTTGTAGATCTGGGAAGAGTGCAGCAGAACAGTAAGATCAGAGATGGTATCATATTGCTTTCTTCAGCTGATTCTTTAAATTTCTTGCTGATGCTCATATTGGCCACTGACTTCCATTTTTAACACCACCCCATACAACATGCTACAGTTTCCTTTTTAAGCTTTGGAATGCCAATTTGGTGTCTATCATTTCAGGGACTTCTTGTTCCAGTTTTACTGTATCCTTGACTGAACATGTCCAGTCAGTCATTCTTGTCTGCCTTATAGATTCTGGCCAATTTTGATTTAAATAATATTTAAATTGATTCAACTGACCTGTTGTGTGATCAAGAAACAGCCAGGTATCTTTTTTGCCACTTGCCTCTTCATTTCTTTAAATTTATTTCTTTCCTTCCTTCCAAAGTTTGCGCCAATTCTGTGTCCACTTCATCTTCTGACCGAGCAGAACTGAATTGAGAAAAAAACACTGTTTGAATGGCACTCTTTGCATTTTTGAACTTGCAACCCTTTCGTTTCTTTGCATTTCTAGTTTTATGCATTTCCATGTGGCATTTTTTCCCCTATAAAACCTGCAAAGATGGGGATCAGAGCTCCGTGCGAGTCTGCCATACTTGGATGGTGAGCTCACCACCGCCCCACTTTGCCCTGGAGTGCAAGAGCACAGTCCAACTTTTGAACGTATAGGGTTACACTTGACAACATTGCACAGATGGTGAGGAGAGGGGGGTGGATGCACTAGGTCCAATGTACCTTGGAGGTCTTGCAATGGCATAAAAGAGCCTCCTCCAACTACATGGCTTCCAGATGTGTGAAGTATTTTGACCATTGGTCATGTGGAGAATGGCTGATAAAACTTGAAATCCAAAATATGTAGGAGACACCACATTGAAGAAGATTGAAGAATAGGTGTTGACATTAGGAAATAATTAATACTGGCTGAAACAGTAGCTTTCTTACTTTGTTCCCTAGGTGCTGCCAAACTACACCTTCCCAAATCTCCGACTACTATTTATTTATTTAAAACATTTATATCCCATCCTTCCCAACCCCCAAAGGGGGACTCAGGGCAGTTTACAATTGGCTATCATTAGATGCTGACAAAGAACAATTACAGCACAGAAATTAACATAAACAGGCAGGCCCGTAGCCAGGATTTCGATTCGGGGGGGGGGGGGGCTGAGTTTGTTTTGGGGAGGGGGCGCTGAGTCTGAGTGAAAGAGGGTCTACCCTAGCAAACCTTTTGTATCATTACCCCAATACCCCCATGCATATGGGATATATTGAGCATGGTAATCAGATCATGATATGAATATACTTAACAGTTTAAATAATGAACCAGTAAGGCCTTTTCGCAAACCACCATGAGAATTTCGGGGGGGGGGGGGTGAAGCCCCTCAAGCCCCCCCCCCCCGGCTACATGCCTGTAAACAGGTCAACAACAGTAACAATACATTAAAAATTATGGCCCTTAAAATATTAACACAACCAAGTCTGATTCCGCTAATCCAAATCATACTCCAGAGTTCCAGTCCAAGGTCTCTTCGTTGACAATTCTCATTACAGTTGTTGCTCAGCCAGCTGCCCAAATGCTTGATCCCAGAGCTTTTTTCCTGAGTTTTTTCCTGAAGGAGAGGAGAGATGGAGTCGCCCAGATTTCACTGGGGAGTGCATTCCACAGACAAGTGGCCACTAGCGAGAAGGCCCTGTCTCTCGTCTCCGCCAGTTGTGCTTGCAAGGGTGGCGGGATCAAGAGCAGTGCCTCCCTGATGATCATAAACTCCAAGGTGGGTCATAGAGGGAGATACGTTCGGACATGTAAACTGGACCGGAACTGTTTAGGGCTTTATAGGTCAAGATCAGGACTTTGTATTGTGCTCAGAATTGGACCGGCCAGTGGAGCTGATGAACCAGGGGGATGGTGTGTTCCCTGTAAGTCATTCCGGTGAGTAATCTGGCCATCGACTGTTGGACCATTTAGTTTCCAAACAGTCTTCAAAGACAACCCCACACTGCATGCGTTGCAATAATCTATTCGGGATGTAAACAAGAGCGTGGACCACTGTGGCCAGATCAGACTTCCCAAGGTACAGGCGCAGCTGGTATTGGGCTTCTGGGTACTAAAACCCATCCATAGTTAGGGACACAAACAGGCCTGTAGCCAAGGGGGTGGGTTAAGTATTCAAAATCCTACCTGGAAATATTTTAGGTTTAAAAACCTGATTTTCTCATCATTTTAACTGGTTAACCAATTCATAAGTAAACCAGGGTTTGTTTGTTTTTTAACTTGAAACATTTTGTGGGGTGGGGTTGGGTTGAACCCTTAAACCCTGCTTGCTCTGGCTACAGGCCTGAATAAGACCTGAAATACTTTATTAAACCAATTTTTCAGTACTTTTTATTTCAAAAACAATGGCTGGGACAGTTGGGGGGGACGGACATGTGGCTCTCCAAATACTGATGGACTGCAATGTCCATCAGCTAGCATACCAATGCCACATAATTATGGGAGTTGGCTATCCAACTTAATCTTCATGGCCATGTCTTCACCACACCTGAGATAGAGCATTATGCTGACTCTATTTGGCAAGATGTCACCTCAGAGAGCATCCTTTCCAATTTGACATGTTCCATAATATAAGCAATTCAGGGCATCATTGACAGTCAAGGGATAGCCTCTGAACATGTACTTATCAGCTTGTGCTATATATATAGTCAAAGCAAAGGGTGATATTTGATGTTGATTGTGGTGGTGATTTTAAAACCTAAAATCTCTTTGGCATTGTGCAGAGAGAGAATCAGACCACCCCTGCCTGCAAGCCTACAGTCTAAACAAGACAAATATGAGGCAGTTAAAGCACAGACTGGCTGACCATCTGTCAGGGATACTGTATTTGCACCTTGCTCTGTAGAACCCACACTGGCCAAGGGGTTGGATTGAATTACCCCTGAGGACTGTTGCAGGCCTGTTTTTTTAGTTCTTGACACCTCCAAATTTCCCACATTTGTCTAGCCAAATAAAGGGAAACATTACAATGTGTGAGCTATTAAAAAACAATGCAGAAATGAAAAGAAAGCAATCGAGAAGTTAGGGAGATGAGTTCTGAGAAAGATTATGCACAAGAGGAGCATCAGAAAGAAAAGCAAAAAGAGAAATGAGTAATATAACAACAACAACAACAACAACAACAACAACAACAACAACACTTTATTTATATTCTGCTCTATCTCCCCGAAGGGACTCAGGGTGGATTCCAAACATAAAAGGCAAACATTCAATGCCCAAATGCAACAACAATACATCTAT
Source organism: Anolis sagrei (assembly GCF_037176765.1). Lineage (NCBI taxonomy): Eukaryota > Metazoa > Chordata > Lepidosauria > Squamata > Anolidae > Anolis > Anolis sagrei. The sequence continues at coordinate 188,979,851 of NC_090022.1, read as the reverse complement.
ACTAACAAAATTTAAACAACCCAACATATAAACACAAAATTATGACTTTAACAACTAAAATTAAATAAGGGGGGGGGGGTGCAGGAGGGAGAAAGCCTACAAAATACTGAATTCTATTTACAATTAATGAGAAAAACAAAATAAATCTAAATCATGGAAAACCAAACAAAGATAGTTGCTTCACCAGTTTCTCTTCCCAGTAGTCAACAATTAACAATATGAAGGCGAATGAACACAATATTTTGGGAAAGGGGTGCCTTAAAAGAGGTCTTAATTTTTCATGGTTTAGGTATCTCCAGATAGAATCAAAGAGTTGGAAGATCCCCCATCTTCACTATATATGAGAGTAGCTCAATGGACAATCCAATCCAAAACCTAACATCAGAATTTAGAACCCATGTGAAGACCTATCTCTTCTGAGAGACCTACCCAGTCAGTTTATTTATTCATTATATTTTAATATTCTGTGTATTTTAATGTATGTACTGTATTCTATATAATGATTATGTGTTTTATCTATGTTGTAATCCATGGGTAAGAAATTAAATTATTATTATTATTATTATTATTATTATTATTATTATTATTATATTAACTTATGACTTGTGGTAATATTTTTATGAGGTTAGTCCCAAGGCACAAACCTTTACACCAGGGGTCCTCATACTACGGCCCGGGGGCCGAATATGGCCCTCTAAGGTTATTTACCCAGCCCTTGCTCAGGATCAACCTAAGTCTGAAACGACTTAAAAGCACACAACAACAACAACAATCCTATCTCATCAGCCAAAAGCAGGCCCACACTTCCCAATGAAATACTAATAAGTTTATATTTGTTAAAATTGTTCTTCATTTTTAATTATTGTATTGTTCTAAAGTGTTTTTTGCACTACAAATAAGATACAAGCATATATTTTTTTCAAATTATAATATGGCCCTCCAACAGTTTGAGGGACTATGACCTGGCCCTCTGTGTAAAAAGTTTGTGGACCCCTGCTTTACACCAACAGTTAACATTTCAAGCATGACTTCAACATGTAACTATTATTACTGTACACAATTAGTTGTTTTTTTTAACTATCTTTGCTTGATGAAAAAGCCAGTATGAGCTGGTATGATAAACTCACCTTCAGGTTGAGATAATGAAAGGACCGGGTGGCCCTTGTGATCTCCTTCAATGTTATGGTTCTCTAACTTTGATCACCACAATGATCAAAGTTCAAAGATTCTGTGTCCATCCAGACATTTCATACTGTGATTCTCAGATACCATCAGTTACGTTGAATGAGTGGTTGATGGCAGCTGAAGGCCAAAGCATCCAGAGGTCCAAAGGTTCCCCACCCTCAAAATGAAACTGCGTTGATGGGATTTCAAGAAACTACCCCACTTGCTTAAAAATGGCAGATGCAACTTGATGCAAAATTACATTAGGTGTTTATAGCAGCACCCTTTACTATTGCTTGGCTGTGGTTCCAAATTCCCTTGCAGCATCCACTGAATTTGATAGCAGTTCTCTGGCTTAAGTTTTAGAGTCTGCTGCCAAGGACTCCACAGTGAGGAGAAGGAGATTTGTCTCCTTAGCAGAAAAGCCTAATCTATTCAGGTCAGTTTTTTCCCCTGCCTTTTGCTGGAATCCATCAGGCCATGGGCTCCTCTTGAGAGCAAACGAACTTTTTCTGACATTTTGGAAGACTGAAAAACTCCTACTTCCAAGAGCTGCCCGATTCCACACCACCAGTCACAGCTGAAAAGATTATTGTTCCACTTCCATTCCTTCAAAAAACAAGGAAAAAATATGTCAAGAGAAGGGGCAAGTGACCTTTTTCAAGCAGCTCTGCTGAGTATCAGCACTATTTGATACCACAGATGTATAAAAATAAATAGCCAAGGCCTGGGAAATGAGGGAAGGAGAGACTGGCTCTCGCGTTTGGCAAGCAGACTTGATCCCTGTGTAGTCTCAGTTGCTGAGGTTAACAGAGGATGGAGGGAATACAAAATGTCAATTCATTCTGCCTCGCCTCGCTCTGGAACAGATCCCGATGGAAGGAGCAGTATCGTCTTCTGATGAAGAAAACAGTTCTCCTGGCAAGCACAGTTTTCCGGAGTAATAACAAAAAGCCAACACCATCCCTAGACAAAGATATCAACTTCAGGCAAATCAAAATTCCAAAGTCCCTTTACTGTGAAAGGGTTTTCTTTTCCTAAACAATCCCTTCACATTTACACAGTAAGCAGGAATGGTTTCAGATGAGGTTAGTGTTTGCTTAAGGCAAGCTGAAGGAAATTTACTTGTTCCCCCAGGAAAGTGGTGATATTTTTCTCACAGATCTAGGCAGTCGCTTATGTATAGAAGTGTATATGTCTTCAAGTCGCCTGTCAACTTTTGGTGACCTCATGAATTTCATAGAGTTTTCATGTTTGCTTTGTTTGTTGGGTGACTTCATGTCATTTCCGACTTAGGGAAAATCTAAGAACAGAGTATTTGTGTCAAGATTCGTTCAAAGGGAGTTTGCCTTTCCTTTCCTTTGAGGCTGACAGTCAGAGCTTGACTTATACGTACAAAGTTTCAGAGTGCTTCGCCATTGCCACTTTCTGAAATATAGACTTCAGCTTTTGGAATTCCTTGTTGATCCCCCATCTCAATTCTAATCAGGACTTTGTTTATCTTCCACGAACAGCCAGGATATTGTTTGATTAGGGTATTTAGGTTAACTGTGGTCTTTTATATATCACCCCAAAATAAGGGGGAGTAGAAGGGTTGGGCATAGATCCTCACACATTTTTTCTTGTATTATTTTTATATGTACAGAGGCAAATTTAGGACTTTATTGCACAAAACTGACAAACCAGCAGAGAAGAAATGTTGTGTGATATCCGTTCTTGATCAACAAAGCTATCCTTAGCAAAACCCATCACAGCACAGTCCCTCATGCAATGCTTCTCTCCTCCACTCCTTCTCCCAGTAAAGAATGGTTTTAAACATATGTTTTATTGTTTTCTCTAAACTTCACAAAACTGAGATTGATTCAATGGGTTTACTCTATTTGGGACAGCAATTTGATTTAGCCCATTAATTACATAACCCAAGGAGGTTTTCAGTGCTTTTCATCACAATGGTTTCAAACTACAAGAAAAGAGATTCCACCTGGACATGAGGAAGAACTTCCTCACTGTGAGAGTTGTTCAGCAGTGGAACTCTCTGCTCCAGAGTGTGGCGGAGGCTCCTTCTTTGGAGGCTTTTAAACAGAGACTGGATGGCCATCTGTTGGGGGTGCTTTGAATGCGATTTTCCTGCTTCTTGGCAGGAGTTGGACTGGATGGCCCACGAGTTCTCTTCCAACTCCATGATTCTATGATTCTATAATGGAGGAGACCAAGAAAAGGTGACCTGTGTGTCAGTCTGCTCAGTCTACTCCCCAGGTTATCATCATGGATGGGCAAGAACTCTCCCTATTCTCTCCTCTGATAGTTCTTCATTGCTAAAGCTAAAGAGGTTATCTTCACATTTGGGATGGGGGGGGGGGGGAGGAATTTGTATCCATGCTATTTGCTTGCAAGGAGTAATGGGATAGAGATGAGTACCAAGAGTTCCCTGGTGTGTTCTTTCTTGGTCATGTCTACACTTTTGTTTCTTTATCAGCACATTATTATTCTCAGGATTGGTTTAATTTCCTCCTGTGCCCTTTCCTCACCCATCATCAAGTCATGAGGTCAATGTGGCAGGCTTTTCCCTTTTTCTCATCCACTCCCTAAACTGCTAAATAAAACAAAATCCACAAAAAGTGATACCTTTATTGGTCAATCAACATGCATATAATACTTCATGCAACCTCCACTGGAAAAAAGAGTGAGAGGAGTCAGTTCCACTGTTGCTTGGTGCAAATGATCTCTGATGCTGGGGGGAATTGCAACAAGGATCTTGCTTCTGTTGTTGCAATGAGGATCGCTCCTAGGGGTAAGAGAATATCAGTCAGGCGCTTCCTGGTCATTGGAGTGGTGTGTGGTTTTCGGGCTGTATGGTCATGTTCTAGCAGCACTTTCTCCTGATATTTCACCTGCATCTGTGATCAGGAGAAAATGCTGCTAAAACACAGCCACACAGGTCGGAAACCACAGAGCACCCCAGTGATTCCAGCCAAGAAAGTCTTCAACAATACATTGCAACACCTGCTCTGCAATATGGGGATTGGGGGAGTCACACCAGGATCCACAATGTACTTTTGTAACTACCTTGTGTAACAAACTTGATTTTGCCATTCTATATAAGGGACACCATTTAAATATGTCTTTGAATATCATGGGAGATGAGTATCTGCAGATATTGTTATCTAAGTGGAATTCTGAACTCCTGTGGACACAATATTAGTTTTATGTCCCACAGATTTGAATTAGGGCACCTTAACCATTAATTAATTAATTTTAGATACCTTCTTTGTCCCACAACAGGAACCAAGGTGGCTTCCACAAACAATAAGTTAAAAACATGTGCCATGCAATGTAAGAAAAATGAAAACCATACATTTTAAATCAATTTAAAACATGCAAAATTTGATTAATTCTGCATACAACCCAGTGTTGAAAAAATTCAGTAACAGGAATGGACAACTTACTGTGTTTAGATGATATTCAATTATAATTCTCATCATCCCTGACCATTGTCTATGCTGATGGAAGCCTGAGTCTAACAGCACATACACAGATACACACACCAAAGTAATTCACCTCCACATTCTCTCCTTCATGTCCATGTTTACAGTCATGTACCAAACAACAGACCACAGGAGGGTTTCCTCAAATTTTGTCAACAGGTTTCTTAGGAAGCCAAACAAAGGACCGAGGAAAAAGATGTTCCCTACCTTGCCTAGCAGAGTCCAGTAGTGACAGTGGCTTTGAAACTCCTCTTAATCATACTGGCCACAACCCAATGCTCGAGTATGCACATGCACATTATTCTATGGTGATTAAGGTTAAATATCTGAATAGCCTGGATTGTGGCCTATTAATCTATCAGAGTCTACTTGCCGTGAGTTTCTCACAGCATCAGGTAGCACCACCGGTGTCAAATGACGGCCCCAGGGCACTGGCACAGAGCTTTCCATTATAGAAACACACCTGTAGAGCTGGATAAACATACTCAGAGTATTTATACAGCTGTGGAGGAGTACAATCATCATAATTCAAATGAAAGCACCACAGCTTGGATGAAGTTTAAGGTGTGGACTTGGAGCTTAAGTTGAAGAGCAGACCACAATGACCTCACTGTCTCGCTGGCACACAGAGATGGCCTTTCCAGGCAGAGGATATTTCCTTCCTCACATACACACACCCTCCTGGGTAAAAATAATAATCTTATTAACATAATATATACTGTGTGTGTGTGTGTGTGTGTATACACACACACACACACACACACAATCATATATACACCTATACGCACACACACATATATACAGAAACACAATTATATTTAAGAAAAACAAAACACACAAAAATGCATTACAGAAATAACATACAGCAGAACATCTAACACCTAACTAAACTACCACAAAACTACATAGATAAATATGACTTCTTAAGTCAGTGTTTCTCAAGGGTCAGGACCCCTGGGGGGGTCATGAGGGGGATGTCAGAGGGACACCAAAGACCATGAGAAAACACAGTATTTTCTGTTGGTCATGGGGGGTCTGTGTGGCCCAATTCTATCGTTGGTGGGCTTCAGAATGCTCTTTGATTGTAGAACTATAAATTCCAGTCACTCCCAAATTTCAAAGTCTATTTTCCCCAAACTCCACCAGTGTTCACAGTGTTCCTGATCCATCATTGTTTGAGTCTACAGTGCTCTCTGGATATAGGTGAACTACAACACCAAAACTCAAGGTCAATGCCCACCAATCCCTTCCAGTATTTTCTGTTGGTCATGGGAGTTCTGTGTGCCAAGTTCGGTTCAATTCCATCATTGGTGGAGTTCAGAATGCTCTTTGATTGTAGGTTTAACTATAAATCTCAGCAACTACAACTCCCAAATTGACAAAATCAATCCCTCCCCAACCCCACAAGTATTCAAATTTGGGGCATATCGGGTATTTGTGCCAAATTTGGTCCAGTGAATGAAAATACATCCTGCATTATCAGATATTTACATTACGATTCATAACAGTAGCAAAATTACTGTTATGAAATAGCAACGAAAATAATTTTATGGTTGGGGGTCACCACAACATGAGGAACTGTATTAAGGGGTCATGGCATTAGGAAGGTTGAGAAACTCTGTCTTGAATCATTGTTGTAATTATCAAATTAATAAACTTCCTCCAAATAATATCTTAATTGTGCTTCTACAACTAGCATGTTTCTACTATCCCTTGAAATCCAATACTGCTAACTGTTACAAACTTTGATCAAATCCCACTTTTAGATAACACCGGCAGCCAAACCTGTAGCCTGGCCAGAATCATTTGGGCTTCTGTTTATCATGGAGAAGCAGGCACAAGAGGCTAGTTAAGTTCTTAATTTTCCACTTGGCCAAAGAAATACATTTCAGTAAAATGCTGAGAAAATTATGCAAGCAAATCAAAACATGGGAAATCTACGCCAGTATTCAGCAAACTGTCTACAAATGAAAAAAGCAAACATTCTCCCACCTAGAACACCCACAGGCATCCATCTGGTTCTTTTCTAGAAGTTTCCCATCAAAACATCCATTAAACCTGATCTTGCAACAGAATGCTTGAGTTGCAAGTTCAAGATGGCGTGATAGCAACATTCTTTTCCATGACATATACACAGACAGCTTTCATCGGCCTGTGATCTTTGGTCAAATACTTTCTGCAAATCATTCAAAACACTACAGAATTCTGGAAAACCTGTTCATCAACAATGGTAGTAAGGTGAATGTCCATACCATGGAATATGACACCTCTTTCAAAGAGTCCCCAATACAACTTCAGTCTCAGCTATCAAACCAACCTTTAGTAATTTTCCCTTCAGGCCTTTGCACAGACTTTTTCCTTCTGAAGTAATAAAGAATACGGCATCCCATACTGGGAGAAAAGCGGACATTAAATAAATATTAACATGCATTGTGCAGGGGCATGTCAAAAGAACTAGAGACTGTGATCTTTATCAAAACTTTTAAACTCTTCTCGCTGTGCTAGCTCTGGCTGGAACCAACTGTGTAGCTCTCCCAGAGTCACCAGATGCAGTGTGTATAGTGCTTTCACTATCTATCTATCTAT